>NC_056467.1:9023732-9623732 GCF_008729295.1 Plectropomus leopardus | reverse complement strand
AGATAATGTAACCAGAGCCTATTGCCGTATACGGTCCAATAAAAAGCTTTGAGGATGACAGTGTCCAGTTTTATATGCAACCAAATAGCCTGTTAATGACCTGTTAATAAAACCAATTTATTCTAATTCAGAGCATAAGGACCTCTTCTCAACACAAACTGAAGCAGCATATCCTCTCTGAAACCTTAAAGCAGCAGCGATGTCATGTCCTTAGCCACCTCTAAAGCACTGTTAACAGGGTAGCTTTTTGCAGAAAATGTAAATGTATTCACTGGTTGCAGTTACACATGAAAAAAAAGACATGTTTGCACAAATCCTTATTTTAAATTACTCGCTATAATTTATGATGAAACAGCTATGGCAAGAAGAGACCACACAATTGTTGTTTTTAAAAAAATGAACCATAATTACTATGCTCATGGAGAATCACTTAATGTCCAAATATTCAGCTGTAGTAGCTAACATATTGAATTGAGTGCACTTCATTTCGACAATCTCTTTGTCAATATCATCAATTAAAGCACATGCCAAACATTCGTTTCTCTTTCATATTCTGCCATCAAATCGTGTATCCCTGTGTGGAGGTGCTTTTACAGAAAGAAAACAAAACACTGGAGAAAATGTAAATCAGTGTTTACACATCTGTGTATACATTATCGCTGAGAATTGCCAGTTGCAGTATTGCCTGTTAAAACAGCAATAAATTCAGCTCTTCGCTCTGGAATAATCATTAGTGAAAAAGACAGTGGCGGGTACACAACATTATCTGGTTTCCATTGAGTGAACATTTGTAATTTGTGTAAACAGATGTGCAGCCTTGTTTTTACACCTGCGCCGTTTAATTAGAAATGCACACCTCCCCACGGGCTAATTCTGTTATTTATCTATTTTGAGGTGGGATGTTCATTTGCACATTGTGTGCACTGAAAATAAACTGTGTTTGTAATCCCCCTGAAACTAGGCTGTAATCCTCAGAAGCCGTGCATCACCCCGACCACAGTAATGCAGTATTACAACTCTATAAGGCAATGCATTCTTCATATATTTCAGTCAGTTTAAATGCAGACACATTAGTTTGACGAAAATATTAATGATCTGAAGACAGCTACACCAATCATCTTCACTTACAAAATTCAGTGTATGAAGGCAGTGTACACCATATTTTCTATAATTGTTCTAAGTTTTATATGGCTTGTTGTGTAGACTTTGCACAGGTACAACAAAACAATTAATGATATGAATAAAAAGCCTGGAAATCAGAAACGCCTAACTGTCTTTAAAACACAATTTGAATTGAGTGGCCAGGACCCAGCAAAACACATTTCAGATTCCTACAAATAAAAATGCATTCTGTGGGTGCTGTACTCCTTCAAAAAAGCTAACTATCCAAAAGC
Organism: Plectropomus leopardus; assembly: GCF_008729295.1. NCBI lineage: Eukaryota > Metazoa > Chordata > Actinopteri > Perciformes > Serranidae > Plectropomus > Plectropomus leopardus. Next base: position 9,622,338 of record NC_056467.1, on the reverse strand, counting down.
AGCCCTCCTCCTCCAAAGAATTATACAATCGCTTTGGCAACAGATGCAGTACATCTGCTATCAGTTGTTCTCCGCTTAACAAAATCAGCACCGGGGGGTGAAGCTAAGCAGTGTACAGTAAGATCAAGATGGGCATCACTGCATTTGAGCGAGTCATCTTAAGTTAGTCTTTTCTATTTTTGGGGAGAGTAGCAGTAGTGGAAACCACTCACCTCAGCAGCCAAGTGGTCATTTCTAAACTATCATGGCTTCATAGTGTTGGGCAGGAATGACAAATTTGCAACCTGCAATTTAAAACTAATATTTGCATTTTTAGCATCACGTATAGACAAAGAGATGCTTACAGGTAAGTAATGATGAAAATGTGTTATTTATGCACAAATGTTAAGTCTCTCTGTTTACAGAAGAAAACTCTACAATGACAGTGACTTTTACACTATTGTGCCACGATACTTGTTTCATGTATAAGAGGAAAATATGACCAAACATCGCTGGATATGCAATTGCCTGTATATTATATGCAACCCAAAGCAAAAGAGTAAAAGATTTAGGGAAATTTAGTGGCATCTAGCAGCAAAGCTTGCAGATTGCAACCAGCTGAAACTTCTCCCAGTTGAAATTTGTTCACATTTCACCGTTTAGGAGGTTTATACCAGGAGCCGAATTATCCACTTTAGTCTCTTCCTCTTCAAAAAAAAAACAGACCAGGTGATTAAAACCAGTTGAAATACTAAAAAAAATCAGTTTTATGTTACAAATCAGTGTTTTGTTTGTGCTGTTCGGCAAGTTGCAGGCGGCTTGACCAGCGCCTGCAATGTGTGCTCACCAAAAATTGATGATTGAGATGTACAGGAGATTTCTACCGGGAGCCAAAATTTCCTCATAGCTCTTTTTCACTCCAAAACAAACAGACTACATGAATCGATCAATCAATGTGTAGAAACACTGAATAACGCAGTTTTGCATTTAAAACTCTGTTTTTCCACTAGCTCGATGCAGAGGGGCTACTTACTATGGTGGCCCTATCTAGAGCCAGTGTGTGTTTTGTCTGTTCTGGGCTACCGTAGACCCAAGAATGTGCAACAGGGTGATCTCCATAACCGAGGTAGCGAAAACACGATTCCTATTTTAAGGTTATCATACACTAAAGAAAACATTATCATATTATATTCCATTTCTGCCAATATCATTCACACTAGATCTTTAAACAATCTTTTTATTATTCCTTTTCATTTCGGGGGACAGGCAGTACTGCAATGCCTGCAGACTACAAATAGATAACATACAAGTGACAGTGAGCAGCTTGATTTCTGATCCCTGAAGAATTACACATTTTTCTGCATCTTGTTGTAATAATTACCCTTTTCACACAGTGCATGCTCAAATGAGCCCCAGCGCTCACTGTAGGGTTATGGGAACCTCAATATGAAATCTTCAGCTATAAAAAGCACATGGGAACACTTGCCCCACCTATTACATCTCTGCTCAGTCGAGTAGGGCTTTTTTTTCTTTTTAGCAGTAGCGTAATAAAGAGTCTGACCTTGATCATCTCCCCAGAAGCTGAGATAAAAAGAAGATCAAATGCAAGCAATGAGGATTTACCCTCCTTACCTCCTTCCACTAAGGCTGACAGGTACTGAATTATGATATAGTAAAACACTTAGGAAATATGAAATGAGGTCCATTTAAGGCCTTTCATTCACCTCTATCGCTTGGAAATGAGCGTTGTTGGAGCTCTTTTGTCTGCGAACTTTCCTAAAAAAGAATATATATGATAAAATGTAGGAATATGTAGATAGTAATATCTATAAATACTGCACATTATTTATTAAATTTAATTATAATAACTAAAATAAGTATAACAATTTCTTTTTTAAGTTACAAGGGGATGTATTGATTCCAAAACCATATGCCAGCATAGATTTACAAGTTTTCAGTGATTCAAAAAAATCTGCCAGTAACTCAATGTCACAGATTTTCATCAGTGACTCGGACAAAGAGAAGATGTCATCAAAATTGCAGAGGCTGCGGACATCAATAAGCATTGGCAAAATGCAGGCACCAGTACCTGTGCCCCTGCAGTGTTTTTTAACATCCGTTTACTCCATGAATAGATGACCATACTGCCTTTCCTCTATCATTCATCACAATAAACTCTAAGAGGTTGTTCTCCGCTGCGCCAACAGATGGAGCTAGTGCTGCACTGCAGAGCTCTGCTGTCAGCCAGCAGCTCTCACCTCCAAGATGGTTTAGGTGAACACAAGAGCTAGTGTGTGTTTTTGCCATGTATTACCTCCCCATTCCTTTTAATCTACATTACCATCCCGTTAAATGTGTGCGTCAAAGCAAAGCGCCGCCATGTCGCCGGCTTTAAGCTCATTAGTGTGGAAAGAGACATACTGTACGAATGTGTAAATATTTTGTTTGTAGGTAGAAAACTAATTAGCTGTATGTCTATAAATGGTGCAAATTTATAACATTCGTGCTGATGCTGAAGTTTTTAAATTTTTTTTATGCTGCACAGAGAGCATTGGTTACGTGCTAATGGAAATGAAATCATGGCAAATTGGCTGCCATCAGCTTTATCTCTTTAGTTTATGTAACAATATGTCTGCGGTTTTAAGTTATTCGTTTTCACTTTGACATTTTGTTTTTTCTGATTCACACATACGCTGACTAATATTCTTTGTCGGGCAGGAGAGACAAAAACTTTAGGAGTACAGTTTTGTTTGTCTGCCGTCTTGTCTCTCCCGAACCGCTCATGTGCAATTTTGTCTAATTCAAGTAAAGTATGTGCACACTTTTAAGAAATCTGTCTGCAATTCTGATCACGTCTCATCTTCTGACAGCACTGACAGCTTGGTATTGATTAGCCTAGAATAATATAGTAGTCAACACAGACATCTTTAGCATTAAGCAACTACTTGACATTTGATCTGTTTAGTTCAATTGCTTAGCCCGAGAGAAAATGTGTCTCTACAATTTCTAAAGAATAATCAGATACAGGTAACAGCCAGATAATGCTAAAGAACCGTCTATGAAAAACTGTGAAATCACAGCTAGTGAAATGGAACTCTGCGTATGTCTGTTTCTGTATGTATAAAGTGTTGTGTTGACCTTGAGCAATTGCCTTCGTTATGGCTGTGCACATAGAGTGTGCTGTTTACTCTTTTATTTTGCGATAATGAACAACATCCCCCGCAAAAGGAAGAACTGGGTGTGAGTGGAGCATAAAAAAAGAATCTAGAGTATGAAAGCTGGATTTGATTTGCTCATGTTATGCTTTTTTTTATGTGAGGGAAACAAACAATCCAAAGACGCCTTGTGACAATCCCACAAAGACTGGCTTTGGTGATTTTTTCCCCAAACATTAGCGCTGTTATCTGATGCAAAATGTGACGTGCTTTGTTTTGCAATTGGCACATTTGCCTGCACAGCAAGAGGACAAAGCCTTCAGAATCTGATTGAAAAGATTTGTTTTCTGCACTTTTCAATTACCTCTTGCTCGACGTAGAAGCCCATCTCTCACACAGTGTGCCAATCCAAGGATGGAGAGAAAAACAGCGGCAGAAAAGATGGATAAAAAAAAAGTTGTTTTTTTTAAAACAGATGCATCCTGTTGACACAATATAAGAGATGGCATGCTTCATGCATTCAAGACAATACTGAACAATCAAAGTGAATTCCAAAGGCCTTTGACTAAAATGCAGTTTAACACGACACGATGAAGGCTGACTGACTTTCCAAAGTGCTCGTTGTCCTTACGTTTACACAAGCAAAGCTATGGCAATAATGCAAAAAGTTTAACCCAGTTTCTTAAATGAGTTCAAAAGCAAAACTCCCTGTTGTACTTCCCCCCACTTGCAAGTACCATAGATTCAGTAATTAATGCAAGCGTATTGGAGGCAAAAACTCTCTTGCTTGGTCTATTTTGCATCTATGGCCCCAATGAGAAACAGATACTAAATGTGTCCTTGGTGTGAAGGAATATGGATTGCAAGAAGCGACTGATGTAGCCATTGATATGCACAGCAGTGTTTTTTTTTTCATTTTGTCTTCCCACACCAGAGACCTCAACTTCTGCTTTTAAAATGAACCGCCCACCTCAATCAATGAGTTAATTAACATATTCTAGACTCGCTCCGAGGAGTGTTGACGAAACTTAACACCAATCTTCAGCTGCAGTCAGTTACCCTGTGGAATGGAGACAGTTCCCAAGGTCGTACTAATCAGACAGCTGATTCAAATTATATTCAGCCTAAAGGGCTCTAAAGCAGCAACAGTGGAGACAATCCACCATCAATGAATGTTTAAAGAGAAGATGCTGCATCCTATCGTGTTTGTCAAACTAAACTGCGCTTTGCTACACCATTCTCTTAAAAATGTCACGGTGGAAATAATGCACGGCTTTGTTTAGTTTGCAGCAAACTGTTTTCGTCCTCTCAGGCTAGCTCCTCCGAGTATGCAGTGCAGACTCTTTTTTTCAGTGGGGCTTGCAGAAATGGTTACATTATACTTTTATTTGCAGGGGGGGAGAAGTCAAGGGAATCAGTTACCAATCATGCTTTGAAGTGCTTCTCAGCCTCTGCTTCTTTCTTGCCAGCACTAGCGCCACGCTGCCCTCTGTCAGACTGAATTGCTCTTTTCTCTTAATAACCTCAATGACGAGCTCTTTCTCTTCCTCTCGCTCCTTTTTCTCTCGCTTGCTCTTTATTCCACTGTCACTAATGCTTACCCTTTAGGAGGGTTCTCTTTGCATCATCTGACGACCCTCTCAGTGTTCGTGAGTAAGAGAGGTATAAGGGAGAATCATAGGCTTACACTTGCCCTGACAAGCATTCAGATGAAGCATTTAACTGATGAAATGTTGTAATTTCTGAGGGTTTTTCTCTGCCTTAGGGAAAATAGATTTTAGGGTCGGGCTTTGGGTGAGATCTCGAGTATTTCACTTGCTTCTTTAAATTTTTGATTTTTTTTATCTAACTTTTTTTCTTTTTAAAGAACTGTCTTTTTGTGTTTAGTTCATCGTGCTAAGAACTGTATCTTCTGAGGGATAAGTATGTAAGTGCGTATATAAAAAAAAGTTTAAGAATTTGATAATTATCCTACACGCTGTGTCTGTGTTTTTAGGATGACAAGTGACAATTGTTTCCTATGTCAAAGAAAAAGGCTGAATTAGTGTATAAAATATGGACAGAAGAGGTTAATGAAGATTGTTTGGCATTTACTTTGTTCTGCATTTCTACAAACCATCCTTATGAGTTGTACCTGAATTTGCCTTTGTAATTGACAGTGGCAGTGCTGTTGTTTGTAGACAAGCCACACAATCGGATATACTGACTGCAAGCGGACCCAACAGCACTTGGAATTAAGGAGGTGTCTATATTGTCAAGACTGTACTGAGGGTTTGTTCAAGATTAATAAAACTGTGTGCAAAATATAGCTTAGAGTGTTTATTTTGAGATGGATAGTCAGTCAGCTAATGATCAAATTATCTCATGTTTGCACATGTTATCTCAACTCACTCTCATTCCCAGGTCAACAGACACAACTGCTTGGTCAGTGGCCCTCGGCATCTGATATCAGTGCACATGTATGTATGAGTGTCTGGATGAGACCCACCGGACTTTCAGCTGCATCCAATGTAAACCCATTCCTAGCAAAATTAGATGCTCAAGGTACCTATTGTAGTGTAAATAGTGGGAAAGTCTGCATCAGTAAAGGGTCAGGGTGGATACATGGGTCAAACAAACACAAACACGTCATACTCTCTGCTCCTCTCACTGCAGCCTCACTGTCACCATCACCTGCACACATTTGCTCTCCCTGCTCGTGCTTGTTGTCGCTCGCGCTCTCTCTCGCTGTGCACACCGTGGCACAGACTCACTGTTTGCATCCAAAATGAGGCACTGAAGTTTCAAAACAACCAGAGAGGCAGTGCTGTTTGACTCGCTGTTTTTAACCCATGATGAAACTTCTGTTTGGACTTTGGAGCACCAGGGAAGGGTGCGCTTGATTTACAAAATAAAAGACAAAATGGGAGCAACATTTTTAGAATCACCATGCTGCACATAATCGTTTTATCTTGATTACCCTGTCTTGAAAATCGAGGGAAGCCAAAATTGTTATCAAAATAAAAATCTGATTAATTGCCCAGCCCTAGCGAGCAGTGCTGAAATATGGCAACTTTTCAGCTGAATGTAAGAACAAGCTTTTTTGTGGCCCCTTAACTTCCCTTTAACACTCCATCTGTGCTTCACCTACAAAGACGAGAAGTCACAGTATTATCTGTTCATAGTGGATACTAACACTGATCGACTGTGACTTCAATTTTACACTATTATTAAATATTAATGATGGACAGATGATGGAGGCTTTTGGGGGAAGTTTTATGAGTGGCTACAGATTGGAAAGTGTGCGGTGATGTTTAATTTTCATGCTATGAATGAGGTTTGTGTGGAGAGACGTGAAAGCTTCAGGCCATGTCATAAAAATGCCAAGACTGAAACACTCTGCAAGTAGATAAATAAAAATCTGCTTTCAACGTAATGCCATCCAATGCCAAAGGCCTTCAACAAACACCTTACCTCTAAGAAAGTTTTTATCTTCTGTTCTAGTTGAGACTGGGACCATAGTTGGAAGTTGTTGTATAATGTTGAAACGTGTTTCCTTTCAAACAAAAGCAATCCATTTAAATGCCTGTAACATGACTAGTCAAAAATCAAAAATTACCAAAGATGAATAAACGCCTGTCAAGGATTTACTGATTTATTAGAAGGACTTATACTCTGTCAGCAACTAAAGGAGAGTCAGCACCAGCTTGCTTTGTATCGGTCCCTGACATCTCCTGTTCTTTTGTTTGATTTTCATGGGCTCATCTACAGGCTCGGCTCAGCCTCAGGTTCAGTAGGCTCTGACCCGGAGTTTGAAACTGATTCTCAACTGGCACCCTCAGTGATCCTCTGCCTCATAATTGTTGGATCAGTGAGAGAAGTCTTTCACCTCAGATGACCCTTCTGTGAGCAAAGTGCCCTAAAATCCATCGCCATCTATCCATGCTGGCTGAGTAAAAGTGACGATCAATCTCTTTCTTTCTTTCCGCCCAACAGGCAACTTTTCTTGTGATCACGCTCTACACCTTCACTCCTTCACTCCTCACCACCTTCTTGCAGTTCACAATTTTAAAAGATGCTGGCGGGGAGGAAATGGCTGGTGTTATTTTAGTATTCAGGTGTAAGAGTTGGAGTAAGACTAAAGGAGGGGGTATAAGCACAGCATGTGAGCATGTCCACAGCGGGGGGGGTCAATGAAGATAAGGTGGTAGTTAAACATCATCACACGTCATTGGTCACTTATAGATTAATAGCATGTGATAAAGTAATACGTTTCACTAATGCAACCCGAGCACAATGGTCACTTAAAAATAGATAATTATGTATCAAATGAAATCTTAATATGGTCATAAAGAACTTTAAACTAATAACAATAACCATGATTATGACTGCATATTGCTTAACATATAGAGAATATTTTCTGCTGTGAGTTATGAAATTAATGTGTTAAAGTCTTCTAAGGATTTTTAATTATTGTTATTTCACTAATTTGATTCATTATTTACCTAAATATAGGACATAGTGCAAATAGTCAGTATATAATAGAAGATTCTTTATGTGATTAAACACACCTAAACATGAGCTGACAACTTTATCACTGAGCGAAAGTCAGGATTTGAACTTGATATAATGGTGACTCTATGTCAAGATTAAAACTGGCTGATATCCGACTGCAAAGCAATTTTTCTCGTTTAAACTCAGAGTGCAGTTGACCTACAGTAGCAGAGTTCACAGTCTGCCAAAGGATATGCTGCTGGCATGGTGACCTTTGATAAAAACTCCAACATGCTGGTGTTTGTAATTGTGCTAGAGTTATCCCTTAACACTTTTGTTGCTGGCTTCAAATAAACAAAAACAACTGTTTGGCATTACTTTGTTAGGCAGGACTGCATGTGTATATGTGTACACTGAATTTTGGCTTGCAATAATACTTGGCACACAGTGGATTTACCTGACCTTTGAGCGAGCCAAAAGCTTGGGGGAATGTTTTTTAAAAAAGGCAAAGTTAGCTGATGGCTTTTTTCATTCACAACAGAGACTCAATGGATTATGTTGCCTGCCTTTGTGTTGCCTCCAACTTGAATTGGTATTAGTTGGATATCAGTCCAGGTGATTGGGAACTACAGGGTAAGCAGAATCCATATTAGGTCACATGGTCTGAAAGCAACCACAGAGTTTGGTGTGCCTGCTCCAAATGCATACTTACAGGCAGCAATGGAGGAGCTGCTCTGACTCCATTTAACTTCCTGCATTGTGTATATTGACAACTGCTGCTTAGATCACCTTTTTGCACCTAACTTTAAGCACATCTAACTAGTTTTAGCAAGCATCTTCTACAGCTCACCTGGCACCACTGCGCTTTCTATTGTTACATCTCCGCTGTTAACATCTCGCCCCATAACAAGCACAAGCCTCTTGTCCATTAGCATTTGGTGCACTGAGCCAATAGGTCCACTTGATTACCTCACACACGTTCAAACTGGTAAAATATTAAGGACACGGTGGCCTCCATGTTTTCCACTACAGCTAAGTGTTTTTCAGCATCTGAGTTAGTCGTCTTTGTTGAGTTGTGAGTGCTGAAAAAGGCACAGGACATCATATTCTGAGGTCAGCAGCTCGACCCTTCAGCCACTCAGCCACATGCTCAAGCAATATGGCTGCCTTTATGTGCGTTCTCTAGGCAGAAGGTGATAATATAGCATTTGTGTATGACACCATATAAGTTTAATGCTGTGCCTTGGCAGTAAATATCCAGGGGAGTTAGTATAGTCTACAGCTTAATGGTCGGCATGGGTCACCAAGGTAAGCTTTTAGCACTGGGCCTGACAGGCAGGATGAGCTTAATGGACTGGAGTTCCTTCTTAAGCAAAGTGCACAGATGCAGGAGCTAGGCAGGGCCCCGGCTGATTGGCTATGACCCGAGGAATAACATAGTGTCAAGGAGGCTGCTATGCCTTGCCCATGACTCAACTGAGAGCAAGAGCTAAAGTGGTTTCCACTCCTGATTCCCATGCTGAAGTTCCCACACCAACACCTTCTCAGTTGTGTGAGAAGCGTGCGCTTAATGAAGCATGCAAGGTAATTAGCAGCGACAGAAGCCCCAACGTACACGTACTGTCTTCATCTTCTTTTCACTCATATTGCCTTCTCATCTCCTTGCCTCCCCCGTCTCGTCTCTTTCATATCCTTTCATCTCGTCTCCCTTTTCTTACCTGCTCTCCATGCCAAATAGATACAGCACTATTTTTGTCAAGAGGACAGTAGGTACTCTCTGAGCAGACACCCAACAGTAAACACAACTGATACGCCAGGTAAAGAGACAGAAAGACAGAGAGTCGTCTCATGAAACAGCCGCATGAATGATGGACAGGTCCTGCACTTACTACAGATGATTAACTGCAGAACACAGCCATTTTTTTCAGGTCCCATAAGGGACTCAGTCAAGGTGAATGCCAAGACATGATGAAACCTACAGCAATCTGACCCCCGGCAGGTGAAAATGTGAAAGCTGTCTTTCTATCTGATCAATGTTTAAACACACATTTTGTCATTTAGTGTAAAACAAGTTCGTAGGTAAGAGAGGGTGAAAGAACGTTTTGTGGCTTGCTCAGATTTTCAAACTTTAAATTTATTGAAAAATACCTTGAAAGCAGAAACTTTTCACCTTGCAGCAGGTAGCACAGTACTACTGCTACTCCCCTTCAGCTGTTCAAGTTCACCTCCCAACACTCACCACTCATCCTGATAAGCTGTCTAAGTTGAAATGGCACGTAGCCAGAGTCTGAGGTAACTGGTAAACATGAAGCCATTCCAGTGTAGTGGGAGACATTACAGATACAGAACAAAAAAGGGATGCACGATAATATCTGCAAGTCATCTGTATCAGCCGATATTGGCATTAAAATGAAATATCTTTATCATCCAACATGCTGATTTCTGCCCTTATCACAAACCAATATTTTCTTTTTAATTGGAAAAGTGAACATGTACAAAACATCAACCCTAAGTTGAAGTATTTTTCTTATTTTTCACAAAGACTTATTATTGCACACACTGAGAAGTGCTGCATTTCATGTTCCCATGTGCTGCTGGGCTTTCACAATAAGAGTATGCTTAATATGATGTTAATTCCATGACAGAAAAGAGTTGATGATAACTAAAAATAGGTGGGAGAAAGTGGATATATCAGTATTGGTATCGGTTTTTGGTCAAATAAGTTGTTATATATCGGCATATTAAATTCATATTAAATGCATCTCTGCTGTTTACCTTTTCATTTTTATCTTGTTTGTCTGTAACATGTTTAGCTTCACAAATCTTTCATTTTTCCTGTCTTCAACTAAATCTTCAAAACCTTCATCATGAAGACAGCCTCAACCCCAAAATTATGTGTCTGACAGAAACAGTTTATTTTTTTGCTTTATAGCTGACTCTACAAGCAAGTGCCTTGTGTTTTCACTTTGAAGGTGCAGTGGGTTTATTTTAAAAACTGTCTCAAGGCAGCGGGAATTGGTCAGGGTGAATGTGGATAAAAATGTCCTCTGCACATGGATGCTCTTCTATTCTGTGCTCAGGTACTGTAACAAGAGACTCGGTCTGAACCACAGAGCTGGTTAGTGACACGGATGGATGGGCAGAGGCTGAGGAAGGCGGGGGGTGGGCTTAAAGGTGTGATGGTGAGGAAAGGTGCCGGAAGTTAAAACTGGCTCAAAGTGGTGAGCCAAAGTAAGCTGGCGGACTGGCCTTGTCCATTGCTCATTCTTTGTTCCATCCAACAATCCTGCTATCGATTCTGTGCTTCCTAATGAGTTCTTTTGGGTCATGTGGGATTTCTTTCTGGCGATCTTCCATTTTCTGTCTTTTTTTGATGAGAGCGTGGTGCTGTTTACCCCCCCCCCCCTCTTTATTCATGAGTCTTCTTTTAAGGCCTACACACATAAACTTCCCCAGATTTGCTCATTAGCTAATATATATAATAATTAATCTGTCAGGCAGGATTGTTTGTTGTTGTTTTTTTCGGGGGTAGGGTGTCACATTAACATGACTGTCACTACCCTCCTTCTCCTTGACGCTGTTCAGCAATTTTTCCTGAATTGTTTATACATATTTTCTGTAATTATACACAATTTTGTAAAACCTCTAAAAACAGGAACAACAGATATGCAGAATTACCCATCACAAATCTCTACAATTTACAAAATGAAACTTGTGATCACATCGTGCATGCTGCCTTCAGTTTAATTGTTTTTTTCCACTTAAATAGTAAAAGGCATTTTTATTTTGTTCTTTTACTCGTGTGTAAACCTTCATTTGCATTTAAGCATGCATGCCATTCTGCATATGATATCTTGAAGGCTGAATTGAGGTCAGATCTAATGTTGGTAATGGCTCAGTGCATAAATACTCACTAGACCTATGGTTCAGACGCTGAAACGATTTCCCCTAAAGTGAGAAGTCGAAAGTCTAAATCGGGGCAGGATGATAAAAGAACCAAACAATATTTGTATTTTCTATTTATGTCAGCTACTGAATGGCTCTTTTTAGTAAAACAATCTGAGAAGGAAAGAGAAGAAAACTGTCTCCAATAATGCTTTTTTTTTTCATTTTGTTGCTTTGATTACTGTTAGATAAAAAACTACAGTGCCCAGCTGTTTAGTAAAACAACTTCTTAAAAATAAAATATTCTAAATTAGACCTGCTGTTAAAGATCTACTGTACATCGTCAGTGGGAACCAGTAAGTGTACAATGGGAATGTATACTAATATATACTAATAATAATACAAATTAATGCCACACATTAGGTACTTAATTTAAAGTAATGGACTCTAAGCAGAGATGAAACATGGAGCAATATGACCGTGACTCATTTGATTTTTTACCTTAGGCAAGATATGAGACTGCAATCACACTGGATATGCCAGAAAAAAAAATTGTATTTTACGTTTTTACCATCAGGGCATCGTCAATTGTCAACATCTAGCTGGTGACATCACTGGGATGGTTGTTTATAATGAGCGCTCTTAGTACAACCAGGCTTCCAAACTGTATGTATATGTATTATTACATGATAGATAAAAGTACTGTCGTCATTAAAACATGCTTCAACATGCCATCTGATACTCCCGGCCCTCGCAGGTATTATGAAATGGTCCAGGTCAACCTGACAACATGGAGCAGAGCTGTGCAGAACGCACAAGCACCGGTAACGTAAAAATGTGACGCAAACTGCCACCAGACTAACCTTAGCTATATCAGATCCACATCAAAGCTCAGGGGCCCCTAAAATGCCAGGGCACAGAGAGAACAATTAAATGAAAGGAGCAGAGAGGCGATGGCCAAATGTCTGACCAAAAAAAAGTGAAGGCACACAAGGTATGACCGGTGAAGGGAGGCTAAATAACACTCCAAAGTTACGCTCAATTTTGACAAGGAAAAGAAAACTGACATTTTTCTAAATAGTGTATTTGAATATTTCTGCATAATTGCGTCTCTATACCGTCTTGAACTGCATAAATTGGGTATAACTGGAAAAGAGTTGACAGCATGAGACCTACTCTCTATAAGTTGCACTATTTCAGCCCTGCACAAAATATGAGTATGAGTTGTTTCACAAAAACGAATAATGTTTGATCAATATAGCCCTTAAGTTTGATTAAATAAAAAGGATACATTCATTTGTTTACTCATTATTTGATCTTATGACTCAGTACCTTGCATTAATTTCTTTAATTAATGTCTGAGTGTACTTTTCTGTAATCATTAAATGTAAGGCATTTTTCCGGCGTAGGGAACACTTTTTGCGTTTCAAAATAAGGTCTTAACGCATACAAAAAAACGATACAAAAAACGGAGAAATATGATTAACTGAATTATATTCACAGGAAGTATAAAACAAACCAGTGTTAGAGTAACTTGTTTTTGGGGTGGTTCGGGGCGGGGTCAATTTCCGAAGTGGAAAACAGAGCAAATGTACTTTTAAGAAATGGATTAACATTAACTCTCTAAACTATTCTACGGCTGCAAGTTTTGAGGCATGGAAAGCCCTTCACGGGCAGCAAATACATAAAAAAAAATAATTAAAAAATCAGAGCATCTATTCTCAGGTTCCAAAAACAGAACTCAGATAATTCAGTAAATTAACCATATGACCCTTTCAACAAAGACCGTCAAGGGAAAAGATGCAAAACAGTGATCATGAGCGACATCAGTTTAGCTCCAGGTTGCCTATGATGAGTCCTGTGAACAATACTGAGCTGACAGTACTACTATGGTAGTACATGACAGCTTCTTTACTGTAGTACTATCATTTCATGACTGCTACAAAACAGTAATATTTAATGGAAATGCAAAGTAAAAGAAACAAATAACTACAAGCAGCCCACTGTTGCCACCTTGTGGTAAAACAATAATGTGTGCTCATTTAGACCTATAGGTAATGTTGCTAAGCTTATAGGGACTGTTTTCCTTCACTGTAAGCCTTAACTGTGTTTTGCAGCTCCAGACATTTCTTCCTTCTTTTTTATAGAAAATGTTTCCCAGCGTTGCCTGGCCTGAGCACAACACTGTACTCTAGACTACTTTAACTAGTTTTTAGTTGATACAACAGGGTTTAAAGGGTTTTGGTTAGACACAAGAGACTGAGGCAAAATTAAAAACAAGCTGGATGTTCTTTTTGACCAACTAAAGCCAAAAACAGTTTTAAGACTTGTTCTAATGGAGTCAGAGGACAAGAGGCAAAAGTGAAAGTGAAACGCTGACAAATGTTACAATTAGTGTAAGATTGCTGCAGCTGACAAACCGCACACAACACCTCTCCACACCAAATATGTGATTTACCACCATCTCCATCAAGCTGTCTGACAACAACAACAACACCACATCATCATGCTGCAGCTAATATTAGCCAAACCCAGCGGTCACGCCCAAAAGCCACCTTACAACATCATCAGCATCACATTTTTTGCATCATGAAGCATTGGCAAAACAAACAAACTGTATTGAACTCACCGATAGAAGAACCGCGGGGGGTAAGCGCCGATTGAACGTGTCCTGTTTCCTTGTGTGTCATTTTCTCTTACATCCATGGGGCATGCAGTTGGTTAGCAGCTGGTGACGCTTAATTTAGCGTTTCTGCGCACATCCTCTTGCCGGTCCCCACATTAGATTGACACCACCAAGATCCTGCTGGCGCCTCCGTAACACTTTTGCAGAGATAGAGCTCCCTCCTCAGGGACACAATCTACTTTTAAAGTCAGGCTGGTTGATGATTTTAGCTTTTCCTTAGATCATAATCGAAAAAGTTTCACTCGGTTTACTCCACACCGCTTTCAGCTCCTCTTCCGGTATTGCGTGCCTGAACCGCCACGGAGACCGACGGTGCTTGTGCACAAAATCGCAGTTTTTTCCACCACCTGTCTTCTTCTTCTTCTCTTAATTATTGGCGGCACCGCCTGTCAGACGTCACGTGACTTCCGGTAGGTATTCGCGAATTCGTATTCGCAACTCAAAACATGTTATACATTGACTGGAAAAACATTTTGTTATTGTCAGAGAATACACAGCCATTAAAGGAAACAAACATACTTTATGGTTTCAAGTTTATAAAATATATACATAGATATAGAAAATATTTTCTATTTATATAATGAAAAATATATATATATATATATATATATATATATTATATATATATATATATTTATGTGTATATATATATATATATATATATACATAAAGGACTTTGTTGATTAGGTGTCTTGCGGTTCCTTTTACCATGTCTCCCTGATAAAGCCATATATATTTACTGGAGTCCGGTGTTTATAGGTCAGCAGGTGAGCCTTTGTACCTTATGTATATTATATTATCACAGGCACATTATCTATTCATAATTTAAGAACGTGTCCCCAAGCTCAATTGTGAAATTCCCAGGACACTTCCCTGATGCAGACTCCTAGTCTAAGGCACATCAGATTCCCAAAGGATTTGGTAAATGCCACAGAAAGAAACCCACCCAGGGATCAGTACTTTCTCTGGGAGGGAGATATAAAACTGGATTCTCCAGCACCATTCATCCTTCCTATTGTGGTTTGATTGCTTCACTTTTGTGGTCACTCCTGGCACACAAAGTAATTCTCTTGGATTACCTGAACCCTTTTCTTCTATCTATTGCTCTGTCTCGCTTCATGGCAGTTGCCAAAGGTTACAGCAGTGGTCAGGGATCCAGTTTTTGTGTTTTGCACTCAGAGTAGGTCAGGAAATCCTCTTTGTGCAGCCACATATCAGAGAGGAGTGATTCATCCATCCATCCATCCATCCATACAGACATAAATGCATACTCGATGCAGGTACTATGTGTTTATTTTTATCCACCAGTCTGTGCAGCTTCTCCTTCTCTTCACCTCCCCGAACTGCTATTTTTTTCTATGTACCATTGCAGTGCAGCACAGACGATCTCTGCTCCCTTGACTCACCGTCTCCAAAAAGCAGCACCATGTGACATCTTATGACATCTTCTGTGCCTCTAGTTTGTGTCAGCATGGCAGAGGACACGAGTCAATGAACAAGCCCTGACCACTGAACTGTAAAGTCTGTGGGAACTCCTGTGGGGACTGTGCTGGAGGGGCATGAGCAAGAGCACAGGGATGAGCCATCAACCAGATCAGCTGGCTGTACCTGATATTTTGACAGCTGAAGGTGATTGGCGTCACCTTTATGTTACTAAGACACAGATGGGAGAGGTGGTTGACAAGACCATTAAAAGAGTCTGTTTGGATTTTCGATCATAGGTTTCAGTTATGTCAGTAATGTATAATCTTTTGTAGGTTAATTACTGAATGTCAAAAAAATGTATACATATTCGAACACAAAATCTGATTCAAACATTGATATGTCACATATGAAATTGTGACTTTATATGCAAGAAAATACGATGTCTACAGCTCAGTTTTTGAAAGTTAAAAATTTTAATATTTATGTGATTAAGATCTGTTAATTAGGCTGTTATCTGATATGAACTCAGGACAATGTCTAGAGAATCAGGTCTGGACATTGTTCAGATTTTCTCTTGTAGCACACACATGTAACACACAACAGGGGATACTACAGTTTGAATTCACACAAAGTCAGCTATATCCTTAACATAAACTTATAAAAATGCATTTTTTTGACAATTTGACGATTTCAGCCCTTACCGACACAAGTTTGTGTTGGTTTTTTTTTCCAGTTTTATGCAAGCCGCATTAAACATCATCAACATGCCTACTTGGTTGCTGTGAATTCTCCCAACAATTACCTGCACTATTCACATATGGACTCAATCAGACATTATACAGACTTTGCACCAAGAGCCAGGCAAAGTAAAGTCTGTTTAATGTTTGATCCTACTGATTTAAACATTTGTGTTCTCACATACAGCTCCTCCAGGTTAGATAACTTCAGGTTTGCAGTGCATCTCTGAAAAGAGCTTCAATATGATTTTGCAGAGTTATTACAGTTCTGGTACTCTTGCATTTACCATTCTCTGATTTGTTTCTAGATTTGCTATTCTGCTCTATTATTTATTTATTAGTATTTTTCATGTTATCATCATCATATATTTATTTGCTTTCTTTATGCTGTATACTGTAAATAATGCATCACTTCCAGTCATTAAAAGCTCTTTTATCTTAGGAAAAAATGGAACAAAAAACACTACCTTTTTTACTGATAAGGAACTGTTGTATATGAAGAGGAAATTGTGAAAACTCTGAGTTCTTGTCAAGGCAAAAACAATTTAGTCCTATTTGACATCGGCTGTTTTTTTCTCCAGGGGAGGTATCTCAGTGATCTGAGGACTGGACCCTGCAGATAGTGTCTGGATGTTTTCCTCGCTTTCTGCTGATGGAGCTAAGTGAAGACAACAAGCTACACTCCACTGTCAGCTTCCACCCACCAGTATCTGGCTTGCTGCTAATGATGCATGTGTGTGACTTTACTGTATTGGAACCTGTATGGGAACCAAGGCATTGCCGAATTCATTCATTTGTTTGCGCTTTATTGTCTAGGTGAGACACATGGTTGGGAATTGGCATACAGTGTTTTATATAATTGGTTAATCAAGTTAAGTGTCTGAAAAATAATTTTTTCTTCCACTGCTCTCACATTTAAAAGGTGCTAAGAGCTGCTCTGACTCTGCTACTGTTTGTACAAAGTCCCTGTCTCTTCATTTAAATCCAGCTTTTTAATACCTTTCAATACACTTAAATGATATGAAATGGGGAAAGACCTCATAAATGTGTACTGTTGTCAGAAAACATTCATATATTAAGACTAACATGCAATTCTTTTACCATTTAGACAGTGTATCTCAATGCTCTGGTGTGGTCTATTTGCACTGTAATAATGAATGGATGTCAACTTGACTCCATTACCCTTAGAGTTCATAATGAACCTTGTGTCTGCTCTTTTGATCTTGCCAGCTGCGGAAAATGAAAGCCCACTTGGTGGCTCTTCATGAAAAGATGCATGACACACACCCACACAAACAAGGACACATGCACACCCACATTTTTAAATGTCAGAGGGGCAATGAGCTACTTATTAGAGAATGCGCTCCACAGAGAAGCCCTGCTTTAATTAATTTTGTGCCTGCCAGTGACAAGGAGAGGAGAGCGAACATGGTCAATTTGGTCTCCATGGAGACATTTTCAATATGGTTGGAGGTGGCTGTCCTGAGTCTACTTCACTAAAACTTCGGTAATGATTTTCAGTGTCGGTAAAGAGAAACAAACATGTTATGACTAATACAGTTCTTGTATACTTACTGTCAACATAATGATAATGTAATTATGTTACAGCCTCAAAAATTCCCAGTGTGACATTAGCTTTGACAACCAATTCATTCTAGTAAAATGAGTCAGATTATATTGCGCCTCTAACTGGGAAGCTTTGGCATGAACCATGAGCATTAGACCCTCAGCTGAACCACCCCTAAGGCCTCGTGTCTGACTAACAAGTCTCTGTAGCCCTTATTAGGCTGGTATTAGCTGGACACATAGTGCCATCCACTGCCCTCTATCCTCAGTGTCTGCTGTGTAGGATGACAAACTGTTTCAAGACAATTCCTCACCCAACTTCATAACAAACACACAATTAAAGACCGACTTCTCCCCAACCGTTGCCCACATTCTTCAAACAGATGGACATATACAGTGTGTGTGTGTGTTGGGAGGAAATAAGGGAGATGAAACAACTGACCAAAGAGGCTTTTTTCTCTTGTTTATCATTGTGTTGTGGACTGATCACTTTCCCAGGATTTGTGGCTCGCCACCACAGACATGCGGTTCATAACCATGACAACCAGGTGGGATTTTTCTGGAGTGGTCAGAAAGACCAGCTTGGTTAAAAAGCCGAATATATACTGTTAGTACTTTTATGGTGGAGGAGATAAAGTGATGGTACATTTCCCTAATATTGTCTATTTGGTGAAATCTACACAAAACTAATCAAATTAAGACTGAATCTGGCAGGACGAGGAATGAAATAAAGTTTACAGGTAAAACTTCAAAATGTCCTAATATGCAATGACAGAACAAGCATGTTCATCTTCAGTTCATTATACTGTATATCCTCAAGGCAGCAAAATATAGTTTGGCTCATTAATCAAAGTCAATGCATCCTTGGGAGTAAATTTGAGGTCGGTGTAAAGGAGCAAGGCAAGACAAATTAGGCTTGAAATCTGTTATGTGACAAAAAAACTTATCAACTATAATAAAACTTTACTGTGTGAAAGTGAGAGGATCCAAAGTGCTAAGTTCATTATGAACTTTAAAGTGCTTCTTTAGTCCAATCAAGGCATTGCATTGTATTGTTTCAAGTGTTGCAAGTCCTTGTGAAACTCAACAAACTCAACTCAAACAATGATGTGTTTCCTCTCAGTTTGGTCTAGTTCAAGGTGCCATGGATTCACCTCATTCTGAATTAATGCGTATACATCACTGCGGAACAAATGAAACTGCTTTCCCAGGAGGGAAAATAGGTTATCGGCCATGACTAATGGCAGTCCCTCCTTACCCCAGTCTCCCTGTAATTATGTTTTGGGTTTTTTTTGCAGTTACTTTTAAAGCGCAAATACATTTTTGAGGGAAGCATGTCAGGCGAAATGTGGTCTCTGTCAATATAGATAGATAGACAGATAGACAGATGGATTGATATATAGACTTCCTTGTCCACCTCTGCGGAAATTTGTCTTTGGCTTCAGCCGACAATGTATTGCAGTTGTTTTCCTCCAAAACTGGCAATTTTGCAATACCATATCCACTCATTATGACGGAATATTAGTGCCACAGTGACAAAAAAAGAAGTAGGATTTCAAGACTGAAGTCTTAATATTACAAGAAAGCAGTTGCAATTTCAAGAAAAAGTTAAATTATGAGAATGAAGTCATAATTTAATGAGGTACTCATACCATTTAAGAGTAAGGCTTTCCCTAACTGTAGCCAAAGTGCTTTTGTTGCCAAACCACAGACAGGAGCGTTGGGGTTTTGGTCTCACTGTTGTGCGCTTTGTGTGGCTGCCTTTCATCCACCTCCCTGTGAATCCAGGGCAGTACATAAAAGTAGCGTTTCATTAACTCAAAGAAAAATAGTCTCAGAACATAATCCAGGCAGCGATTACATTGTCACCAAACGTAATTATGAAAGCAATTTAGTAATATTCAAATGTAATTTCTTGGAGACAGGGTTGCCCTCCCACACCCACTGATAATATTTTCTTACTAATCCAACCCTCAGGAAGTTATGACTGGCCTCAGCTCAACATTTTTTTATGGGCTTTCCCAAGGGGACATTGAACGGGAAAATAACTGAATAATTCAGGGGACCCAGAGCTGAGCTCTGAGAAGCGTAAAGGATTATCGATATTTACTGTTTCAGAGTCCTGAGTAAGCTATTGTCAGAAGGTCTTGATTTTTGGCAGGACTCCTGACCCTCCCTGAACCTGGAACAGATGTACAGTTATACACAAGAATTTACGCACCAAAAGCTGACATATTATTGGCCGTGTCTTTGTTTGGGCTTTATGCATCACCAATAATGACAGCGCGACAAACCAACATACAAAGAGCTGCTAAATGGAGTATGTTTTGAGAGCAGCTACACTGTGGGCCCTTACTAACAATACTGTTGTGCCGCAGTCCTGCACACATTATTAAAAGCATGCTTGGCAGGGACACTACTCAAAAGTTTTAACACGTTGGCATGGCAGCACCTGAATAGAAACCCTCTACTTGAAAAGATATTTAATCGCTGATTGTTTTAACATCACATCTTGAGCCTGGAGTTATTGCAAAATATTAATGTTCTGTTTATTCAATATTCTGTTTATTCAAGTTTATTCAAGTTCATAAACTTGATCAAGTGTTATGTTTTTCTCTAAATTATAACAAATTTGCGTTTATTTTAACTCAACACACAAGATTTAAACTTAGTGAACTTTACCTACTTACAAATACAATTCAGAACTCTTTCAATAAACTTTATTTTAACTTAGCTTTTTGTCCTTGATATTTCCTCTTAACTTATACAAAACTCATTTGTATCAGTAAACCACGTTACTACAGACATTTGAGAAAACAATGAACTCTTGGTATGCATCACATTCTGTTATGATCTATATAAATGCGCTCAATTTCCCTTAATGGCAGACACATAGCATTGACTTACACAGGCTTGTCTCTCCTCTGTCTTTCTACACAGGATCGCTCCAGTACTGCAACTAAAATAGGTCTTTATTGATTTCATAGCAATGCTGTCATGACCTGGCTTACGACTTGACAAAGGAGGGAAGACCACACATGAGTTGTATCTAAAAAGAATTTTATTTTATTTTACATAACTAAAAGGTAAGTTAGTGTAATGGTAAACTAAATGAAACAAAGCAAACAGAGTGGACGCCAGGGGAGAGTGACTGGCTGATTGCCACCTGCTTATAATCTTGCTGCCAGACTAGGTGAGCTGAATCTCCCATCAGGGAGGGTTGGCACAGTGCATACAAATATAAGTAATGATATGTGTTAGCCATCTTTGCAAATCTGGAGAGAGAGAAAAATTAGTTGAGGCAAATGTTTTGTATAATATCACACACATTTCTTTTCAAAGGGTTTTTCAGAACCACAACAATTCCCAGTGACCCACACAGACACGTCAAAAAAACAAAACACTTTTCTGATATAAAAACATGTATTGTACACAAAAGAAATGTTCAATATCTCAGGAGAGGAAATTCTGAACGATAATCCCTCTTGGACAGCCAGTTGTGTAATGAAATCCTCAGTTGGGGATCAGATGAACAGAAAATATGTCATTTGTTAGAAACACAAGATGTAACGACCCATCAAAAGGTTTTAAAACCAACAAAATGAAACCAATATAAAACCAATAGTCAAACATTAAAGTTAAGTAATTTTAAATTGAACAAGGATGCACATAGCAATGGAAACAGGCCTTCTCAGACCACAGAGCAGATTCATGCTCTGCAGCAATATCTATATTTCTGCCAGCTGTTTCCAACAGTGCTTTAGATGCACTGCATGCCTCAGGCTATAACAATCAGCTTAAGTCAACATCAACTTCAAAAACAAAGGAATGCACTAAAAGGAGACTTAAATACATGCTTCAACACTGTAGTTTGTTGGCATTGGTTTACAGAACAGCTGATGTGGTGTGCACATTTAAACACAGGGAACCATTTTAACAATGTATTATAGACATGGTAAATGAACATTTTGATGGCGGATTTCAGTTTCTTCTGTTTTTTTTCAATAAAGAGAAATAATACAAGAACATATTACAGCTCTGCATGGCATTAAACAAATAATAATAATAATAATAATAAATTAGGTTGTTATTCAACTCTTCAACTCTTCATTTATGGATCCACTAAGGCATAACTCTTTTTTCTCCTTAAGAAAGGGTTAAATTTAGGAATGTTAGCACGATAAAACACAGAGCAGTGTGTTAACTTTAAGACAGTTCATGCAGTGTCAACAAAGTATACATTATAAAGGTGAAAAGTCCATATTACACTCACATCAGTTCTCTCTTTGTCTTGCCTGGCATGGTTTGGAGGGAAAAGAGGGTCACAGGCCTGAAGGGTGGAGTCATATAATCTTGGTGGGAGTGGTCTTGTTATGAGTGACAGTGTATGTAGTGATGAAGGTGAGGTGTGATCTAACAAACACAATTTATTAAGAAAGCAGCAATGAAAAAACAGTAATTTAACATCTCTGAACACAGGAGTTACCAGTCTACTACTGCCATAATTTGTTTTGTTTGTGTTATTGTGTGACTTTGGCATTTAAAAGGGTTATTTCGAAGTCAACAAAGTCACAAAGTATTACAAACTAACTAACTGACTGTACCAGTGGTAAACCAGTGGCTCTCATTGCAGTCTATTGCTTACCCTCCCTGTCAAAATGAATGAAACTGCTACAAGCAACACCTTCTTTTCAATGCATTATTATAAAAAACAAACAAAAAAAAAATTATAGCCGCTTTAAACAGAGCACCACTGATTAATTATTAAAAAGCTTCATTATGCTATCATTTTATAATAACAAAATGTCAGCTTTCAGAACTGTCTCAGCTGAGCAGTGTAAAAGAGCTATGGTGTTGCAGAGTTGAAGTTGTATTGCTCTTTAAGGTCCGACAGAGCAGTTTGATGCTTCTCTTGACTAAGATATTGCCTGTTAAATGGGCATCCCTGTTGTGTTGAGTAGCAACTGGCAGACTGGCAGAGCAGGAAGTAATGGGTGCTGAAAAAGGCAGTGTTGATTTGATAAATACTTTTTGCAGTGCTGGTGAAGCTCTACTGAGCAATGCTGACCCCCCAGTGTGATGGCATATGTTAATAAAAAGCGCTGCAGGACGTCCTCTGCATCCTAATCTGCTGGTGTCAAAATGAATTTGAATGTGTGTGTGAGAGATTCAACATGTCTGCGCTGCAGCAACTACTTGACAATTGTATGACTTCTGTTTGTGTGTGTGTGTGTGTGTTGTGCACATGAACATGCATATGTACCCATTCCTGTTTTTGCACGTGGCAAATGTGTGCATGCATGGGGTAGCGGCAGGCACAGCGCCTAATCTACATATCAATTTTGCTCATTTGAATACACCACTTACTGTGTGATGGTGGTGATAATTACCTGTTGTGCAGTGAGTAGGGCACAGGCTCCCACTGGGCCTCTCTTTGTCAGCCTGGGTCACTGAATCTGTACACACTACAGTGGAGTATCTGCCACTGGGGACTGGCGTGACATGACAGCACAGTAGATGTCCCAGCTTTCCTACTATCCCTGGTAGCGTGCACGGGCCATCATGTAGGTAATGACACAGGGAAAATGTGTCTTTAACCGGGGATATTTTCGGCAGAGACCTGACGATCGGAGCACAATAGTAAGATGTCTATCTGTTGTGTCAAGAAAAGGTTAAAGGGTTGAAGGAAAGGTCAAGAGATAGTGTCAGCTTTCAAATATTGTGATAGTGTGTGATGGAAAATATCCCTTGTTTATATTTCACAACACACACTGAAATTGTTGGTTGGCACTTTGGAGATTGTATCTGACAGTTTGTGATGTCAGGTGTCAGTATGATCACCCTCAGACATGAATGCTTGATTCATTTTGTTTCTTCAACCCTTTGAAACCTGGAGTGACATCACTTTTCTTGTGCTGCTTTCAGATGCTTTTCACATGTATTTATACCGGAGCAATTGGTGTTATTTCTTTCAGAAACATGGAAATGTTTTTGAAAAATGTAATGAGCAATTTCTTAAGAAATATTATACACGTTGCAAGAAATATGTAGACTTAGAAAACTATTTTTAAAAGGCTAGGGAAAATGTCCAGGGGAAAAAAGCTAGGGAAAACCTGTGTTTAGAATGATCATTATTACATATTTAAAATTATGTTAAAGATTTAAGCAATTTTTTACCTTTTTTTGTTGTTTATTTCCTCTTTTAAATTTTGTTTTGTTTTTACAAATTTTCAGGTAATTTTCTTTTGCATTTTTTACAAATTTCTTGCTAATTTTTTAGTAATTTCTTCCTTCACTGCTTATTGCCTTCTTCCCATGTTTTAAATTGAAATCAAACCTATTTGCTCAGGTTTCAAGAGATTAAGCAATTTTGCACTTACAATGCCCTAAAGTACTTAAGACATAATTGGTGGTGGCAAAAGTATAGTAATAATGTAAATTAATTTGTGACACAGTGTGTTTCCAATCAAATCAGGTGAAGCAGTTTTGTGATTTCCATAATACACAAAAAAGAGCTCAAACTGTGTCTATGTGAGCACAGGTGAGTCATGCTGTCCAACCAGCAACTGTACGTTCGACTGCCTGCAGCACCCATCATTCCGCATGGCTGCGTCCTGAAGATGCCACTGAACATTAAAAATGATCCCGCTCATGCTCTGCAGCTGTATGTTCACTGCCACTGCTGAACCTCTGTACTGCAGCCCAGGGCGCGCTGCGAAGGCCCACAAATGAGAATGAACAGGTGTCACTTTAATTATGTGTCCCCTCATTTGAGCCTGGCAGAGTCGGTCAGGAGATGGTGGCTCTTTTAATTAACCTTGGAGCTCTGCTGTTGGAGCGCAGCGACAGCGCCATGCTGGGCACCTGCAAATATAGGTGGACAATATCTAAAACTCTACATGACTCCCTGGCTGTTAATTACAAGCACCAAGGGAGTGGGCTCTCTTTTCCTCACTCTCACGTGCATTTTATTTGCCTCCCTTCCCAGAGTGTCTGCTTAAGATAACATCAGTTTTGAATGTTTCAGTCCACTCAGCTAACACCACCACCACCAGGCCATGACAGATTGCTTCTCTTATGTCATTTTAACTTGAAATGAGGTCAGTCCACCCTCAGAAAGTATTTTCTGTTATCTTTACATAGATGTCTGGCAGCCCAAAATGAGTTGGCGTTGGAACTTTCAATTTTGAGAGCCCTCTTCTGGTTCAGACAGGGAAGCAAATCGACCCCTTTACACTAATACATATTTCAGTATGTTCAGATAGGCAACATTTGAATGCCTCTCCAGACTTTGAGTTTTAAACATAATGGATGACTTTTTACACCACTGATTTGATTGACAGTTTTATCCAGTTATACTGATAATTATCTCACGATTATACATGTTGCATCCCACATGCTAATGTCTTCTTTTTCAAATAGACCAGGCTGCTGGAATCAAAAGCCCCTTTTACACAACGTAATCAAGGCAAGACTTGACTTATTCAGCCTCGATATTCTGTATAAAAGATACCGATACAGAATGTTGGCCGTTGTTTCGGACATGCACCGGCGCAGCAGCTCTTACATAGGGCATATATATATACACATTTTTTTATGTGAAAACTACGGAACTGTGTAAAAACAAGTACAAACTCTTAACATTTCACAGTGAAGCAGTCAATTTGACCAAAGCAATCAAATCAATGCATCCTGTAGTTAAATCAATCCTGTTAATTAGTCAGCTCCAGCTCCAAACCCTGCATTATCAATTTTCACTGTGCTCCGCTTGTTTGATGTGACTCAGCGCATCCATGCTCCATGAATTTTGACTGTAACACATCACACTTCTCTGGCTTCTGGCATGCTGGCATGCTATCTAAAATCATGTATTGGGGCAGCATTATTTGGTTCAGTTTAAAAAAACAAAGCCAGCAAAATTGTGGATTTTCTTGGTAGCAGTAATGTGTATTCTGTTTAAAAAGAGCTGTTTAAAAGGGCTATCCTGTGATATACCCTCATTTCATGTCACTGCCATGCTTATATGATGCTGTTACTTACTGAAGCAAACCTCTAATGCTTTTGGCTATCCATTGATAACACAGGAGACAGTAAATTGTGTCTGGAGTCTTTTCAAGAATCTGCAGCCTTCAAATTGTAGATATAAATCCTATTTTGTGCAGCTTCAACCTGACCAGATTGCCTTTGACTTTAATATTACCCACAAGCAAACGTCACACCTTATCAGAATATTATTTATTTAGTAATAAAACGATTTTAGATATCATGCTGATGCATGATATCATGTTTCCAATGTGCAGATTCAGTGATTGGCCACAGTGAAACCTGCAGGGTCTGACTGAAGCATTTTCATTCCAGTGTGTTCTCTGAGTTTCCTACCCTCTGGGAGTGCTAATGCAGCTGTAAATGCAGCAAGAATAGACAATAAAGTTAAGTTAATCATCTGTGATGGTGACTATACAGGTTAGTTTAATTACTTATTAGAATGTGTTATGTATGCAAGTCACCATCTGATTGTTAAACTTGGCTCAGCCTCCCATTTATTCATATGAATACATATGAAGATATGTGGAGGAAAAATGACATTCCTACATTGCATGTCAGTCAAAAATTTTATAAGAAAGATCTTTTCTCTGACATTTAGACTTCAAGTGTTGTTTTCTCAAGACAGGTTTATAGTTTTGTGTTGGTTCTAAGCTGAAGCCTATGCAAGTGGCCTGCACAGTGTAAACATTTATACTTGTGGGGTGGTGTGTCTGTTTTTCTCAGCACACTCATCTCCAAAACATTAGAAGGTGGTGCTGACTGTTTCTATGAAGAGCTGTGAAGTGTGATTGATTCAAAACACACCTAAAACACATTGAACATAGCTCAGTAGTGACAAATTCAAGCACAAATACACAATTCTGCTTCATTATAACTTGCAAGATTGACAAACAACACACTTGTCTTTTGCTGGACACACTCCCCACAAATACAACATAATATTTTTATTAGTACAAGCCTATGGCATTTTATACTGTAATGATTAGCCTAATGACTAGTGGATTTTTCCTTCATTCAGACAAAGCCACGGACAACAGCAACATTTAACAAAGGTAACATTTCCAAATTCAGCTCTATTCTAACTTACACATTTCACTGACTAAACAGTTGTCTTACACGACACACAATTTCCCCACAAATACAACATGCTAACATTATTAGCATGACCCTATGACATTTTAACATTGCATAGATTAGACTAGCGGCCTGCAGAGTTTTTTTTACTCATGTAGAGTCAGGATAAATCACACAGAAGACTTCAAATGCTATTTTGTGGGGACTTTTCTTCTTAACAATTATTTATCTAGGAAATCTAGGAAACAGTAAAATATTATTGCATCCTTCTGTCTTTCAAAAACAGTATTGGACAGTCCTCCTATATTTCTGCCATCACATTGTCCCAGAGGATTCAGCTGATTGGGTCCATCATCCACCTGCAGGCTCTAGCTGCAGTCCCCAGTTGGCTTTCATTTCATAAAAAAGTTGAGGATTCACACTAAATATCATTAGTATTCTTTTGTATTAAGCTAACATAATTCTCCCAAGAAAGATTGTAGTAAAGACATACAATAACCAGGGAGATCTAACACAGAGAGCCAGCTAAATGTGCTGACTACATGCAATAAGATGCTTAAGACTTTGTTAAGGCGAGGAAGCAGCATTATTTTTCTTCATTTGGCAAGTGAGATGGTGGCTGCCAGAGGATAAAAAGAGCAAACAGAAGGCCTTTAGTACTGTGGGTGCTTATACAAAGCAAAAAGGTCAATGCAAATTACTGCTCACAAGTCAAGGGAATGTGGGACAGCTTTAGAGATTTGTTTGAAAACTCAATATGCACACACCTAAATACCAAGGTTGTATTATTTGTCCAGTATGTAGAATCTCTTTTTTTTACTCTCTGCAAGAATACTTTTCATATACTTGGGGGAAATATAAAAATGCTGGTTGAAAAAAAAACAAACCTATTGAATCTCCCTCTTTTCTGCAATGAGTTTCTATTTACTGTGAAGTACTGTGCTGCAGACGTTTTGGCCAGATACAGCCAGGTTCCATTTTCTGCCTCCTTTTCTAGCTCTCCAACAGCTTCTAATTCTTTTCAGGACTCCTCTGGCAGTATTGAGTTTTGGGCCTTTGGGCTTGACGGGTATCGCTCTCAGACGGCTTGCCTTCGCCTTGCACCCGCTGCACTCTGGTTTGAATTAGTGGATGCTCTTCAGGTCTCATACTATCCCCCCTTACAGTAGATATTGGATTTTCTCCCTCAAACTCTATATCTTACATCTGAAATATAACAGTGAATTGCTTCGGGGCAGCATGTGAGCGTACATGTGTTTGTTTGCGTAATGGAATGCTCGCCGTGATGTTGCTCACCATGTCAATGTGCAAATAAAGTCAGGATCTTGGCCCACGCAGAAATCTAATCAATAATGCTGTACTTGATCATGATCCAATTTGCCTGCTGCACTTACCTAACAGTAAATACAATAGCTTTTGAGTTTGCTGGCTCTTGCTTCACTTGTTTGTTTTTTTGTTGTTTTTTTTAATGTGTGGGTTAAATAAGGAATGCAGCCTTCCTGCTAGTGACATAACTCTACCATTCTTTCTTGCAGGCCTATAGAAGTGCTTGTCAACAAGGCAACAACACAAACTAATTTCTCAAAGGTCAGTGAGGTAGCAAGGAAAAAGCAATCCATGACTTAATACTCCATTCAAGCACCTCAGAAAACTTAACTGACATCAAAAAATGTTTCCACATTTTCTTACTGACCCCTGTGACCTGAGGAGAAATACACATATTTATGGCACTATGTGTTTGGCAGTTTGGTGGGTTTCTTTCTTAATAGGTGTTTGGAAGAACAAGAAAAGAGGAAGAAAAACATTTTTTTATTACAATGTGCAAAGTGCATATGGGAGGATATTTTGACCCATTGTTTTACCACACAGTGTCTTGATGCTGTCATCCACAGGCTGCTTTCTCAAGCTTATTACTTATGCTTGGTGGTCTCAATATTGGTGCTGTATTTTCAAAACACTCACTGATTTATGTAAGAACTTTTGTTTTGCTATATCCTAATAGTTCACCTACAAATAAAACCTTTGTCTTCTACTCAGTTTCATGCCCACTGTTTCACTGACAAAACAATGACATATTGAACACAATAAGTAATAATAATATAATAATAGCTCAGATTTATATAGCACCTTTCAAGGATACTTTACAAGAACACTACATAAGACATGGATGAACTAACTAAAAAGCAAGAGATGAGTGTTAGGGTGGTTATGTTTGTGGTTAGGTTTGTGGTGGTTAAGTTTGTGTAATTCTGCAGTATGCAAACATTCTCCAAGTGTGTTGGATCTGATAGTATAAAGAGTATATAAGTCTGATTAGTTCAGCAGCACAGACAGCATAATTGCAAAAACCATTCCTTCACAATAATTATTCCTCTTTGCAGACAAGCGCTGTATGACTCTTGAACACAGTGATGTGTAACTGTCCTAATAAAAACTGGATAATGGAACTGCAATGTGTGTAAGCATGCAACTTGTATTTTTCACGGCCAGTATATTGGTGAATACTCTCCCCAAGATATCAATGATAGAATGCAACAGAGGAAATCTGATAGATATTTATAGGTCTATCAAATTTGTAAATGGTGCCGCGTAAAAGGTTTGATGTTAAACTGAAATATAATTCTCTTCATGTATTGTGTAAGTAAATATGATCTGTGATGCTACAAGTATTCTGCATATTTCAGTTTTCAGAATCGTACATATAGTGGAAACAGCGTGTGGATTTATGCTGCTGGGGTGCGAGGGGGTTCCCATGGCAGTCGCTGACAGATGTATGAGACCTGTTGTTGCTAGGACACACTCTGTCAACTTCTTTGTTGTGCGAGTGACTGGCTCATGTAATAGTCCTGTTCAGCCTATTAACACCTTGTCAGCAAGCCCACGCAGTGTTGCTTGCGCATTGCTAGTCTTAGCTAACTAGCTTGGCCCCTGCCCCTGTAAGCCTTGCTTGCTTGTTAGTCCTGATTCCTACTCAGTTACTTTCTTCTCCACGATTATTTGGAGTTCTACGTGATTTTAGAAACTATTTATAGAGGTTGAACACACAGAAAGCCTATTTTACCCCTGGGGTTACTATTGTAATATATATATATAAAAATAAAACATCTTTTTCACCTTTTTGGTTTTTGTTAACAAAATAAGCACACAACTTAAAACAGGCTGATTTCTTGTCAAAAATTGTTCTGACTCACTGGATGTGGATAGCCAGCATTCTGCTCCTAAGTAGTAAGTTGCTAAGAGGCACATAAAGAAAAAAAAAATCAATATTTAAATTGATTTGTATGATAAGCACTGCTTCTGCACTGTGTGATCTATAGGATCCAGTTTAGCACTCTGCTAACTTAAATAGGAATAACACAATCCAATCCTTTGACTCTTGTAGACTTTCCAAATGTTGGACCAAATGGATTAAATTCTGATGATGAAATGAGTCATTTTGTGGGGATTGTGATGATAAACAAAAATAACAAAACACTGATTTATAGCTCGTCTTTATCGTCATGCCTCACTGAGCCAAAGGGCACCATGTGATAGATACTACTACAAAAATTGATGTCAAAGCCCATGTGTGCTTGCTACCATTTTGCAAGCTAAAATGAAAAGTAATATTAGCTTGACTTTAATTGTAAGTTTCACATTTGCGAGGCAATATGTTTCTGCTTCAAACCTGGCAGTTTGTGCTGTTGACTCTGGGCACAGACAATTTGAAACCGCATTTAAATAACTAAAGATCTGTTCTGTGCTGTTTACCTCCGGTCTCCTGATGATCTATCCCTGACATTTAAATTAATACTCATTTGAATATGTGCGCACACTACTCGTCTTTTCCCATCTCTTTTTAGTCGAGATACTCTCTCCTTTCCTCACTCTCTTCCACTCAGCTTTCAAAAGGGTTTATCACTTCATTGCACCCCAACTGTTCTCCACAGGGGATTTTGAGATAATTAGGATTTTTTAACATTAAGGGTAAATTAATGTTAATCTTAAAGAGTCCTTTATGAAACTCAGCACAAATAAAGTATTTTGTGGAACACGGCGATACGCCATCCTAAACTAGATGTTTCTTTGACTTTATGAGTAAGATTGATGTGTGGGAGAAATGATACACTCACAGCATCAAAGGTTAATTAAATGAGAGCTAATTAAATAAGTGGCTTCACGGGTGAAAATTGTTCATTGTGAATGGAGTAGTTATGGCACCTGAAAGGTATTTGAATGACTTCCACATCAGCTTTCCTCCATCCATAGACGTTTAATTATTATCACAGATGGAGGTGTTCTTCAATCACCAAATTCTGAACCCTGATTAGGCCTGACATTTTACTCCAGAGTGTCAAAGATTTTCTCCATATGTGCAAATGAGTTCAAAATGTCTTCATTATGCAAATCAGGTGGGTAACATTTCAGAGACTCTAGGATAAACAGGACTCATTCTATGTAATAACACATGTATAATGATTGTGTTGTGACAAGATTACAGTACAATTTGGTAGGAAATGATTGACATGATGATTAAAGTAGCAGCATTTATGTCACTGTTGTGAGTTTTGTACAGAGATTATTACTGTGCAAACCAGTGAACAGAAAACCCACATGCACTGACAGTGTCAACAGAAATATGTTGTCATATATTGTGAACACAAGGGGGCAGTATGGAATCATAATCCCTGAGTGACATCCTCACGCAAATGAGCAGAGTTCAGGCTTTCTAAACAGAACATCTTCACATCTTTGATATGTGATCATAAATGGTGATCTCCGCCATATACTCCAATGTGCCTTTTTCACTCTCTTTATATATTTTTGAGCTGTTTAGACTGCATTTGCTACAGACAACTAATGCCATCTTCACAAAACATAGAAGGAAGAAAAACATAGAAGTATGATATAACGGGGAAAAAACTCAGTCAGTGTTAACACTCAGTGGCATCTTGCATTCTGGATTCTTGATTTTTTTGCTTTGTGTGCCTAATTAGTAACTCTGAGCTCATGTAATGTCATCAAAGAGGTTGTTTTGTAATGTGAATGGTTCACATCTGACTGACCAAGAGACACTTAGAGGGAATGTTCAGCTCATTAGAGAAATGACTCATTGTTTTCTGTCCTTTCTCCATTCCTTCCTTGACTACAGGCTTGGTCACAACCCCTGGGCCTCACCCCCCTCCTTCCGTGCTTGTGTGAATAACTCAATAACTCCCATCCATGGCACAATTAAGGCATTATTACACCCTCCACTGGACCTCATGCTCCGGGGTGAAAACATGGGGGCAGAAGGGGCCTGGCCCGACCCCCATTTCTATCCCAGCCCACTGTGAAGCCTTGGCTAGTCTTATCCCTGACCCATTTTACACTCCCCATGTGCCTCGTTTCTACACAGACACACAAATGGTCTCTCTGACACGCTCGTGGCACGCACACACACACACACTCAAGTCCCCCCCCCCACCCTTTCGTTGTCTCCATCCAGTAAGCAGAAACATGGCATTGTGAGTCACGTCAGCGCCAGCAGCTGTGCAACGGGCGCCATGTGGGGCACTCATTCGGCCAAGCAGTGGGTGGGGGCGGGGTGGGCATCGTTAGGGGTTGAAGGCTGTGTGTGTGGGCACCTCTCTTCTGTCTTTTTCGTTTACCCATCTCCTCTTGTGGCTCTGCGTGAAGGAAGCCATCTGCTTACTGCCAGTCATCTAAAGCTATGAAAACGTCTGTGACACTTTGCACTTTGAGCCTCATCCACCCACCTCTTCCCTCACACACAGGATGAAACCATGCTGAGACCCACTGCTGACCGTCTTTGGCTTTTTCACTTTTCTGACAACTCTTAGTTGCCATTTCCCGCAATTGTTATATAGCTTTGCAGCTATTGTGCCGATCCTTTTCACCTCAGACATGTTGCCATATTGTGTTGTTGTTTGGTTGGCACTGGTCTAGCATTGTCATGTTAATTTTTTTTTCTTTGCACACTCAAAGGAGAGCCTTAGCAGTGTTTGTGTCAGCTTCTAAAGAAAAAAAGAAGGTTTGAATAAACTTTAACTGCCAGAGTTTCATTGGACTTTATCTGCCCGAGCGTCTTCCATTGAATGTGTTGCATTCCTTATTAAGCATGAATCAACTCTGAAACTTGTACTCCAACATAGTTTATCTATGCAATAAACCATGGGCATTGAGTCAATATTTTTGTTCCCTCCCAAGTTGATCAACAGCAAAACAAAAGCTCCTTTTATTCTTTATCACTGAATCAACTCCAGCACCACTCTCCTGATAACATCAGAGACCAAGGTCTTGTTTTCTGTATTCTAGCTTTGGGAAAGCTTTTCCTTTTTTTGTATTCAGTGGATTAACTGAAATAAAGGTCATTACTTACTTGCATCAAACAGCAATAAATAATGTTTCACCACGATTAACAGGAATTAACTAGATAAGCTCGGGTTTCAAACAGCCATGTCTCAAGCTGCCGAAACAACTGCTCATGTTATTCTCTTAGAAACTATCTCTGTGTCCACCGTCCATGTGTTATTAATATTCATACACGCTAACATTTTCTTGAACGCTTCCAACTTGAAAAGACAAATCTAACAAATGGACTTGCAATAGAAGAGAGGCTTGCACTCCAAATGTCACGTCTGCAGGCTGTTTTGAATGCACTCCAAATGAAAAGCAATTTAAGACTTCTAACCATTAGAAAGAGCCCTCACCACTGAAGTGCAAACCAAACCTTAATTAGGAAAATGATGATTGTTCTGTGCACATGGCCAATTTGCTTTACAATCGGCCAAGCCTCTTTTCCTTATACCACCCCCCGACAATTTATATACTTCAGCCTGTCTACATTTTCAAAATGTCAACATGCCAGAGATTAAATTAAAACAGGTCTCTGTAAAGAAGACACATCTATCACATCAGTACTGGCAGAAGATTAACTGGTTGACATTTCTCTCCACTAAATCGGCACAATAGGACCTGATTCAAAAGATTCTTTGTCAACAAGCCCTGTAAAACACACAGTGCATGATGGAGAATGTAATTAAGTCAAATATCTGTCACACGTCTGATTTTTGCTTCTTCCCCAAAGAACTCTAAAAGATTGTATGTTGACTTTTGTTTGTGCTCAAATGTCAAGGACACCATGCAATTATGTTGCTGAAAACGTCCTTTCAGTCAATTTGACCATAAATCAAGACGCACACACACACACGCACACACGTCTGAGTGCACTGATGCACATTTAATGATACATGCCCGCAGCCCCATGCCTCACCTGTTATATTATGTGCAAATACAGCCAGAATAATTAACAGTCTAATAAGGGGAGCTAATATTTGATCAACCCAAATTGCCCATAGTATGAGTCCAGTCAACAGTGCTGGAACAAACAAGAGCAAACCTTAACACTGGGAAAGGTCATGGGATCAATAATTCATTTAAGATGCTCCCTGGGATTGACTCTGCAGTCGCCTTGTAATCAGGGGGAGAGATTTATTTATCTTAACCAACTTTAAATCCACATTCCTATGCTAGAAAAAACATTGCGCCACCTCAGTCAATTTTCAGTGCCCTCGCAAGGCCACGGGATTTTCTGTTTTATTTACCCCCCAGGAGCTGGCAAGGAGCGAATCTTAAATAATACTTCCACTACAGTGGACTAAGCATCTATTAAGGAAACTTTGATGGAAAAAAAAGAAAGGACAAGTCCAAGGTTAGAGTTGTATTTACAGTGCAAGTCTTCTTATCGAAAACATGTATTACTCTAATGTATTTCGTTGATTGAAATCCTCACAGCAAGATAAAAACATGTGGGATAAATCTTTGGATCTTTTCCAACCACATATGATGAAGGGGTCGGTCGAAGGAGCTATTTTATTAAATAACACCCTAGTCATGATTTATGCATTCAATATAATGAAATATTTCTGAAAAAGAGCATGCTTTCCAATGCTTTGATGTATCCATCATTTAGTTAGCATGGCATTTCAGATGTGCAGAGCTCACACTGACTTTATGTCTGATTCACAGACTGAACCACGTCCTCTGATTTAAATATGCAGCCCTGCTGAGTGGAGGCATCCAGAGGCTATGTCGGCTTAAATGCTACAAAACCTGCCTGGTCGGAAAGATTTACCAAGTCGCCAATCAAAGCCGTGTCCAGGTGTGAAACTGGATCTCTCTGAATTCAATACCTTGAAATAAGGATGCAAATTTTGAGTGTTTTCTTTGCACGTTCTACTCCTCCTAGCTGATGTGCAGCCATCACATGTTGTATTACTACTTAAGGGACTGTCACGAGATTCCGTGTTTTTTTGTGAAAGACAGATGCTACTTGAGTAAGTTTTACCACCGAAACAGCTGTGCTTAATAAACAAATGACTATAAAGGAGGCATTTCATAGGCAATTGCGTCAAGGAAGCAGCAGTGTGGAGTTGTGCTTCAACATGTCACTCAACTCACTTTCCCGCTTGCTATTAGACCATATGGTTTACAGTTTGGAGTCCATAAACAAGTTTGACTGACACTCCAATCAGACTGTCATTGCAGACAGAAAGAGTGAGGCAATTTTAGTCCTAGTGTAAATGTTGGCTAACACACAACAATATAATGACCTCAACAATATCATGTTGGTTTTGTTGGAGGGATTTTAATGACTTCATGTGCTGTTCAGCCTGTTCACTACATCCCTGGCACGGCTTTCTCTCTCTCACCATGTAAATACCTGCCTGTAGATAATTTTGTAATAGAGTGCGTCGGCGCACCAAACGCTTACTCTGCCATTCGCTCTAAATTTGTGCCTTTGTTAAATTGGATTCCAAATGCAATTATCTGCCAAGGTAATTCATGAC
The DNA here is from genome assembly GCF_008729295.1 of Plectropomus leopardus. NCBI lineage: Eukaryota > Metazoa > Chordata > Actinopteri > Perciformes > Serranidae > Plectropomus > Plectropomus leopardus. Next base: position 9,586,481 of record NC_056467.1, on the reverse strand, counting down.
AGAGTAGCCTGCTGTAACTGCTCATTTGAAAGGATGCAGAGTCATTTATGTGTCATTTTGGAACAATACTGTATCTCTTGGAAGAGGTGAGGCCCACGGGGAGCTCGGCAAGCTCTCTACTTTGTCAGAAGAGGCAGGAATCAATGATTAGTGCCTTCCAATAACTAGTTCCAAGGAGAGTGTTTAAAGCAATACTGTAAGCAAATGTCTGGCCTAGATCTGTTTAGTAATGAGCTGGATCTCTATGATTAGTCAAATCCATCACAAATGGCGGTATTTGTATAATGTTTGCAAAACACAAGCATTTTTTTATTCAGCACAGGAAGCCTTTCCAGGGAAGTCATGTTGCTGGCAGATGGAGTCTCAATATCAAGACCAGGCTGGTTATAGCACTTGCTTTGAAGTAACCTAATGGAGGCGCGGCGAGTCCTTTGTCTGTTTGCATGCTAGTTTGATGTGTAGCAGTGAAATGCTTCTTTTTTTTTCTTCTTCTGATGCGAGACTTCAAGAATGCTACGTTTCCATGCAGGCTGCAAGTGGATTAATCCAGCTAAAGAGTAATTGCCCTTGCATTGTATTGACTCTATGCATGAGGGAATTCAAATCACTTTAAAGTTTCAGTTCTGTAGGATTGGAGCCAGTGCTTGAGACAAGCTAAGGTGTTTATGTGAGTTCATTTAATTTGGAGTAAGACTGCAATGGTCCTATTAATGGATTAAAGGACTGCGTGTAAATGTAATTGTGTGAATCTGCTGACTGCCTAGGAAAAGATCAGAGGGGGAAGTGAATAAACAGCCTGCTCTTAACAAACACTGTAAAGTACGCTTGTCTGGCACAGAATGCTGAAAATAAGACTGATCAGTGGCCTGCTGCACAACAGTGAGGCAGCCATGGGTGAGTCATACATGTGACTGTGTGATTATCTCTATTCTTGAGCCACCACACCTGCAGACAATTGTTGTAAAATGTGTTGTTGTTATGCCCCAACCTCGGGAGGCCTGGGCAAACAACACATTGCCACTGACCCAAAATAACCACATAAGATAACATAATAATCAGATCCATGGGATTTTTTAAACAAACATCATGAAAACAAGACAATAAAACTCTAGACTGAGACGCAGCAGGACCAGCAGTCCCCACACCAAAGGCTTCACTGTTCTGCTGCTGTCAGAGGAGCCTTTTAACACCTCCTTCCCCATCCAGGTGCGATGCATCTCGTTAGGCAATGCAATACACCTGGGCAGATCTGCAGAGGAGGGAAAAGGTGCAACAGCACAAAACATATACATCCTCTTAGAGCTTGTTTATTCCTGGTGTTAATAAATGTCTTAGGCCATCTGATCATGACTGGACAGCGTTAAATACGTGTATAAATTACCAAGATGCATTATGATTGATACAGTCAAACGGTTTGCTGAGGGTTGACCTGGACTATTAGACAACTTATCTTTTGTAACAGAAATACTACTGCATCCCCTAACAAGTACTATTTCATCAATGCAGGATATGGTGGTTGTTTTGGTGACAGCACTCTAATGCTGTGTAACTTGCCCATTTAATGACAAGATGTTAGAAGGAGACATGTTGATTTCTGTTGACAGCAATATCTCCAGCTGCTCTGACCACAGACTGTACAGACGGGGTGCGTGTGGTCTCTGAGGACTTCCTCACAGACATCAAGTCATCGGGTACTAGAACTGGTCTCCCTGCACGCACTCTTACCCTGGGGGTGCAGAGGTCAAAGTCTGTGGCCTCCAAATCTGTGCTGGCTACCAAGAGCACAGGCAGGGTGAAGGAGGAGGAAAGTGGAAGCAAATCCAAGAAATCCAAGACTGTACAGACTAAGCCTCCATGACATCACCCATTGGTTTGTGGACTCTCAGTTAGAAGCCCCAGGTCTCCATAGATTTTTTGGAGCCAGAAGTGACCATATTGGATGAGAGGGTAGAAGTGTGGAGGAGTGAAGGTTGGATCTACATCACAGACTGTAGCAACGCCTGGCAGACAGCCTGTGCTTCAAATGAGTAAGCCCTTATAGATGCATAACTTTGGGTCTATGTGAAATGTAAACCAGTGAGTTATGAAAAAAATTACCCTCCACCCTTACACTTATAATGGATGGTGAAATTAGCTATAGAGACCAAAATGGTTTTTGTACCAAGCTGTAACTATGTTTATTTCTGCTGTAAAGTTAGGCATTTTAACGTTGAGGTCCATGGGGAGTTACTCTGCTTTGGTGCCAGCCTCAAGTGGCCTTTAGAGGAACAGCAGTTTTTGGCACTTCTGCATTGGTTTCATTTTTCAGCCTCAGAGGTTGCTTCTTGATATTGATACAACCGGTTATGTATCTAGAGAGTATGCTTGCAAGTATGCTAGCGAGTATGGACATTATAACAATACACAACGCCCTTTGTAGCACAAGTGATGCAGGCAGTATCAAAATCTGCAAACAAGTGTTGAGCTTGGGACGCATGATAAACACAGGTGTAAATGCTATGTCTGGGCCGTCAACATGTTAATACCACGTATAAACAGGGTCTTAGTTTCGTCTTTATTTTCTATCTAATGTGATGTGATTGGTACAAATCACGAAAGCAGAGCAGAGTTTCAATTAAAATTTAGACCACACTAACGTGCTATAAAACTACACCTATACTAAACTTTTACTTGACAACCAGGGATTACATTGGCCAGCAAATGTCAGCTTTTTGACAGTTATCACCTGCAGTTGTCCGGCAGAAGAAAGCATCAATGGCCAAATTGTCCTGTGGAAATTTGCTCTAATAAATGAATCCATTAGCAGCAAATGGCCTGATATTTTGTGACCTATAAGATGTATCAAACAGCTTAAATATGACTTATATTATGCAGAGCAGACGAGATTTTAATTACAGATGGATCTATTTACCCAGATGAACACAGGCTATATTGGCTGTCAAAAACAAAACAAAACAACTTTGGTGTAAACCCTGTTGCCTACATACAGTTACTGGGTTTTATGTATGTTACAAGGTTACAAGGTAAAGTTATTCTAATTTGAAGGAGAGCACTAACTTTTAGTACAAAATAATGAAGCAGCAGAAACCAAAGGTATGTAGAAATTAATTAGTTTCAACATATGCATAACTGAGGTGATAAAAAAAGGCAGAAAAATCAGAGACAACAAGTGCTAAATGCAGCAAGCAGACCACAGGGGATTCATTATGGTTATATTTGTAAAACTGGTTTGTTTTTGCTTAATTATGATTGTCATGCACATGTCGCAGTGTTCTGCTGTGTTCTGGAATGTTTCACCTGGGGTATTAATGATTTATGTATTTCTCCTGAATTGTATATTTTGTTGAAATATTAATGAGAATTTCATTTAATTTTTAATTGTTTAGCAATGGGTTTTTTAATGAAGACTGGTCAATGCAGAGAATGGCCGTCTTTACATGGTATACACAGCATGCCAGAGCAGAAGCGGAAACTCATCATTTCCAATCTACCCAAGTTAGTATCATCCTCTCAGTGAGACCCCTGATCAGAACTATTTGTGAATGCAACCTTTTAGACTCTGCAAATATCCTACTGACCTTCTGAGCAAATGATATATTCTTGTAGTAGTAAGAACATCCCCTGTGAATCACTCTCCAATCTGCTCGTTAATTCCCACTGACAGACAATAGTGCAAAATAAACACAAACTCAAACATCATTTTTATTCTCCAAATATACAGAGCAAAAGCATCATAGATTCACAGACCAGTACAGTTAAAATACAACCATTTTTCTTTTTTTTTTCTTAGATACAGAGGGCCACTGCTTGAAAATAGTGGTTTACCCAGTAGAATTTACATGTTGTCTTTTCATTACAATTATGCTTATGGTTCACTATTTATACAAACTCTTTGAAATGACCATCTAAGTTAAGTACTTTTTTCAGACCTGGGTCATGTAGTATTTGCAAAAGTAGTTTGCGTTATTTGGAATACAGAGCAATTCAACCAATCACGGAGAAGCGCACTCATTTGACTTTCAAATGCTTGTCTGTGATTCTTTCAATTTTCTGTGACTTAGAGCTCACTGTATGCCGCAAACCAGACCACACTGATTCCTGGTGTGTCCTGCAGGCAAAAGCAAACTTTGAGGATTATTTGCAAATTCTATTTAGTCCAGGCCCTTTTCCTTACAGTCGCATGTTATTAAAGTACTAACAAGGTATTGATTGGTAGAAAAGAAAAGTGAGAGAGATAGAGTGAAACAGAGTGGTAGAAAGCATTTACACAGTAAAGAATGATGATCACTGTAATGTTTCAAATGGCATCTTCCCTAATGTGTTCCATCACAGACTGCAACACTTATCATACAATGAGGGAGACTTTAAATAGCCTCATGTAAACTGCCCTTTGCAAGCATAAGCGAGATACTGGCAGTACTAATGTTCAACATTTCTTTATCCAGTTTTTCCCCAGTTTATTTTGGCCAAGCCAAAAGTTTTATGCAGTAAACAAATATAATGCAGCCAGTGGGCACAGAATCCATCACAAACACTGACCACCGAGTGTCCACTCCATACTGATCATAACCTCTGACTCTCACCCTTTGAAATGTCTGTATCCTATGTACTACAGGCTAGTCTTTAGCATCTCTGAATAATAGACTCCCCTACATCCTCCACTCTAAAAGAGTTGCTTTGTTTTATCAGGAAAGGGCAGCAACCCCTTGTAATTGTTCCGGGTCTTTGTGTTTATTCATCTGTTATGCCCTGGCATCTGTGCGGTGCTTGTAGCCAGGCAAACAGGCGCCGCCAGCACCAGCCGGAGAGGCGTCCACAGGTGAGCAGGGCAGACTTTGTCCCACATGGGCTTTGATTCCCAAAGACTGACATGGCACTTGCATCCTGTGGTACTCATATGCCCACTGTAGCTGCTGCCATGGGAGGGATGGGACAGAAGGCTGGCCTATCAAATATTTATTTGTTTGCTGTGCAGTGTGCAGACTCTCTGGACTGGGAAAATGCATTATGTTTGGATCAGTGCGGGAGCTGCATCAGATAAGTAAAACTGGACCCTTTGGAGAGGGAAATTTGTTTTGTTTTTTTAAAGAGACATGCTGAATGTCTGCATCCTAATAGGTTTTGAATGATGTTTGAATCCTGGACCTGTGGACGTAAAATGATGCATAACATATGCAAATAATATTAATGAAAACTGTATCCTGTCCCATGCAAACTACATCACACTGTAATTGACTTTTGCTGATATCAAGGAAGGAATTTGATCCTGCACTCAAATGCTGAGAGAAATATGTAAAAAAAATGACACTGGCATACTTGACAGTCATCATGGTGCCAAATGCAATATATTGCTGGGCATCTGGGCATCTCTCAGAAGGGCTGAAGGTATAATAACCTCTTACTGCATCTCACTTCAAAGCTGTCCCAGCTAAGCTCAGCTTCTCATCCTATAGCCTCCCATGTGCTCCGTGTACAGAGTGTAAGTTTTCCCCTCGTGAGATCTGGGGGAAGAGAAACCGCTCGCATAAGGCTTTCATGTAATTTGTGAGAAACAAGTAAGGTTGATGAAATTTTTGGATGGGAAACAAAGTGAAAATGATTGTCTATCATACAATTTTGATGCCATGTGGATTTGTGGAGCTCTAATATAGTGGAATATGACTGAGAAAAGAAAGAAAAGCCAAGGAGAAAAATTGTATACAGAGAAAGACAGCATTAGAGATTTATATACAGTCTGCTAAGTGCCAAGCTGGATTATCAGCGTTGAAACAGAGCTTTTTGTCTTAAGCTGTACAATGGGCACCAATCCATTTGTAAAATTAGAGTCCAAACCGCTGCCACTCAAGTGGAAAACCCCATTCAAATGCCCTGAATATAATCAAATGTAAAGTGCTTACAACAACTTGCTTTTGTTTGAAATGCTGTGCATGGTTTTTCATGGGTTGTTTCAGGCTCAATTCATCCCAATTGACTGCTCCACTACAGAGGATACTAAAGAAAGCTACCTAGTTAGATAACATATATTGTAACCTAGTATACTTTCTGTTCCGATTTGACAGAACTAAAGTGACACTGACATTGTGAGCCACTGTTTTCACTCCTTCTACAGCAATCTACTGTTATTTTCCAGGAACTTCTCTTTACCCTTCAAACAACTGATCAAATAATGCACAAGCTGATTCTATAAAGGTATGTCTGGAACAGAACCTTGAAAGACAAATGAAGCTTTGATGGCTAAAATCAAATGTGATGTAATGTATGATGTAACTGCGGCTGTTACAAAAATGATCTATGTTTACTGTAAATTCTTGCCCTCGTCAAAGGGCCTGCTTTGACAGCTTAAAGGCTCATTCATGCTCCCTTTACATACGCAAATAGATCAGTTCATTTCAAACTGTCTCTGTCTGCATACATCCGTGCGTCCTTTATGTTGGCAAAAATGAATCCACTGGATGGCACTCGAGGGCAGAGAGGGGAGGGTCGTAATGTGGTACCTTTTTACAGAGGTAGTGTTATAGACTGCGATAGTCTTTGAGGTCATTAAATATATCATAACGCGGATAGAGTTTTTGTTTCACTATATTAGTTCTTTTACGATTTTTCAAAATGTCTTTGTATGCAGTGCGTGTCTGGCTTGACTAGGCTACACTGCCACCACAATTTCCGCTGGTACTCATCTGTTTTTATCCGCATCCATAAGCTTTCAGAAAACAATACTGGCGACATTAACGAGTACGGACAGAGGGCTCCTTCTGTGTTAGTATGCGTATCTCAAGTCGAGAATAAATGAGCCTTAAGGAGACGACAATAAGCTCTGATAACGACCCTTGTTTGATTATGATTTGGTTAACCTCCTAACCCTAACATCTTATTACGAGGTCCAAATTTTACTTGAGACACTGAAGTGTGGTGTGTGGTTGCATCCAGTTTATAATAAAAGATAAAGGATTTTTGCCCATTTGCTTGACAGTATCTGCCCTACGCACAAATCTGCATTAGCATTCCCAGTGTTTAGTACTGCAAAAAAAGCAACACCCTCCCAGTCATTACTTTGCACACTTTGACAACGATACTCTTGACAGCAGGCTCACTCTGAACTTTTCAGGAGCTTTTGGGTAGCTGCAAGTTAAATCACTACTGTCTCCCAACTAAAACAATACAGTGTCATTGATTAAACAATAAATCCAATTTCATATATGTCACATACAGTACAGAACAAAAAAAAAACAAAGAAAAAAAAGGATGCACTTTAAAAGAGTCAGTGTGACACCATCAGCTCCACAGCAGCCAAAAAAAAAAACTAACAGCAGAGAGCAAAATAAAACACGTTTTCTAAATTTGCTCTTCATGTCCCTTCATGACCGGCACGATCACAGGTAGGTATACAGTCAGGGTGCACTAAGCTCCACTGTCAACAATGATATTGACAATAGCAATGGGATAACCACACAATAAGAAGCTCAGCTAAAATATAATGTTTACATTTCATTCAACAGGTACCCTCAAGTATATGGCTGATGATCTGCGGCGTTCACAGGAGAAACTCACAAATACAACACAAGTTGCAGTTTGTGGGCTTTCCTCCCGCGTGCCTTGGAGCTGGATTTGGTGCGGTAACACCGTGGAGGATGCAGCTCCCTATCAACAGAAGAACTGATAGTGTATGTCTATCTCTCTTAGTCAAAGTTTGTATTGACACAGATCAAACAGACCCTCAAGGCAAAATAGATATGGACAAGAAGAGGCGCTCATGTCTCATTTAGAGTCCTCCGTGAGGGAAATTAGATCTAGAGAAAGAAATTACAGTCACGTATGTACACTGATATTCTTTTTGTGTCACAGTAAAATAATGACTCAGGGATTTAAAATGAGATCTCAGCCCCTCTTTATCTGCCCAGCTCTGTGGCCCAGATACTGCTGCGGAGAGAAAAACAGTCGCTCTTTTAAACGTTCGAGACGTCTGTGGGCACACGGAGAAAGTTTTCTTCCGCCCACGCAGGGGACGAGTTTCATCAAGCCCAGCTTAACATACAGTGTTTGAAACGGAAAGGTGGGGAAAGGACAGTTATTGCTTTAACAACTGAAAACCACATGCACATTCATTTTTGTGCTTCGAACTACAAGGAAGCAGCAGGACATGGGCTTGCACTCATTATCGCGATGTTCGTGCTGAGTGTTTCAACACTCCAAACAACAGTCTCAGTTTTTCTGAATGACAATCTTCAGAAGGCAAAAAATGGTCTTTGCCAGGGTAGCTGATTGTCACACAAAGCCTTTGTAGTATTCCTGCCCAATTTCACTGCGGAAACCAAGTGTTGAATATTCAAATTCCAAACTTGTGTTGTCTCTGTGTTGGCAAATAACCTCTCTGTGGCACAGTTCTGATTATGGGTTAAAAAAGGAGGTGGTTGATGAGTTAAGCTTGAGGGAAATATAAGGCTTCTTGATCCACTTTTTGGGACATTGAGAAGTCTAAACAAGTCACACTGTGTATTAAAGCCAACCAGCCCCTGCTTTCCAGGCGTCCAAAGGAAACTGTAACCTTGTTACTTTAGGGGCTTCTGGGAGCTGATTCTATCACAGTTTTACAATCCTGGCTGCTCGTTAAACCCTGTCCAAATGCTCTCCATCCCCTTGTGGTCAGACGTGGGTCTGCATGCGCTTCTGGAGCGGCCGGGTGAGGTCTGAGTTCTGTGAGGAGGACTGGGAATAGTGGGAGGAGGAGGAGGCTGATGCCTTGCTGTCTTTGTCGAACTGCACGTAGCCGTCCGGCTTACTGTAGCTGCTGACGCTGCTGTCACACTGTGTGTCGATAAAAGAGCTTGAGTCGCTAAGCGAGCCGCGCTGGAACTCCCGCTCGCACAGCTCAATGGAGCTGCTGCCCATACCAAGCACGAAGCGCTGGCTGTAGTCATACAGCCGGTTTGGACCTGCTCCCAGAGTGGAGTAGATGTTGGTGAAGGACATGCCTGTTGGTACCCGCTGCTTACCCAATGTACCAGTGTTGGTGGGGTTCCTCACTTCTGTGGATTGATTCCCAGCCATGGTAGGTGTGTGGTGCTCTTTAAAGGTATTGACACTGTAGTAGCCATTAGTAGGGTCCTAAAACACAAGAAAGAAAGAAAGATCATTATTATCATCAGTGGCATAAGGACAACATCAACGTTGCTTATTACCCAGCAATCATCAGTGCATATCTGTATGACAAAAATACCATAGAAAATAAGACATTATTACTTCATTGTTTGTTTTTATTGTGAGTGTACAGTAAGCATCATATTTTATTATAGATGATAGATTTCTGACTATTTTACAAAAAACAAAAAAACAAACAAAAAACAAACCATGACAGAGATGTGTCTGCTTTTTTGAGGGAATATATATAGTAAGTGGCTTCTTTTAAGAAAATAATAGTTTTTAGAACACAGGTGTATATAGAAAGTGGTTTTCTTTCATATAGGTCTAATTTTCTGTATTGTTGGATGGGCCCTCCTACCTCATGGGCCCTCCTACCTTATGGGCCCCAGTGCAATCGCACTGCCTACATTGTCTACATTTACACCCCTGATTATTATTATTGTTATATATTTTCTCTTTTTCCCTCAGCATTACGTAATAGAAAATTAATACAGGAAAAAGAGGGGAAAAACAAAACCAAACCCTTTTATATGCATTTACGAGTCATTTTCTCAAAGCTCAACAGGAGCCAAGGTCAAACTGGCAGTAATTACCTTTCAAATTTCTGAATAAATAGGAAAACAGGCTGCCGTGTATATCATAAGAAAGAAACGCAAAACAGTAGCGAAGCTTAATTCTAGGATTTAGTCAGCCCCTACGCTAACCTTAAAATCGTGTTTCTTGCTAATTAAGTGGGCCTTGATGATTCATAGCTTGGCATCCAACGTGTCACTGCAAAGTTCACTCACATACCAGCTTTAATTGGACCTAAATGGATTGTAGTGTCTGCAATTTCATGTTCGCACTGAAATAACTCCGTGCTGTTGCTAAGGGTCCAATAAGGGCATGATTGTGTGTGTGTATGTGTGTTTTTCATGTCCTCTTGTGAATGTATGTGAATGTCAAGCAGAGTGAGCATGGTGGCAAATCCCAAAGGAAGAATGCTTATAATGGGGAAATGAGAGAGACAACCTGAGAGGATTCTCGTTATGCTAGTCATTATCAGACAGCAGACAGGAAGACTGTTTGCACCTGGCCTTCATCCCTTGTTCAGTCCCCCCCTGTGCTCTCGCCTTGTGCATGCTGTCATTAACTGGGATCAAAAAAATCCGGCCCCAATGGGAGCAGGTAAGCAGGCAGACACAACAGAAGCACACTCCAGAGAGCCAACGCCAACGTCCGTTTGGACTGAAGGACTAATGAACGGGTCAGAATTTGTGGCAGCTCCAGTATGCTGCAGAGTCTGAACAAACATCACCTGTATCACTCATACAGAGTCAGAATGGTGATATCATGTTTGTTAAATATAAACTGCAGTGTGAGAATTCATCCACATTCCATCTACAGTCAACCACCAACAAGAATACGGGTCATAGGTGGAAGAAACACCTGCTGAGATAATCCGCTGTGCTTGATTTACCGATGCATTTACATGAAAAGCAACAAGGGAGTTTGTCTCAAGGTATAGTAAACACTTTCCCCACACGTTTGAATATATTTTACAGAAACTTGTACATAAATATTGAGAATCTCTCTTGCACAAGGACAGGATGTAGAAACAAATTGCTGCTTCTGTGTATTTTGATAAGATTTAAAGATTGTGTGTAGTATTTAGGGAGAAATAATAGGCAGAAATAAAATATGATAAAATAACTAGAAAAGGCAATTTCTGAAGAAATTGCAAGCGTGAATGCTCAGCTTACGCAATGCTGCAGTGCTCATACTAAATAGCTTACGCTACGCTGAAATGCCTGCTTGAATGACTTGAACGTGAAGTAGTATAAACACCTAAAAAAGTTTGAATACGTTAAATTTGGTTGAATGTCTTTAAAATTTTGAGTGATACTAATCATGTAGAATATGTTTAAGCTTGCTGAAAAGCTGACGCTACACTGCAATGCTTGCTTGAATTTTTTAGCAGACGGTGAAGTAATAGGAATATCTGAAAAAGTTGGAATGAGTTTAATTAGTATGAATGTCATTAAAATTAAGCAATATCACACGAGAGGGAGTGATGTTGTGCTGGTATATCATCACGGCTGTGATTTGGTTGTAGCCACGATAATTGCCAAAGATAATTATAGCTGTGATGATATACAGCACAACAGACGTGATATTGCTTTTATACAACAGTTCTTGAAGCGTCTTTTATTTGTTAATAGTAACAAGTGACAACAGATTATGATTTGTTTGTTTTCTTAATGATTTTTTTGGCTCCGCCGACACAAATAGTTCCGCAACCGCTGGACGTGCTAGCCGTTGCCTTGCAACACATAAATGTTTTCCTGCACGCTGCTTGCTAATCTGTGTTAGCTCTGTCTTCATGTATTGCACAGAGCAGATGCTTAGTATCATGAATAGTTATCTCTGTAATTTCAGTGAAAACAGAGTCTGTTAACAGACAATTTGTGTGATTCAGATGAGTTAGTCTGATAAGACAGTTCGTCGCTCCAGTGTGTGTCCGCTCACTGCCGTGATCTCCGTCACCTCAAGTTCTGTATTAGACAGGGTGTGTGTTTGTCGGTGTGTCGCTCAGGCTGTGGATAGTGTAAGATGTAAGTGTGTCCCTGTCTCACTGCACATCTGTGTAACATCTATAACAGCTGGTTTACTCCCACTGAACGGCGGTTCACCAAAACCCGTCCGTCACAGCTGCTCCCTCCTGGGCTTCCTCATAACTTTTAGTAACTCCAGCATAGATACAGTCAGCTTAAGTCATACTTTAAAATTCCCGACCTTTCTTGCTCGCCCCCCACTCCTCTCTCTCCTCTCTCCTCCCTCAACCTGACCAACTGACAGCTACTTGAACAGCGCCAACTAGCTGCTTGAACCTGTGCTTTCACCGTACTAACGTCCGTGAAGCGGAGTGATACATGCAGAGTTAAAAGTTAACAGTCCCAATGATATTGTACTCCAATATCAGCACTCATGAAATGCCTCTCGACCAATCAAATTGCTTGGTTGGAACTAACGGTTGTATAATGTTAAATAATACTCATCATGTAGAATATCTGAAATCCTGCTGAAAGCTGATGCAACACTGAAAAGCTGGCTTGTACTTGTTAGAAGATGGTGAAGTAATAAGAGTTGTTGAAGTGTGTAAAGAGGTCTAATTAGTTTGAATATGGTTGAAATATTTAATAATATCCAGAAAATACACAGAATGGTGTCTTACATGTGTTGGTTTATTTTCAAAACTGCTGATTTTTGCTGTAGAATACGCCAAATCCTGTGTGTGCGTGTCTGTTTGTGTGTCAGAATGTTGGTGTGTCCAGCAGTCCTGACAAGTTGCTGTGGTAACAGTCACTGCTGGGTGAGGTGCTGGGTCTGCCTGTTAATGTCAGAAATTTGAGGTGAACATCCACTCAAACAAATGGCCCTCAGTCAATGACAATACTTCCAGGACACTTCAGACATATACTGTTAGAGAGACGGCAGCCAGAGGAACATTTCTGTGTAAATTCTGTGTCTGAAAAGTTTAACGTGAGATTTAGCACAGGCTAAAGTGATGCATGAACTGCTGCTCTGCAGAGATTTCTGGAATCATCTTTCATTGAGTTATATGCGACAGTTGGTGGATTTTTCCCCTTTCAGGCTCACAGTAGGAGCTGTGTAAATCTGATTGATTCCGAAGTCACATCAGAGGAAGTCACGTTAGAAAGAGCACATGTTTTACTATATTCTCACCAAAGACGGTGTGTGGCTAGCAACAGCTGTAGATGCCCTGGCAAGAGAGAGAGAAATGTTTGGGAGGCTGTCTGCACTGTCACAGTTTGTGTCCCTTACTCTAGGTGCGAGCATTCTCTGCCATAGGGACCAATGTTAAATCTTGATTTTGGCATTTTGACAAAGTTTCAAACAAGTCTGAATATTTCAAAAACTATAAGCGATATTGAAAAGTTGTATGCAATCTCTAATAAAGACATGATGTGGAATATTTTATAAGTGGAATGGAATTTTAACATGAAAGTATGAGGAAGGAGAAGTGTTTTGAATATGCTTGAAAAAAGGTGATGTGTTTCAAGATTGAACATTCCATCCCATAGACACATATGTTAAATCATGAAATTGGCATTTTGAGAAAGTTTCAAACAAGTTTGAATATTTAAAAAAAGTATGAATGATATTTGAAAGTATGAATAAAGACAAGATGCGGAATATTACAAAGGAGGAATGACGTTTGTGGGTGAATGTATGAAGGAGGTGTTAGGTTTTGAAACTGCTTGAAGAAAGTTGAACCTTTGGCATGTTTGAACATTCCATCCATTTAAATAAATGTGGAAAAATGCCCGAAAATGTTGAATATTTTGGAAAGTATGAATGAAATGAAGAAGTTGAATGGTTGAATGGTGAAGTTGAATTGAGCTGAATAATTTGAAGTTTGAATGGAATGCTTCGCATTTACACTCAATTATGTTTTCTTGTATTATCAGCTAAAAATAAGAACTATCGTGTTTTTGTTACCTCACAATTAGCAGTTTAAATCTACATGGGGAGTGGGTCCACTGCGTCAATATAGGGCCATTTGCATTTTTTGCATTGGCCACCACAGCTTGTTGTTTTTAATGTGAAACTGCTTTATTCATCTAAAATCTTACACACTGGACCTTCAAAGAGGTACCACAATGGATTTCTGATTGAATGTTATTTAACTTTTGGTTAATGCAAATATGCAGCTTTGACTCTTTACTACTGTGGTGTCCAACCTTTTTGAATGGAGTCCAGACTAGATCATGTGAAAATACCTGGGGGCTAGCTGCTTCTTGCACCAAAGGGATTATTAAAGAAACACTATCACAAACAAATGGGATAAGCACGACTGCTTCGTCTTTCAGCGAAAAATGTATTTAACTCTCCATATAGTAGTGTAACAGCTGTTAGCAGCGAATATTTAATTAATTTGAAATCTTGCAGTAATTGCAGTTTTACAGGTGACTTTACAACAGCAGAATAATGCACACATAGAAGAGAAGAGAAGGTGTCCTTTCATTGAAGTTAGCCTCTCAGGAAGTGAAAGGAGGCTTTAAAACATGAATCTGTAACAATCTGCCAAACCGTATGCGGATCATTTATTGCAAGAGTTACAAGTGGTAAAGTACTTTAATGTGCAATGGGAGAACTGAAAGCAAAGCGCCTTGTCGTCTGCACAGTCTGATCCATTCATTGCCATGTAAATGGGCGGATGGCTATAAATAGCACTAAAGTCAGTTTTTATTACATTCATTGAATCCTCCACTGAATAAGGCACATTTGGCTGGATCTGACCACAGTGACATTTTAGTATTTTTTTTTCCATATGTACAGAAACTGCCTGCATATCGGCTCCAAGAGGTTTATGCTGCAGCACTTTTGATATCAAGGGATTTACATATAGAGTTGATATCATTGATCAAACAGTGAATTGAGTGCATGGGGTCAGACTCATATTGAGTTTCTAAAAACAGCATTATTGTTTTTTGTTACCTGCCACCAGAGGGGTCGAAACTGGGCTGTAACTCATACCGTGTTTACTTCTTTCTCACATACTGATGGTGACAGTGGCTACTTAGCAGTGATGTGATCATAATGAGTACTGGTTGTAAAGATGAGATCATTGGGTGTAACACAGTGGGTCAATATTCTATATAGTGTGATTTAAATAACAGGATGAGCCTCTAATTGTATTTTCTCAGGATAGTATGCAACATGTTGCCAGTCAGAGAGTTTACCCACTTTTGGCTTAACTTTCACAATCAGACAAACTACAATGCTGTAAAAAGGTGAATTTTTGTTTTAAATTGTTTTGTGACTTGTTTTAAGAGAGTAGATTGCTTCTTGCTGAAATTAAAAAGTTTCCAGAGAAAATAAAAAAGAAAAGAGACTGAAAAGGCAAAAACCATCTGGGCCACAGTACAAAAAAAGAAATGTTTGTATTGATTTCTTACTGGATGATTAAAAATTATATTAATAATAATAAATAATCTTTTTTCTATTCTCATTATTTGGGAGGGGGGTGGAGGTACCAGGGGAAGTTTGCGTGGGCACCAAATGTGCTAGGTCTGGCACTGACTGTGCGCACTATTATATTAATATATTTAGGAAGCAATAGGGAATATTTGAATACATATGACGATGAATGAATGAATAATGAATGACATAATGGTGTAAGACCTCACAAACATACTCATCATAAACAGTAGTTCTGCTCTGAAATTACAACACTGGGACCAAAATAGTCACATGCATTATTATTAAAGGTGAAACAAA
Source organism: Plectropomus leopardus (assembly GCF_008729295.1). Classification (NCBI taxonomy): domain Eukaryota; kingdom Metazoa; phylum Chordata; class Actinopteri; order Perciformes; family Serranidae; genus Plectropomus; species Plectropomus leopardus. The sequence continues at coordinate 9,571,058 of NC_056467.1, read as the reverse complement.
CTTAATATTCCTGGCTGAGATACCAAACTGCTTAATAGAGTGGAGAGGTTCAGAAGTTTATCTGCAGGTCCCAGTGGTTTTGATTTGACAGACACATTAATGGGAACAGAATGTTGCTTTAAAGTCCGAGTTGAAAAAGATTTTTTAAAAAAGGAAAGTACATTCCATATTCAGTATTGAATAACCACATCACTTAAAAGGGCTAGAAAATGCTGCTGAGAGCAAAATCGGTGCACCTTATAAATAGCCAACACTTCTTCCAGTCCTGTATATCTGTAAAAACATTCCAATCCCATCTATCCGGTATAAATAACACTTTAAGTAACTTAAAAAACAGCTTCAGGGCCAACCAGTTTCTGATTATTTGAACCACCTTTGATGAGAGACTAATTAATAAAAATCAGACCACTAACAGGAGTAATTTTGCCTCTGGATTTATCCTTGGAATATCATGCGTAGTGAGAGAGGGATTAATGCTTTTCTGCTATTTTGGTCCCAGAGTTAAAGACCACCCACTACCCCAAAGGCGCTCTCTCACCACCTTTTACCCTCCACCATGCGGTCGTTGTACATGAGTCGTACCTTAATGTGCTGATACTCCTTCTCTTCCTCTTGTAATACCTCCAGCTGCTTCAGAACAGACTCCTGCTGGAACTCTCCTCGCTCAACCTGCATGGAAATGAAGAATATACAAAAGCGTCTGTGTAGTTTCCGAAACTCTTCCACTCAGAGTAAAAAGACATTTTGAGACGGAAAGATTTCACTTTCATCACTTGTTCTTTTTTTAAAAAAAATATCAGTCAGACATGTTTCACCTTCACTCACGGGCTGGCAGGGACCATTAATAATGTATACGTGAATCTTTTATTTATCTCAACAGAATGCAGATTTGTAAGGTAGCTAAGCTCATTTCCGTGCACTAACATCAAGTACCAACTATATTAAGGATTTTTTTAAAAAAGAAAATGTAAAACCTCACACTGCAAATAGCCCAGCCCTGGAGCAAGCTACATGATAACCAAAACACTGGTACAGCTCCAAAGAGGAAACAGTTCTTTGTGTGTCTAGAAGGCATGTATATACAGAAGTACACCCACTGTAGGATTATCCAGTATGCATCAGCATCTGCATAGTTACAATGTATTGGAGTCTGTTCTGCTCATACGACTTGTGGCATCAGAGATAAATATAGACCTGATGCCTTACATACAGCACATACACAATCTAAATGCCTCTTGTTGCATGCATTATGTTAAAAAGGACAAACACATAAACATAAAAAAACCCAAACATTTTTTAATTTCATTTCTGAAAACAGGAACAATAAGTTGAAAGTAGTATGTAGAGACACTCACACTCACCATCAGTTGTTTCATGGAGGTGTGCTCTTCGTTTTCTCGTGCTGCATTGTGGTCTTTGTGCACAATCTCCACCCGGATGTCGTTTTTCGCCGACACAACTCCTTTCAGATCTGGCAGAAACAGACGACACATATATCTCAATAAGCTGAATAAACACCATCCTGTATGTGTTGACATTATAATTTCCCCATAGTGCAGTTTGCAGCATTACAGAATTTAGCAAAGATCCCTGGGTTTGGTTTGTGAGAGCTCCCCCAATTTCCCAAAAAAACAATACAAATCATTATTAATCATTTGTTTCCTGCCAACAAAAGATTATCTTTTTTTCTGCATACATATGCAATCTCACACAGCCTTTCCACGGTGGCTCATTCTGTTTCGGGACAATGCTGATGATACTGTCATATAACAAGGTCTTACTTTCTGTCTTAATTTTGCTTGCAAGTTCTCTCTGGTGAGCACAGATGGAGACGGGCAGTGAGGGCATAACCAGGTGCGCTTCCTCTGTAGTATACAGACAATAGACATGCTGAAGGGACCAGTAGCACAAATTGGTTCTTGGATAGAGACAGTGGCTGACTGTCTCTAACCTGAGTCACTTGGTACATGGGTGGGTGGCAGTGAACATAGCGCAGGATGTAAATAGCCTCAAAAGCGAATGCAGCCAGACTGAGATTGCATGAAATGAGCCCTTATTACAATCTGGCTATCTCTGCACCACAAAAAGATGTCCATCTCGACAAGTGATTTAATCTTGTATTCAGTGTGACTCTATGTTTCGGCAATTTATCTTGTGTCAGAAAATTTCTTCCAGCAGCTTGCGATATAATCTTTTTTTTTTTTTAATAGATGTCCCATATTTAAGAAACCTCAAGACAAAATTTGCAGAAATCCTGCAAGCTGATGAATGAAAACAATATCTGTGTTTAAATGGATGGACATTTTTTTTCTGGGGTGCTTAGGGGCGATGCAGTACTTTGGCATGCATGCTTCAGTGAATGTAACAGGGGGAAGAGGAGTCGTACTTCTCTGGGAGCGGGTGCAACAGAATGCTCCGATGGTGCCCATGAGGACAATGAGGGCCACAAAAGCTCCCACAGCAATGCCGATGATCACCGCCACTGGGAGAGATTCTGCAGAGAGCAACAAAGAGAAATGTCCTTCTACAATAACACACAACAAACATCTCAAATGTACATTAAATTCAATATTGGGTGCATGACAGAGAGTACAGAACAGCAAGCAGATATAATGTGGAGGCCATTTCTCTCTGTCGGGCACACACATGCAGTTCTCCTAGTCTCTGCTTCTTTTCTGTGTCTGCAGCAAACAGGAACTAAAAGATATGCTATATTTCATCCCTCTAAGTGACTTTGACATTATCCCTGAGGCACAAGGCTGGGAAATAAAAATACACAGGCACAGTGCCACAGCAAAAAAATAAGTTCAGCAATGAGATCCAAACAAAAACTTATTACCAAACCTTTTGTTACCAGGGTGGGTAAAGATTTTCCCTACTAATATTGTCTCATTATCCTTCTGTCTAATAACTTTTAATTTACACTCATTGAGCCTAATAGAAGCCTTTCACCGAGGGCTTTCATTTTCACTGTGTAGAGTGCAAGGCTGTGTGCATTAGTTTAAGCATAATCATGCTTGTGTGTTTTTGTGAGGATGTTACAGTACATTTGCAACTGGGAAAAGATTAAACCTGCATCTATATGCTGTTCCACCATTAAAGGTTCTCATTAAAACACACTTTAATGACCTGAGTTACCATCCCACGTTTATGACCTTCTCGCATTTTAAACAAATGCAAAACAACCAAGTGCTCTTCCTACACCATTAAAGCCTATTTAATGTCTTCATTGATCAATGTCACTTTCACATAAGCGGCTTATAATTTATCATTTGCGATAAATGGGTAGAAAACACAGCTTCCCTTACCATAGAGGGGAAAAGGTCAACAGATAGAAAGCATTTATTTTTTTAAGCAGCAGATACAGAGAATGTATTAAGTCTCTTTTACATTAAGAAATCTAGAAGCACTAGTTTATATTCAGCATGCAATATATGCTTAAGGTCACTAGTTCATCTACAAGGGAGTGGACTTTATGTTAACCCAGAAGACTAATTTGTTAGGAATTCATTGGTGTCATCATCACATTTACTGTACATCAAACGCTTCAGAATTTAGGCCATGCAGTGTAACTTTGTATTACCATCTTGCAGTTCCAAGTTGGTGAAATGGTCATTTTGGATAACATTATTCTGATAGTAGTCTATGGGCACCCATAGAACCCAAATTAATTCCAACAGGTTCTCATCCCTAGTCATCACATATGGTCGCTTTGCAGTGAACTTTGGCGTCTACATATTATGCTCTAGGTATCCTTCCACATCTGCTACTGATGTTCCGGGATGCTGCTACCATGATGTCAACACAAGCAGATGGTGGGATTATGCTGGACGTGTTTATGTTTAGGTAACAAAAGCACATGGTAACCAATGCCGGGACATTAACTAATGCACATGCTGGCACAGATGGTTAGGATTAGGCAAAAGAGGTACGTGGAAAGGTGTAGAAAAACCACTCCACATTTAGATGGGAAGCGAACACCAGACTCCCGCATGAAAGTCTGGGGTTTGCTGTATCCATTCACTGTCCATCCTGCCTGCCCTATAGAGACCTTTTTGCTAATTATATTATGCTGTGACTGGCAGCGTATCTTGCAGATGTGAAAGGTTCTGTCTGTCCGGGTTCGCAAGTGACACCAACCTTCCATGTCTCATAGTGCTGGGGCAAGTGCTGCCTGGCCGTCTAGTGGCATTAATGGAACCGCAAACAGTTCTTTCAGGCCACGTTCTCAGCTGATGACATCCTGCGGTGTGTCATGTGGACGCAAAATGTGGCTTTTGGTGTCACAATCACTGCAAAAGTGATGGTTTATAATGACTTTGGAATGAGAATGGGCTGTTCATTCAGATATCTTAAAGTGAGCAGGGAGCCATTTAAAAGTGGTCATATCAGTCGTTCCCTTGCAAAAATTTAACCTAACTTTCGAGCATTATTTAACCTTTTTACTGACTAAGCTATGCTGACATGGTTGGTACCAATGGATGCCTATTGGACCTCCCCCCCTTTAGGGATGCAACTGCATTTAGCTGGTGTATCAAAGGAAAACTGACCAAAAAATACACAAGAATATACAGGAGGTTACTATAAAATCCCGCTTCATACTTACTACCAACGTAAAAAAAAAAGCATATGCACATGTACTTACCCGATCACAGATGTTAAAATGCATTCTCAAGCAAACAGACATAGGGCAGGCACAACCACAGTGATGCACACAAAACACCACAGTTTTGTCACCATCTGCCATCTACCACTATATAGAAAACCACAGTCAAGTGATTTGAATAAGAGGAAGGTGGAACCTGTCGAACCTTGGCTCCCACCTTGTTCCTTAAGGCGAATTATCTCGGTGTCCGAGCCAAAGCTGTTCCACGCTGTGCAGTTGTAGATGGTCTGGAAGTCGGCCGGGACAATGTTACTCATGGTCAGTGTGGAGATTACGCCCTCTTCTGTGGTGACAGTCTCCACGGTGTAACGGCCGGATGTTCCAGACTCCAACACGGTTTCCTTCCACGACCAGGCCTGAGAAAAGACAGAGGGTAAACAGGTGACACGTATTCTTAGTTATTGAGCATCAACGGCGACGTGGAGTGATGTTTTAATACATGTGTCCCTGTATTTTTTTAGTGTCTTGTGTTTTACAAGTAAACAAACAACGAAACACACGCAAATGCATAGGCCTTCTAATTGGTGATCCCCCTGACCTTTCCTTTAGCGCCAACATAAGGTTGATATTTCTGGTACAAAGTGCCCCAGGAACAAGTCCTGAAACCATGAAATGGGTTAGCATTTCCGCAATCCCGGTTACCTCATCTTGAAGTTAATTGGTTTTCCGAGTAGTATTTTGTGTAGATAAGGTCTGTGGTTAACACAAGCTTAAGAGACTTTCATGTTTTGTTCTACAACATGAAATACTCCAGTAAACCTGGATCGACATCACTTTTCTTTGCTTGTGCTGCTTTCAAATGTCTTTCACAAGTACTTAAACCTCTGAACTCTGAGCAAATTGATTTGATTTGTGGATTCTGAAGCTTTAATGTGTCTCAAAAAAGTGGTTACTAACAGGTGGCTAAATGAGACTACAGAACATCATCAGACCGAACACTGCTTTACAGCCTTGTTCTGGTGGCGTGTAAAGCGACCATAGAGTAGTTATTTTATAGCATATATATAGCACATTGCATTAAGGCTTTAAAACTAATTGAAGTGGTGTTCATTTGTGTAGATTATCTTGCTGAACAAAATGTGTAAGTACCCACAGAAGAAAGTCAGCCCTGGGGCACTCTATTGAGGAAAATATATTAACAGCTACACGATAGAATGCATGAGATTTGGTACAGATATTCATTCTCCCCTTAAAAAGAGTTTGCCAATTCCTCAACTTGTCATGTTGCCCTTCCAGCTGGTGGAATTTTTAATGTGTCCAATTTTGTTTCTGACCAAAACAAATGATTTGCTAATAAATTAATGTGCTGACATGTTAAACTAAGATGGCAAACATGGTAACTTTTTCTAAATAAAATGATGTTAGCATTTTTATTGTAAACATGTTGGCATGATGGCATTAGCTTTCAGCTTAAAGCATTGCTCTTCCCACAGACAGCCTCACAGAGCTGATAGCACAACTGTAGACCCTTGAAGACATGAAGTATGAAATATTGGATGTAGCCTTCAAAGTCATGAAGGAAACACACAACAACTTTAGGTGAGTTTTATTGATTGTAAATACAACCTTGCATGTTTACATTAAAACCTCCTTTTGTGCAGGTGAAAAGCCACAGCCAGCAAGCTTGTTCATATGCTAACGACCAACAAGCTATCTAGTAAGGTCGGTGACCAAAAGAATAGCAACCTGTTCATCCTTGACCCTGGTAACAACAACCATATGTTAAAGCAGGGATGGAACAAGAGACCTGTTGTCGCATTCAAGCTTACAAAGTCAACACACAACAACCCAGTGTTTATAAATGGATCCTCCTTTCAGTCGGGGCTTGAGTTCATTGGGAGGTGTTTAATGGGACGGTGCTAACTTGTTATCATTCAGTCTTTTACCTATATGTTCTTGGATGATTTTTTCACTTTGTCAGGCAGCTTTATGTTGCTAATAGTAGCCCACACATCTCCATGGATACACACTATGACCATGAATAGATAAACTTCAAACTCAACAATAATAAAGGAATAGGTATAAGGGGAGATCAAGATACTGGTCAATGGGGACATAAGGTAATTTTATCTGGTGAATAGTTTAACGATTTAGAGAGGTATCAGAGTGATATGAACTGAATGCTATATTGTACTCTAAATGGTAAAAACAGTGTTATGGTTAAAAATGTTGTAAATAAAATGTTTTCTGTTAACAGGTCTTTTGCTCCTTCATCTTCGTTTGACAAGCTGCCACCCCATTGATATCTGTGGCATCTTCAGCATCCTTTGAGGTAAAGTCTAAAGGACAATTGCAAATCATTTGTACTGAAGGCAGATGTCTTCTCAATGCAGTGTTGGAATTATGGTGCTTTTTGTATTGGGCTGTTGGAAAACTGCAAGCAACCATTTGTAGAGTAGCGACTGCTTTGAATTAGAGAAATAGAAGAAGGTAGGGCATAAGATACTGTGCATTATTTTGAATACGGTAACTATGATAAGACTAAAATAACTACACCTTAATAACAATAACAAACCCCTTTCATTTATTTTAATCAATTCAGTATCCTTTATGAAGCAGAATTATTGAAGAACATTTCTCGTAAACTGTGATGGCAAATTGGCACATGCATTGAACTGGACGTGCATTGAGATTTGTCTGGTTTTTTTTCTTAATTTATTCTATCACATAACCTTGTCTTATTCATTATAGAAACACAAGGTCAAACAAAGTCTAACTGTGAGTAATTGTGAGCATGTTTTGAGATTTCAAACTCATGCGTTCACATTTATTTCAAATCAATTAAATTTGGTGTCCCTGTGATAGAGAGCAACTCAAACAGAGTATTTTGAAATTAATGTTTTTTGAAATTATGGCAAAACAAAATGTCAGAAAACTGAGGGGGCTTGAAATTTTTGCAGGGCATAATAGGTATAAGGAAGTGACAGGTCTGACACATGATGGACTAATGTGAAGTGGTGCTGACACTTGGAGTGATGTGGATGAGGGGGAATGCAGAAAAATAATAGCTATTTGCATATACTGGATTTATTTATGCAGTGCTATGATCATTTAACACGTGTCATTTAGTGGATCCTTTTGTTCAAGGCGTCTTAGTGCACGGGTGACTGGTGAGAATTACATGATTAGTTTTTGCTGATTTTTAACTAACAAACAAGGAAATGTATTTTCTCGGCTAAAGAGTGAGAAAGACAAATTAGTACTCAGAAGATAAACAACACATTCAACTTCAGGCTGGCAATAATGGACAGGTGGCTAAATAGAGTTGTGAAATGCAGCGTTAAAGTGTTACAAATTTTGGCTGGTTTCAAGATTGCTGTTAATTGACTTATCAGATAAAAAATTATGAACATGAGGAGCTTTCCTTGTCCTAATTCTTTTATTTACTTATGGAGTTCTTATTTATCAAGGTCTAAGAAAAAGTGATGTTGTATGCTAAAAAGATTGTTGGCCCTCTGTGACAAATGTGATTTTTAGCCATATAAATTAAGTTTATTTGACTTAAAGGAGGAGTGTGTAGGATTTAGTGGCATCTAGCTGTGAGGATTACAGACTGCAACCAGCTGGAACTTTTCCCATTTTTGAAGTGTGAACTGCCAATTAGGTTTCCTACAGTGTTCATTGTTCTGGAGGTTTCTACTGGGAGCTTAATTACCAGTGGAAGTACTTTCCTCTCCAAAACAAACAATCAGGTGATCAAAACCAGTAAAAACACAGAATAAGGCAGTTACTAATCAATATTTCTTCGGCTTGTTGTAGACAGTCCACTAGCTCAGCACCCAATGTGCACTTACTTTTTCTCTCTGATAACTTAAGATCAAAGTGTTTTGGAGGTTTTTACGGGGGCTGAAGTTATCCGCAGAGATCGCCTCCTCTCCAAAACAAATGGATCAGGTTATTGATATTTGTAAAAACCCTACATTAAGCACTTTCACAACAGAAGTCATGTTTTTTCCAATGTTGTTTGGCTTATTCACAGACGGGCTGCTACACTAACACTTGCAAATGTCCACTCACCTTTTTCTCTGATAACATAAGGTCCGGATATTCAGGAGGTTTTTACGGGAAGCTGAATTATCCACAGAGGTCTGCTCCTCCCAACAATAAACTGACCCAGTGATTTAAACAGGTTAAAACACTGAAAAAGTGCTTTCATGTTAAAAATCTGTATTTTTCCAGCACTGTTTGGCTTGTCACAAAGGGGCTGCTAACTCGGCCGTCCAACACAAATATCCCTATCTAGACCTAGTGTTTGGGCTGTGTCTTCTGAGCAACAGCTGAAACATGATGGTACAACTGACACTGTGGATGAGGACCAGCTCCCTATGTAGATACATACGGTTCATTGTAAGGTAGCAAAAACATGACAACTCTTATTTTTGGATGATTATGCACTAGGGAAAACATAGTAATTACATTTGATTACCATTCTACCAACATATCCCCCTAAATCCTACCTACCAGACTTTTAATTTGCCATAACCACAAGGCAGGTTTCACATTTATAATTTCTACTGAAATAAAGCAAAAGAAAGCTGAACTATTATGTAAATAAATAGTTTGGAATCCAGGATAAGCATTCAGACCCTGCAGCCTGACCTCAGGCACCCCTCTCAGATAAACCTGATATTAATTATGTTGCTAGTTACTGCTGGACACCAACATAATAAAAACACACATTAGATGACAAAGTATGGCAATTAACCACATAAATATGAAAACACACACACACACACACACACACACACACACACACACGCGCACACAAAAATTAATAATAAGCACAACATTACCTCAAACAGTAGGCTGTTTATATAAGGTCCATAAATCTTAACGGGATCAGTGCTAACAGAGCACATGTAGGCATCAAATGAGAAATAGGGGGTTCAAACTGTGTGTTCATGTCCACCTTTTCATATGAACACAAATGATGCAATGATGTCATTGCAATGAAATTCTTATCTTCACTAATGTGTGTTGCCTATGTGTAGTTCACTGATCAATAGTGCAGCTGGGCATTATATCATTAGTTCAGTCAAGAATTATAGTATTTCAGACACAGATATGAAAGCAAAGTCATTATTCAGTCTAATCTGCCTTGTTCAGGTACCACAGATCCATAAAATATCTATTCATGTTTATAGTTGTACGAGAAAAAAGAAATCTGCCAATGTACTTACAATGCGGTCTGGAGGAGGTGTACTTCGAATAAAACATTTTATTTGTCCTTTTTCTCCATGTAAAGCTTGCTGAGTCTGTGTACTGGAGATAGTAGGTGGCCCTGAAAAAAAAAAGATAAAATACGTTTTAAGATGAGTTGTATCAATTGAAAAATGAGTAATTATATTCATTTTCAGTCTCAGGTCATATGACAAGTATGCTCAATGGAGTTTTTGTGGTACATCATGTCCTAATTGCTCTCCTGTTCCTTGTGGTAACACCTGAAGTGTTCAGTAATTTGGGACTCATGGGGAAGATTGTGTTGCAGCGTGATATGAACATGCCTCATCCCTCGGTGCAATCTACCCAAGGACGCGGCAGGACTGTACGAAGGGCATGAGTGGGGGCCCACACCTCATTCTGAATCGAGGAAATTGTTGATTTATGGCTGGCTTGATTTCTCCCATGGAGATAAACGTCAGTGGAGAGTGCTACAGCGGTTCTTTGGAGCGTAATCAGCACAACACAGATGTAAAGAGAAAAAAAAAACTGTTGTGGTGAGATAACACACTTGTCGCAGTGTATGACCTCAATCAATTTGCTTGCAGCAGATTTGACCTCCGAACCAAAAGATTGGCGAACAAAATGTAAACACCGAACCCCAGCTCTCTACAATTACATAATCCAAAAAAATTAAAAGAGAACATCCATTAAGACACTGCTTGACACTGTATGTTTTATTTCTTATTGTATTTTTACGTAGTTTTGCTTTAGTTATTGTTCATATTAAAGGTGCAAATACAGCCTCTAACAATGTTCTGTAAAATTCATGTTTCTCCGACATAAAGATTTCTGAAATGGCATGGCTTGATTGGAATTAGTTCAATCAACATGAGTTACAGGTATAGGACTCCGAGCCAGCATGTGTTAAACCTTGGTCAGGCTACAAGATCTTGCCTGACAAGGTCAGCTCGGCCTAAACGACTGGCCTGCTTGCCATCTGGTCTGGAGGCTGTTCACACCAGGTGACAGCACTAATATGAAGACAAGATGTCACACATGACCCAATTCTGTCTTTCAAGTGTATTTTCCCTTTGGTTCCAAAGAGCTCACTGTAAGTGAAATATCAGGGAAAGGAAATCACAGAGGCAACACTTTACATTATGTTAGTTTTACATTTAAATAGATGCATCTACATTACAAGACACACACTACAAAACACACAGTGGAGAAGTTGTGTATGTGATCCAAGCATGTTTTTATTTCATACATAGTAATTCTAAGAAAGACTGTATAATGTTTTGCCAAGAGTGAAGACAGCTGGTAATCTTGATGATTTAAATACATGAGAATAAGTAGTATTTTTGTAAAGCTTATTTTCTCTTCAATGTATTTTTCAGATCTTGTTATTTTGTGTTTAACAGCCTTTTGCTGTTTGTATGTAACTGCACATATTTAATGTACATTATCAGTGTTTTTAATTTTTCTCTGCTCCTGATTGGCCAACAGGTTCTTACTCTAAGTTGTTACATATCGCTGCTTTGTTAGTGGACTTGAACCTCTTCACACATCCTGCTCTCTCTCTCTAAAAAAAAAAAAAAACAAACAACAACACAGGAGCAGAGAAGAAAGTGACGTAGCATTACAACGCGCCAAAGTCCTCATAATGTACAAATGCCGAAAAAATTCCCCACACGTACACTTTGGTCAAAGAAGCATAGGACTTTTACCCGGGAGACCAATGTTTATGTCAAGAAGTCAACACTGACTTATTTTTATTACAATGTAGCCTAGTATGCCAGTATGTGTAGCATGCTATGCCAATGACCTATGTGACATGCTGTATGTTATTTGACGTTAGAGGGAAAATTATTTATTTAATGCCAAATAATGATTTATTTCCTTAACCTAATCGCATAGTTTTGGAGTGGAACTTAAACCATTTTATGATGTTTAGGACTTGTTTAAAACTGGGATCGTTTTAAAGTTAATAAATGTAGTTTTGGGGGCCGCTCATATTATTCATTTTGGAAGTCATTGAACAGTTAACTATTCTGGGCTTTGATCAGTAGCCTTGAGATTCATTACAAGATCACTACATTTCAGATAATTTAGGTTTTCTTTTTGTGACATTTCTCCAAGACCTTCAGACTTACTGTGAAAATTATTCAACTAAAAAAGAATACACGAACAAAATGACATTATCACTCTCATCCACCATTATTTCTTTAGATTTAAAAGCTGGACTTCTAAAGTTTTCACACAAAAATAAAAATGTAAAAATGTTTTCTTTTTTTTTTAACAAAGCTGTTCAAATCAAACATTAAACATGTCTCTTGTAATGGTTAAGGCTAAGAATGTGGGTTTGAGGGGGTGGCAAGCGAGGCAGCATCTTGATTAGTGAGACAACTCGCTTTTCCGCCAACTTCCCTCAAATTCCTGCTCTCTGCCATCTCTCTGACGATACATAATTGCAGTTTATTACCTGTCTCTTATTAAAATGAATTAGCATTTTAATGAGACTTTGCCAGATGGCGTCTTGGTATGCTACTGGAGGATGCTGGAAGGCTGCTACTGCTGCAGAATCAATGCTGCAGATAATTTAAGAAAAAAATGTCGAAAGCTGTTCCCCTTCTTTCACTGATCTGTCAACATGGAGTGACAGTAGAAATACAGCATGAATGTTCTATAGTTCATATAAGGCCATTCTGATGTGCACCTGTGAGATGAAATGTAAGTATGTAGTTTGTATGAGCTGGGACTGCTAACACACAACAAGATCAATTGCTGAAGGCTGCTAAAGGCCGGTTTTAGTGGCTGGGGAGGATCTATTCTATGGATCAGAGCTGCAAATGAGGAATATAATTAGATAGCTTTATCTCACTGGCTCAGCCTGGGTTTTAAGTACGTGTGTGTTCGCCTGTGTGTGCGTGTGTTTGTGTGTGTGTGAGAGAGTATGTGTTTGCTACTCTCAATGTGATCAGAGCAAAAACACGTTGGTAGCGAGAATGTGGGTGGCACAACAACATTAATGTTAGCAGCAGGGGAGGTAATCAAAATGTTGGGTGCAATGTCTCACTCATTCATTTGAGGAGGTGTTAACTCTGGAGTGGACATTGCAATGTGATTACATAATATCAGTGTGGGTGTCAAAAGGCCGGGGCTTACATTTCCCTTCCAAAACCGAGGCATCCGCTTTGAACAGAAGCTTGACATTTCCTCGCTACCACAACGCTGCTCTTTTGATTTCTCTGTTTTCTTTTGTGATAAAAGAGAGCTACAGCTAAAGTGCAACTGAAACAAAGGAAAAATGTTTGGTATAGTCACTGGTGGCCATATTTTCCTCAGGGAGAAATCCATGGTGAGGAAATCCTGTCTATATGTTGAAGCAGCCAACAACAGAGAAAGTTCTTATTTTTTTAGAAACATATTTTTTAAAATGTTATATTAAAGGGGACCCATTACGCTTTTCCTTTTTTCTGCCATATACTGTATGTTCATGTTACAGAATCAGATGTTCATATCAAAGCTGACCAAAGATACAAATGAGGTAACTGTATCTAGATGTAATCCCCATGAGCAGAAACCTCTGGCTTCAGGCCTTTCTAAATATTCTGTTTCAAACCTTTTCTCTACCTCGGCTACAAGCTGACATCAGCTTGTGACAGATTTCTCTATATGGTCATTTGCTCCAGGCACGCTACTGCAACAGTTTACAATACACAGCCTACTCTGCCACATAAAACTTCATGCTAACTTCAGAGAAACATGTAAACTCAGATGAAAAAATTCTCTGTGATTTCAGATAATATTCCTGTTGAAACAAGTCCGGTTGTTTTATTTTAATAAATTAATTATAATTCATTTATTTTAATAATAGTTTTTAATGGAAGACAGTGCAGCTATACACAGTCATATCCTGGCTGTAATTACACTGCTGCATGTAGCTACATGCTAATGTCATGGAAACAAATAAACATGGTTGCCAATGTTGTTCATTTTCTCTCTGATTCCTAATTATGTTCCTGCTGGAACATGTCTGATTGTGTTTAGGAGCAATTATAAATGTTTTTTAAGGGGGGAAAGTTATGCTATACACAATCATCAGTTACAAGTACACTGCTACATGCAGCTGCATGATAATGTCAGAAAAACATTTTATTTTGGATGTTGTTCATTTCTCCCCAAATCATACTGCTGTACGTTGCTGTTATTTGGCTGCAACAAAGGTTCAGCTATGCTGTGATATAGAAAACGCGGAAATGCAGACCAATCGGAGCAGACTGCTTTTTGGAGAGGTGGGCTTAAAGGGACAGGCCCTAAAATGGAGCATCACAGATCGAGGGTTAATAGTGGGGTTTTAGCCCAGACAGTATGAGGAGAATAAGATGTTTATTTGATGATTAGAACATATAAATGTGTATTCTTAGAAACCCAATATACATGTATAAACCTGAAAATGAGCAGAATAGGTCCTCTTTAAATATAACAACTTCAGTTTTTGATATATGTTAATACTAGAGATGTAAATCCAGTTAAAATCATGTATCCAGAAAAAGTGGATACCTGATTTCCATAATAGTATTGCACCATTGTAATTTTGAATCATAAGCCCTATGCTGCACCCTGTTCCACACTCTCCATTCACACTATAATGTGTTCAAACATTGGTTAGTGAGAGTGAGCGTACTGTTATTACTGTTGATAACTGCTATATACATTAAGAGTAGTGAGTCAGAGTGGATGTGGAGCCACAGTCACAAATAATTTCATCTTTGTCCCTAATTGGTCAGCAGAGGAAGCCATCATGTTTTACTTCTGCAATAATACACACTTTCCTACCCTGAATGCCCTGAAAACCTCGCTGCATCTGTCTTGCATTGGCTCAATACATCTTAACAACTGGAACCACACTGTATTTTTTCCCCATCTTCTTTCCTGCATGCAGTGTGAGCCACACTGTCATCGCTTCACACTGTGAAAAACAATTACAGTAATAACTCAGTATAGATGGCACATGCCAGAAAAACTAAGCTTTTTATTTTCTAGCCACAATTAGTGCTTTTTCCAGACACGTAATTTCTGAAGGTACATAATATCTGGATCTGCCTCAAGACCAATATACATAATTAGGATTCCACCAATGGAAGGTTTTTGCTTGCATTGTGCTTACAGCTATCCATTATAAATTGTAACAATATGATTGGTCAATGCAATGTCAAAACTTGTTCTGAAAACATTCTTGAGGAATAGTCCTAGTTGGTAAACAAAGTGCCGAGAATGAAGATGAGATTGCTTGGTAAAGCATTATAAAGGATCCCACTTGTTCTCAATAGCTAATTTATAATGCTAAACACAACAGGATGCATAGACACAATTATGTCATAATGGAAAACGAACACAGAAGAAAGCAGATTGACAAAAGAGCAGTTTCAATAGGCCACCGCTGAGTGTTTGCAATGTGTTGATTTTGTTATTGAATTAGGTTTCATGTCACTCTTTGAAAAGTGTGTTAACTTTTTTTTTTAAAGAGGCAAGGCAGCTTCATTTGTATACCTGACCTTGACCTTCAACCTTTGACATCAGTCCATTGTTAAGTCCAAATTGATGTGTCTGCCAAATTTGCAGAAATTCCCCCAAGGCCTTCTTGAAAAATCTTGTTAACAAGAATAAGATGGATACACAGTCACAGTGCCCCGGGACCAACAAAATCTGATCAGATCATTCTTCAGTCCAAGTCTACAATTTTTACCAAATTTGAAGAAATTCCCAATAAGTGTTCATGAAATGTCAGATTCACAAGATGGGCAGCGAGCTGAATGGTCAGGCCAAAAAAAAATATTGCCTCTGGTCACAGCTGTCGCCAACAATGTTGTTTGGTGTTGTCTGTGGTTTTACATATTAAGTCAAGATGTATATTTTCTTTTTGGTTTAGACTCTGTTAAAATAATATATGTGATGTGAGTTTCCAATTATTTGCCAAAATAATGATCCAAGTTGAAACCCATTGATCACCAGTGCTGGAAACTGACCTCTAAAGTGCTGGCTGTTTATTTCTAGACCTTCTTTCTACTTCACTGGATGTACCGAGGAGGATTTCTCAACCATTACACCCTCCTTGGACAGACAGAGGACACCTTGGAGCTGCTGACCTCAGAGCTGTTGTGCTCCAAAAACCTTCGAAGCCTGTGTGAACAAGCCTAAACTTCAGTATGAGCCATCCTGTTAAAAAACCCCACATCTAGCTTTTTCCCACATGGAGAGGGAATAAATTAAAGATATTTTTTTTAAACATAAAAAATAAGTGTGTGAGCTGAGTAGAGACAGTGCTTATGACAGGTACATGCAAATGGGAAAAAGTAAGTTCAAAGTATTCCAGGAAGTCTTGCAGATCATATCTTGCTATGCTGAAATTTAGCTGGTCAGATAAAATGTGCTGCATTTTAAATGCAGTTTTCGCCTTCATTAATTTGCACATTTCTTTCTTATACGGTGTCATTGCCAGTTTAAAGAAGGCTGGAATGCTAATTAAGCAGGCACATAAAGGCTGTCTAGAAAGATAAACAGCAGAAAAAAGATCTATAACAACCTAGTACTCTGTGGGATATTGAGGGATTCTCCGGCCCTCCCTCTCCTTTACTGTGGTAATGGGCTTTTTCTCCCTAGGCTGCGGAAGTACTGGATGTGTGTCATTAACCATACCGCTTTCGCCAACACAAATGATTGTACAAAGCTACTCAGGCTTGTGGATATATTAATTAATATGTATTGCATGAATATATGGTCCTTAAGTGTACACAGGCTAAATCCTTTCAAGCATGTCAGATAACTTCCCTCAATTCCAAATTCTGCAGGACTGTGGTAAAAGCCATGCATATATATTGTACGCTATATAAATAATCACACGCATGGACGTGTACAGCCCTCTTTTCATACATGTAGCCACTTGATGGCCGTGTATGAAATGCTGAGGAGATTTTTCCCTTTCTGAAAATGTTTGACTGGAGTAAGCAATATGTATCCATTAGTGACTTAAACACAAACTGCCTCCCCTGCTAGCTGTTTGATTATAATTAAATTACATTCTTCCCCAGGGAAAGCAGGAATCCTCATGTCTATGTGGTGTGCCACAGTGGGAGCCAGTGACACACAACGGCAGAGAAGAGCAAAACAGAGGGAATGACAAATTATAAATACATGTAATTTAAATGATGGCATTAAGGAATCGAGGGATAACTGCAGGGAAAAACAAACAGCGAAGAAACATTTAAATCTGCAACAGACACCGCCGCATCATGAATGTCTCTAAACGTGCACAGCATTACCCGATATTTTACTGTGTCATGGCGGTCCTCCCTAAAAGCTTGCTCTTTTTAATATGTTAGTAATTCATTTAGAGAAACAACTAAGTCTTGCTGACTGTCTGTGATTTGGAGATTAAAGGGACAGTTCGTCAGTTGTCATGCCCCTAGTTTGGAGAAGCAGGCTGGGGTCCGACACAGAAGCTAAGCCATGTACTGCTGGGGATGGGACAAGCAACAAAACATATTTAGCCACCTAAAAAAAATCCCAATCAATGTCATGTATATGTACGCTTTATTGAGAGTATTGTCACCCCTTTACCTTTCTGTCAAATAACCGGTTTTGAAGGGGAAGCCATTTACAGTTCAGCTCCGCGTGTATCATCTCGTCACAGCTACAAAAATCCATTGGAAAAAAACAGCAATTTCAGCTCGCTTAAAATGGAAGCTGCTGGTGTACCGCTGCCCTGATCAGTTAGTTTGTGTAAATGTGACTTTGGTGAATCTGAACTAACTCTTTCAAATGCCAAAGTCACACAATAACAAAAACAAGCCAACTGTTCGAGGCAGCAGTAAACCAGCAGCTTCTGTATTCAGCAAAGTTTAATCATTTTTCTGGCAGTTGAAGTTTAGCTTTAAAGAAAGCAATTTGACAGCCTTATTTTCTTGTTTGAAATTACTATTGACATTTTTTTGTGCATTTTTTTTACAGTATTTTTAATTTTTTTTTTTACGCATTACACATTCATATTTTTCATAATATTGTGAAAATTGAACCTTTTGGTTTTCTTGCCTCTCCCTGTGCTTCAAACTGTCTTGTTTTTTGGTCATTTTGTGTATCTTAAATTGTCCAAAAAAAACCCCCAAAACTGAAAATATTCAAAGCAGTGAAAATGCTCTCAATACATCATGCATTTCAAATGATGTTGATTATTTTAGATGCAACTCCTTTTTTTGTTGCTGACCCCCAACCACAACAGTACATGTCGAAGGACATCTACTGTTTGCAATATGCTGTCAGTGGATAAGTACCACATCCAACCCCGCTTTAAAATCTGAACTATCTCTTTAATTGTTCAGATTGAGAAGTGAAGAGCGATCACATACACCTGAAGTTCAGACGGTGGCATAGGACAATCAATAAACCTTCCTGAACATGCCACCACTTCAACAGCAGTGTTTGCACTTTCACAAGTTTGACAATCTGATTCGCCTCAAGGACCGGGGTAGGAAATGACTCAAGATTCCTCATGTGGCTTGGAAAAAAAGAGATGAATTTCAATTATTCAGAAGGTTAATACAGGAAGGAGACTCTTGAATGTCAAATACCAATTCAGGCAGGGAAGTGCAAGATGCAAAAGAAGAGTGGGAAAATATAAGCAAATGAAAAAAAAGAGGAGAAGACATCCTGAATATGCTTGTATGAGGTCTGCAGAGACTAAATAAACATGCCATTTCAGCTTTTGTTGTATGTTTCCTGGTGTGCTCGGAGTCGTGCTGTAATCTTTATTAAAACAATCCGTCTTCGTTCTCTCACAGCGTCGTTTTTGAAATCAACACATTCTCCATATAGGTTTATTTGCAGAACACGGAGGCATCAAAATAGACTGGTACACTGGATATCATGTATTCTGTTTACACATTAAGGCCGCATAACGGATGCCAGTATAGTAGGTTGCAAAAGAATGAGAGACAATAGAATTAGTCATGATTTTTCCTTTCTCCTCTTCTTCCTTGATTTCGACTAAATTCCTGGCTGAGATGGGGGGGGGGCTCATCGCAGTTCATAGAAAGTCACTGTTCTGATCTTGTGCTGGAGGGAATACTGGTATCCCATTCTCTCTGATATGCAAAGCTAACGTCTGGTTTTGAAAAGAAAATCCTTATACACACTGTTTGGTACTTGATGTATCTTCATCCCCAAATCAGCACCAGTGTTGCTTACAGGCAAACTCTTTTGTTAGCTTTCCAAATGTACAGTGTTACACTGTCAGCATTAACTCGACATCATCTCGCCAGCTTCTCAAAACCCACACTTGTTTTTTGTTTTTTTCCCTCCTTTTTTTCCCGTTTTGGCCGATGCTCTTTTTCAGATGGACACGGGGAAAATAAAAGACATGTAAATCCCACGACTGAGAACCTTGGCCACACTGAACCATGCTCCCTGAATATCAAGCACTGATAATGAAGTCATTTGTTTGAGAGTTGCCAGGTCTCCCACCAAGGCTGGTATTCATTAGTCAGTCAGTGCCTCAGAAAAGGCAGCTTCCCTGTGACTCATGCAGAATATAATTAGCATTTAAGTACATTTCACCTGTTCATGAAATGTGTGACCATATCTTGAAAAGACTAGTCTATATTTATTGCTTTTTCCACTTAAAGGCTTCACAGTGATGACAGTTGATGAAGCGGCTGTGTTTCATCACATTACCTTTGTCAGGGAAATTAATTTGCATGGACACGCTATGTGCCACATCCTTGTGCTGTGTGTGACGACTTGTGTTTTGTGACTATGTCTGCCTTAGAAAATGAACCGTGTCTCCAAAGAAACAGCTCTACTGGGAAAAAAATAGAAAGACAAGAAATAAAGCTGCATATTCTGTTGGAAGTTTTATAGATGGAAGGCTTTTGTAAAGCACAGAGGATGCAGCAGACTGACTCCTGTGACAAATTGCTTTCTTTTTGCCGCCGTTGACCCCAGACCTCAAAGATTCACACTTGCATGTGAATGCATTTGACAACTTTGTGGGTGTGCGTCTGAACCTGTCTGTGAGAAAAACATATCAATAATACAGCTTACCATTGACGGTGAGAGAAACCTCCTTCTCCCCTGCTCCGACGCGCGGGACCACAGCGCGGCAAACATATTTCCCAGCATCCTCCTGTCTAACGGATTTCAGTGTCAGGAGGTTCTCATTGCTAAGAACCTGCAAAAAAAAAAAATAAATGTCAAAGATGATCAAATGCAGTGACAGCAATTGCGCCTTTGCATTTGAGATAACAACACAGCAGTGTTATGAGAAAGAAAGAAAAAAAGGCACCATTTAATACTTTAAAGGGCACCTCTCCTCTATTATTAAAATCCAATTTAGGGTCTGGGCTCAGTAGAGTAAAGGGGATAGCTTTGGCCTTTGATGTTGACAAAAGTAAAGGTGGAATGAGTCTGAATTTGTGGATTAAATCAACAGATCTCATGTGAGAGCAGTTCACCATAAGGCTGGGACTGTAATGGCCTGAAAATGTTTGGTTTAATGGACATTTTAAAACACATGATGGACACTTCGTATAGGCCACGGTGGTGCTGGGATCATGGAACGTCTCAAAGGCTTCATCAGAGAAAAGAAACGGTGAATCTATTCTAAGCCGCAGTACGAGGCTGAATGTAAAACATACTTTGTAGCACTTAAAATCAATATACTCACCACTCCAGATCCCCTCTTCATCCACACAATGGTAAGCGAGGGATTTCCTGTCCAGGCGCAGTTGAAGACGGCATCAGATCCAAGGTCCACCTGCAAGGACTGAGGCTCAGCAGCCATGCGAGGCCCAACTGTTGAAATAAACATCATTAGCTGTCTGCGATACATTCATGATTAAGCATCAGCTGTGGGAGCACTGGCTCTTGAAGCTCAGTGTCAAAATATACAAGGCAGTAAAAGTCCATAACCATGCATTATCACTTGCTGGCATTATTGAAAGGCATGCAGTATTGCTTGAGGAGCCACGCACAGTAAACGTCAACATTGCGACTGATGTTGGTGCTGCCAAGAGGGTTGGTGACCTCGCAGGAAACAGGTTCAGTGAAGAAGGAGTGGTCCACGATAACCTCATATGTGTCTCCAGAGACCTCCTTGATGATGCTTCCTCCTTTAGCCCACCTAGTGAGAGGATTAGAAGGCAGAGAAAGAGGAGACAGTTAGAAATGGAAAAATGAAGGAAAAGGGGAAAAGGCATTAAGACAGGTTTTCACACCTCCTTATGTCAATAGAATTCTTTTGTGTGAATAAATCATCATTCTGGGGCAGGTTTTTCTGTGCTGGCTTCAGCATATTTTTGTGGCAGCCCTCCATGCTGTGACAAGCTCCCCGGTGACTCGGAGCAGACAGCACGTTCCTCATTACGCCAGGCAGAGAGAGAGAGAGCTGCACAGAGTGCCAGCTAAGAAAAACAAATCACAGAATGACAAATGGGTATTGCCCCCACCTATGAAGATGTTGGTTGACGCGTACTGTATTACAAACAACAGCTGAAGTTAATAAATTGACACAGGATCACATGAAGAACATCTGTTTTTGTCTGTGAGTGATAGCTTGTGTGACGGGGACACAGACACTCCCTGCGTTTTTAGGTGAGACTTTTATGAAGTCACGGGCAGTGGTGTCTCGCACTGCGTGGTCTGGATGGCTTGCTGCTGCTACAACAGACAAGGCCCATTTATTAGAGTGAAGCAAAGGCATCTGTGGATGTCTTGGGTGTCTTTGGAAAATTTAGACGGTGCGGTAGGACACACAATGCATCACGCATCTAAACGCTGCCATCCTCCACAATAGAGATGTGACTGCATGCTGATGTGGCAAATGAAAACAATGACAACGGAACCGGTGCCTGTTTCTATTTTATATTCCTGCCAGTACTGAGAGCAGTTTTCACGGGATAGGGAACTTATTTGTTTTCCATGACTAAGCTGGCCCCATGCTCGACTGAAACACTATCATTTAAATGAGAACAGATTACCTCATTCAATCAGTAAGTGAAGTGAAGCAGAATTCTAATTGGGCTTCATGGGATTGTTTTGCGCTTTTCTTTTCCGGCGGTAGATCTTTTCAAAGTTGTGTTCTTGTGTGACAAGGATACAGCTGAGAGCTCTGCAGCACCTGTTTCCAAAAATGTTTAAAATAGGACAGAGTGGTGTTTTAGCCTGTCTGCCCTTTACATAACTGCTAGTAGTACTCGTATAGTGTCTCTGTGTGTCAGCAAGCATGAACAGATGCATAACCCAAATAGCCTCAGGACAACGTAGTATACACACACTCTGTATCTGCAATGTCTCAATACCATATCCCCAATATATTAGTACAGGAAATCCTGTGTCTGCTACATACTAAAAGATTAAAAGAATATGGAAAGAATTATGCTAATGACGATGACTGCTGATGTAAGAAGCAGTGTGTCTGAATATGAATATCATTATTAGTGTTTCCGCTGCTGTTTATATGACAATGATGATAAAGACGACGCTGATCACGATGGCGTTAATTACACTGGTGACGGCTGTGGTAATCATGGTGAAGACAATAATGATGAAAATTAGTATAATGACAACAGTGATAATGATGATGTGGACAACGATGAGAGTGATGATGCTGATGACGGCAATGACGACAACAACAAAGATAAAGATCATAATACCCATTATACTGGTGGTGAGTTTCAAAGTTCAGACTTGCTCTTGGGATCAGTAGCTGACTAAATAATCTTTATCAAGGTCCATTTATGAGGAGCAGCTACTAAAGGGACCTTGATAGCTGAGATACACGCCACATTTTTTACTGCCTCGAAAGTGCAAGGTTGAGGGCTGGGTGTTACTGTTGCACCTATTCAGTGCCAATATTCAAGATCATGGAGTCAGGTTGTGCCTGACATTGCTAAGCAACCATAACAAGCACTGAATTTTAAGGTCCTTTCCCATTGCATAACCCCCTCCAACAGTGGTTAAAATCTGGCTTTTGAATGTCCTGGGAAAGTTTCCAAACGGTATTCCCAAGCAGGTCAAGAGAGTCTGCACTAGTCACAGGTATTTGTACCACAGAATACCATCTGTCTCCGCTCAAGTAGCACTCAAATACTGTTCCAAATAAATGCGCACCAAGTTTGAAGGAGTGATATGCAAAAGTCACCATGGTAACATTTTCACTGGCCTCCATGCTGCCTCTAATATTTACTAACCTGATTTCCCATTGTCTGACGTCGAACATGATGTTGAACATGACACACCAGTAAAAACAAAACCAGAAGTGCATGCCCATTTGCTTCAAAGGTGTGTAAATAGCTCTAGCCTACAGGCAATGGGAAAATAGTCTATAGCCTATTTTTAGCAGGTTTTCATGCGTTTAAAAAAACCTACATACAGATGCTAATTTGGGTGGAAAAGGAGTAAAAGATTATTTTCTAGAAATCCTGAGCTGATCTTCTACCAAGCTTTGTTTTTTTTGAGTCTGTAGGCCTAAAATATTGTCCATGGTACAGATTTAAAGCTCTGGGTAGTTCTGAAATAAAATGACAAGCTTTTTTCTCTTTAGCTCCATAGTTAATGTAGTATGATATTTAAGAAAAAAGGAAATATATCTGACAGTTGTGATCACATAACATGTTGTGTGTACTTATGCATTCTAAAAGTTGTTTATCTCAAGGCACATGCCGTAAAAAACTGACTCTAGGGAGCTGTTGCATGCTGCGACATTGTTCCTCTCACTTTTGAGCACACCTCCCATGCATCTACATTGACAGCAATGGATATGAGAGCTCCAAACATGTGGCATGTGTATGGGCCCTTAGAAGCGCACCCTCTGTCATACATCGTCGATGACCATTATGATGATGACAAATAATGATGCATGATGCATATACATCAGAATGTCATTGTTTCCAACAACACTTCACCAGCTCATACTGTAGGAGTTTTAACAGGGCCAGATGTTTGGGCAGCCGGTTACTCCTGAGTGGAGGTTGCGGCTGCCAGGTTTGGGAGCCCTTGACGGTGTTTGAGGGACCAGAGACAGAATGGCTTCGTCCGCAGGGAGCTCTGCTGGTGTGCTGGGCCTTGTCCAAGACTCATGTCTAAACATAGCTGGCCAGGGTAACACAAACACCTGCATTCCCTTTGGGAGGTTAGAAGGGCCGGTGCAAGCTTACTCAATAGCTGACTCACCTTACAATGCTGTTTCCTATTTGGGGATTTGATTCAGACAAAGGGTGTGAATCCTGTACGCTTGAGCATCCATGTGTGTGTGTCTATGTGTGCAAGCACATGTGCATACAAGGTGTATGTTTTTGTGAGCACAAAGGTCTATGAGCTAACACTGTTATACAGATAAACAGGTCTGCCTTTAATGGAAGGAGAGGATGAAGGAGACGTGGAAGAGGGGGAGAGTTTTGTATTCGCTGAATGTGATTAAGGCAATAAAACAGTAACAATTAAATTAGGCAGGTATCTGTGCCATCAGCATCAAGACCCACAGTAAATCAGGCCCCACAGTTATTATCAGCATGGTTAAGCACAGCACAGCGCAGCACAGCGCCGCTCCATTCCCCCTTACATGCATATTGAAAGTGATGACTGTTGAATTCTCAGAGGAATATAAGATTAATATGCAGGTTTGGTTATAGCATGCTGTCATGTTGACATGGACATAAATTACTGAGCTACCTTATGTTCTGCCAGAGAATAAGTATAGGTATGTACTTTCATGTAAACTATTTGAAAAGAAAGTGTTAAAAATAAAGTGGAGTATGCCATTAAACCTGACAGAAATTGGGGATTACTCAAGAAAGTTGGGAATAACTAACTGTTTGGGGTGTTTGGGGACTTTCCTCCAGACTTCTTGAATATCCTTAGCATTTTTTTGACTTTGACTTTAAATGCTTTGTCCAAACTTTTCAAGGTAATTTCTAACTTGCCATAGTCACATTGATTTATTTATATGTGAGGCACTTTAATCAACACTTTTGAAATTGTGCTGTGATTATTGAACTGATTGCATTTCAGGTGTTGCACCTAGGCACTTGGACAATTTTAAATAAAGTAACACTATGAGGCGGCAAGACTTTCTTGCACACATTTTAAGTATGCCTGGGTGCTGCTAACGTAGGGCACATGAATACTTTGAATAGTCCAAAAGCAGACAGTGGCATGTGTCAATTAGCTACCTCTCAGGTTTGCAAAGATAGAAGGAATTTTAATTTCAAACTTTAAATGTTTAGTGTAAACTTTTTAGAGAAATTCCATCTTGTGATGGTCGCATTTATTTGTATGTTTTCAGGAGTGGTAAATTTGAATAAACAATTTTACTACTGTGCTGTCAATGATTGAACTGATTACATATTAGGTGTTAGACCTAGGCACTTGACATTTAAGGCATGTCTGGCTGCTGCTAACGTAGGGCACAAGAATGCTTGCTGGGAAATGGTAGTCTTTTCCAGAAGCAGACCATGGCATTTAGATACCTCTTAGGTTTTTGCACAGAGGGAAGGTATGGTGAATTAAATTGCAGACTTGTTCGAACATGTTTAGTCCAAACTTTTCAAGGTAATTTCCAACTTGCCATGGTCGTATTGATTTGCATGTTTGCAAGAACGGTTTGTGCTGTGAAATACCGAACTGTTTACATTTCAGGTGTTGCATTTAGGCACTTGCGTTCTTTTAAATGAACACCATTTTAAGGTTGCACAGCTTTCTTATTACAAATTCTAGGTATGTCTGGCTGCTGCTAAAGTAAACATCACAATGGTGCTAGGGAATAGTAGTCTTGTCCAAAAGCAGACAGTGGCATGTATCAATTAGCTAACTCCAAGGTTTGCAAAGAGGGAAGGTATGGTGATTTTTGTGTCAGTCAGAAGCAAGCAAACATTCCAGCACTTGCAACAACAAACATACTGTAAGTGTGGGGAGAATTGGGATGTTGTTTGCCGCAGTGCCATGCAATGGATGTTTTTTTCGTCGCTCTGCACATGGTTATATGTGCAGACGAGGGACCTGATTTGCTTTGTTTGTTATTCTTTCTCCTCTCTCTGGTGGGTTCTTGTTTGGATCTGAGAAAACCCTCTGTGTCTTCATCAGAGGCTGGTTGAGTGATTGTGATATACGCCAGTTAGCCCTCCCCCCATTATAAACAGTAATGAAGATGTTCCGATCCACTCGTCTTTCCCTCTCAGAGAGTGTTGATTCCCTAAGTGCCGGCTGAAATGCATGCCCATTACTATTACTTCATTCACACTCAGCACCACTTTCATCTTCTCTTCCAACCCCTGCCTCCACACCAAGTCCTCCTTCCTCCTTCTTTCCCCCTTGAGCTGTGTTCTGGCAAAAGTTCAGGTATCTGTAGAAATATATCTTATTTCCATTTTCAGATTTCCATTGTCAGATTTATTGAACCAGCATGGCAATTATGAGGGGTTGTAGGCAGCAGAAAGCGTCAAGCCTTTGACTAGTGCCCCCACAGTCTTGGGTCTGTGTCTCAAGTGTCCATTGAATTGGAGGACGGCAAAGTGGCGCAGTGCACATTGGGAACGGATGGCTCTCTTGGGGATAGAAAAGAGGCCATCCGTCTAAGAACTACTCTGTCCTTGTGCTGTATCTGATCTGGGGTAGACAGAGTGTATTAGCACTGAAAAATGTCCCCACACTGCTTGACCAGCTTCCTGCTCTCCTCTGTGATATTGCTCTATAGATGAGGAATTTGTGGGGGGCTCTCCTCGAGTCGAAGCCTCTCAGGCAAGCATTATGAGGCCTGAAAATCCCCAGTCTACCATGTCCTGAAGTCCAATGGTGCACAGGAGTCCTGAAGTGCTTGTATAAATTGCAGATAAATCTAAATGGGAGACTATGAAACTGGTGGGGAGTATAACCTTGATGTATCAAAAGTTATTAGTCTGTGTGGCTATTATTTAATCCTACAGTGGAATGAGTTGATGACAGAGAGCCAGAAAGCACAAAGTGAGAGAAAGAAAGAAGGGAAAACATAAATTAGAGTGGGAAATTGGCAGTTTTACTCTCTTGTAGCTTCAACCCCTACCCTTTTTCACTCTGTATTTTGTCAAGCTAAAAGAAAAAGTCATCTCAACTGCCATTGCACCTCAGCTTTTGATACCATGGGGAGAAGTGATTCTAACATTGATCCAGGCTCGTAACAATGGAAGTGAAATCCCTTTGCAGGTGCAATAGACGTCCTGTCTATGCTGCGCACCTGCACAATCAAATACAAACCTTGTTTTCAACAATATCACTGCCCTCCCTCCTCCTTTTCTTTCTCAAAAGGGCAGAATCCATCAAAAAGTCTACATCTCTGTTTTGCCACCTGTGAGTGTGTTGTACATCCATTTCATTTCCCAGTACCATTACAAGATTCAGAGCCAGCCAATTCCCCTTTGCTATCGATTTCATTCCATTTATTTTTCACCAGGTTTTTAAAACCTCCCACACAGAAAACCATCTCTTGACAAATCACTTGAGTGTTACACTTCGAGAGGGCCATGCAAGCCTTTGTGAGCATAATTACCGTCCATTTTGATGTTTCATCACAATTCCAGATGTAAAAAACTAAATTGATTCTAACAAGTGCAACCCAGAATGTGGCTATCAATAAGCTTTCATAAAAAGAGGAAATGGATGAGAGGAATGCAGCTCAGACATACTTAGACTGTTTTTATACCAATTTATTTGGTTATTTTATTGCCTATTTCTTTTTCTCTTTTTTCATTGAACTTGATTTGACATGTTACATCTGCTAAAGTATTTCAAGCAGGGTTGTAAAACTGTTTAAACATCAACGTATAGTTTGGATTGTAATGGAAATGGGACTACTTTATGTATCTGATTTAATGATTATTAGATCATCTGTAATACAAGCCCCCAAAAAGTACTTGAGTACATGTTGAATGCTTATGCATTGCACAATTTATGTACAAAGCCAATGTTGAGCCAGTGCAAGTACTGTTTATGTAGGTGTTAAGCACTGATATTGTAGGAAAAAAAGCTTTTAAAAATGTTATCCTTTGATGATAAAAAGACCTGTTATCTAATGTAATCCAGGTATTGTAAAATAACTTTATATACAGTAAAAGGCCTTTGGGCTTAGCTCAAGCATGAAATGGACGGTCGTCTGTTGATATATTATTATGAAAAGTGCAAAGGTGTTTCATTTGCACAATGGCTTCAGAGAGCAATGAAATCTCTCAAACTTTTCTATATATTTCGCTGTTGAAATTTAAAGTAAGAATAAAATGAACTGTTGCTTTCAACCTTCACATTCAGTACCAGCTGAACTGAAAACATGTTTTCAAAACTGTTTGCAAACGTATTGAAAATAAAATAATGGCTGATTGAGCTCAGCAAGGATATGATGAGTAATCTCTTGCTAAGCTACTGGAAAGCCCTCAAATTCTAGTTCTAAAACTGTTGTATGATGATGGCAATTTCCCCAAACATGTCATTTCTCTAATCTGTTGTCCTCAGAATGCAGATTGTGAAGTTTAGAAAAAGCAATGATGATTGTAACCACACTTTGGACTCTCTGTCTCCAATCACTAACATCTCTCAAACTGATTCTCAGTAGAAATGATTTGTGATAAATAAGCCAGGTTACTTATTTTGTTTTTGTTTTTTTGCATTTTGGGTGGAGTATTTTTTAAAATTTTGTTGGAGGGATAAGACTAAAGTATCTGATAACACTTTTGTTAACCCTTGTTAACGTTACAGTAATTTCCATTTATAAAGGTGAATTGTTTAAGATTTTGGGGGTTTAGTGGCACCTAGCGGTGAGGATTGCAGATTACAAGCAGTTAAAACTTCTCCTGGCTAGAGTTCCTTTGTTCAGGAGGTTTTTTTTTTACCATGAGCTGAATTACCCACAGAGGTCTCCTCCTCTCCAAAAAATGGACCAGATGATTGACATCAGTTAAAACACTGAATAAAGTAGCTTCATCATCACAAATCAGTTTATCTTGAGGCTGTTCGGCATGTAGCTTGCCCACCACATGCTGATGCGTACTCACTTTCTCTTTACAAATCAGTGTA
Organism: Plectropomus leopardus; assembly: GCF_008729295.1. Lineage (NCBI taxonomy): Eukaryota > Metazoa > Chordata > Actinopteri > Perciformes > Serranidae > Plectropomus > Plectropomus leopardus. Next base: position 9,542,140 of record NC_056467.1, on the reverse strand, counting down.
TTATTGATACTGCTCATTGCAAATGAGCTTCAAACTATGGTGGCCAACGCAAGAAACACAAAAACATGAAAACCAACTACTACGAAACATAGCCATGAACAAACATAACCATTCTTATTTTCAGGTACACAAAAGAAAATATATGAATTATTTTATATCCCATTTCTGCTATTTCCCTGTAAATCCCACACACTGAACCTTTAAGTTATATTTTAATCTTGCTCACAGTGAGTTTCGGTATCTTGGTCAGTTTAGTTTAAAGTTGTCTTACGAGAGTGAAGATCAGTGTTTCTACCCATTCTCACAATCTATCTTCTCTTGTGAAATCTAATTTTTGGAACATCAAGTCATTTTCTTACTATATAAAATACAAAAACACAAAAATAATGAGCTTAAATTCAACACTGTTGCCTATACTCAACCACTTCTGTACAACACACATGCACACACACCCCCACACACAGCCCCCCGCATGCATGCACGCACACACACACACACACGCACACACACACACACACACACACACACACACACACACACACACACACAAACACTAGCCAACCCCCAAGGGTAAACCTGCCTTCCTTCTGTACACTGTGGAGCACAACCCAATCTCAGAAAAGCTGTAATCTTGACAGCTTCATCGGACGTCATGCACATTATGGTTCCAGCTTTCCTCCAACACACTGATGGACATTTAATGTTCAAGGGAGATGATATAACCACAAAGCAAACAGCTATGCAACAAAGTCCTGTATTGCTTTGCTGCAACCCAGTGGAACATGACACGCTCCCCCAAATGATTTTCCTGAGGTGTATTTTCATTATTCAGCATGACAGTGTTACATTGTTTTTCTATTCTTCATTTCAAAGTGTGGACAGATGTAATGGTGTCCTGACATCATGAGAAGGTGTCTGACAATGACTAATGCTTTCAGTAATGTTAAATCTGACTTAATGTATACATACATTATCCACCAGCAATATCGATAAGAAACAAGCTCATTTAAAGTTAATTTTCCAACTTTTCTTCCCATTTTACATTTCAGAGTTTTGTGCATTCAATTCAAAACTCACGCACATGCTCTCAAAACATTCATATCTCACCTGTAGAGTGTGACAGGCGGGTTGGCCTTTGCAGAGCAGTGGAATTTCACGAGGTTTCCCTCCAGAACAGGCTGAGGCTCCACTGAGAGATTAACAAGAGGGAGATCTAAAAAAAAAAAAAGACACAAAGACAACCAATCACAAACTGGCAGCAGCCTCAAACATCCTGTAGTGAAGTTGCAAGAGACAAACACCATATTGTTTACATTTTCTGTGGCTAAATAAGTCTCCAAAAGAAAATTAGTAGATTTTTTGCAGAGAAGACAAACTAGATACCTTATGAATAGTTAAGAAAACATGCAACCTTAATAGAAACACTGACTTGCAAAATAAATTCTCACTTTTATTCAGGGGACCTACATTTTCCAAATGTTTTTCTCTTGTGACCCAAAACTGACTTGGCAGCCTTTTAAGTAGCTGTGCCACACATAAAGTACTGCTGGTAAATATGCTCCACTTAAAACCACAAGGTAGAAGTCTTTTCATTTGTATTATCTTACAACACACCGTGGCAGCATTTAGAACCGTTATGACAACTTTTCACAGTTTGTGGCAGCACTTTCGCCTGGATAATAGGCAATTACTTTTGAATAATTTGATGCCCTATTAGTTCTCATCCTGCCACCCACCTTAGAGGTTTTGGCCCAGCTGCTGAATAAAACTGTAGTGTATTTCACAGGTGTGGGAGAGAACATGCTATTTTTATTCTCATATATTCATTAGTAATGCTATAAGGAGCAAATCAAAGGCAAACTTGACTTGATAATGACTTTCGGTAAATAGCAATTTGAAAACAGTGAATAGTCAATGGTGCAACCCACTGCAATTAAAACAGCGAACAACCTCACTGTTACAGTACAATTAAAAGAGTTCTTAGAATAACAAGCATAGAGATTATGCAAATTTAATAAACAACTTAATTCATCCTAATTGACAAAGGTGGGATTCTTTTTGAAGATACGTGTTAATTTCCATATCAATCCCGTCCCATGTGAAACAAACAGCTATTTACCCAACAGACTCGGAGAATGAATTTCAAGTAGGTGAAGCTATGTGTCCGGGTTTTCAAAAGAGACTGGGATGATTTTCTTGAGAGCTTCAAATGCAGAAAGGGAAAATTGATTAAAATGAACAACAGCTGATCAGTAGTTGTTAAAGTGTATTTCTAGTATTAACGAAGAATCAGGTGGATGGAGTGTTTTCTTTCATATCCTGCCATTGTGAACTGGGAAACAACAACATATGGTGCTTCATGGCAGCACATTTTTTTTTTGTAATTTTAATGCCCAATTTGTTTGTGCAATACTGGCTAATATTTGCTTGGGTCCAGACCTTTGAATTGACCTTCTCCAATGAATTCAAGTTCACTTAATTGTCTAGCATTGTGACAATAACAGTGGTTTCTTTGTTAAAATAAAAACAACCAATGAGTGCCACAGTGGGACTCAATTAGCGAATCAGCACCGTGGGTGGGACTAACTAACTGTCATGCTGTTATTAAGTGTTATCATGCAGACCGCCACGCTGGGACCAATGAAGTGTCATAACAAATTGTAAAGTACTAAAGACGAAATAGATGCTGTAGTCAAGGCTGTTTTTAATTAACATGTTTTCTCATTGTCACCAGACATTGTAGCTTGTATTTGCTTTGCTCCGCTTCTCTAACAAATCAGGCATGTTGGCATGGCTAAACATCAGCTCAGAGTTAAAAGGACCTTACATTTAGGTGCATGTTATTCTCTAGTGATTGGTTAGGGAAAATCCAAAGCCCCTCCCCCAAATAAATAGTTTAGTGGATGCAATATCCGAGTGAAGATGGAAAATCAATGTCATGAGTTGAAAATTCTGTCTGCAGTCCCTTTTCCACTGCACAAAAAAACCTGCTAACAACTGCTAACATCTGACATTTTAATATAATGGTAAAGTCAACAACTTGAATTCACACCTGGGTCAAATGCTTCTGCAGTTGGGTATTTATTGGCTCTGGCATTGATTGGCATTGATGGAAACACAACACCCTGGTGAATTTCAGTGCCCTTATTGGCGGGATGCAATGGGTACTTAAACATCATTGTAAATAAGTCTGTTCGAAATAGAGACTGACTAACCATGAGCTACATAGAAATAAGTAACCACCATTATGTTTTACAATTTCCATGCTGCTTTCTACTGTTTACTAACTTATTTTCTGGCCTTTTCTGGCCTTTCAGAACAGATTTCATGGGCTTATTTTGGTGGCAAAGGGGTATGATATCAGGCAAGACTAATTTACATATAGTATGGAATGTTACTTTTAACACATGCTTGGAAAATAGTCTCTATGTCTGCACAGGCTGAGTGTGATTTGGGTATCTCCAATAATATCTGACACTACCTTAACAGCATGGAATGATACTAAAAAACGAACTGTTTTTGAAAATGCCACTTACTCAGACTCAACCTCCACAGCACCATATCCATGTGCCATTTGCAACTCCAGTGGCATACTGGTGCAGCATCATGGACAGCAGATTAGTCACATAGGGAGAGAGCTGGTGCTGGGTTTGATGCCGGTGCAGCCATCTGTTTCTGCTCTGTGTTCAATAATACTAATGTACTAACAAGGGGCTGTGTTTGGATTTGGATGAATAGCAGTGGTGGGCATAGAGATCCACACAGAATTAAAGAAGCCCACAAACACTGCTGTAATGAAGCCAAACAATGCTGTGTATAGTTATGGAGAGCGAATCTGAGTGTGTGTGGGCATGAAGTGTAGGAAAACTGCTTTTTACCCCGTGGCTGTGCAGATGCTCTGGGCTCAGCTGCCACAAAGCCCTTGAGAGGGGGTGGTCCAGGTGCCGTATTCCTTCCCACTCGCACACACCAAATTCCCCATCAGGAGACTTATTTCCCTCCCAGACAATTGCCCCCCACCACCACCACCAGCCTGCCATTTTCAAATCCATGAGCTCCACCTGTGCCAGTTCTCCCCAGGCCAGTAAAGAAAACAACAACACTGTGGAACCTGGAAGACTGAAGGCCACAGTGAACCAGCACGTCTCTCCAGGTACTGAGCAGCCATCTGTGTGTGCCGGTGTATTTGCATGTGCAGGCACATGTATGGGGGGGTGGTGTTGGGGGGGCGGGTCTGGGAGGGAAATATACTGGCCTGGGGAGAACTGGCACAGGTGGAGCTCATGGATTTGAAAATGGCAGGCTGGTGGTTGGATGAATAGCAGTGGTGGGCATAGAGATCCACACAGAATTAAAGAAGCCCACAAACACTGCTGTAATGAAGCCAAACAATGCTGTGTATAGTTATGGAGAGCGAATCTGAGTGTGTGTGGGCATGAAGTGTAGGGAAAACTGCTTTTTACCCCGTGGCTGTGCAGATGCTCTGGGCTCAGCTGCCACACAAAGCCCTTGAGAGGGGGTGGTCCAGGTGCCGTATTCCTTCCCACTCGCACACACCAAATTCCCCATCAGGAGACTTATTTCCCTCCCAGACAATTGCCCCCCACCACCACCACCAGCCTGCCATTTTCAAATCCATGAGCTCCACCTGTGCCAGTTCTCCCCAGGCCAGTAAAGAAAACAACAACACTGTGGAACCTGGAAGACTGAAGGCCACAGTGAACCAGCACGTCTCTCCAGGTACTGAGCAGCCATCTGTGTGTGCCGGTGTATTTGCATGTGCAGGCACATGTATGGGGGGGTGGTGGGGGGGGGGGGGGGGGGGGGGGGGGGGGGGCATGAAAGGGATATGAAAGGGCATGTGGGTGTTTGTTATAATAAAACATGAAACCTATCCATGCCTGGAGCAGCTATGTTAGCTGCCCAGTAGGTGTTTGCAGCATTGCAAGCGGTTAATTGCATGGACAAAAATACGGGAAGAGGGAACCTCAGGGGCAAAATGACAGATGTGATAGTAGTGGAGCTGGTAATAAAATCCAGCAAAAAAAAAAAAAGAAAAAAAAAAAGAAAATGGAGAGTACAGAGAGAAGTAGACATAAGAAGAGAGGGAGGGAAATCTGGAGGTGGTGTCTGAGCTAATAGACACAGTGTATGTGTGGAAGCTAATTGTAGGAGCTAATTCACAGGCCTTCTCCACTAAAGGTGTTTCTACACTGTACTTTTCGATCATGCCAACCTTTTTCTCTAGTCTTCCCGCCAAGACACTTCTAAGGACGGAAATTCTCGTTACCGTCAATTCAGCAACTAATTACTGCTCTTTTTGAATGACTGAGGCATAAAAAACGACCATCCCTTAAAAAAGACCTCAGTCCTGCTCAGCGAGGGGTAATGTCATCTATTTCTAAGTCAGATGAGCAATTTGTTGGATCTCCCCTAAGAACCACAAGCAAAAACAACCATGAGGGCAGCTGTCAAAAGTCCGCCCGCAAAGTCCTTGGGTGTAAATCTGAGACTGTAACCTTTGACCCTCCAGATATGACATCCACTTAATAAAGAAGTCCATTTGCAACTTTGATGTATAAATGCATGAGCTGCCGATTGAGTGCATCTGAGGCATCACGCAACAGCACATCAATATGCAAGATTGTTCATTCCTCCAATTCGTCAAGAGAGTGGTAGTGAGGGACTGAGAGGAGGAGGGATGGATGAATAGAGGGAAACGAGGATAGTAGGACTGATCAGCGCTCCAGTGAAAACAACAGGATGAATGGGGAGGGGGTGTTGTGGTTGGCCGACAGCTTTTGATCGGTTAGTTCAAAGTGGAGACCAGATGGTGTTTTTGGAACAATCTCCCAACTTCTCTCTGTTTCCTGGAGATGGTGCCAACACAAATTGTTTTTTTCCCTTTCTTAAAGCTCAATTTTCCAATCTCTCCGGGTCACTGTAGACAGCTGTTCTCCAGTAGGACCAGCCTCAAACTCCAGGAATGTCGGCTCTCTCTGAAGGATGGATGAGGAAGCTGTTTGTGGGCCATCCGCTTGTGGCTTGTAGCCTTAGCAATATGGGCAGGCTGTCATATGGCTGGCTGAGTGGAATACTTGAGGGGAGAACAGAGTGATTGTGAACCTGAGGTCCGGCATATTGATCATGAGACATTCAACCGTGGAACAGCAAAGAATTTACTCACTTTAATGAAGGCAGATGTTGTGCTTTTCAGCATCTTAAATAATCCAATCAAAGAAGAGTAATCACAGCTCTGTTTAGAGCCTCACATAGATCTTCAGGACACTGGAAGTGTGATATCAGTATTGCAACATAATTAGAGCTTAATCTAATGTACAGGAAATTCTGAGCATTTTATGCCCCCTTATCCTTTCCCTCTTTTCCTCTCACTTTCCGATTCTGTCATCTGCCTTCAGATGAATTTGCCATTATCTGCTTGATTAAGCAGGGAGAGCATGTAGCTGCTACCAAAAACAAATCCTCCCCAATTGCACATCTGCATGTTCTTTATTAATTAGTCTCAACAAATGGCATTCATTTTCCCCCCACATGGCTCAGCTTGTTTGCAATGCAAACACACAGAGAACCTTGGCTTTGCTTGTCCCTAGCGCATTCATTTCCCACTACGTGTTGGAAAGCGGGCCTCTATGTAGGGCAATGCTCTGCAGATATGCAGCTGGACTAGAAAATATTTGAGGAATATTTTAAAGTTGTGTGGATTCAGCGGGACATGAAACTCTGGCATCAGAATCATATTTCACTGCAGTAGTTTTATGCCGGGGGGTATAGCTGAGTTTAGTGATTAAAGTCCAAAGGGCATAATGCAAGTTAAGTCATGCTGCTGGAAAACAGCATCAGGGGGTAGCCATCCCTCTGCTATCAAATAATTACAGTCTGCTAATGGACTGGTATGGACAACCAAAGTCAGCAGTCTATCCAGGGTTCTGAATCACCTCTGTTGGCTCTAAATCCCTCTCATTTTGGCAACATCACCAGTACATACTGTATTTAGATGCTAATTTGTCCAACCCTTGGTCAGATAACTCTGTATGAACTTCTGTGGGAATGAAAGTGCTGAGGTGGATGTAAATCATGAGCATTAAAGTGATGATAAAAAGAAAATACCGTTGTGAAATGCATTGGATTTTAGGCTGGTTTAAGCTGTAGAGCAATGTGCCGGGTTGTGTTTAGATTACTCTCATTTGGATTTCTATAAGGATAGAGCAGAGAGCAAGGAATGGCACCTATGCTTAGAGGTGAGTGGAATACAAAATGTTGTGAAGGTCAGACTGAGAACATTTTAATTACTTTTGTTGCCATTAATATTATCTCACTAATACGGTCAATTAGAAAACTCTGGGCAGGAAAATAAATGAGACTATTAATTCTAAATATGTGGACTTGCACACAAAGAGACATGCAGCAAGAATACAGAGAGTGTGAATGCTCAGTATCCACAGATACAGGGAATACACAGGCATTTGGGGACATTTACTCCTGCTGTCTTACCGAGAGTCAAATCAGAGCATCAATATCAATTTAATCTCAACCTTTAATGCAAAGCAAGCACACAGAATGTCAGAGAAATGTTTGCAAGGCACTATCTCTCAATTTGATAACTGCCAATTCGTAATTTCCTACTTGTAATTAGGAAAAGGGAAATAAAATGATGCTTGAAGGTGAAGATGACTGTCAACACAGTCACAAGACCGTATGCTTTGATATTATTTCTGAGAGTAATTTTCAGAAAGGCAAATTGAACTTAGACAAGTGGACCCAAGTGTACTTAGGTCCACTTTCCACTTTTGACTTCACACCCTGTGACCAGAAATGGGGTAAAAGCTCTACCCAGAGATCAAAGGCACTTTCAGGCCAGCAAATTATAATGAAACTCAATGAGATCTTGGAAGGGCTGAAGTAGTGGCAGTGTGCACTCTAGCCTCAGTTACTGACTGTATCCAGCCTTCACCAGGGTCCCACTTAGACTAATGGCAATGGTTCACCAGAGACTGTCATTGAGGACTGGTGCACATCGCAGCACTTGTAAAACACCAATGTACAACATGCAATGGAACACGAAAAAGAAGTTATTCATTCACTAAACATGGCAACCAATTAAGACTATTTTGATATGTGTGGAAAAATTAATCATAGAGTTCTGGGAAAAATTTGGATAGCAAGAAAAATAGTATTTAGCAAAAAACCCCAAACCAAAACGTCTTTTTTTCTTTTCTCAGATAGTGAAAGTGCTCTTTTTTAATTTGCTACAAAAAGAAAAACAAGTGTATGAACAGGCTGGTCCCATGCACTGCTTGTATGTTTTCTACAAAAAGTAATGTGCCAAAATTTGTATATATCCTACTTAATGACGAGCCAGTAATACCATAACCATGTTTCTTTTCTTAAACCCCGCCACTGTAACTTCACGTTAAGGATGTAACATTATTTGTGGGATGCTAATTTGTATATTATAGAAACCATTTCATCAGGATACGTTGGTAAACTGTAAAATGTGACAAGTTGATCTTAAAGAAATATAGGAAACATTATCTTATATCTATATCTCTATAACTGTTATTGTTAAATTATGTTAACTTTATGTTTAATTGTTAAGTTTACTTAAAAGTTAGTTACATTTAATTAATTTGTGAAGTTTCTGCAACTAAAAATAACAACTCAAATCAATCTTTCTAAGTTTTAGCAACTTCAGTAAACCAAGTATACTGTGCTTTGTTCTGCTGGTTGCAAACTAGTCAGGTGTATTTGTATTTTCTTAAACATGCTGACAAAACAGAACATGCAGATCTCCTAACTCATCACTGGCAAAATCTGCTTTCTAATAATCAGGGTAAATTGGATTAACTTGGTTTACTTAAGTTACTAACAACTAGACAGAACACGGTGATTTCACTTGTCATTTTTAAGTTGCAACAACTTGACAATTTTAAGTAAAAACAGCTAGATTTTAAGTAAATTTAACAAGTAGATATACAGAAAACATATATTAAGATTAATACTTGAATTACTTTTCTTTTTCAAGGCAACCGGTTTCCAAGATTATTTTAGGTAAGATCAGCTTGTCAGACTTTACAAGGTATAAATCGCTTAATGAATTTACATTAAACTTCACAATCTAATTTAGTCTCTAGCTCTTGTAAATAGCAAATAAGTTTGATAGCTGTTAATATGTGGATGACAAATATTCATGTTTGCATTGAACAGAGGAAGGTCCATGTTTGGTAATTGGGCAATTTGTTTGTCAATTTTCCTAGTAAAGAATGAAGATGCACAGAAGAAGGCATTTTTTTGTGCACAGCCTTTGATAATCATTTAACATACAATATAGGTGCACAATCACAAACCTCATGAAATATGACCAAAGTCAATATCATTCACTGTTGGCCATTACAGTGAATGAGAACGTCTGCATTTTGAGTGATGGATGTGTGAACATGAATGACATTAGGCCCAAGTTTACCAAAAAGAAGCAGCACCCAAACAAAATTCAGTGTGATAGAAGCCGCATGGAAATTTGATAACATTTGATGATATCCAAATCTACAAAGACCAATCAATGCTGAACATATTTTATTTCAACACTGGCCTGGCTACTGGTTCCACAATTTTTCTGAAAGCATTTTATGCTGCCAACAATTATGAACCAGCATTGTTAAATCCTGATATGTGACTGCGTCCTGCTGTAGAACAGAGGGAACACCAGGCACAATTCTAAAGAGGAGATGGTCAAATGTTACGTTCATTTCACAAGCTGACACGGAGAGCCTGAAGGAACCATTGCCTCGATAAGTGATAGGTGATGGGTTTCACCCTCTCTGAGAAAGCCTCACTGAGAGGTTAGTTTTCCGTTGCTCCAAAGACGTAATACATGCTCTCCTGTCTGAGCTTTTTCTATGTCCTGACAGAGGTCTCTGACTCTGTACAATGTTTAGACTTATCTTTGTTCCTTTTCTGTAATATCATTATAAATGCACGAGGAACGAACAAAATTCACATCCTTTTTTTAAGGGGTGAGCACCAGTAATGTTACTGCAGATTCTGACAATTATTTTTTGGAGAAATATATTTTGTTGACAGCTATGACAATACAAGGGCAAGGTTTTATTGTGTTTGGATAATGCAATTGAGTTGTTTTTCTAAACTGGATTATGAAAATATGAAAATTAAGTCTTCCAAGAAAACCGTGAGCATTTGCAAGTACAAAAGGATCTTTATATTAGTGTTTTTGGCTGCGGAGTTATCAGGGCAAGGGAATATTTGGTTGGGGGAAGATTTGAGGAAAGCATATTTTGCTGTGTGTATTTGATTTGTGAAGGCGCCCAGTGATTTCTCTCATCTATCTCCCCTGTGTCGTGTGGTGTCCTGTGCAGGTGTACACTCATTTGGGAGTGTGTGCGTCTGTGCTGTGTCTAGACTAATCCTCGCTCACAGCTGACTGTGTCCCAATTGAGGTTCCTCCAAAGTCTGCATTTCTGAGCCAAACATGCCATAATAGGTTGACAAAGCTTCATCCCTTTTTTAAATTCTGTCCAAGAAAGCCACATGTCTAAATTTCGAGGACATTTTAGGACAATTTCCTGGTGATACACTTGAAAATGACTGAATTATCTAGCTTGTCTGATTCAGTTCAGCTTGTCTTTCAGATCTTTTAAGGTCTCACCTGTGTTAGCTACATACTTTGGGGGACCCAGCCATTGAATTAGGACACAGCTTTTGGGCTCTACTTCCTCTGTATGACAACAGCAGCTCCCCATTAATATTTACTACTCGGTTGTCCTACCACACTGCCCTCTGTGGAGGAGCAATCACATAGGCCAGGCCTATGCAGACCCATGTGGTGTCAAGAGAAGGAGGTCAAGATTCATCTGCCACTGTCCCTTCCCCCTGTCAGTGCTGCATCATTTATTCATCTGGCACCTGTTTATATTGTTAAAGAAAGACTGGGTGATACTGTCTAGTCTCTTTGCAACATGCAGTGCATTCATATTTAAATAGTCTCCAGATTTCCAATCTCATAATACTCCATTCTCACTATATTGCCATCATAAACTGACTTGATCCCAAGCAAAAATAGACATGCATGGGAATGACCACAGAAAACTCAGTTCTGTGATCCTTTACAAGACACAATTAATAAAATGCAGTGAAGATGTAACTAAATATATTCACTCAAGTACAGCACTTTAATACAGTTTTTATGTACATGTGCTTTCAATGACTGTTTCTATTTTATGCGACTTTTAGTTCTACTCCACTACATCTGAGAGGGAAATACTGCACTTTTTACTTTGCTACATTTATTTGACAACTTTAGTGGTAAAGTTGCAGTATGCAACCAAATACACTTCTGTTTTGTGCAAGGCATGTAGGAAAAGGCAAAAACATGAATGGTCCTGTGTAAAGCCAGTGTTTGCTTTGTCCTTTCTAGGCTACTGTACAAAAAACATTGCAGATTCAATAGGAGAGGATCCGCTCCGTCGATATAAACAGCTCATTCTAAGGTAACCAAAATGCAACAGTTCTTAGTTTCTTAGGCTGATTATACACTTATGCCAATAGATGTCAGTAAAATCCAACACATTTGACCTTTACGTACGAGTTTGAAGTACTCAGTTTACTTGTAACTGAGTACTTTTAGCCTGGGGTATAAGAATTTTAATTTTACGTCAACGATGTGAGTATTTCTTCTACCACTGGCTGCCTGTGTCTACAGAACATTTTACAGTTCAGTTTTTTGCTCATGTTGAGATGTAGTGTAAATCTGCACCAAAGCTCATATATTTATATCTTTAATTAAAAAAAAAAAACATGCAGTGTTTCAGATTCTTTTTTTGAGCGGAGAACCTTGTAATCGAATTAGGCAGCACTGAAATTAAGCAAATTGATGCCCAACACGAATGAATCAAAGTTCAATTACAACTCGTTTCATTTCAGGAGAAGCTTAATTTGAAAGTGCTTCTTCACATAAACTCCGGAGGCTCTGTTGAACTGTGCTGAACACTTTACCTGTCAAGTCTGAGGAAGTGGGTGGGGGACTGAGAAGGAGGGAGGGAAACAAGAGGCTAAGCCTTGTGGGAGACTATTTGAATCTCGACAATTAGTCTCTGCTGTCGCTCAGTTTGATCTCACACTGTGAAAAATGTTGTCGGGAGCTTTAATTGTGTGAAGAGCACATTTTGGAATGCTAATTAGAAATCTGCTGCACTCATTTTTCAGGGTTAAATCATACATTCAGGAGCAAGGATGATGCTATGATGGCCAGTATTTATCACCGACACATCATTATACATGGTGACAAATCAGTTTACATGTGGGCAGACTTCCCTTTTTGACTGCATGACAAAAAATATGACGAGGACAAACTGCAAGGGTTGCAAACACTAACAACTGTTAATCATTTTTACTCCCGCGCCTGAGTTGGCCTGATCGTGTGGTGCCCGCTCTTGCCATGCTTGCCTCTTGTGGTGCACATAATGAAAAGAATGGAGCCGTCAGTCATATTGCCTCTCTAAATAGCATTTTCTGCTTTATTAGTCATACTTAATGGTGTTGAAGGGGCCGTGAGTGATGCAAAAACTCCCTTTGTTCAAAGCCCCTCTCTTACTGTGAACGGTTCTTGATCGAAAAAAGATTCCCTGACAATTGAGGCTGAATGTGTTTTACACGCTGGGCTTACTTTGCCTATTTTAGAGGGGAATTGTGCATGCTCTCATCAAAAAGATTGATGGCATGAGCAGGGAAATAAAAGAGGTGGAGACAGTGTGCATAGCGCCACAGCAAGCAGGTAGCTGGACCAAAAAAAAAAGACTGTTCCATTCATTTTGGATGGACAGCTCCTTTGATATTTTATCATAGCAAGAAAAAAAAGTGATGCATCATCAATCTATCCACCCACCTACATGGTGTGAAAACAAAATGGAAACCAATTATAAATATCCATCAGAGCCTAAAATGAATCCTAGATGTTTACAGAGTGTTAGTCACGTATGCCTGTCAGACACTTTCACGCCTCTACATGTGAGAAATACCTCAAATACTGAGTAATGCATGTCAAACACAGACTGTTTTCCCCAAATCTGCACTGATTGCTTATAAAGAGACTTTAAAAAACTCAAACAAGACAAAGTAGGCGTGGAGGGAGAGACTGTAAGCAATAAGAAATGAGACAGAGAGGAAAAAAGTGGTGTGCTTACGTTGGATGTCAATTGTGACACTGGTCTCCTTGCCGTTGGGGACGGCCTTGTTGGAGGCCTTACAGATGATCTGCTGACCCGTTTCGATGTTGGAAGGCGATAGGTAGAGCGTGCTCACGGTGCTTTCTCTCCTGCCATCCCGGAGCAAGGTCTGCAAAGAGCAAAGCGAAGTTAAGTAAAGTTAAAAGTGACGCCGCAGGCAGCTGTGTGAAGGCATGTTTTAGGCCTCTAAATTTATACCATGTGGTTGGTTGGTTTATACCATGTTGTTTTAACTAATATTTCTGGGATGTCTTGGACCATTGGAAAATGCATGCATTTTGAAAACAGGTGTAGTTACCTTCTAAACACTGTACGAAAAATTTAGTCAAAAACATATTGGAATGCATCGTCAATGGCTCAAACTAAAGTTGGGTTTCCAAAGAGTTTAAACTATATACAAACAGAGAACAGAGAAAGAACAAACAGTTCAGTGGATAAGTTTTGATGGAGAAGGTGTAAATGTGGAAGAAAAAACCCCAAAACAAAAACAGCAGCAAATTCATGAGTACACACAACTTGTCCCTTGGGAGACCACAGGAAAACCCTCAGAACACTCAAGCCTGTAGTTTTTACTGCAAAGCTGATTGAAATGAAAAAATAAAAAAAGTAGAAATATGTTTTTTGAGCCTCTTTTGTGTGTCTGGAGAGCTGCGCTCTAGTGCATGGCTTGTCATACTCCACAAAGGAAATCAATCTTCTTTTCAGCGCTCATCCTCTGAGCCCTACATTGTGGAAGCCATCTGGAATCGGTTGGTAGCGCTCACCAGCTCTCACTCTCCCCAAAACGCTCTGGGGAGGGCTGTGGGAGTCTATGTTAACCAGTGCGGGGCAGAACAAAGTCACTGACTAGAACAAATTGCGTGGGCATCGGGGCACAGTGTGGTCAGCCACAAAGTCAAGATGCATTTCCCTGCCATCTCTTTAGAGGAGGCTCAGTGTAGCTTTGTGTCTTTGAAGAAAAGAAGGCCCTGCTATAGTGAAGTACATCAAACATTTTCCGAACATAGAAACAGAACTGCTGTGTTGACCAGAGGGAGCTCACAGTGGACTTGCTTTACTGCTCTGCTACCGTTGGATTAGCCTCACACATGTATGGATTGTTCATGGGTATTGCCTGTACTTGGATTCTAATAGCACACCATACAGCGAGAAAAATATTCACTTCACACCTCAACATTTATACTGAAGTCTGCAAACCTATACTTCTCCAAATCTTATGGCCTTTTACTTCCATACAATAGGTTTGAGAAGTTCTAGAAAGGCACAAAAGGTAACCGCAGACAGGTGCATTACTGTATATTACCATGTCCTCACAAAGTTCAAGAAAGCCAAGTAGCACATGGTATAACTCAACCTCCATAATCACTACCCATTAATCATTAGCTGAGTCAAACTGTGGCTCATTGTCAAACCAGTGGTAATTATCTTCTCATTTCTCTACTTAAATGCAAGGCATTCTTTTTAATAAAACTGTAATCGAACTCTGTACCCCTCTCTTAAGCATGCAACAGTCTGAATAATATAATTACAATGTCACTGAACTTGGAAAAATCAGATGCCAAGACTTTTCAAAAGAAATCTTTTTATCGAACCACTTTATAGTTCAAGTACCTGAAGACTCCTCTCTCAGTTACTGCTGAATGTCTATCCTATTGGCTTGAGGAGATTTTTTCTCCTGTGTATTAATAAGCATTTTATAAGTAGAAGGATATTGTTGATGCCATCCATGTTCTTGTGAAGTCCATTTGTATGTGAAGAACCATGAGATGAAATTCATAGCAGTGTGTGAGTCACTTCTAAAGCAGAGCACATTAGCTGTCAGACGTGGGATATGTCAATGTAATATCCCTTCTGACACAATCAGGATTGTTTCCTTCGTCGCTCTGGACCTGTCTAAAGTCATTAATCTTAAGAAGGGGGTTAGCTGGCTGCTGCATTGAATTCAACACCATGCCACATTACAAATTGATAAATTTTCATATCACTGCCTGGAGCCTGTGTGAAGAATACTTTTAACTATGCTGGGAGAGGGAATGCAAAAGTAAAAAGATTGAGACAGAAAGAGTGTAATTAAAGCTACATCAGGTGATTTCTGATCACCAGAGGCGAAAGGAGACAAAGAAACACACAACAACAAGGCAAACCATTGTTTATCAAGTTGATTAATGAAAAAAATAGCAAGTCCTGTGCAACAAGAATACCTCACTAGCTCTCAATTTAAGCTTTTAGTCTTGATTTGGACTGTGTGTTTGTTTGACATCTTGTTGTCAGTGTCTTTAATTTTTTTAAATTGACTTTTTGTTTCTTTCTGTTTTCTTTCTTACAACAGCTACCACAACAACAATAGTTAACCGAGCCAGACTTAAAGCTGCAACAGCCATGCCAAGTGTTAATTTAACAAGAAGGTGACCTGTCAGTGAAGGACCAGACAGTGCCTTCAGAAAGCCTATCCATCCGGATTATCTACTCATTAAAAAAAAACAGCTGAACCAAATGGATTAACTGCTAAATAAAACTTGATGTGCTGCCAGCTAAGCTAATTCACTGTTCACCCTAAACCCTGGAACTGTGTTTACTTCTACTCATAGACCTGTTTGAACAGTGCTGATTATCCACAAATTGAAGTTTATTTTGCCCAGAGGATATAAACCAAATTTACCACAACACTAAACTGTTTCATACAAAAAGGCCTCTATTTTTATGTTTTAAGATGTCTAATTTGTAAAAATGAAAGGCAGACTTGTTTCAGGATTTAGTCATCCTGAAGGAAAATTGATTTATGAACAATTCGATTTTATTTCATTTAAAACATTTCATTTTTTTGATAGTTATAAATGAGCTAAATTAGAATTTCTAAGGAAAAAGGATCTATAAACATTTTTATTTTATTTCATTCTTTAAAACATTTTGATAGTTATAGATGTGCTAAATTAAAATTCTACTTTCTGAGATGTGCTTTTAAAGGCAAAGTAAAAACAAAATTGTCTAAATGGACTACCACACATCCACAAAGTGGATGTTGGAGCTCAAAATCTGTGACTTGTGTAGAGAGAAACAAATCATCTTTGTGATTGATTACCACGTTATCTTTTGTGTCAGCAGTGGTAGGATTGGTTTATTGCCAGCTAGTATTGTGGGTGTAGCTGACTAATCAATCAATGAGCAACCATTGAACTCTATCGTCTAATACTGTAAAAAAAAAAGGGCGCAAGTATACGAAAAGCGCATGTATAAATAAATCCACAGACACACTCCCCTGATAATGGAATTAGTTATGAGTTACCACTAGCAAATAACAGGCTAGCAATATAAAATGCACTTGATAGATTAGAAGCTGACACAGGGTAAGAGACAGGGTACATCCTGGACAGTTTGCCAGACTATCATATAGCTGACATACTACAAGCATATAGTATATAAAAAATAGCTAATACCAGTCTAGATAATTAGAAGTTTTTATAGTATACCATCAGAATAGTTTTAACAGTTATAAAAGAAAATACTATTCCACTTCTCAGCATTAATGTTTACTGGTTGTGGCTGTAATGTCTTCAGCCCAATAAATCACTGTGATGAAAGTAATGTCTTAATTAATGTGTTTGAGATATTTGATCGTGATAGAGCTTATTTTCATATACAGATGGATTCTGACACCCACTTTCAATGTGATTAATGGATTAAATGGGTGTCAGTGGTGGTTATCAACATCATACGAGTCAGAAGGCTCCTTCTACACTGACTAGTCTGTCGGGAATATGGATTTCAACGATTACATTCCCCTTGGCAGTGAGAGCAGTTTGTTAGATTTTACTTTCACTTTTGTTAGGTTTAGCCACACAGACTGTGTGGTTAAGTTTAGAAAAAATAGATTATGGTTGGGGTTAAAATAAGCATGCTACATGACGTATATCATAAGTTATAAGTCAAGTACGTGCAAAAGGATACTTCAAGTGACGTACATTGCATACTTAAAAATAATTCACCACTGACTTTTGGTTTCACATGGGACAAAAATCTCAATCTCCTGAGTTAAAGGCTACTGCACACCAAACCCTTAGTTTTCATCTGAAATTGTTGTCCACCTCACATTGTGTCAATTATATTTGCACACTGGCTCTGAAATTTTTGTTTAACTTCAAAAAATGTTGCAACATGTTTGATTTTCTGTGTTTTTTGAAAAATGATGAGGAGGGGTGAAAGTTTAGGATGCAGTGTGCAAAGTGATTGACCCAGGTCGTATTTATCCCAACCAACCTCCCTATACGTAGACTCTCACTCTTTATTACTTCAGCCGACTTCCTGCGTTGTTGCAGAACAATAAACACAGCAGGCACTGAAACCATACTCGCCACTCTTGCAGGACCCTGCTAACCTGTATCTATAATGCTGATAACCACCACTAAAGCCCATTCAAGTAATCACATTTGAACTGGGTGTTTCTGAACAACATTTTAGGGGATGTAGACGAAGAAAGCCCCAGGGATGGTCCTGAATTTACGAGGTAAGCAATAAGCTCATAATTCTAACATCATTTATATTCTGCTAGCCCACCCATCGCGCCTTTGATTTGACATCAAATTAACCTCTCTGCCATTTTAAATTGTGGACCACACAAGGATTCTTTTACTAAAACGGCTGATTTCTTTAACACTGTACTATATGTTTCTGCAAAAGTGAAAATACTCCTTTTTTACCATGGTCACTGAGATGAAATAAGTTCCTCTTGTTTAACTTGACTGACTACTCACCTCAAAAAAGATCATTTCAAAAGTTGTTTAAAGCAATTAATTTAAGAGATCTATATTTCAGATCGCAATTTTAATTTGAATCCTGAATGAATTAGGTTAATTAGCTTGCCAAAATCATTTGAGATCTTTTAAGACTGGCACAATGACTTAAATTATTGTTGTAAGGAAAGAGCCCTTTGACTTGATATTCTCCTCCACTGCTGGGAAAACTATACCTGTCTCATAATGAATGAAAGTATTTAATGCCCACTCAGATTTTAATAGGTTATTTTATTTGTAAGTATTTTCCCACCCTATTACTCAATGGGTATGGCAATTAAAATGCAATAAAATGCTCCAATTATACACAAAAAACTACCATGAAGGATGGGGGTATAATAATAAAACAGGAAAGCAGAAAAAGCAGCTGCTTTGAACACTTGTAGGTAAGAGGGTGGAATAAAAGAGAGGAACCAGGGATAGAAAAGGGATAATTATTTTTTCTGCTGAAAATGATATTCATCAACACTAGCAGCTCCATGTACTTTAGCAATTTTACCTGATATTAAACAGCAACACGATTTTACTGCAAAGCTGAGAGGGTATACAATAAAAAAGCACTATTCTGCTCTTGCCAGCAAGAAGAGCTCATAAAAATGTCATTATTTTTTTTATTTTTTTTAAGCCCCCTAACACTGAGATAACTCCCCAGTCTCCTGCTCACCTCTCAGTGTGCCACCAGAGCATTCAGAAGAAAAAAAAATGTAGCACACCAGGGAAGGGAATGCATCATGTTTTTCAAATGATTTGTTGTACCATTCCAGTGCGAAAGTATCATAGAGCAAGTGTGCACACCTCCAAACCACAGACCTGCAGGCTACATATCCCAAACAGTACTTTCCTGTTTGCCACCGAGCAGCTCCACTGGAGCAGATGGGAGATGAGTGTTTGAGGGAAGAGAGAACATTATTCATTAATTTCCTCTGCCCACATTTTCACAGCTAGTCTTGATATTTGAACCTTTCACCTTGCTGTGACAAGCTTCTGCCACTTCACTATTTGGGTGAGCTCCCCCCATAATATACTGAGGTTCAGTTATTTGGAAAGCAACCCTCGCTAATGATACACATTGCATCAATTCACTTACTCGCTTATAAAACCAACACACATTTTTGCTGAACTTTAATCATACACTTTCTCTTTAACCACTGGTCCAGTAAATAGTTTTCTAAGAGGTCATAGAGATGAGCTTTTGGAGGCCTTAGTGGAAAATTATCATTGGGTCAGAACTATCATTAGATATGACACCATCAGGAAAGCCATTTCTGTGAATCCTCCACCACATCTGCTCACATTAGTTCTCTTGATCGGCGGGATATGAGGAGACCATCAGAGCAGATGATTATGCTTACAAAATGTTCCCCCTACTGCTCTTTGGACCCCCCAAAAAAGATCATCTACTTTTAATCGAACCCATTGCTTTTTAATGGTAGGCAATAGAGATAAGAGGGAAGAGGGACATACTTGAGCTCGGAGCTGACGTGAGCATCCATCAGTTACCAGCACAGAATGTCCTCATATCTGCCTTCGCTGTGAGAGGAAGTGAAGGCAGGAAACGTACTCTCCGCCCACCATTAGCGAGCGGCACCTCAAGCAATCACTTTATTTAAATCGGCCTGGTGCCGTACCCCAGTCCAATCAATGGCATTTATCTGCTCTTTGAAAAAAGCCGATAATGGGATGAGGCAGCGCGGGGAACGAGGGAAGGCGGGGGAGGTGTTAGTGCTCTAAAGTGCCTGGTCTCTTTATGTCCTTTGTTTAAATGGAAATAGAACATGACAGTGTTGATTGCATTATTAGCCTTACGGGTGAATGTCAGTCAAGAGTCTATGGGGTCAGGTGATTGCGCCACCAGGCTAGTGTGTGAACGCCGGCTATTGTGTGCTGCGGCATCAAAAGTGGGAACACGATCTGTCAGTGAGAATCATACTTCGCTGTGAAAAGGTTCAGGCAGATTCCAGCACAGACAGTGACATGGTAGATTTTCAAACAGGTTGGGAAGATGAAGAAGGACAAATGCCACTAAAAGAGGAGATCAAAACACCTGAGACAAGCGTAAAGTCACTGATAGTTCCCCGTTCTCACCATCTGCTTGTCTGAGTTAATTTTCATACCGGGAAACAAAAAAAAAAAAGGCCAGCCATCGCTTTTGGAATCAAAACACAACCTGGATTTTCAAGGGATTTCATTTCAAAAAGCAGTCTGGGTGCTGAGGCAAACGCCCACCAATGACTCATACAGTCACTCTGAAACATCTCATGGGTGTTTAGCACTTTTGCAGTATTTATTTACAGCAAAGCGAGACATGCAAAGATGAAGACTGTCCTCCCCCCAAATATGACGGCATAGCTTGTTTGTGCAAGCAGTGTCTTACAACCCATATTTTAGTTTATTGTTAGGCAGTGATTTCTAATGGCCATAGTAATTATGATGGGAGCAAAGAAAGAAGTCAGGAAACATAGTATAAAGAATGTAAAAAGTCTGTATAGGGGGTGGGTCTGATTGGATGCGTGGGTCAAACAAACACAGAACTTTGACTGTGAAGACCACTGTTTGTGTCCAAGTTGACTTATTTTATGTTTCGTTATGTAACTACGTCACATGATGAACTTAACTTTGCATCAACAGGTCAAGTTGTCATTTTACATGCATATCTAAGTTAAGTTACATAACAAATGTACTTATTTTAACAAAAACCTTGATTCTTTTCCTAAACCTAACCACATCAGTAGGGGCCTAACTTGGGAAACATTTGTGTAGCTTTAACTAGAGCAGGGATAGGTAGGCAAACTGCCTACCACTACAGCCCCACTACAGTGACTCCTTGTGGCTTAGACAAAACATTGGGCCTATATGGAAATGAATTGCTTGTCAAAATTGCTTCTTATATTCTCCAATTGTAAAATTTGTGTAGCCTTCACCAAATTAAGCTGCTTAAGCACCTTTTCCTCTAAATTTAACTGAATCTCAATAGCAGTGGCTAGTATTGAATGCCACTAGCTAGGCTTCCCAAAAATGGAAATGTCTTGGCGAAAAATAAAGATTTTGATAGTGCATGGACAGATTTGTTTGCTTTCACTGCCAACGCTGCAAAGTTAAAGCACCAAATAATTATAAACAGCCCACTGCAGAGTAGTCACCTTTCTGTAAACATATTCATGAATGCTTATTTAGGCCAATTAGTGATGTTGATTGACTAATTTAGATTTAATACGCTGTGTTACCTTCATTATAAGGCTCAAATGTGTTTTGCAGCTCCAGACAGATTTCTTTCTTTTATTTTTAGTCAAAATTGCTCTTTTGATAGTAAAGGCTGACAACCCCTGTATAAGAGGGTAGGAAGAAAAAAACCTATGTGGTGTTTTCATTCCCTATCTTATCATACTTTTATTAAAAAAAAAAGAAAGAAAAAAATTGGCCTAGAGAATGAAAGCACAGCCACCATGCAACCCCCACCCTGTCCCCAGCCGGTCTTCAAACCTGGTATGACACACACCTCTATGCTTACCTTGGAGTACATGGCCCCATTAAGGACCTCTCCATTGCGGATCCAGATGATTGAGGCTGCTGGCTTGGCATTATCAGCGTGGCAGGTCAGATTGAGTGGGTCGCCAGCCCTTAGGCTCACCACTGGCCCTCCACTGATGACTGGGTCCTCTGGGGGAACTGTTGATATAGACACAGAAAAAGAGGGCCTTAGCCACATAAAGACCATATCACAATAGATGAGATGCTTATTATTGTAGGAAACCAACATGAGTTATTTAATTCCCAACTAATCTGGACTATTAGTAAAATATGTAAATATGTAATTGAGTTACTGCGTTACGTTAGTGCAAATGATGGTATACTGGCATGAAATGAATTCACTCAAATTATTCAATTATTTTTTTCTACATGCATTTTCCTGCGTGATTCATACCTTTAACATATAAATTGCAATACTGGAAATCTGAACCACATAAGACAAAACAAATTTCAAATGGGACCTGCAATGATTTGAATGCCTGACATCTAACTTCATCACACAGTCAGAGAGGGCTTACAATGCCAACAAGTTTATTGTATAATAATATTTTTTTCTTTAGAAAATAAAAGCAACATCCATGGTTACTCATTCAGGGAAGGTAATGACTTCACAGTGAGAAACAGATTCATCCTGTTAATTGAAAACTAGCATTAGGTGGTGCGGTTAAAGGCAAGGAGCGCTTTACACAAGTCACAGCGTGACTCTCTAAATAACAATCAACTCTTCCGTCAGTCAAAGCAGATGAGATTCATCCGATATATGTACAGTACACACAAGTATGTCAGCAATAAATTTAATTCAGTCTACGTATAACCCCCCTCAGACATACAGATGTACAACTGCATCCCCATTTCTCCCCCACTAAGCTTTGACAAATACAATAGAGAGAAGAAAGCATCACAACAGCTATATGGCACTGATCAAAGTCCTTTTCCTGTTTTACCCATGCGCTGATCTGTTTGTTTTTTCTCTCCTTTTTTTATAACTGAAACTCCAGTGAATTATTGATTGACCTGAGTGCTCATTACAATGCAGATCTGGGGCAAGACGAAATCAAAGGCTGCAGGCAGCTGCCATATTCCCCTACAAAAGCATCGAGATTGGAAGGAAGGTTATTATGGGTTAGATTTATGCTGTCAAACAGCACTGTGATGAATCAAAAGAGATAAAATGTAATTGGGATACTGTTTTGTACATTTAATGACAATAAGTATAAAAGGGCTGTTTTATGATAGGCATAAATGAGAATGTAGTGCCAGAAAAGTTTGCATATAGTATTCTATGTTGCTCATTCATCACTTAAATTACTGATAGAAAATGTTGTCACTTTTCATAACTCAGGTCTAAGTTCCTTTTAATATGTTTTTTAAATTATCAAGCAAAACCTCTAGCTTTATAACAAACTTAGATAGAGTTACAATCATTCATACTTCCACTAAATAAAATGTATTTTTCGGTTACTACATTTTTTTTTACAGTTGGCATTTATCAGGAATAGCCATTCAATGTATATATGTTCTGTTATTACTTTTTTATGCAATATTTTTTTTTACTGTTACATGTAAGGGATTCATATGAAATGATGCAGCACATAATTTAGTGTTTAAAATTTTACTAGCCTTATTGCTTACTCTGCCTTATTAGAGCTGTATCAAGTTTCTCACAGAATCTAGCACTAACTGCAAATATTATGTAGCTCCCTTATTGTTGTCCTAATTTATAGACATATCCAGCTCCTCTTTTCGAAGAGGTAGCTGCTCACTGCTACTAGCTGCTGTTTTGAAAGGACCCATACCATGCCGTCAAAACATCACATGCATCCAATTATTACATCCACTGCCAGCTTAAAGGCTAGACAACTCTGTTCCCCCATTCCTGGATCATACCTCTCATACTGAATAGAGAGGTGGCATAACGGCATGATATCCAAGCCTTGAACAGACAGTGTAAATGGGTGTCAAGACACACAGCAGCAAATAAAAAAAAAGGAGCGAGCAAGGCAAAATGCCAAACCACAGTGAATCTGGGCTTGGCTTTTAATTTTGCTTTCGAGCATGTTTACAAACTGTAACCGATGATACTGTCGTTCGTAATGCATAATTTGTAATGTCATAAAGACCAAGTGGAGCACTGGTCATCCACAGTAACATCGCACTCCAACTCTGTCACAGACAAGCTCATCTTAGTCTTCAGTCGCTGTGGTTAATTAGTGCACGGGGGTGGCAATTTGGTGTTCTGCTCCTCTGACTAATGTCTTTGCATTACAAAAAGAAATATTGACTAAAAACAGAAATATTTGATTTTCCAGTTTTTTTCAACAACATACTCATCAGTAGCACACATTTACAGTGAGTAAGGACTGAATCAGACCAGTGTGGGCACAATGAAGTCTGGACTCTGACTAGACCAAACTTAAAACTCTGACCAACTGGACGAGGGAACCTACAATTTCAAAGACAATCCCCACTCACTACTTCCTATTGTGCGTCTGGGTTTGAAACACAGTGTTAATTCTGGCAGGCTCCCTTTGATCTGGTCTTCATTGATATGCAGAGGGGTTAGGAGAGGTATAGAGGAATCTCAGGTCAGCACAAGCAGATCAGACAACAGAGTGTGCTGATCTAGGCAAGTAAGGAAAAAAAAAATCTTTGTGAGAATGTGGTCACCTTCTGGTCCTTTATCAGCAATTGGAAACAAGGTCAAGGAGATCACATTTAGTTTATTCTTATGCTAAGAGCAGAGCTAGTGCGTGGTATGCAAATGAGACAGGGAGCATGTGAAAAAGCATTATGAGCCAGGAATCTCAAACAGCTCTCCCATTTGTCATTAAAGAAAATGAACAAAAATGTGAGGCTCAGTGATAGCACTGTGACAGCTGATTGCAAAGATCCTGCAGTATTGGCTTGCTGTCAGTGCTCTCTTGCACACATGACTGAAACATTAATTAAATGCCAAGCATATAAGGCAGTCATAAAGAAGCGTGTTTTATGGAGAGAGGGAGATTAGAAAGGGACGTCTGACAGTATGTGACTGATAGGACTCAGACTTGAAGTAATTTTCCTCGTATTGCTTTCAAGCCCTCGAAACTCTCTGAGAACATGAGATCAGAGGCTCCTTTGCTCTCTCTCAAAGGAAAAACACACATATTAGCACATATCAGTGTCTATAAATAGGTGCCGCAGGGTCAGAAGGTGGCATCACTAATGAGCGTGGATGAAAGGTTATACCCTCGCAGTCACTGTGTGCCTCCCTTTGACCTTTAATAGTGTCTACTATTATTCAACTATATGTTTCCCATCAAAGGATGACAGAGCAAGAGGAGTTTATGATTCTGTGCGTAGATGTGACATAGGGGGTCACAGGCGGACCAAATAGAGTGCTGCTATACTTTCACGTCATGTCCCCCTGGAGGGCTGCCTGCCAGCAAGACACTAGGTGTGACTGGTGAACAGACATAGAAGGAGATGGACATGCCTGGCTGCCTCTATCCTGCATCTATACCTTTTGTACCTCTCTGTCCTCCATTGTGTTTGAGGTCTCACTGTATGTGGAGACAGTTTGTGACAGCCTGGACTGAAATCTGTGCAGCTAGGACATATGCAGGGCTCTCAGCTTGTGCTCCTTTGGCTTTCTTTTTGAATGTCCTCAACTAAAATAGCATGGGTTAAAAAAATCTTAGCAAGGAAAAAAAGGCAATTAGACTTGCCATTTCAATAAAGGGAGACTTTTGTGTTCTTGGCAGGTGGAAATTTTAATGTCTGCTGAAGAAACTGGAGGATTTGACCAATAACCCAACATCCATTGAATACAAATGAATGAGCAGAAAAAAAAATAAATGTAATTTTTTCCCCAGCTCTTTCCCTTCATCTGAGATATTCCACTGATCCTGCCTTATGACTGCCAGGTCTGACAGTTATACAGAGGCCAAGCCTTGAACTTGAATCAGCCATCATCATTACTGGGCTGTTTGCAAACTCGGCAGTCCCTAATGGTTCTAAATTAGCTCTTTACTGCAGCCATTCGATGGACTTGGCATAAGTAGTGTGGTCAGTGGTACAGATTGATCGCTCCTCTTTAATTACAGGGCTGACTCACAGCAAACCCTGCTCCACTCGCTACTTTCTTCTTGGGGATAATAATGTAATCTCTTTCAACACTTTGACAAATTTGCATTCTCCTGTGTATGTGGAGACGTGGATGCTGTCGGCATGTTTTGCACAGACACCGCCGTCTATGCGTGTTTCAGTGATTACAGGTTTTTTAAAAATCAAAGATAACTAAAAGAAGATCAGTCACAAAGGAGTTTATGTCTATTTACATGTTTGTATTACTCAAAGATGTAAGACATGGTTTCAGCTAAAGATTTTAGCTGTAATACACACAGCCAGTTATTACTTTAATCATTTGAAAGTATTTGCTGGGGTTACTTTGACCCATGCCTCTGTCAGATTATGGATGTCATGGTAAGTTGTTTTGGTTTGCTTGAAGGATAAATCCAAATAATATGTCATAACTACAATAAAGGAGCATTGTATAAGATTTATTGGCATCTCATGGTGAGGACTGCACATTGTAACCAGCTGAAACTTCTCCTTATGTGCCAAACATGAATTTCTGGTTAGGATTCCTTCAGTGTACATTGTTCAGGAGGTTTTTACTGGTAGCCAAATTATCTGCAGAAGTCTCTTCCTTTCCAAAACAAATGGGCATAGTGATTTGAACTGGTAAAAACACTGATAAAAAGACATTTCACTTCCAAAATCAGTGTTTTTCTGATGCTGTTCAGCTTTGTCTCAGAGGAGCTGCTAATTCACATAGCCAAGTGAGAACATGAATGGCCGGGTCATAGAGCCAGGTTATGTTTGTCCATTCTGAACTATTGTAGAAACATGGTGGTGCAACATGGAAGATACTGCTCCCTATATAGATATAAACTGCTCATTCTTTGGTAACAGAAACATGACTTCTTATTTTCAGGTGATTACACACTAAAGGGAACATACTCATTATATTACGATCCGTTTCTGCCAATATATCCCCCTAAATCTCAGACACTGGACCTTTAACAAATCCCATCCCTTAGATGTGTATTTCCACTATGTTTTTTTATGGCTAGCACATTTTATGGAGGTCCTATCCCTAACTTCATCCACTCTGAGATAAGACTTAATTTATGTATTTCTCCAAATCTAGCAATTCTGCACATATCTGGCCACAAGTCCTACCTTGGTCACCTCAGTCAAAAAGAAAATAAAGAAAGTGATGTCAGAAAGCCTGGATGTCAGTGAGATCATTTACTTTTACTGCATAATCAAAGTTATCCATAAATGAGACCAAGGCATATTGATGTTTAATTAACTGAACAGTGGAAGGCGGTAAGTCCGTCACCTCCAAGAGGGGCCTGAATAAACCCTGGGGTCATAAAGCTGCCTTTTGTCCTTTAATACATATGAGTTCCCCAAACACTGAACATAAAACTCCCCAAACACAGAACATAAAACTTGAATTTATGTGAGGGGAAGCTGATAACACCAGTTGGCTGAGAGTCCTCTTCAGTAACGACTGATGTTGCTGCTGGTGAACCTGCTGGGTTTCTCTGGCCAAACCGATATTGGGATGGGAACTTCTCGACAGCAGCCGATGAAATCCTGTGAGCATCCTGGCTTTCCAGGAGCGTGAGCAAGGGAGAAAAAGCAATTTGGAGGCGAATGAATGAGAGAGGGCTCCTCACAAGGATGGTGTACGGGCGGGGAGGGGAGGCTGGCGACGTGTAGCTGCTGTAGTGCTGTTCTTCAGCAGACGTGCCCTGAACAACAATGAGCCTCCTGACTTGCCTGTCTATTTCAGAAAGAATGCTCGCACGGGCCACCTGTCACCCCATCGCGACAGCTTGCAGAGTTTGTGATAGATAGATCAGGAAAAAAAGAAGATAAAAAGGAGAGAAGACGAATACCCAGCACAGGTGGGTACAAGAGACATGCGTGGCTCACTGGCCCAAATCACCGGCCCTCTTCAAGTGCTGTCATTGTACATCTGTTTGAAAGCCAGGAGATTCTGAGCCATGTGTGAGCATATGCACACAAGACGAGTGAATGAATGAAAAGAAAGTGAGAGAAATGCACAAAACCATTTTACTCTCACAAATAAGATCACAGATGGCAATCTCAAACAATATGGCAGACTGTACAAAATACATACACAAAATGAAAGAGCAGCAGAGGATTGATTTGCAGGGAAGTGTGTGCTACCACATGGCAAACAATAATAAACTGGAAGGGCAAATATGGACTAGAAGATGGAAGTAGTTGGAAAAAGAGGATGGAAATGAAGGGAATAAGGGAAAATGGAAGATTCAAAGGCTGGCCGGGGTGTAGCATTTTAATAAGTGTAGTATAGAAATGCTTAGTAATCTTATAGTAGTGCTGGTGTCATGATCTAGCGAATAAGCAGTGCCAAATAAAATGGAGAGATGGAAGGATGAAGATGAGATGACGAGTGGGGAGATGCCAGAGCTGTCAGAAACGTGTGGAGCCTGCTCCTTCACAGCGCAGCCATGTGCAGCCCCAGAAGCTGCTCTCCGCAGATTGGGAGGGTTCTGACATCGCAGCTCACCACCCGGCGCTTATATAGCTGTGTGTGTGTGTGTGCGTGTGTGTGTGTGTGTGTGTGTGTGTGTGTGTGTGTGTGAGAGAGGGTGGGTGGCAGCGAATTACGGATTCAGCTTCCATAACGACAGTTAAAAATAAAAAAAGCACTTGTTTAAAGCCTCTGCCAGTTATAAGCCCCCATAGGTCTAGATTTTTGTTAACGCCAATCATTAGTTTGCTAACAACAATTATAGTTATTTAAAGCAAGCCTATTTACTATGTAGTGCGAATTCAAATCAGCTCAGCACCTGTACGCAGTTGGTACTGTTGTTGTGCAGAGCACAGATGTATTCGTGTCATTTCTCCTCCTTCTGTTGAAAGACTGAGAGAAAAAAAAACATCCTACATACAGTCTGTCTGCCATAATCACGCACCTGTTCCCAGCCTCTCTGATATCATAGA
Organism: Plectropomus leopardus; assembly: GCF_008729295.1. NCBI lineage: Eukaryota > Metazoa > Chordata > Actinopteri > Perciformes > Serranidae > Plectropomus > Plectropomus leopardus. The sequence goes on along the minus strand of NC_056467.1, from coordinate 9,513,519 downwards.
TGTAGTTATCATTCCATCTCGTTTCAGACAAAATGGCAGAAAAGGCAGCTCTGTATAAACGTTAGTCATATTTTCTCTCAGAATGACTGCCGTTTAGGACACCTTATCTCTCCCTATACTTTCACGGAGATGCTTGGCTAGACCTAAATTAACTTTGTAAGAGACAAATTGGTTACTTACACGGGAGGCTCCAAGGATATTTTTTTTCCCGCACTTATACACACAGAATTTCAGCAGCACCACTCAGTAAGAGAGATATGAATATAACTGATTTCTGTTACCTTAAACCACTGGCTTCCCACCTGGGGGGGTCAGACCCCCATAAGGGGTCACCAAAGCTGGAGGACCTTGTTGAGTTTAAGGGTTGTAAGAAAACTTAAAAAAAAAAAAAAAACACAACAACAAAAAAAAAACAGACAACCAACCAACCAACCAAACAAAAAAATACCTAAGACATTTAGCTCAGCATTTCAATCTTTTCTGCAAAGAAAACTACATGTATTTCAGAAAGTTAGATTATTTTTCAAGATATAAAGTTAAAAAACAAACCTCGCAGGACAAGGGTATGGGGAAGAAATGAACACAAGCTACATTCGAGAGCCTTTTCGTCTCTACCATAAAGCTTCGTCCTGCATTAGAAAAGTCTGCAGGTAAAAATCAAAGAGCTTGGTTTATATATACAGCATATATATAGTAATAAAAAGATCCTAAAATATCAGGAAAACTAACTTCATTTTACACAATGACAGAAAAGGGGTCCTTTAAAAAAAAGGTAGAGGGATGAAATACGGAAAGAGGTAACAGAACAGTACCACTCCTTAAACAGCAGACTAACCAAACTAACTTCGAGCCCTGCTGAGCTGTTACACCGCTCCACAGATGCTACCTTGTGAGTCAACTTAAATAATACGCTGCATACCCTGTTAATAATACTGATAATAATAATAATAACAACAACAACAACAACAACAACAACAACAACAACAACAACAACAATAATAATAATAATAATAATAATAATAATAATAATACTTGTAATAGCAGCACAGGTGAACAGAAAGAGAACAGAGGAATATAATGTCCTCACAAAAGCTTTTTTTCCCCAAGAAACAACAATAACAATAGCAAAATTTGCCCTCATTGTTACATAGTCAAGTCAGCAATGTCTGCTATAACAAACCCATCATTGCTCAGGTCAGGTTCAGACTTAGGTCCGCAGCTGCTGTGAGGAGTATCACTGGCTGTGAATGAGCTCACACACTCTCAGTGGAGACAATGTCAGCCCCATGGACAGCGCTTATGACAAAATACACATTCATGAATCATGTTGAACGTGACTGTTTTAGCATGAAAACTTCAAATTCCTCAGCAGCATTTTACTATTTCCATCTTTCAACCCTACCCTCAAAGCTCGGTCCCATTACTAAAAGGGATGCTAGTGTGATCCTTGAGAAATAATGAATTCAGACTTATCCACAGAAACGGCTGATTCAGCTTCGACGATTGGAAGCAACAACAAGAAAACATACCCTTGGGCTTTTGTGTTCATGAACATTGCTGCTGAAGCACGGGTCCAAAACATTAACAATGCAGCAAAGGGAAAACAAATATCTTGCGCACAATGGCTCATTCAAATGACACGCTATCAGTTATGTTTGTCAGAAAAACAGGATCGCACTGTGTTTATGAATGTCTGTCATCTTGAAAGATCGAGTCAAAGGTCTTTTAAGTTTCACCCCCTTCAAAGACTTTTCATACATCTCATTGTTATAATGGAAAGAACCAGATATCGCTTCAAATGCAAAGCTAATCAGCATATTACAGCAGCAATAAGAAAAAAAGAGAGATGACTTCGCTCACATGACAAATGCATTATTAACTGTTTCAAGAACAAATATTATTTTTAGAATACCTCCTACAAGTGTACCTCTGCACTTTTAATATTATTAGTAATGCAATAATTAACCCTTTACAGTATAATTAAACACTGACATGATTGCAATGTCTTCAGGCACTATTTAAAACACTAATAATATCCTTTGCTTCTCCAGTTATGAAATGTACAATAACACATTTACCTTATTAACTGTATATGATGTTCATATACGACTGCAGGGATCCTGTCAGTCCTGACAGCTATATAAATAAATAAAAAAATAAATAAATAAATAAAGCCGATCATGCATGCACGCCCTTGCAAAAGTTTGCAAAGCAACACTTTGTCACAGTGCTTTGCAGTTTTGTAATTAGTAAACATAATTTCTATGCTTTACATATCAATATAAAGTGACAAAAGTTAAAAATGTCAGTAAGTTAACGCGAGAAAACACATGAAAACAGCGACAGCAGCTCAACTCTAATTAATGACTTAAGAATTAGTTCAAGTAGAGGAGTCATCTAGGCCACTTAGTTATCTTCGAGGTTGATCTCTGGTGAAGTAAATACCTAATGAGCAATTTAAAAACTTCAATTAACAGAGATGGATGTGGATGTACGAAGTGTCTCTGCATTAATTGCATATGCCTTTAACATGACACTAAAAAGAAGAGAATTCAGCAGTCAAATAAATCCATGGCTGTGCATTAACTAGGAATGAAGTAAAAGACAAAGGATGTTACAGACAGAGAAACATTTAAGACAGAAACTGACGTACGAAAATGTCAGCAATGAGTCAACAAATGGCACCAGATTTCGTTGTGACATTATGACGCATTTTACATTTGTGGAAAAAGATTAACACACTTCTGAGAAAAAAGAGTACCTCAAACTAGTTTTTCAGCTGGAGACCCTAATCAAACAAGGTGATCTCCTTTCCCTTTGTTCTAGTGGTCCCCAACCTAAGGAAGAAAGATTAGAGCAAAGGTCTGGAGCGGCGCCAACTCGCTGCAAGGGATATAATTAGCCTCAGGGGTCTTTTTTGGACCTGAAACCCTCCATTCTCTTCCCTCATGACTAATTCACAAGACCTTGATTCTCCTTTGGCGTACGAGGGTAAGCCTGCAAGCTATGCAAATGCTGGGAAGGGTTAAGTTCACCGTCCATTTTGCCATCGGAGCCCTTTAATGAAGGAACTTCATTATTGTTTGTGAATGGTGATGTGTTCAGTGTTTTCCTCTTTAATTGCATCCCTCTTGCACTTGAAGTGTTGGCTGAAATGAATGAAAGTAAAACAAAAGCCTTTTCTACTTATTAAACATTTTCCTCTAAATGGGCAGGTCAGGTAAGGTCACTGCTGCTTCATCTTTGGCTCAACTGAACTGCTTGGCTTTCAAGGATGAACTCGAGCAAATCATTAAAAAGAAAAGCAGAGTAGCCCCTCTCTGGCAGTGATAAAGGTCTCTCTCTATGTGTAAGTAAATATTTATGTTATGTTATTTCCGAGCCTATCAAAGTCAAGAGGAGAGAACTTCCTCTGATGTGGCACATGGAGGAGTTTGAGATGATATTGAGTTATGAAAGATGGAGGGGAGAGTTTTAGATTTATTCTGCTGTCAGCTCCAAGAGAGGAAGCCGCGTGTGTGTGCACTGGTGGATTTGGATGCGTGTGTAAGCATATTGTGTATATGCCATATGTATTTTTGTGTGTGTGTGTGTGCGCGCATAGGTGTGTGGGGCCGTAGCTGTCTTCCAAGTCGATAGACACACTCTGTCACCACTGGCAAGTAATTGACAGCTTGGAGTTTGCAGTGACACAGGCCTTGCATATATTTCCTCCATTACCTTGTATGTGTGTGTGTGTGTGTGTGCGTGTGTGTGTGTGTGTGTGTGTGTGTGTGTGTGTGTGTGTGTGTGTGTGTGCGTGTGTGTGTGTGTGTCAGCCGGCAGCTCTCCCTGGCAGTGCATTCAGGAGTCAGCTAGCTCGGCAGGGGATTAAACAAACACCTTCTATTTGGGCTTATGGGGAGGAATGATAAACTCTCTCAGCCTCAATCAGCCAAATAGGTAATAAAGGCTTCCCCCTTTTCTCATTGCTGATTGGTTATTTAAATACAGTAGGGGCCAACTAGTGCACTTCCTACTGCTGCACGTCGCTTGCAGTCCAAAGTCGAGCATTTGCAAATAATTTGTTTCTTTGTTTTAATTACGTTGAGTAGTCAGTGTAAGGTTTGCCAAACCAGGAAAGCACAGTGTCAAGGGGATTAAAATGAAAACCAAGAATTATTTGCATCTGCTGTATATGGCAGCTGTTCACTAGATCATGAATTTACTGAAATGCCATATTCACACATAAAGAAACTCCCAAGCATACTAAGAAGGCTATAGAAATTGGCATTAAATATACTGTTTAGCGATATTATTGTCAACACCTAAAATGCATTAAGTTTAAAGTTATAGTTCACCAGCAGAATGACCATTTGTAAATCATCAGTCATACTGAGTTATATTGAATTTGTAAAGAGAACATATTCCTTGCATGCCTGTACAGTGAATGGTAGACATATCGGTTTATTGATTGATTGGCAGCAATGTTTAAAAACAGCAAAACTATATCAAAAGATCCCTTTACAAACTCCCACAACTCCTGTAGTATTATCCAAGTCTCGTTTATTCAGTCGTATGCTCTCTTATTCACAAACACATGCATTTTCACAACAAAAAAAGTAGTATTGGAGAAATAGTATTAGAGTCTGACACTGAAGAGAGCGTGGAAAAAACTCATTTTCAGTCAGATTTAAATAGTAGGGTTTAAGTGAAAACACATGTCTTCTGGAAGTAATGAGCAAATAACTAGATAAATGAGACTTGGACTGAACAACGTAAGTTCTACAAGACTAAGTAAATGTTTGTTTTGATGAAGTTTTGCTGTTGTTAAACTTGGTCCTCAATTAATCAATAAATCAAGATGTTCACCATTTTCAACAGTGCTAAACAACAGAATATGTCTTTATCCACTGACTTTCAAATTGATTTATCTAAAACAGCAAATATAACCATCCTAACAAAGTTTTAAACACTTCCTGAATGTCTTTTCAGGTTTTTAGTTCTGATCCAAAACTATGTGTTAAGGTTAAGAACAAAAACATTGTTTGGCATTAAATAAGTATTTTTGTGACGTATGACGTACGTAATGTGATGTTTGTCAACCTTGACTTTTAAACATGAACTTTGGTGTCTTTGCTGAAAATCCCGAGCTGGTTTGACCCATGCACCATCCCTATATTAGGCTTACTCTGTATTCGTACATTACATGGACTTTGTTGCTTTTTTTGCTATGTCAGGTCATTTCCTCCTCTTCACCTGTAATATCACTATGGCTACTAGAGGGCATCGCCTTACATAAACCAAAGTATAGGTTGTAATAAGCTGCTTGCACCATTGGTGAGAGCAGAGTGGTTTTCCACAGAGACATGCAAAATAAACTTGTCCTCACAAATTCAAGATAACATGGCATGGGTAACTCCTTTACAAATGGTCATTTTGTGGGTAAAGTCTTCCTTTAAGTGCTGATTGATCAAACACATTAGCAATTACCTTACTAAGTGGTACAGCTACACATGCTGAATTCTTCTCTCTCTTCTGTCCTTGACACAGATCAAATGGCAGTTTCTGTAAAAAGCCTACCATCAGAGCAGCTAAACTGTGAAAGACTAGAGCAAGTCGAAAAAGAAGGACAGTAGGTAGGAAAGTGCAGTTGCATTTTCAGCTCTCAGTAGAAGTATCCATAATTATTCACTCATATCCATTTGCAGGGGGCTTGGCAGCCAGAGAAACGTTACGCCGCAATTTGTCTTCCCTTCTCTCTTTTTACTCCTGCTGCCTTCTCCCCTACAAATCGTTAGTTTCACTTTTCATTAGGCTGGATCAATAAGGCGGATCAGCCACTCGTGGTGAGGATACTGCATGGCAGACCCTCCCACTTTCTCTCTCTCTACCCTCTCATCCTTTCTTTCCTCATCCCTTCTCCCTTGGTCTCTTTTGCGCCGTCAATGACTCAAGCTATCTATCCAGCAATCCTCCAGCCAGGGAGGTTATGAGAGGCCACAGGAGACCGGAAGCAGCAGGAGGCTTGAAGGGCCTAAGAAAGAGACGTTAGCCTGCGATTGCACTGGTGCTAACCAAAAAGCCAGAAATGGCATCGCTGAGTGATAACCCAATAAAGTTTAATTAAGAACCAGTAACCTCTCAAGCTTGCAGTAATAATGAAAATGGAGGCAGCATGGAGAGGAAAGAAATTAAAGTGGAAATGTAGGGGTCTGTAAAAGTTCAGTCATATTGACACTATGTGCCAAATGGGATACATTAGCATTGATTTAATTCCTTTCTGATGGTTTTAATCCACAAAACAGCGCATCTTTTGTTCTCAGGATTTACTGTAGATGTTTCATCATGTTAAGAGTGAGACTCCATGTGAACACCTGTGTTGGAGCATGTACCTATATTCATATTTTCTGTGTAATTGGAAAGTGAACAAGAACCCATACTGTATACTTTTATTGTTGTGAAGGACCACTTTTGTTTGAGGCCCCTAGAGCAGTGGCAGTACTTCTGCCCAGTGTTGTTAAGGCTCAAGAGTGTAGATTTGGGTTGGATATTTGGGATGATGCTTATAAGCTATTTGTCCTGTTTTCCTTCCCAACACCTGGACGTTTATTTCCGTATTTTATGCTGCATTTGTCCAAAATAAATTTCAGATGCCACACGCATAGCTCGGAGAGCAATAAAGACAAATCCTGTGAATTTGTCCTCAAATCCTCAACAGCACTTTTGAACTAGAATGAAACACTAAAAAAAAAACAATGACAGAGTGCGAAACCACTGACGCCAGCGAAGCCTTTTCCACTAGTTGCTTAGCACTTCCACCATTGGGGGTGGTTGGCACTACAGTGGTGTTGTTTGGGCTCTGTGTGTTTAATTCGGACTCACCCAGCACAGTCAGACGAGCAGGACGGGACCTCATGGCAGCCTGGACAGCCTGGCACTCAAACACAGCGTCATCCATCAACTCGACACGCTGGATCCGCAAATGATGTTCCCCTGAACCATGGTCGCCAATCACTGTGTAACGAGGATAGCCTGCAGAGCAAACACATGTTTTAATCACCTTCAAAATCCAAATACTGCTAATGTGTAATTAGTTTTTTACAGTTTATAGAATCAACAAAGCACAACAAAAAGACACAATGTATATTATTATGAGGTCAATCTTAATTGGCAAATGCATTAAAATTACACAATATTGGCTTGGGCACTGTAATTGAGCACCACAATTTAAACAGTCACTAGGTGAATTTTAGAGATTACTTCATATGTGAGAATAGCTTTTGATTACTTATAAGCTAATTTCCTCACAATGTAAGATTATACATAAATAGTCAAAAGAGCATTTTTATGGCACTCCTGGTATTGTTAACGAGCTGCTGTGGAGGTTACTGGATTTACTACAGCTGTAAACAGGAACAGCTAAAATTTGAGTTGTTTCAGCATTGCACTGAGAAATGATTTATAGTTTAATAATGCAAGAAAACAGAGTAATATCCAAGAGACCTAGGCATTTTACACAAGTCAAGCAAGATGGTTTTAAAGATATCCCCTAACTGTTATCGAAATATGCATTGAGAGTATCTTGTGGAGTGCATCCCTCCACTGGGGCAAATAAGCAAAAAGAAGAATGTGTTTGACTGAGGAGCTTTATGGGGTATTTCTCATGCTTTTAGAGCGGCTCGCCTCTAAAGATCTCTTTTCTTTTTCTCTCACTCTATCTTTCCAATTATTGCTGATACAGTATGTGGATTAAAATAAATATGTCCAAAAAAATGTTACAAATTTCCAGCAAAGAATTTTTCCTCTAGTGGTCCTTAAAAAGTAATTGATTGATGAAGAAACAAGTGGATAGGATTTGAGAGTTTTACAGCAGAAAAGGCCAGACTTTTAACAAAGCCTCACTTTAGCTGTGTGCTTTGTAAAAAGTAAACTTCACACTTTAGACTCACACACTTGTCATTTCCTTTCCAAAAGAAAAACTGTCAGTACTCATTCAACTGTTGGGTCATTGCCAACAAATGTTGGGGAGAAAAATATTGATTTCTCAGTAACAGCTAGCCAATGACTCATGTTCACTTCAGAGATCCCAAAACACTCCAGCCTTTCACTGTAAAGGTTTTTACAGGCTGGTTATACGTTTTAGCACCCAAAAGGAACATAACAGACTGGGCAGCCTTAGAAGAGCTTTTAAACCCTGGAATTTGTCTACTGAAAAAACCCATCGCATGCTCAAAGTCCAATTACTGACTGTTGCTTCATTGAATCCAGTTGCCTTTAATAGAGCATGAAGTGGGCCTCATTTTATGCTGGTGGGGTGAGTTACAGCTGATTAAGCCACTCTCTGCATTCCATCCTCCTACGTGTAGCGTTTAATCTTAAGGGTCTATTCAGTGGGAGGACGAAGGACAAAACTACGTCCAAACATAAACATTGAAGCTGGGAGGAGATAAACAGAGGAAGGCAAAAATATGTGGCAAGCTAACTAAAAAATGAGCAAAGTTGGAAGCTGCACCTTTAAATGTTTTGTGGAAAAACTAGTAACACAGGGGATGAAGTGCCTCTTTCTACCATATTTGCTCAGATATGTCCTATACTGAGACCCCTTTTCCAAAAAAAACTACCTCTGGTTCTTGAGGTAGTTTTATTTATGATTCTTGTAACCTTGGTGCCATCTAGCAAATAAGCTCCTGTTTTCACCAGTTTTGTGCAGAGTCATTGTCAAGGACATGTCATCAATGGAGGGCATAGCACAAGTGAATAGTAAACAGTAGTAGCAAAACTGTGGATCACGTTGATTACTTTTGTGCTTTTGTTATAGATTTTCATCCTATACCAAGCATGGACCAACTATTAATGAGACCACTGCACTATTTTTTTTCCAGATGATTCTAATTAGGAGTCTCCATTATTGATTCAATTTGTAGAATATGACAATCCTAATTAAGTCCTCATGATTCCCACTTCAGGTTACGAGAACCTTGCTATTTTTTTAGTTCCAGCTGAGAACCAACTTTTCAGGTTCTGAACCAATATACATTTTTATTCAAAATGCTCTGAAAGGTTAAAAATTAGGCGCAGGAAGCAGAACAGAATCGGTTCCTGATGGTGGAAAGGGAGTATGAGTGATACCAGGGCTTCAGCAACATAGGTTGCAAATATCACAGGGTTAATAGTGTCCTAACCTTGGAAGTCTATCAGCTATGGTCTGATGATGATAAACCTTTGGGGGCCAAGACTTCCTCTTACATGCACCAGTCATTATTTATAGTTCAATAAGGAAAGCAAGACAGGTCAAGACAACATTTGGCCACTCTTTATACACAGATATCTGCATATGACTGCAGACAAAGTAGGAAAAAAAATGCTAAAAACATAAATCATCATCACATGATAGTCCGTGGTTTCTGAGATTGGATTCAGGCCAATGTGTTCTGCCTCTTTTGTTCTGCACATGGACTGTTTACCTGTGTGCAACGAAAGCCCTCTCTAACTTGATGGGCCAATTGTACTTGGACTACAATTGGCCTCTCCTGGTTCCAGTCCTAACTCTTAGACAGACCTCTCTATCAACAACTGCAAATCATCCCATGGTGTCCCCCAAGGTTCAGTGCTTGGCCCCCTTCTTGTCATCCTTTGCATGTTACCACGTGGACAGATCCTTCATCACAATGGCCTCTAGTTCCACTGTTACAGTGATGATACTCAATTCTACCTCACCTTCAAGACCATCACTGCTGCCGTTCAATCCACCCTCATCACCTGCCTAACAGATATTAAAACATGGACACTCAATTGCAATAAGTCAGAAATCTAAATCATTAGCCCAAACTCCCTTACCTGCCCCACCAAGGATTTTGCACTTAATATTGATGGATCCATCATTACCCCCTCCACCCAAGTCAACATCCTACCCCATTGCCTGCAGATTCTGCATACATATGCAGAAATATATCTGTTTATAGAGGTTAATAGAGACTTGATCATAACTAAAAGCTTCCATTAATAACATTAATAACCACTGACTGTAAAAGAGCTTTCTGCTTTTTCATGCTCAGGATAAAGCCTAAAATAGAGGACGCACCATTATGCACTCAAGGTCACCTAGAGAACCATTTTGCTTTAATTTTATGTCCATTGATGAGATTCACAGCAATAATGCCATTGCAGATCACAAGGGTAATGATTATTGCAGATTTTGAATGGTGTGACCTTCAGTTGACTCCAGTCCACCTAGCAAGCGCTTAGAGTACCTTCCCCTAAAACAGAACATACCGTAAATGCACTTTTGTTTTGCTTGTTTTAATTGCTGCAAGGTATAAGCCCTGTAAATTTCTGTTACACAAACAGATGATCTGACCAATTACCTCATCTGTGCCTCTGGCAAACTAAGAATAATTTTGCTGTGTGAGAATATGGCTCTGTTCCAGTTTCATCTCTGTGCATTAGCTGGATCCAAAAGGAAAAGTCATTTGCATTCGTGGAGGATAGTTATCATAAGAATTTTATAAACTCATTTCCAAACAAAGGAAACATACGTTAATGTGTTTTTGTCACCTAGTAATCACCTCGATCATGCATTGTGTCAATATGACTTAAATTACCCTGGCATACATGAAGACTGATCACCTCTGCACATGTGATGTGTACCTGTAAAGGGCCATTGATCTTAGATCTCAGCAAATTTCAAAGACACAATGTGTTACCCAAAGCAAACAATGTAAAATAGGCCCATTAAGGAGTAATGAATCCATCAGAGGGAAATGGATTTGTCTTGAGGCTGGATCAATGGTGTACGTGCATGTGTGCGTGTGTGAGTATACAGACACTTGAGGCGTGGCCTAGTGATTTATAACACTCACCTAGAACATGTTTCACACAGTGTAACCACCAGGGGATAGAAACAGTTTGGCTGCAGCTGTGAACAGGTGACCAGTGAAAAATTTGCTCTCGAGAGGCAAGAGTGACACATGCATGGCGCTGAGGGACTGCTTTATGTCAGTTTCTCTTCTCAAGAGCTCATTTTCCTATATCCCAAGTGCATGGCTTAATGTATACAAACACCTCCTCCGTCTTTACTGCATGCACAGGAGAATTCACTTGTAGCTGCTTTGTCTGTTGTCACCATGATAGCGTGTAGCAGATCCCTATAATGCATATTCATACCACTGATTGGTATGTTCTTAGCAGTTGTGGGGCTACTTTGCTTTTCTTTAATTAGATTGGAAACGCGTGACACAAAGGGAAATGAATAGGAAATTCAGGGACAGATAGGAATCATTGGCTTTTGTGCTGTGATTTCTCGCGCTGAATGGTGAAAGGGTTTTCTTGGTTTAATCACTGCTCCTGTGAATGGAAACAGGTCCCAGGCGGAGAACACCGTTGCCGACGCAGCTTCTTTCTATGAATTGCCGAGCAGACCTATATTATGGAAATGCTCCATGCGACATTTGATTCGTCGCACTTTCTATGTATACAGCTGCCACTTTCCGTTCATTGTGTACATCTTGCGGTGGATGCACCATCACTCTTTTACTGCCGCGTGCATTGCTTGTTTATGTAGGCAGTAGTGATAAAAAGGACAGCTGTGGAGCTCTTTATTTTTGAAAAAGTGTCATCCGTCTCAATAGAAGGCACTCAGCCCCCTGTCCGTATCATACTGTTGATTTTAGCAACCTATCAGGCAGGCAGCTATTCCTCCTCATAAATAAACCCATTGCATTTTTTAAACGGTTAAAGAGAAAAGGATCATTCCAACTGTACTGTAAATATGAAGAGAATGGTTGCAGAGAAGGTCAGGTTTACTGCATCTTGTTCATGACTGTCAAACTCTTCACAGATGTGTTGTTAAAGGAGTGAGTATTCTTTGCATCTTCTTTGTTCTTCTCCTTCTCTCTGTCGTTGTCCACCATTGAAATTAGATTTCAACTTGACTGTCCTGTCTTGTTAAATCAATAGAAATAGAAGAGGACAAAACAAACTCTACATCTCTGTTCCACTGACCCTAAATAAAATTGTGCTCTCTTTTCCTTCCACTTTCTCTCTCTCATTCTATCTTGATCCATCATAAGCACTCTCCCTGTCTTCCTCCTTTTCCTTCAAAGGAGACTTGAAGGCTGCAGGACCATTGTTTACTGCAACCTCTCAGTCTCCCCTGGGCCTGATAAGAACCTGACGAGGGAATAGGATGGCTTTACTGGGGCTCTGTCAGCCACTGAGGTTTAATTACAGACCACATCGGCGGCGTTTGCTAAAGGTCAGAGGGTAGGAGACCCCCAATCTTTCGTGAAGTACTGATGTAATTGTTTCTGATCAAAAGAGACTTTTGTATTTTAAAAAATGGCTGCAGATGGATATTTTGCTCCCTTGAATTGCAATGACTGGCAATGAGTTTTTAGTTGCCATCTAGGGGTGGCATGTGAGGCAAATTAGAAAACTTTAAGCTTAAGACTCTGCCCCTACAGAGTAATGCAACCTACCTTGTATGGAGTGCTGTGTACAGATTCAAATGGATCTCTGTTTTGGAAGAATTTAATGATCATTTCAGGAAATGATGCGTGCGCACTATACTTTTATGGATTTTCTCATTCAATAGCTCAGTGCTTCAAAGGTTGTAAATGTTTATTTAGAGGAGTGATGTGCTTCCTTGAAATTCATCAAGGTCATGAATAAACATAAAGCCTCAATTGGTGGAACAACAGGCTACTAAATGACAGTGCAGTACTCACTTTTACTCCAAATTAAACAATTAAGGCAATTATACACGAGGTGCAGTGTAATTAGAGGACGCTAGCTACTCTTCAAAAAGCCATTTAGCAGTCTGAAGCACCAGAGAAAGACCAGTGCCACTATTGATTTTCACATTTCATTTGGATTTTTGTGCTCCTCTGCCAAACACAAAGTATAAGAGATGTAGGTCTGCATCTAGCACAGACATAGAAATTAATTTTTGATTCTGTTTGGTCATGTTGAGTGATACAATTATTGGTGTTTTACATAACACTTGTAATGTAATACTTCTGTTGTAACACATTATTATGAGACCTCTTTATGCATCTGTGGAGTGATATATTTGGCAGAGGGTAGGATGTCGACATGTGGGGGCTTTAGTTTGAAAGAAGTGGTAATTTCAATATGACAGTTATATTAGAAAGTGTAATAAATAGAGGAAACTGAGGATGAAGAGGAAATGCAAGGTGATGCTCTCAAGAGGGATAAATGCTGTTCTATCTCACACAGTCTCCTCCCTCTACCGGACTCTTTCAGTAATACTCCTCTAATCACAAGCACGCATTCGACTTCAATAATACCTAGACAGCAGACTAAAGTTGGCGACTATTCATTCCTGTGGAGTTGTTCTCCTGGTGCTTACACTAAAAAAGTTTTCTAGTTTCTGGATCTACTTCCGCAGTGAGTGTTTCTCCCAGTCATCCTGCCCGGTGGTTCCTGCTCGGCTCATAGACCTTATACTGTCCTGACGTCAGATTTTTTATGGGTGGATTATTCAGATAGCAAGATGCACCTGCATGCAGGTCAGATGTTTGGATAATTCAGGTGGAACATTAATACAGCCCTCAAAATTGGAGCATTGATGGGTCATGTTGTGTGTTGCACAACATTGATATGCTTCATGGATGTCTCTTGGACACAAATGAGGGCACATTACAGGACATAGGAAGGCGTGAGGCTGAACTGTGTGTGCCGATGCCAGTTAGCCCAAATATTCCAGCAGCAACCCGTGCACTGAGAGATCAGCTCCTCCTGTTTCTGCTTGATTTTTACGCTGAGCAGCGAGCTTTGTTTACCCCTCCTCCTCACATCACTGTACACTTTTCTGCATTGTACGGCCGTTCTGGAGGTTCAAAAAGAATGATGGAACCTGCACTGCCATGTCCTCTCACGCCTGCTTTACATCTGCTGTTTTTGGTGGATATCTGCTGCTTCCGCAAATTATCTCCTTGCGCGCCTTCACCTCACACACAAGCAGATCGGTTACTTCAGCAGGACAACTCTCATATCTGTAATTCGCCACATCCGTCATTTAGATTGCAATCCACCAATTCCTGGTGCACCTGGCTTTTAAAGGGAATGGGAGCTGACGCACTGTGCGCTGCACTGGTACCCAGATTATCTGCCGTTTAACTAGCAAAATGGACTTTGGCACACGCTAAATGCATTTGCGCCATGCGCTATAACGCATCTAAATAGGGCCCAAAAAGACATATAAATGTATCTGTTTTACTCAACTTTTCCTGATTCTGTTTCAAAATAAAAGCTCTCTGACAATGTTTCTGTCAGTAGAATCCCCGCACTTGTTGACACAAGATTTATTGTGAAATATTAGCAGGACTGCGTTGTTGACAATGCAGGAGCTAAGGGAGCTTCATAAACAAGTGGAGAACGTGCTTTAGTTGTGGAATTACAGTAGTTACGGTAGCAGGCAGCTCTAAAGCAGCATTGCAACAACAATGCTGCCAGTGTGAACAACACAAGAGTTCATGACATAGCAGCTCCGCAAGGCTGCAATCACGTGGTGCTCTCACATGCAGTGTGTCCTGGGTCTTATGCTTTTCTTCGTGTGTAAATGTGTGCTCGTGATAAGAAGAATATAACACAAAGAGTCCAGTAGAGGGCTTCGCCTGTGCTAATGGAACTCAGATTACAATGTTCTACCCTTCATTACTCACCAGAGAGGTCTCTGCCAACTCCCAGTGCCAAGCCATCTTTGATCCACAGGACAACGCCATGGTAACCAGGGATGGTGCATGGTAATGTCACCGGCTGGCCTGCCACTACCACCAGGTCCTGTGGTTGCTGGGAAAACATGGCCGCTCCTGTGGAAGAAAAGAAGAAGGGCAAGGTTAGATCTGACCCATTTAAATCATTACATCATGTTAATCTAATCAGGAGAAGAGGGCATACAAAATTCATGATCAAAGACGGGAACAAGTGTGCCTTACAAACACCTGCTTTCAGCATTTCAAGCGCTGAATGAAGGGAAAATGAAGGGAAGTGCACCATATGCCCATTTCCACCAATTTCAGTCAAACCTCTTGTCAAACTCATATTAAAGGAACCCTAAAGTGTGATATACAAACGTGGCACATTCTTTTACTATTCATGATACGGAGACAAGATACTGTACATGCATCAGAGGTGTCAGTACGGTACCATGACTGCAGCACAGGCTAAGAGACAGCCGTCACAGCACAGCTTGGTTCATTTATGAAGGATGTCATCGTACAGATGTGCTGGGCTCTTGCACACCACAGCAGATAACACGATCTTGTCTGCCAACACTGCTCTAGTGGCATACATTAACTCGAGCTCACACCCATGTATTCCAACTGTGCAACTGCTATTAGCTGCACTCCTCTACTGTGTGTTCAGGCAGAAAGTGGTGTGCAGTGAACTCCATTAGAGGCAGAGGGTGTGTTAATGGGGAGGGGTACGGTGGCGGTGGAGAGGGAGGGGGGTTATGTTGTGGATCAGAGTGGATGGTACAGAGTGGTACTGATGTGTAGTTAGAAACACTGGCAGGCTGCCTATCAACTAAAGCCTACACACACACATACACACCGACATGCATTCATACAGACGATCTGAGAGCAGGAACTACAGCAAAGGTTTAAAAGTGTCACTTTCTCTCTCGCACTTTACCCAGACAGTTTTGTTAGCAGTTATTTCTTATTTTTAAACTTCTAAGTTTTTTTGCTTGGATCAGAATGTCTGCCTTTTTTCCCCCCGAACAACTTATTCCTTCTCCTCGATATTTACAGCAGCACAAACACAGACACAAGTACAAACCAGAGCATGTACTCCTATTATGCTGAAATGGGCTCACGCACATTTTTCTTAACTTAATCATATGCAAATAAAAAGCTGATAGAAGAATAACATGTAGTGAATTACAATAATAAGCAGTACAGAGACGACGGGGAGAACGAGAAAGCGTGTTTTCATCTTACAACATCTTGGTATCACATTGCAGTCATCTTCTGCAGTTCTTTGTATGATTGGTTTGATATTCAAAGGAAATTACTTATCCTATTGCAGACAGGGAAATTGATTGGCTTTGTTCTACAATTTCAAACCACATCAGAGAAAAATATTGTTGTCATACAAGAAACTGATTTTAATTTAGTTGGAAAATGCCATTAGAATCCCCACAAGTCGTTTTTCAGCCTTGAAGTGAATTCCATGTGATGGATAGCTTGTTAGAGATGTAAGCAGAAGTTTTCATATTGATTCATACACTCTCATTCCTCACACCTACACATCACATACACAAACAGAAACACACAAACCTGTCTCATTTTAATCAATATATAGGCATAGGTTTTGGGGGAGGGATGCAAGGGACATGTCACCCCCAGTGTGCAGTTGCCCCCTCCCCAGTATAAAAACGTTGATGAAACAGAGGACGTTTTTCATTTTTAACTTGCTAAGATGTTACTTGAAGAGGAAACTCTGGTAAAAGCAATGGTTGCAATCTGCCAAAACACAAAGAAAAAAAGAGAGCTTGCTGCACATATCAGACATTCCAAAAATGAGCTATGAGTTTATAAAGGAAGTAAGTCCTCATTGTTTGGGAAAGGTTCTGCATTCACTTGCTTCCAAGACACAAAACAGTACAAAATAATATAATGCCTGAATGTGTTCTGAAGCTATATTAAATAAGAAAATTGGATCTATAGGAGAATAATTATTTGAAAGTAATACAGAATTTCTGAGAGCCTTACTGCATTATATTCTCTTGTATTTATATACTTTGAATTATCACTTTGCACTTGAATTTTGTGTTTTCCTTTACATGCCTTAAGGCATACACCATAAATTGATGTAGAAAAGGCATAAATTAGTGCATAAAAATTCAACAGAATGCAGGAAATAAAGTGTTTGCCATACATAATGTACTTTTCATCACCTTGAGACTTGACTGTTTATATCACGGCCTTTTGAAAGCATGCATGTATACTGTGGGTGCTGCTGGCTAGGTGAGACTTTATCTTGCCATATGTATTGCCCTTCAAACCTAGACATCTTTGTTCAAGCCTTACTGTGTTCCCACGTGAGGGGCTTATCTCGGCTGTACTCTGCTACACAGTCAGTACGCAGATGAAGCACGCCAACATATAGACAGCTACTCGACAGATCTCTTGGCAAATTCCGGAAAAACAATGTAACCGCCAGGGAATCTTGTATCTGCTCAGTCATGACTGATATTATCAAACAGTTCAGCCTGTGCTGTAATTGATTTAACATTGGAGGGACGCCTCTGTTGGCAGCACACATGCCTGCAGACTTCCTACACTCTGCCTATATTCTTGCTCCTGTCCCCCTCCGTTGGACTCCTTGCCTTATGATTTATCAAATAAAAAATAGATTTGCGATTATTTTTCAGACAGAGCTCCCTGTCATACTTCTCTCTAAACAGATCAGTTCAGTGTCAGATTGAACATTCTTAGGTGTTTGATATTTGACGTTGTGTTTGCACAGAGGCAGGATTTTAGCACTTCATTTGCAGTAGGAGTTCATGCTAATTCTGTTTATTCTGTTACATTTTGTCCTGAAACTGTTGAACACAGATATCTGACTTCTCAAACAGCCCCCTCAACAATATCGATTAACTGCTCTCAAGTGAATTGCACATCTCTTACACAAATATGAATATGTGAGCTATTACTTTGCTTTAACTTTGTCTGCACGACTAGGAGCACACTGCTGATTTCTCCAGCATATTCTTATTTTTAACTTTTCAGAAACAGACATGAGAATTCACTTTAACACATGACACAATTAGGACATATCATCGGAATTGTAGGATCCAGTATTTTGTGATCTTGATCCCCATACTGGGGACTGAAAGTTAGCCTTTGGTTTTATTTATGTAAGTACATTACTAAACAGCTGTAATAGATCTTTAAAAAAGCCCTCAGAAAACAGGAGCAAAGCCATGGCTGCTACAAATGGCAAGGCAACTGCAGAACATATAAACAGAAAATGCATGACAATAAGCATAGTGATTATTCAACAACCACCAGCCAATCAGAATTAAGATTGAGCAGACCCAATCTTGGAATCCATTAGCTTTCAGTTTGATGACGCTAAAGCCTCACTGGGTGAGGGCCAATATTTTGGGCTGATGTGGTGTTTGGCAGACATGTGGGCCAAGACTCTCTTCAGTCCGCAGATCAATTTTGGCTAATCCGTACAGGCAGATATCTGATATAAATGCAGATAAATAAAAAAGTCAATGTGAACCTAACTTGTCATCAGACAATAGCCAGTGGGTTTCCAAAATGAATTTTCAGCAAATGTGTTGCGATTGTCCACGTGGACGGTACCTGCTGTTAAAACATGACTGACCTACATGGACTACAGATGGACTTGAGACAGAAATTAGAATGCTTCTTATAACGAAATCTTGTTTAGTTTACAGTAAACAGAGCAGACCAAGACTGTTCTCAAACAAGGGGGGCTGACAGGTTCAAACACATTTTTTAAGGACCCTAAGGGTCTACTTCAGCACGCCCCTCTTCAATGGGACTTGAGACTTGGACCTCCGCACTAAATCAAATACTCATTAAGCACATTTTCTTAAAAGTCTGTACTGTTGACGTTCCAAGACTGATGTCCTAAGAGGGCTATTAAAATACGCTGCTGATAGAAAGAATCAAAGACTCAACCGCCACCCGCTTGTACTTGTCACTTGAGCAGTTAAAAAGTGACCTCCTTCATTCAATTTAAAGCCTGGCTGAGTCTTCATAGGGACACAGCAGTAAAGGAATGAGGTGATGTGTTTGAGAAGGCTGGGTCTTACATCAAGGTGGCTACATTTGGTTATCCATTCCCTCTGCAGCGAATATATCTCTGTCACATCTGCCACATTTATCCTTCACTGGGCATCACAGCGCTGGCAAAAAAAAAAAAAAAAGAAAAAAAAGTATTTTAAAAGCATATCCCTGTTCTACCTCTTCTTTATTGTCTGTCAGGCATGATGTGCACCAGTGTGAAGACAACCTCTGTCCCCTCACTTAGTCATAAAAAAAATTTTCATAGCAAAAATGCCCAATTAAGAATTAAGCGCCACACTTCATCACTTCATCAGTGATGGTAATAGAGGGGTAGGGTGATTGTGCTACAGTAATAATGCTTATTAAGCACCCTGATAGGGTTTACTAGAGAGCTTGGTTAAAAAAAAACAAAAAAAACAACCATGAATACTAAAATGAAGAACAGTCTAGACATGCCAATTTGCTGTGAGGCAAATGGGCCTTGACTTCAGGGGTTAGGATCTGTAAATGTGTGGGCACACAGAGCAGAACCAGACATCTTTTGTCTGTCGCTAGAGACAACAGCCCCGTGGGTTTTCTCACAGCAACAGCCAAACCTGTACTATGAATAGAACTTCTGATAACATAAAATAAGAAAAAGTAAACTACTTGGTTTATTCCCATGTATTTAGTGACGTTAAGACAAGAATGTTTTCCTTCAGCACTTTGGATTTGCTAAATTGAGGGTTGTGCTGTTGCTTAAATCTTTCACAGGAGCTTATCTACCCGTTATCTAACAGCCACCTTTTCTTAAAGACACACTGCAGATTTTGACGATGTTATCACACACTTTGCGATAAAGGTCAGTGTGAAAGATAATAAAAAAAAGAAAAAGAAAAGAGGTGTAACTTATTATTTTCTATCTTGGCATAATGTTCAATCACGATATGGAGAGCAACATAATTTCAGTAATGGTCATAGCATGGACCTGCAGGCTACATCTTCAAGGATAGGAAGGGATTCCTCACACAACATTTTAAAAATACTACATTTGTCTGCATGAGATTATTGTGCACACACTCTTCCGGCCGCACAGACATTATATAAGAGGCACCATACATTATCTATAAGCAAAGGTTAGGTTATTTTTAAGACAAGAACTCAAAGCTAGTCTGCGTTTATCCACAAATGTTTCCTATATCTCTATATCAACATATCTTTTATAAATTCAGGTAAGTAAATTAGTCATGAGCCCTGTGCAAATGTTTATGCATTATATACCGCATATATTTCTTGGCGTCATATAAATGGCTATGATTCATGCTGATTTTGATTGAATGCCCTGTATTTAGAAAGGTTAGGCCAAAGATCTTTGATAAAGACTGCCTGGTTGTTTCAAATGGTGGAAAAAAGCAGATAGTTAAAAAACTGTGCAGAGCTATATTCATAATGTGGACTGGCACTTTGCATTGCCTAATGTTGTCATTTCACTTGAGATAATTTGTTTACCATTGGACGGCTGCTGCAATTCCACACACTCCAGCACTATTTTCCCCTCAGTGCTAACTGCCCCCAATTTCATCGCTCTTTGCCAATCAGGCCTGGAAATTACCGTTACGGACACACATCCAGCTCACTTCAGAGAAATAATCAGCATGCTGTCTGTGCGGCATGTGGCCACACAGCACCAAAGCTTAGCCCAGGATCATTATCAAAAACTATTACCCCTCTGGCCTGGGCATTTTATTCCAGCAATTTAGAAGCACAGGAGGGCTTCAGAATATGGAAGAGTGGGTGAGCTGGTCATGTATCGCAGTTCGGTAGCCAATGACCATGGTTTCTCTTTTTATGACATTGCTGCTGGTAGTTTTCAGTGGCACGTAAGTGGTAGGAGTGGAGAGAGAAACAGGTGGGGGAAACTGAGGAGGAGAGGTTTATTTTTATCTTCCCTGTAATCCACTGGTAGCGTTGCCATAGGTGACACATGCTAGCCGCTTTTTATAAAGATGTGACTTAGAGACTATCAAGTTATTCTTATAGATCTCATTGTAATGACCACCTGGACCTTGTAAAAATATTATCCGCTCACCCTGCAGGGGCCCTACAGGTCCAACAACAAAGAGGAGATGCATCTCACAGGAAGCAGAGAAGTAAATTTTTCAAGTGCATAACTAGACTCTTTTTTTCTAGCCTTTCCAAAGCTGGTAAATAATTACTTAACACTTGTAAAAGGACTCCAGCGGTGCATTTTTTGGCCTGAAGTTCAATATAAACATAGATCTCCTGCAATATGGATCCTGTAATGCACATCCAACTTCTGAAACAGCGCCACACATTCTTTTCCGTTGTCACCAGACACTGATCAGTCACAAGTCCACAACGCCAGTATGTATTCTCTCATTCTCACCATAGGCCTAATGTCCATGATTTTTTTGCTCTTTAATTATCTGCAAGCATGATCATTAATTTGACATCGTCAGTGAAGCGTGCTGCTGTGAGAATCATCAATCCATAAAAACCGCACAAGAATGATTTCTATCTTGCCTGTGGCTTTATGACTCCCATCCATGTTTGTAAAATTCCGTTTCAGAATGGTATTAAGTACATTCTGGAAAAGCATTTTGACGAATTTGAAAAAAAAAGAAGGCAAGCCTGATTTCAGAGATGTTAAAGCAACATTACTGCAAATGTGTGACAGAAACTTGGCAGGCAAACAGCCAACTAATTACCAGTTACGGCCACTAAAAGTCATGCTTTGATCAACTATGTTTTATAATCCAATTTATCCACAATATAAATTCAGAAGCAACTGGTCACCACATAAGTCACCCAATCACTCTGATTAGCTCTGATTGATTTGCTGCTCATAGTTTAACAAGGCATTTAGAGGGTAATTTTCCTGATATTTGGCAGTTTGAACTTATTAAAGCCATATTTCTAATGTTTAGTACACAATAAATAGAGATACATGACACATAGAGACAATACACCACACACAGCACACACACTCAGACACATCCACACGCACAGGCACACATTGTGTTAGACAGCATGCTAATCTCGGTGTTAAGTCTGAGGGCATGCAGGCAGTGACTCTGCAGATGAAAGAGACTAAAAAGGAATAGCTTAGCTCACCTTGATGAAATAAATCTGTGAAACTCCATGAACAGTACAGCATGTAGTTACAAATAAAAGATGTCTACACCCACAGCTGATGCACAGGAAATTGTTTAAGTACGACACCTTTTTATAAACTCGAGTCGCTGTAACAGAAATTTACCTTCAGTGTGTTGTGAAAAGAAGAAATTTTATGAGACTGTGGAAAAAAGGTCTACCTTTAGAGAGAGCGAGAACAGCAGGAATGACAAGGCCTCAAATATTTGCTGTAGAATCTATGCTCCACTCTGGGTGGTACACAGATATTCACTGTAATAATGGCATTTTGAAAAAACTTTTTTGTGAGATTCTGTTTTTTTGAAATTCTCCAACTTGCTTTCACCAAGGTTTTGTGGCCTATTTCTCAGAGCAGCTAGGCTTTTGTTACATGCGGCTACTTCATTAATATAAAAATGTAATCCCTCAGATGCAGCTGGCAAAGTCACAACAATAGTTACCAATAATGAATATTTCATAAAGCTCTATCAAGCCCATTAGAGAAGACATGTAATACTATCAATCTGTCTTCCTCATCAGAATGTTCAAATCCTTTTTCCTGCCTGTCCACTTGTAAAACAAACACTGTTGTATGCAGACTGATAATACGCCAGCCCTATCTGTGCTGTGATGGCTGCCATTATTAGTAAGATTTGTCTGTGGGAATGCAAATTCATGAAGCAGGGAAGATAAACATCAGTGCTGCTGGAAGAAGTTGTATTTATGCCCTCTCTCACACTGTGCATTAGTGGAGCATGACAGTTGCCAAGGCATAATCAAGACGGATCGCCTCCGATGATGACTTCTAAAAATTACAAATGGCAACAGTGGGAAGGCCTCGTGGGCACTCGCTTTATCATCGGCAACACAGCCAAAAGAAGTGTGATTCCATGGACATCCGCAACTGGAGTATCAGGGGCCACAAACAGTTTATTAAATCTCTCTAGGCTGCATGGCTCTGGCAGTTCAAATACCGGGGACCCAAAGGTCATCAAGACATCACGAGTCGTGGAATGGATTCCTGCGCACTTCCAAAAATCCAGAGCAGTCAACAAACAAATCTGTTTTAACTCCTTCTATGGTGGATAAATAGGGAGAGTGCTTTAATGAAATATGAAGGTCTTTAAGGTCGCAAGCCTTTAAGCAGTCCAAGCAACGTGAAATCAAACACAAAGTGATCCACTTACTGGATGTACTGTATGCGAGCTTTGTTCTGGAAACACAGGACCTGGTCTGACCACTGATCATATTTACTGGTGTATAGCAGCAACTCCTGTGGGCTGGTTTCCAAGGTAACTACAGTTCAAAGAAAATGGTTCAAATATTCTAGTTAGCATAAATGGGACTGAACGCCACATAACCCTCCTCCCCTGGCTGGTATTGATTAAAAAAGTGTGGGGAAATGGAGCGACTCGCTTTGCAAACGGGACTACTTTTTTTTTTTTAGGGTACACTTTTGCATAATGGGAATCAGGGACATAAAAGAGATGCAAATGAGTGAGGGAGATGGAGAAGAGGAGAAGTTTGGGACTTCAGATGGGGCCTGATTAAATAGGAAGGGTCCCTTCTGTTTCTAAACTCCATCATTACATCCTTTCTTTGTCAACTTTCACCACTTCACCGCCTCCTGCCTCTTCAGTGCTCCCTGTCACTGGAGTATTTGTTTGAATGTTTATTTTCAGAGCTCAAGGCTAGCCTTGCTATTGTTTCTTTGTTGACACATGAACACTTGAGTGTTTACTGAGTGTATTATGTCAAGACAATGATGGTTTGTGAAGGGAATATGTTTGTGCAGGGGAGGGACCTTGAGGAGTGTTCAAAGTGAGCCAGCATTGGGATTGATCATGTTCATTAAGGAAAGATGAGCATTTGAAACAGACTCAGGTGGCTGATTTGATGGATGTGGTGTAGAGAGGGCCTTAGTCCAATAGGGCATATCATATATTTTGAGGGAAAGTCCCATTTTTCTATTACATGATATGTCACAGGCACAGAAAGCCACATTAAGCTGCCTTTTGTCCAGCCATAACTCATATTTTGTAGGGCGACAAGATAAAAGTGTACCTTGACTTTCAAGACTTGGAGCGGTCTCTTTGAGTGAGATTAAATCAAGAGATAGATCAAAGCTCTTGGAAAATAAAGCCAAAAGGGATGTATCTGTGTGTTGGGAGGGTTTAAGAAAAGTGTCCAATTCATATAAGGGATTTAACAAGTCAAAGAAGTTGCTAACAAGTCTACAAAAAAGGTGTGTTTATTCAGGTTAGATATGTAGTAAATTAATATATACTCTTTTAGTTGCACCTTATTTCCACAACTTGTACATCATGCTGTGAAAATATCCACCCCAACAAATATCTAGGCTACGTGTATTTATAAAAGACATTATAGGAGACAAACCCACAAAAAGGTGAACCAGGGGAATAACAGGTTCCATAAATAAGCCACCATCTCAGAAATGTTTTGTCCAAGAAGAGGTTCCTGCAGCACAACAGCGACAGCACTTTGAGTTGTTTACCGTTTGCAGCATTCCACTGAAATGCATGACACATCTGTCAAGGTTTCTCTTGCAAAGCTGTGTTGTATTTTTTCTCTCACTCTATTCACCCTAAGCTGTGGAACACACGCATCAACAGTTTGTTCTTTATGAGGAAAAATTCAGCTACAAAAGCTGGTGCGTTAGGCCTGCGTCGTTGCTGGCAGGATGAACAAAGGTATACAGCATGACTGTGTGAGATGTGGGGAGAGATAAGAATAAGCAAGTTTCCATAAACTGAACTGCATTTTTTAATAGCAAAAGACTGGATGAATGGATGGATGGATGGATGGATGGATGGATAGCAGAGGTATAGACTTAAGTCACATGACATGAAAAAAGATGTGCAAGTCTATTTGGTCTATAACCATTGGCTTGTGGCTTCCCTTGGACTTGAACCCTTTACCTTGGAAATACTTGTTCTATCTAATGGTGGGAATCAGCCTTCCTTTATACTGTGGGGACCAAATGTATCTGAGAAGGCACATCATAACTGGCAAGCTATTTCTATGCTTCTTTTCAGTGTGCAAATATGTGCTCATGATTAGAGGAGTATTATTTAAAGAGTCTAGTAGTGGTCTGTGCATGTTAATAGAACTAGGGTTACAATTTTGTAACCTTTGATACATAACCCAAGTCCAAAGATTAAATTCTATGTTTTTAAGGGTGCCACAGATCAATTAATTATATCCTTTGTTTCCTGCATCAATCAACATTAATGGCATTCATTCCCAGCAAATTGCCTTTAATTTCCCTGACACCATCAGGTCAATTTACAGGAGATAATCATGAAGAACTAGCATATGTATATGATGCCAGAAAATGATTTGGAAGATAATTAAGTTTGTGTACAAAAATATATGTGGTGGTCTATAAAAACCAATTGCAGTTTGCAAGACATGCTAGTTGAAAAGTACAGAGGCGCTACAACTTCCAACTTAGTTTGATGTTTGGAGTTGCACAAAGAATGGTAAGCAGGGGCTAACATTAATGTCATCAGAGAGCTGATGCTTAGCTGATATTAGCTTAACAGCTAAGTAACCTTTTAAGAAGCTTGCTTTTACAAATGTATTTTTAAAGCATTCATTATTTTGTAAATTAAATATCAGGCTGCTCTGTTGTTAAAATAGCATTGAATTTGGTGAAGAGTGCAGGATGACTTGTTTGGGATTAGAAAATTCAGTGTTTCAGGACTTGGTTGTGGTTTTGGAGTTGACTTGGGATTTCTGCACAAAAACTTGAGGCTATAGATAGAAAGATAGACGGACAGACCAGACAGACAGAGGAAAACATTTTTTTCAAGAGCCTAAATTCCTCCCTGAGCTGGCTTAATTCAACACATTTTTCTTTCCTGTTGGCTTCAATTGATTTGAGTAGAAGGAGTGATACAGAAAGAGGGATGAGAGCCTTGCTCCTACCATCTCTCAAGGGACACAGCAGTTAATGCTCACATTTCTTCAGTTGAGATGGATTTATAATTATCCACTTCCAGTGATTAATGGTTTTATAATTATCTGCCATGAAATATATCAACACAGACTCGTGCGGCTTCACTCACAATCACATTCCGTGATAATAAGAAAAACACTGTGGATGAGGAGATAAGCTACGAGTTAATGATAGTGAGTCGCAGTGCTTACTAAACTAACTTGACAGGATATTTTCACAAACGGTGCCTTGGCTTGGCAACACTCTTGTAACTGCAATGTAGCCATGACCCACTGAGGCTTTAGGAATAACTAACATAACCAGCATCATTGTTATTTAACACATTCTGAATTTTAACAATCACCAAACAGAAATGGAAACCGTGTTCCAGGGGAAAAAAAAAGAAAAAAGGATGTGGTCTCATTAAAAGAGAGATGTTCTCGCCAAGCTTTCTCTGACTCATAAAATCCCCATTCGCCATCCTCCAGACAGTGGAGACATCCATTTTCCTCTCATCGTCTTCAACTATTCGCTTCCCTTGGAGACAGCCTCATCTCATTCTTCTTCGCCGGCTGCTTTGACATTGAAAGAGACCCCTAATCAAAACATTTGTCTTTCTTTCAGCCTGTGCTCAGACCGGTGAATGAGAGCTGACACCAGAAGGAGATGTATTTGTCCCAATCAGGGCCTCATCTCCGTGTCACCGCCGGGCGAGTGTTTTATCTCGACAGGGCACTGATGAATCCGCCACTTAGCCTTGATTTGGAGGAGCGGCTCGCCACTGCCAAAGTGCCAGGTTAAATCACAACGTCAGTGGCTCAGCCATAGCCATTACAGGCAAGTCAGACATTCTGCCGTTACCATAAATACTCATAAATGTTGCAATGAGGATCCATGCTTTCTCATTTGTCAAGGGAGCAGTAATTACAATGCTATGATGCATTAGGAATGAAAATTATATGTATTTTTTTCTTGTATCCCCATTTGTGTTTATGTGTGTCATGAAAGTGTCATTTATAGTGTATAGTCTGACCTCTTAATTTATTTTATCTTGTAAATGAGGCATTCAAGTAGGATAAATGTGGAGTTTGGGGATGTCAGCCTTTATCTGCAGATGGTGAAAAAGGTGGTGCTAAGCCATAGTTATGCTACCTTACAGACTTTTAACACATCTTTTAGATCAAAGCTCTCACGCATTTGTCATGTGTCGTCTAATTAACC
The DNA here is from genome assembly GCF_008729295.1 of Plectropomus leopardus. NCBI lineage: Eukaryota > Metazoa > Chordata > Actinopteri > Perciformes > Serranidae > Plectropomus > Plectropomus leopardus. Next base: position 9,486,429 of record NC_056467.1, on the reverse strand, counting down.
TAACTAGCTAAAAGAAAGCAAAAATAGGGGGCATGTGTCACATGTGCCAACACACCACAGCTTACTGAGATGGTAGTGCTCAGGAAAAGGCTGCTGATTTCTTGTGTCTTTTATAAAGGGAGGTGTTTCAAAGGAAAGGCTCAGATGCTGGACCCCCATATTTTCTCCTTCTGCTTCTGCCATGCTCAGATTCCTCAACAACTCCAAAGTGACTCATCTCAGGTTTGATTTTTCAGACGGATCACCGTTGCCACCTTCTCACAATAAAAGGGTGTTTTTCACAGCCTCCATTGTTCCATTAGAGAGTATTTAACTTAACCCGTCTGGTTAGTAAGGTGTCAGCAGTGCTACACATAAACGCAGGTGATGAGGATGAGTGTAATACACTTTGGATTTAACCAAATGCATGTCCATCGCTGCAAGCGCTTTCCGCTACATTAGTGAAAAAAGCTTTTTGGAAAAGTGGAGAAAGCCATGCGTAAGTGTGTGTGTGTGTGTGTGTGTGTGTGTGTGTGTAGAGAAAGAGAGATGAGAGGCAGGCTCCTGCTAGCTACAGTACCTGTCAGACGGAGTGGAATGTTGTTACAAGACAAGGGGGGAAAAGGAGGCTTTATCAAGGTGTGCAGGATACCTCTGACACAAGATAAGAGGCCTGAGTCGGAACTACATTATGCCACACCTTCACTAAGAGGACTCTGTCAAGACAGGAGTAAAGATCCATTTCAGTGTGGGAGCCACCATAATACTTGACTGCAGAAAGCCATTACCTTTCAAGTATACACTCTACCTTTAAGTGCATATAAGGCAATAAGCAGACACTCTATCCTGTAATTTCATTTGGATTCTCAAAGCCTTTTCTTTGAAATCTGCCCTAAATGGACAAAAATATTATTTTCAGAAAGCTGTAGGCAATGTCTTTAAAGTGCTGAAAAATGGCAAAAAGCTATAGTGTGTTTGGAATGTGAACTCAGTTTTTACAAGAGATGTGTTTACGGTGAGAACACCAGATGACATGATTGTCTCCAAAGTCTGTATGTCATGGATGGCACTTGAGTTAGGAGCTAAACAGAGTGTCCTAGAGCGTCCTTTACCAGTCTGTGTGGTTCTTCAGCAATACATCACCAAGCCCCAAATGGGGCCCACAAAACATCTCCCGTTGGACTTGCTTTCACACTGCCGCCTCGTACACAACACCCTTTTCATGAAAATCTCTCAATCAAAGCTTCATTTGCATTTCAAAGTAGCACTTTACAGCCATGGAGAGGACATAAAATCACACCTGCCTTCAAATAAATAAATGGGAATTCAAAATGGTGTAAAAAAAATGATATAAAGCAAGAGCTGGCGGGAAACTAAGCTTGTCATATTTTATGTCATTTACAGTACATTAGCAAATGCCATAAAAGTGCACAGCTGTGCGAGATGCAGTAGTTGTAGGATTTAGGAGACTTTAGGCAGTAATATAAATGGGGGGGTAATGATAGAAAAAGGTTTGCCAGAAACTCTGTGGGCATCAAGCCTAAAAACTAATTGAAAATGCTCCCTTTTACTTTTAGCTTTTTCTCTTTAGGATCACGCAATATTCTGAACAGATTTATTTGTGTAAAAAAACTGTTTATCAAACTACTTTGCCTGAACTGAAATAAATACGCCTTACTCAAGAGAAACCCTTTTTTCCCAGAGTGGGGGACCTTTCACCTTCGTCAAACATATTTTGTGAAATGTTCCGCCCTCAACAGATGCTATGAATCTTCTTCTTTGCAAATAAAAAGGGACACATTTAATCCATAAACCAAAATATAATACATTTTCAAAGGGAACTTGGGAACTTTTTCTATTCCAAAAGCACTATCCAGCACCAAGAGACACCATTTGTAAACCTTAATTCACTCTGCCTGAGTGTTGTGACCAGCCTGACCGGACTGTGAGGAGCGCTCCTGTTGGCCATTGTTAGGGGGAATCATTGAGCGAACACAGAAGCCATAGTCTTCAGTGGATCACAGGAGTGGTTTGATGCTGAAGCTCAGGTACTTCTCATCTTAGGTTACTGTCTCTTAGTGCTCCTGGCCTCCCCCGGGGCACTTTGCCACATCCAACTTAGCATCCTGGTTACTAGACTGTGAAGCCTCAAGAAAGACTTTTTTTTTTTGCAAGACTACTTCTCTTCTTTTTTCCACACCTCTTGAACTTTCTTTTGCCGACAGCATTGCCTGGGGCCATAATTCAGCTCCCAATAGTGGGAGAGCTTTGAACCCCCACACTCCTCCCATCGCTATCTCCGAAACCCCCAACCAACATTGTCTCCATACCTTTTACTTGTTCCCATTTTTCTAATTTGATATCAGCTTTGCTCTTGCCAATTTCCATTTTCTGCATATCACTTTGAGAGTTGCTGAACATTTTGTTTAAAATAAAAAAAGGAGACAATATCAACAAGGCACCCTCGCTCCTCTCATCTTTACCTCCTCCACACTTTTAACTCAGTTGGGCGTCGATTTGACTAATGACTCTGACAAGGCTTTACAATGGGGAGCTCCCACCATAAAGTGTTTAGCGAGGAAGCTGAAGGGCTTAAGAGTGGAGGTCAGACATTATTAGGTCACTTTATTTTAAAACTGGTAGAGTTCACTGACTGACTCCCACTGCCTCAACAAGCGATGATGAATTGTGCGACTGAATAGTTCCCCTCCACACTTTGTGTCTCATTAACATTAGAGAAAAAGTCAGGTTACTGCCAATGCCTCTTGCTCGCAATTTAACTCCGCTAAGGCGCAGCATACAAAGGAGAGCAGATACAGAAAGAGAAAGAAGGCTGAAAGACCACTATGGGCTTTAGAGTGGGAAACACCATGGACTGCGTTTGCCTTACTGAGAGCTCATTGGGAATACAGACCGTTACCAAGGCATCAAAAAGCAGTCATTAAAACTGTGCCATCCACTGTTGAGCTCTCTCCAGAGACCAGGCATACCTCATTATATCAAACGATCTTCCATTTAAACCCGTTAATGATCCAGGGTGGGTCCTCACCACCTCTCCACTTAGCGTGCATAGCTACTGGGTTGTGTAGGCCCATCTTAAACCACTCTAAGTGCTGATGACACGGGTTCTAATCCAATTAAAGGGCCTCTCAACAAGAAGCAGTCATGGTCCTCTGCCGTTTTTCACTGGGCACTTACAAGCTCTTCTTTGCTTGCTTTTTGCCTGGTCACTGAGCTACCTCTGTGACTCCAGCACTCGTGGAGTTACCCTTGGCTATTACCTTTGGCTGCCATTGCCTTGGTTGTCACAGCCTTTGTCCCATTGCTGGGCAGGATGCCAGTTGCAAGCTGGAAAAGTCTGCCAGCCTCTCACACAGACAAGTACAGGCATATGAACACTATCTAGGTGTACACACAAACATACACGCATATAAATATGGATGTGCCCGCATACAGAAATGGAGTGCTGCTTTTGTAGACACTAATGGAGATAATGTTGCGCTATTGAAGGTCAGGTCAGGGGAGATTAGAGTGGCTGCCCTGCACTGACAGTCTGACCTTTAGTAAGCTAGTCCTCACAGTGTGACTTCTCTCCTGTTGCCTTGCATGATATCTGTGGCAATGCCTTACTTACACAGCCAAAAGGCCTCTACTCTGTCCAACCATTATCATTTTGAATAGCACATCATGGCCAGCCTCAAGGTTTTAAAATGTCTGAAGCATTCAGCACTTTAATCTTCACTCTAGTATTTCTTGGAGAATCAGAAAGTGCCTCTATTGGAGGACAGATTTGGTTAACTTATTTTTTTCCAAAACCAGTGCCCAACAACACTTTTAAATAGCTACCAGAGCTTATTCGCTGCCTAAACAAATACTTACTTTAAGAATGGCTCCCTTAGTCCAAGAATGGGCTACAGAGATGGCAGGATTGGCAGCATTTGAAAAGATGTCCTATGAAAAGTTTGGATATATATGTTAAAAAAATTGGGCAAACACTTAAACTTTTTGGGTGGCTCCTGAGAAGTGCCACATGTTGTGGAGGCTTGAATTTCAATTTTTGCTTTTTAATCTATGCATTGACAAATGTGAATTTGTTTTGTATTTCCTTATTTTGCAAGATTTTATGGGATTTTGCCTTTTTAAATCTATGTCCACTGCATATAGTGGAATGTGATTACGTTAACAACCAGGCCAGTTGTGCATGTACTGATCACAATCTGGGTGATGAGGGTGGGGGGTTGTATATATGTATATTGTATATTTTTCGATTTATTTTGTTATACATTTAATTTTATATTGTGTTTAGAAAAAAAAATAGCTAATTATCATGTTTCATCATCACATCAACCACACGCTCTCTCTCTCTTTTTTGACCGCATTCTTGCTATGCAAACAATCTGAAATGAAGCACTCGTCGTTTTGGAGTCCAGGAATTACACACCATAAAAATCTACCTACACAAGCATCACAAAAAGTACACAGGTACCTCACCTGCTGTTCGAAATAGGGCTAAAAATGGACAGTGGTATGGCAAGGTGAGGCTGCAAGTACATAACAGTTATCAAGTTTGTTATAATCAGCTGGAGCGAGTTGGACTGGCTATGTGACCGGATGCCCTTTGGGATGATAAACATCAGATTCTGTTATGCTACCACAGGCGGTGCTCATGTGTGTGTTGTTTGCTAGTGTCAGTGCTACCCTTCAGGTGTGAATGAAGAAGAGTGGGGCTGTGACTCCCAGGCAGTTTTAGACTCTACAGGATGACAACTCTTTCCATCAACCTGGCTGCAGAGGAGCAATTAACATGTCACAACCTGAACCTTCTGTCCTGCGCTCTCTCCGACTCTGTCTGAGTCCTGTGTCTCAATTTCTTTCTCCCCGTCTCTATCTGTAACCCAGCCTTTTCACAGCTTTGTTCCCTCTGCTGTCATATGCACAACACAGATAACTGACTTGCAATACTCATTTCTGTTGTGGTTGAGGGCAGGTGTTAAACACCACATATGTAGTATGATATCCTATACCTGGTAGCATACAAAAAACCATATCCCTTGTTACAGATTAACAATTGTTCACATGCATTTGATAAAGTCGTCTGAAACCATTTATGTTGAGTTTTAAGTGCTGGACAATTTGCTACTGAACTGCAAATTGCTTCTGCCAGAGCCCCGGTAAATAACAAAAAGAATTCATAAACCAAAGGCTGAGTGTTTGCCTGATAGGAAAATTCTTGAGTGCTGTATATAAGTGGGGATTCTGACAGAAATGAGCAGTGTGCATTAACATATATCCCCTGTAGTGACACCATTATTACCACTTTGTTCCTTCATCCCTGCATTTAACCTTGGCTGAAATAGTGCTGAATATGAATAATAGGTTGCAGGTCCTAACCTGCGTGCCAGCGATACCTTGTGTTAAAAATACCTTCAAATACATTACCAGGATAGAGCAGTATGCATAATACTCCTCCATTAATTTGCAGGCGCATCTTTTTATGAATAATTATTGCTGGTATCCCTGTATCTCTGAGGTAATGAAATCATCATGCAGAGAGCGGGTGTATGGAAGAGGGATGAGGGGGATGTAAACGTGCCAGAATAATGGGGGCTGAGGCCACTGGAAAATAGCTCTGTGGAGTGGGCGACAGACCGAAGAACAGACACTTTCTGTGATTCTTGAAAAGAGTGTCATTAAAATAGAAGTCAACCTTGACTGAGTTCTACTTCAAATTAAAATAACTCTGAGTCTAGAAAACATTTGTGCTCAGGAGATTCTGTCCTCTTGACTATCCCAGCAAATGCTAGTGCAGCATATTAGCAGCTCAGAAAAACAGGAAAAACTACCTGTCGTGTGACAATGTTTCCTTTGGGCCAACACAGCATGATGTCTCCTACAGCTGTGGGAACAATGTGTAATGATGCACCAAATGTGTCCAGTATTATGCCTGTTGCAGATGCAATCACTGATCAGTATAAAGCACTAGTATGTAGAAATTGTGGCATATAGCAATGAGGTCACAGAACTAAAACCTCTCCCGTGTGCCAAGCGTATACCCAGCTGACATTTGTATGTAGAGCCCATGTGGGTAGTAAATGTGCTGAAAAATGGGTCCTATATGGGATTGTCCATGGGTTCCAGATTGGCATCATGCCAGTTACCAACATGGGTTGGTCTACTCAAGTGGAACCCACATTAGATGCCCATGTTGGGTCCTTACCCACTTGATACCCAGGTAGCCCTGACATAACCCAAATGGGGCCCAAAGAAATGTTCCAGCACACACCAGGATGCTCAGGTTGACACTTATTTTTTAACAGGTCACATTGAAAACAAAAGAAGGACCAAACTCAGCGCATATCACTTCACCAGATTTGCTCACTGTTTAATCACCGTCAGCTGTTCCATTTAAATCATGTGCTTATTAGCAGAGTATGTGACAGGTGTGCTTCAATATTAAGTCATATCAGTTGTAATGTTACAATGCAGAGTTAATTTCAGGATAAATATATAGGATAAAAAGATGAAATTAAGGTAAAGATAGAGTAACAACATTTCATAAGGAATAATATAGTTATGTAAATATACAGTAAACAACATTTCATAAGGATACCATCAGTATTTAGTACAAAATTAATTAAAAACTAGTAGAAACTGTAGAAAAAATTGTATAGAAAGAATATGGGCCCCATATTCTATATATGGATATATGGTTATAGGTCAGAAGAACTACTGTTATGCAAGAGCACAAATGGCCCCATATGGAGCCACAGAGCCACAGCTACTGTAGAAGAACATGGTGGACCCCAAAAAAGAGGACCCGCTCTGTACTTAGATAGTAATAAGTGTAAATGCTTTTTCAGGCTGTTATAAACTACTAAAAACATAGTTATGATATTTATACTATTTTGCCAATGAATGACCCCTAATACTACACACTGGACCTTAAACCCTGTTAACCAAGTTTTACATGTGCATCTACACAGAGAAAACAGTATTTCTCTACTTTAGTGTTTCTTTGCTTTCTACTAGGGCAGACATAAACAAACTTTGAGGAGTGATATGAGTTGAGTGCTCCTGTGAATCAGATTAGCATGTGGAGTCCAGACAGGAAACCATAGCACAGCCACTGTTGCTTGAAGCCAGTGTTTTTGAGGGTACATGCTAACTTAATCAGGGATACGATCTATCTCCAATATAAAATAGAGCTGAGAGCATGAATTTGAGCAGTAAGGGCAGATGTGAGGTTTACAAATGTTATCCTGCACAACAAGGACAGACACTGTGTTTCTGCTTTGCTAATGGCTGTTTGTATTCACACACACAGTTGGCTCTGAGTGATAGAAAGGATTTATATGCATTTTTCATCTATATGGGGCACTATCAAACACTGATGTTGATATCCCTCCGGATATGTTGATCGAATAGCCTTCTTACCCACAGTATATCTGCCAGCTGCCTCATCTGTGGGCAGCATGCATCAAAACTGGGTCTGACATGATGTGACTTTTCATCTGCAGGCTTTGGAGTCACAAAGGTATAGATTATGTCCTCTCCCTCTTTCTCTCTTCTGTCTGTCTGTATTCGCCCTCTGCCTCTCTCTTTTTTCCGAGCCAAAAGCATATAATTTGTCATCTGGAGAAATCGTTCGTCTCTCTCTTGCCATCATGGTGGAGCATATTTTTCGTGATCTCCAGGATCAAGGGGTTTTCAATAAAAAAGACTCCATATCATCCAGTGACCCTGGCTTCACACGGCAAGGCTCCTAATGAGCCCTCAGCAAATGGGCTGATTTTTTTCTTGTCTGTGCCAATTGAGCTGTGACCCGGCTAAGGCCTTGCAAATCAAAGACATCTTGAGTCTTCTCATTATTTACTTGTGACAGCGAGCACAGAAACATGATTAAAGCGAGCCAACTGGAATAGAAGGGGAAAGAGAAGAAACTATGCTGTTGAGATATGCAGAACTATTTTTTTAATCAAATGTTTGCTTTGCACTTAAACACAGTTGAAGGTCATAACTGCCAATTAATCAGAAAATCACACTATTTTATATAACAGAAAATTTGCTCTTACAAAAGTAAAAACATTCATTGACGTATTCTTGGAATGAATAAAGCCACCATTCTGTAGGTGTAATATGTGCATTTTGAGGCTGGAGAATGATCACTTTCCTGTGAGGGAGATGAAAAGATGGCTTAGCTATGTCTGCGGTGCCATCAATCACTACTAGGTGTGTGCATGTTCAAAACCTTTAATATCTGAAAGAGTCACTTTGTCTGGATGTCACCGCAGTGTCACATTGCTAAAGAACATTCAGAAGGTCAGCTCGCTCGACAGGCTTCTCATATTCATGATGTTGTGTTTAGGAAAGTCATTCCCTTGTCAAAAGGTTGAAAAGATGAGTCACAGACGGACATGTTAGGAATCATAAACCAGCAAGCAGAATGCAGCCTGCCGTTTTTATGAAGGAGGCTTTTCTGAGCGGAGACAATTAGAAAATACCAAGCCTAATATTACTCCAATCAATGATAGTCTTCATTAAGAGAGGTCCCTGATGAGCTGGGAAATCTGACATGTGCACTGGTTCAGTGCTTCTGCGCTGCCAGAAGAAAGAAGCCGACAGTAGATTTTGTGTTATCAAAGCTCCGCTGCTCGAGCATATGTTGGCACAGACAAACATACATGCCAGACACAATTTAGCCATTAGAGGAAGCTTTTAGATGTCAAGGCAACACATCCTAGAGGAAGAGATGGAACAGGCCTTTAGGGAACTCAGAGTGAGAGAGAGAGAGACTGAATTGAGCTTGTATCCACCAATGTGGAGAGGGCTTAATTAGGGCCTGGGCATTTCATTAAGGCAGCCATTAAAGTCAGCTTCGTTTAGTACAACACTGGCATGCCACAGTGGGACACTTGAGCCACCACACACACACACACACGCACGCACGCACGCACGCACGCACGCGCGCACAAGGCCATGGCAGTGCTCATCCAGTGGACCTGAACAATATGCAGCAGGGCGAATTCCTTTCACTGTAATTAATAGGAAGTCTCCCATCCCCCACCCCTGCGGGTGGAGAATACTTATTGTATCCTCCACCCGCTTTCCTTACACACACAGGGACCATCCGTCATTTTGCCTTAATGTGTTTAGTTGCACCACACAAGGACGAGGGATTTTGAATGAAATCATAAAGGACACTTAGATTGCCGTTACATGGAAGAGGGGATCCCATATATCACACCCCAGTGTGTGTTCATTTCCAGGAAATGACTCGGGCCTTATGCTGTAATAAATGGTTGATCCCTCTCTCCGTCTCTTTGTCTCCACCTCATAACCACATATTATATAGGAGGATGGTACCAGGCGGTAATGTTGTAACTACATTATGTCACTGATTGGGAAGCATTTCATAAAGAAAATATTCATTTTGTATTGCTTTGCTTCCCTAATCATAAACAAAACATATCGTGTCCTATTTCCGAAAGTCATAATCCTCGCTAAATGCAAGGGAAAAATGGTGTACAATGTGGTTCTGCTTAGTGTCAGTTTAAGCCGAGCCATTGACTCGCTTTCCGCCAGCCTGCTTTCCATTCTTTCCAGTCAACTGATCTCTAAACCGTTTGTTAGCCTCTGCATGCAGGGACTGCACAAGTCATCCCGTGAAGGGATTGGAAAGATGTGAAAAAGAGGAGGGGGGGTAAAAGTGAGTGAGAGAGAGAGAGAGAGAGAGAGAGAGAGAGAGAGAGAGAGAAAGAGAGAGAGAAAGAGAGAGAGAGAGAAAGAGAGATAAACTCATCTCTGATCTTAAGTGACAATTTGACTTGGCATTTTGCCAGGAGAACGCCATACTGATGAAAGAGTGCATAAATAAAGGATGCAGAGAAGATGTCAGCCAGCTATGGAAGAGTGGAAGAGACAGAGGTAGAGAGAGGGGAGGAGAGACGGAGAAGGAGAGTGAGCCGTTTGGACACTTCTGGCTAGATTCCCTTGCCCATTACAGAGTCTGGATCTGACTTCACATGCCATTAGAGGCAGTGTAAATCAGCAATTAGGTGCACAAATGAAGAAATGTCAGCTATTACCTGGAGCACAACAGGCTGACAGACCTTGCCACGGAGCATTCCAGCACAGCCAGGAACCCTCGTCTTACAGCCAGCCAAACACCCACACATGCACACACTAACAAACACACACACACTCACACGGGTCTCCACTCACAGTTAAATTGAGCAGTTCCTGACTGGTTTTGGCAAGAGGATGGCACTGAGCTGCGTGTCTCAATTAGACATGTTGTTGTAGTTTACAGTAAGTATGACAACTGTTCCCTGTGGAACTGTCATAATCTCTCTGCTAAGGGCCTGAAAAAGCCCAAACTGATGAAGAAAAATGCAGGACAAAACAAAAATTGGGGGGGGGGGGGGTTAACGGTACAGAGCATGAGATCGAAAGGGTACTTTTTGCTTTGTGCCCAGACTGTCTTTGATAGAGGCAAAGGCAGGGTCCTGAATGCGTCAGGAAAAAAGGAAAACATACTAAAAAAACTACATTTTTCTCTTTGTCAGTCTTCAGAGGTAATGTTTTTAGCCCTGGCCATGAGGCCATGGATCTATACAAACATCTGTTTTCTACCTGCTTACTCCAACTGAAGGTCACAGGGAGCTGGAGTCCATCCCAGCATGTATGAGGTACGAGGCCTCAAAGCACTTTGGATAGCTTGTCAGCTAAATCAAGGTTTCCAGTTGAACTGACCTCGTGTGGACTGATGGAAGAAAACTTGCACACACATAAAGGACAACACCAGAACTTACTATAAACACAAGGCCCTTAACCCCACAACCTCTATGCAGGGGCCTATTATCAGACAGTAGGCCCCTGGGCAAAGATATTATGCAAAAGGCCCCTCCACCTCAGCAAGACAAAGACAGGTTTTTTTTTGTCTTCGTAGTTTTTAAGCATCTTTTTGTGGTTTTGTGTGCTTTTGTGATAATTTTGTCTGCAGTCTGCAGTCTCTGTGTCTCGAAGTTGTTTTACTACAGCTAATTTATGTCTCTTTGTAGTTGTTTTTTGTGTACTATTTGTGACTCTTTGAAGTAGTTTGTTGTCTCTTTGTAGAAATGTGGTCTCTTTGTAGTGGTTTTGTGTGTCTTTGTAGTTGTTTTTTGTCTTTTTGTAGCTATTTTTTCTCTTTTTGCAGTATTTTGGTGTCTCTGTAAAGTAGTCTGAGGTTTTTCAATGTCTCTTTGTAGAAGTTTTGTGTCTCTCTGTAGTCTTTTGTCTATCTGTTTTTTTTTGTTGTCACTTTGTGTCTTTTTGTAGTCCTTTTGTGTCTGTAAAGTAGTCAATTTGTGTCTCTTTGAGGTTGTTTTGGGTCTCACTGTATACTTTTTGCATCTCTTTGTCAATGTTTTGTTTCTCTTGGTAGTCATTTTTTGTATTTTAGTTGTCACTTTATCTCTTTTTAGTTGTTTTGTTGTGTTCTTGTTGTCACTTTGTGTCTCTTTGGAGTTGTTTTGTGTGTCTGTGTCTCTCTGAGGTTGTTATATGTCTCTGTGTATAAGTTTTGTGTCTCTTTCTAGTTGTTTTGTGTCTCTTTGTGATCAATTTGCGTATTTTTGTAGTTGCATTATGTCTATTTGCAGTTCTGTTACATCCGTTTTTGGTCTTTTTGGTAATTCCTGGTCATTATGTGTTGTGTGAGTGAAATTTTGCAGTGGAAGACCGATGGTGCCCCTGACATTTTGGGCACCTTTGTCTGTGCCTGGTAGGCCCGCTCAGTAATCCATCCATGCCTCTGTGCCATCTAATATAAGAGTAAGGCTCGTTTGCAAATTTTTGTTTTTTTTTTAACCACGTCTCAGCAACCATCACCTCCCTGAGTTCATTTAGGAAGGCTTTGTTTCATGGCTGGGCTTAATGTGGGGAAAACTATAAAGTGGAGGGACAGAACAGAGAAGGAGAAAATGTGCAGTGTTGAAAAAGCAGGCCACTTTGCAGCACTGTCAACAGAGTTGTCCTAATTATGCAGCCACCCAAACAGAGGCCCCTCTAATCCGCAGGCACACTGGCCTGTCAGATTTCCTGCGAAGATCAAGAACACACACACGCGCGCGCGCACACACTCCATGCGGCAACTTCTTCTGCACACTCACCTCGTGCCCTAAGCCAGCTAAGGCATAACTTTACAGCGTTGAAGGAAATTTACACGAGTGTGATAAGATCGAACATGAGCGCACAGTGCCCTACATTTACTCTTGTCCAAGTGTTGTCTTGCCAGTGTGAAGGATAGGGTGCTGTGACCTAGGGAGATGGAAGCGTTAGACTTCATCTCGGAGCACTACCCTCCAGGGATGCGCTTACTCTAATGCAAGTTATTAAAGCCAACAGCTGCATTAGCCGTGGGGAACCTTTTGTGCGAGTGTGCGCTCCACATGTTTGGGTGTGAGAAGTGTAGAAATGTACAGTAGTGACACAAACACTGAGTGTTGATGTAGGCAGATATTGCACGCAACTGAAAATTCTCGCTTTCCTGTGACCGCTGTCTTTTGCAGCATTTGCCAATGATGTTTAAAGCAGCCCACAGCCTCCTTGATGGTTTGCCTGGTAATAAGGTATATTCCCACTGATGCTAGTGCTAAATATCATTATACACCTCATATAGCCTCTTCCTCTGAGCTAGGTAACACATTATAATGAATGCCTCTTTATTCCCACTGCACCACTGCATTATGTGCAAGCTTCTGCACACCTATATATAACTAGCCAACTTGCCTATAGCTATTGCTTTTACTTTGTGGGCCAAAACATAATGCAAGGTGACAAAAATAGTAATTCAGTGGTCAGCTGCCCTCCTGGCCTCTGCACTCATATTTGCCATTTTTGTAATTGAAAACTAACTAGTTTATAATGAAAAAAAATGAAAAAAGAAAAGAAAAGAAGGAAGTTGTGTCATTCAGCAGAGTCTAGAGTATGGTCCCTGGCTGCAGGAGGCTAGAAATCTAAGCTAAAATAGCCTGTAGTTCTTCCTGTCTCAAACTATGTCACTGCCATGTCAAAAATCAAAGCTAGATGCAGTAAAAGCTAACGATTTTGCAACTGCAAGCATGACTTTCTATGTAAAAATAGAGCACACTGAGGAATTCATTGCAATCTACTAAATGTACCATCAACAGTAATTGGACATTCACAAAAAAAGGTGATGAATTTCCCCTTTAAGTTTATGTTAAGATACCACTAAGTGCTTTACAAGCAAATTTAAGTGACACCACCTAATCCTGGGGTGATAGCAGGTCAAGGGTGCAACTGTCTGGTATGGGAAAGTATTACTTACAGTACCCTTGAGACGCAGTTGCTAAATTGGCTTGATTTGACCAATTGGCATGAGGGCTGATCCAGTAAACAAGAGGGGGTTGAAAAATAAATTAAGTCAGACATTAAAGTTGCTCTGCACTTTGGAGGACCTCCAGTCTGAATTTGAGATATTCTGCCACATCTTTTTTGGCCCTCCATAGTTTTGTGTGCATGTGTGTGTTTGTGTGTGCGTGCTGTCTTGTTTCTGTTAGTGTGAAAGAACTCGTCACGGTTAGGGAGGCAAGGCTGAGGGAAAATGAATAGCGTGTTGACTGGGTGTCTGCAGCTCCTGTCTCCCCCTGACATTGCAGATGCTTCCCATTTAGGTAACGGAAAGCTGGAAGGGTGCTGGAGATACGTGGAGGGATGAGGGAAGACAACACCCATGCTGCTGAAGGAAGCAGCTCCCTGCATAGAGATGCGTTTTTCAGGCTAAGTCTGGCAAGTTTACACTGCAGACCCATACGCATGACAGGCGTGGCATCAAAAAAAAAAAAAAAAAAGCCAGCAGCATCTCCCAGATGGGATAGGAGGAGATGCCTTATGAGTCCTGTTATGAAAGGCGTGGAATGATTTCCCAAAAATAAAACCGCCCATCTAAGCAGAGTTTATATTCTTGCTGCATCTCTTTTTTGCTCCCGCTCACATTCACACAAACTCAGCTGAGTAAGCACAGATGCCTGAATGACTTTTTACCTTTGCCCAACTTCTTTTTTTTTTGCCAGATGCTGTTTGTCTTCGACCCGCTTGCTTATAGCATCCAGGGCCATCTGAGCAAGTCTGCAGTAGAATTGTGCACTGCTGGGTTTAGAGCGGTGTGTGGGAAGGATTAATGTGACAGAGCCTCCCAAACGTGCCACAAAACCATCATCTTTAGCCCTGGCAGCAGGAAACGCACACAAAGGGGGTTAGTAAGATGAGCTAACTGGCTGGCTGCTATCTACCACAACCCCCCCACCACTAAAACAGGGCTTTGTATGCTAATGAAACTCCACAGATAAGCAATGGCAGGCAGGAGAAAAATGTGCAAAGCATTAAATCATGCCTCTGCTAGCATTAAAGAATAATAATAATGGAGAACATCGAGACGTCTCTGGTTATTGATGTGTCTTTTATGACATGCCTCTATAGAAGAGAGTGTGACACTAATGTCTGCCCTGTGGCAGGGAGAGACGGAGCATCAGAGACAGCGGCCGCTGTTCATTTATTTGCGTAAGAAAAAAAAGGACGCTCTGTAAAAAAACATGTATAGTAATAATTTCAGAATCCAATTTAGCCCCCTTATGAGACTTGGAAGTATATATCAACAATAACACCAGAATTTACACACAATTCAGGGTTATGATTTTACTTTTTTATAGATGTCTGCGCAAATGGTTTTAGAGATTGGGAGAGATGAAATACTTATCAAGTTGGCTGCAGGGAGGAGAAAGCTTATATTGCAGCAGTTTCTCTTCGACGCACCCGTGGCCTGATTGTGGCAGAATTTAGTTTGGGGAGACTCATGCCCCAGGTGCCACCCTGTGACAGTTGGGCGCAGATGGGTCTAAACCACCATTTGCACCGTTGGCAGCACTTTGCTTCCATATGCTGTGAAGTGGGCTGGCAATGTGGGATGCTCAGCTGGCCTGGTGGAGTGGGTCAGGGGGACAGGGTCTGTAGCCCAAGGCTAGCTGTCTAGGGATTTGCTGTTTCTTTGTTGTGCAAGGCATTGAGAGTATGCTGGAAACTCACAGCAGCCCATATCAACCAAACAGTGGAGAGAAAAACTGGAGAGGCGCAGAATCTCACCAACAGAGGTTAACGAGGGACACCGATGCAGTAGCAGCGGTGGTAAAAATTGTTTCCCAAGACCTTTATATGAATACATCCAGTGAAGGTGAAAAGGAGACCTTTTTCCTTTTTATTCAAGAACAAGCCTGTTCATTTAGCTTTCATTTGAATATTTTTTAAAGCTGTCATGGTGATTCAAGTGGTTCCCATAGCAAATGCCCTTGCCATGCAAAAGATGTTCAAAGATGTGCTACTTTGGAAATGATGATGAACGACCCCCTTTTTGCAGACTAATAGAAGTGCTTTTACACTGCACTGATCAAATTATCTTATTAAAATAAACAAGACTGTTCCAACATCTTTCCCTCTGCTGCATAACAGCCTTTAGGGGAGAAGCTACTTTCCTCTTTCACACTGAATTACCCACTTCCCCCTCTAACACCTCCATCACTCCCCTCCTCTTCCTCTTGGTCAGCAGATATACAGTATCACAAAGAGGAACTCTATAACAGCAGCATAATGTGTGTGTAAATAGCGTGTCTTCACTCTATCTCTATCATCCTTTCTCCAGACCTTTATTTGTCTCTTTCTACAGTCTCCAGCAGTGCATTCTGACACCGAGGTCATCAAACAGCCGGAGTTTTGGTTCTATTTCAGTTTCCAATCTTTTCTCGCCTTCTATGTATTTGCACTGCACAACCTAAATTCTCAGAGCTCCACCTGTATGACCCCACCCACCACCTAAGGTCTGACTGAACAAGGAAACACCAGCAGATGTATACACGCTTTGTGTGTTTGTGTGTATCTGTGAGGGACAGGGCGGCAGGGGTGGGGGTAATGGAATAGTGTCTTCCTGGGGCGAAGGCTGAGCGTAGAGATGGTAGAGAGCATCGTTAAAAGCATATAAGCGTGCTCATAAGAGCGGGGGGCCAGGCTGCTCAGGAAAGGGCAAGCTTTTATAGGGACAACCTTTGGCTATGAGTGCAAGCAATCAACATCTTTTCTTTGTCCAAGGCTCTCAGAATTCCTGTTTTTTTCCCTTAGCTGTGGGTGTCCTTCTGAAGTTTGGTGAGTTGTTCTCTCTGTTTTTTACTCTGTATTCCCCACACACACACTCTCTTCTCTCAACATAGCTGTTGTCACATGGCCGTGACAGAATGTTGAACCAGCAGGTCAAAAGTCCTTAATAGGTTGCTGGTTCTCAGATGCAATAATGGCGTTGATTCACTTTCTTTATAACACCGCAGCGTTAATGGAGGGCCAAGGGTGACAGTAGCACCATATGAAAATAATAGTGTTTGCCATGTTCTGGCTTGTTGATTTGCTGCCTGATGGATTTTTAATATTCACTGCCGGGTCGTTCCGGACGGTTGGTTGTGGCCATTTAGCAGCTCAATGCTTGTGGACGGGAGCTGTGCTGCCACCACATAGCGGTGGCAGGGGTTGGGGAAAGACAGAAAGGGTAGACACTTCAAATTAATGATGGTCTGTGGCAAGTCTGCTCCGGCCCTGGCCGGTCGGAGAAGAGAAGATGTATGTTCAATGACTAAAAGGTTTGTTCTAATTAACAGAAGTGATCGTGTCTGGATGGAGAGGCAATAATCAGGTTTAGGAGGACAGGAAGGAGAATGGGGACACAGTGACCCTGTGAGGGAAGAGCGACGAGCAAATAGAGAGATGAGGAGAAAGCAATGCAGACTTGGTTAACTAACTGAGACAATCAATGTGCCCTCTGAAGGCCTTGGCAACAACCTTGGGTGACTCACAGATGTCCAAATAAACCCTTCCTCACAGAGCCATATTGTTCTCTCAGATACCTTTTATCTGCTCAGATGTACCAAATGTTTTCCACACAATAAGTAGTGTTCAATTTTCCACACATCTTTTTGTACCTTCCCTGAAACAAACAGCATTGAAAATATGCTCCTCCAGCACTTTAATATGGTTAACCCATAAAGTTTGGGGCCTTGCACAAGGGAAATTAAACAAAAGAATGGTCAAATTCAAAGCAATCATGGCCAAGATATCCTAACTTCTAGTAGCATGCTTCAAAGATTTTCACTCTATGCTCCAATAACAGTTGAGAAAGTTTTGAACTTGACAGAACCAGTAACTTTTTATATACTTTCTTAGACTTTGATATGCTATGTGCTAAGCTCATCTATGTTGAAAAGAAGACCGAATTTTGAAGATGGTCAAAAGATGTGGCTTTTACATTGTATGGAGTCACATCTTCAGTTAGTTACTGGAAGCAAAACAATGGCTAACTAGCTAAGGTATAAATACAGCGAGAGGAGTTAGCTGAATGTCAGATCATCATAGTCAACCAGGTTTGCTTCCTTCGTATTTCTGTGTTAACATCAAAGAGATTTGGGAAAGGCCAGATAGACGTAAGCCAGATCATGGCTAATGTTCCTTTCTTTATATTATCTCTGTGAGGCTATGTGCCACCCCAAAGTAACTAAGTCAACTAACAGTAAATAGAGGCTAAAGTTAGGTTGGCACCACATTTAACTGATAGTTTCACCATCCTCGTCTCTACCATTGTGATCCCTTCAGCACATACTGTAGTCCTTGCTTTCTCATAAATACCCCAGCATCCAGCTAAGCAGAGTCTGCTTCGCCATGTTTCTTTTTGTCAAGCTTGCCAAACCTACTGACAGTAAGCTAAGGGGGTGGGACTTAACATAACATAGCATAGCATACCATAACATAGATGGACAACATGACAGCTTCCTAATAGTGAAGCTAATACATTTTGATCGCCCCCTGGTGGCTGGCTGCAACATACATCATACAGCCCGCCCCCTCCATGTTAGTGGGCCCAACTATAAACTTAACGTACACATCAAATTATTTTTTTCTGAAGATGGCTTCTGTCATTTTAGGTTATTTTGGTCAGACTGCAGTGTGGGTGAAAACTTGTTACCAGTGGAGATCGCTACTGTGCTCGCTTCAAAGTATATCATCAGTGCAAGATGGCGGGGGCTGTATTTGGGATATTTTGGCTTCAGTTTTGTACATTGGGGGTAAGTGGGGGCGCCTCGTCCATCTTTATATACAGGTTATACTAAGGATCGGTCAATTTAACTGATTTTTACGTGTACAGCTGTTGGACTGATCCTTTCAGAAACTTGCAAATGAATAAATTATGCATTATTGTGTACATCCACTATTGATACAGCTGACAGATGTGGACTGCAGGAATGTTTAAACAAACAGACAAACTGGAAATACAAAGACACATGATTGACACATGGCAAATGCAATATCCAAACAAAGGTGATGAATAAATCATCAAATGCTGAAAAAACAAATATTCAAGTCTGTAAGTAAACAACTTTTTGGCGGTATTGTGGTTTCCTGCAAAGCCCTTTGACACAGATGATTGCTAATTAGATGTGAGATTTATCATAAAACACAACAAATTCACCACCTATTGAAAGTGTGTCCCACTTAGCATCTGTGCAGAGGTCAATTCTATCTGAAGATCTCTCTGAAAAAGTCTTGGTGTGATATTTACACTTGTGCCACCTCGCTGTAACCCCTTCTGTCTGTCTGAGATGAACCTTGGTGAACTCAGTATAATGCATGTGCGCTACCTGTCATCTTTCACATGGTCTGTAATTGGATTCAACAGGAGCCAATGCTATTCACTGGCCATTTAAAATATAACATTTTTCTCACTAAGAGGTTTTTTTATCCGACTGTCTATATGTGTCTTTTTTTCTTATGCAAGTCCATTGTAAGTCCTTCTATGTACAGTTTCTATTGCTGAATACATTCTGCTTGGCCTCTGTGTTATGAATTCCCTTCATTTGTAGGTAGGTCTAATTTGACACCTGCCTCATCATTTACAATTAGGCATTATGGGATGTAATTGGCCATCTGCCTCTGCCATCTTGTGTTCCTGGAGAGGGGCCATGTTTGTCTCCTGCTGGTTAGAGAGTCTGTACACTTGGAGATGCCGTTGCTCCGTACGTGACCCCTTGATTCTTTTAGCTTAAAGTGCCTGAAATTCATCATTTAGTATTTTACATATACAGAACAAAAGGTGACAAAACACAGGCATAACACTTTGTATTTCAACTACTCATTTTACATGTTTTTAAGGGAGAACTGAGTACGATTTCTATGATGATAGTTTAGGCATTTTTGGGCAATTTGCTCCTCAGCACTTGAGCAAAGACTGAGAGTCACTGTTTTTCTAAAAGTTGAGCATAAATGAGCCCTTTTATTCTCAAGATGTAGTGCCAGGGAGAAAATCAGTGGCTATTGACTATTGAATATCTGACAAAAGCATGCAGAGATTTAAATGAAAGATTTAAAAGAATAGATACATTTTTGCCTCCTCAATTATCTTCACCTCTAGTGAACTCAAAACCCTTGGCAGGTACTGTAATTGCTCTGTTCTCCCTGTCAGTCACAGTTAACGCTCTCCTTAGCTGTTCCCACTTTTAGCTCCACCTGTGCCCCGTCGTCTGCTTGATGCGATGACAGGCACCACGTTTCTGATGACAGGCAAGAAAATCTTGAGTGACAGTGGCTTTCATTCCTTCATCCCTGTCACTCATGCTGCCTGGCCACTGGGAACAAGTGTTTCAACTTAGCTTGTTGTCTCTGCGCCGTAAGTGCTTGGCATTGACAGTGAAGAATTATACCCTCGCGCATTTCTCAGAAACCCTGCGGTTGATGCGGGCATTAAAAGGGACAGCCCAAAAGCTACTGTGCAATAAGTAAATGACCTCACGCATGTTGCGATGATCAAAAGAGCCTTTGCCAGCAGGTTTTATTTGGCTTCAGGCACATTGTTTCCTGCAGTTTGAACAGTGGCACTGAAATCACTACTTTTCCTCTCTTATAGTGGGTTATTTTAAGTCCACGATCAAAACATGGGGGCCCCAGTACCCGTGAGACCAAAATGTGTTTGCCCACTGGCATACTGCACAAACAATAGCTCAGTCTCTCCAAAATACAGTTTTATTGCTTGCGGCAATGAGAGTGCTGCAGTCTGCTACATATTCCTGTTCTTTGTATTTATTTTCAAATAACGATGTTATATCTATTTATCAATCTTTGTTTGGTTGTACAATTTATATCAGCATTATGCACAAAAGTGCAAAAGGTTACAAAACTCCAAATAAGGTACGTAAAATGAGAATAATAAGAAATCCATCAAATAACACTGACAAGAGTGACCATGACAAAATCACCACAACTAAAAATGCTCAAAAAAAACAACACACCATAAATGACAATGTCAGGCTCTCTGGTGCCACAGAAAAATGTTAATTTGAGACCTTACTCAGACTGCAGACTGGAGATTGCCAGTGTGACCCCTGCACATCTTCATCTATTAACATTTCTGTTCTCCACACTGTGATGGCTTAATTAGCATAGCTCAAGGAGCATGTGGGCACACACATTCCTAAGAGATGTGCGCGTGTGTTGCTCATGTCAAGAGCCACTAATAACATTTTTTTCGCCTTTCAGAGAAACACAACACTCTAGCCAAGCTAAAATAATCCATGGGGTTACTGCCCATCAAAATCAAGTTCACCACAGGGAATTTGAACCACAAAGACGTAGTCTTGCATATCAGGATGGATGGGCTGGCTCCTCATAAGAAATGCTTTATCTTACTCATTCCCCCACTTTTTTTATTCAGTACAATCTTACAGCTTTCCAGCTCACACTCTGGTTTTGTGTGTGTGCGCATGTTTTTTCATATGCATGCAGTTAATTGCCACACTTTGTCATCTAATGTGTATTATATTGGTGTCCAGCAGTAACTAGCAACATAATTAATATCAGGTTTATTTGAGAGGGGTGCCTGAGGTCAGGCTGAATGTTTATCCTAGATTTAATTAATTTATTAGTTCAGCTTTCTTTTTACAAACATGAAACCTGTGGCAAATAAATAATAAAAAAATAGTTAATAATAATAAAAAATAAATATATAGCCATATTGAGATTTATTTAAGGTCGGAAAAGGAGCCAGTTTCCACATTATTTACTCTTCATATTAACCTTTCCATTTCAGATATTGTTCAAATATGTACATATGGGTCTTATGTGTGTATTATATGTTCTACCAAGGCAACAGTTAACACAAAAAAAGAGAATTTATTATCTCAGAAAAATAAAACACACATAAAACTTTAAACTTTTTTCCTTGGACACTTGTTTATTGCTTAATGCTTCTTAAGTCAATACTGGACCTTGGATGCTAAAGGGTAAACAGAGGCCCAGATGAACACACTATGCTGTGCTAGCCAGCAGAAATCTTACCGATTTGTTTCACTTTTCTGGGTAAGATCTAATCAATTCCTGTTGTCATCAATACTGGCTGAGAAGCTTAAGAGAAGAGTGAATCAAAGAGAGAAGTCTTGCACAGGGAGTTCAAGTAAGAGCAATTTCAGATGGGTACGAAGGCTCCTGAAGTGCCCTCAAGGTTTGTTTATTTTGTTTGTTTTCTTTCTGGTGCTATTGCATATTATACAACAAGTAGTTCCGACCAAGCAATCTGATCAGTCCACAAGAACTTAGAACGTGCTCATATTTTCATGACAGCACACCTTCCTCATCATCAAGAGAGAATCACTCTGCTCTTTCACTCAAGAAATGCTCTTAAAGTTTACTTTAACTTCTACTAAAATCATTTTCTGGTAAGATATACACCACTGCAGGTTGGGACAGAAAACATGGAAAAAGGAACAAAACTCCCTGCTCGATTCAGATCGAATGAATCGGACCACTGGGCCAGCATGGTGGCCAAAATTTGAACATTTAAGGCTACATGTGCAGCCTTTGAAATGTAAATAATGACATACCAGGGTGTATTTATTGCAGTGTCTGCCTGACAGATTGTGCTTGTTTAAGTTTTTTTTTTTTTTTTGGCTGGTATAAATGCTCAGTCAGTTCTGCTTCTCTCAGCCTCTCTCTCGACCTGCTCTTTGTCACTTCTGCATCCTGTGCTGTTTATGCATGCATTGCCTTGATAGTGCTCAATATTAAGGTTACTGCTACAACTCCACCTCTGTCTGTCTCTGTCTGTTACACATGTTTCCATGCAGACAGATCTGCTGCGTGATATAGTATACCCTGTCACAGAGGTGGGAGTCGGCTGGTTGCTGTGTCACTATGACAAAACATGACAGATGTGTTTAGGCAGTGGAGTGCCGGACCTGCCACACAGCATTAGACTCACACAGTCAGAGAGGAGACTGCTGGGTATTCCCACACAGGGAGTCCAATCATAGACATAATAATGGTTTGTCCACACTGAGGATCGGATGTCTGAGCCGGCCTGAGAGACTGCTGCCGAGCAGGAGAGCTGTAACTCAAATCATCCTGGATATCGGGGATCCACTAGTGGGTTTGTTGATGTGGTAGATTTCGAGGAACACTTAATGGGCTTGCGGCTTACAGTGAATTTAAATAGCTGAATTCAGATGACTTACTGCAAATTACTGACATGAACTAACACAAAATGATCAAAGACAATCTCATTATTCTTCCGTCATTCACCGAGACTTTTTCTCAAAATCCTGATTAATCATTAATTCATCATAAGGAGGGCCATGCACACAGTCAGTTGGGGGGGAACTGACAGATTTGACAGGTATCCTAACGCAGCTTTTCATGTTCACATCTCATCTGCTGCTCAACTTGTCTGGAAAGCAATCGGTGAACTACAAGGCAGCC
Source organism: Plectropomus leopardus (assembly GCF_008729295.1). Lineage (NCBI taxonomy): Eukaryota > Metazoa > Chordata > Actinopteri > Perciformes > Serranidae > Plectropomus > Plectropomus leopardus. The sequence goes on along the minus strand of NC_056467.1, from coordinate 9,463,620 downwards.
TATTGTCCATAAAAAAATCGAAGCTGATGACAGATCCCTCTTGAAAAATTCAGTGTTTTTGATGAATTATGAAATAGCTTTATGGAAGTTCTGGAGGACCTTTCTTCTCATCGAGGCTCATGGTCAAATGACTCCACTGACTCCATCAAAGAGCGGACTTAGAAAGATAATGAACATAGCCTTTTGTTCCTATTATCTGCTCACCTGTGGTCAGTTTTACTGTACCGAATAATGGCAATTACCCCGGATCCCTTGATAGCAACTTCAACTCAGTTTAATGCCAAAAAAAAGTATAAAGACACGACTTTGTGAGTAACCTTGGGAAAATGGGGCTTTGATTACCATAAAATTAACTGCCAGATTCATTACATAATAAGACATACATAAAATGAGTAGAAGGGAGCCTTTGCTCTGGACCATGAGGAATACTTACACAATACGATTACCCAAGGCTTAATTACCATATATGAATTAATCCTATAAGTCCCGCCAACACATGTGAGAGAAATGACACCCTGGATGTGTTTGTTTACAGTATATGTTTGCACATTTGGTGCCTCCTTACCAATTAGCCTTAAAGATGCTCAAATAATCTTGGTATGTGCTAATGTGTTCATCTGAAATAACACTAAATATATTAAAAATGATACAAGCACTGCTTGAGCCAGGCTCACTGGTTGGCTGGCTGGCTAGGAGGACAATTTTCACAAGTCAGAGCTCAAGTATTATAGCAACACATTGGCCATTTAATTATGTCACTTTGGCAGAAAATAATAAATAAATGAACAGATCAGTGCCGCATCTAAATGAGCACATGCTGTTTCCCTACCCATCAAACACTACACAAAACTCTGACGAAACATGAAGGCAGAGCAAATTCCAGCTTTTCAAAATGGATCGTTTTACATGCTACACACGGATATTCTACTTTTTTCCCCTCTGTTTGCAGGGGTTGACCAGCTGAGATGAAAAAAGTGTCTATGAAAGGGAGGCTCTGCTAGTTTGGGTCTTTGTTAGTGAGGTATACAGCATTCTGTGGTGTTGTTTTAGTACCCTGGCTGCACTCTATACGTCTTTCTATAGTCTGGTCTCATTTCTGAAGGATAGTGGACATATCAGGCCTGGGGGGAGTGTGAAGTGCAGCTGCTGTCAACACGACTGTGGTCACAGCAGAGGTCAGCGATCCTCTGACCCTCTGGCAAAAGAACTGGTCCCTTCCATTTAATACCATGAACAGAGGTCTCTGTTTCACTCTTACTTACACACACATGGCATTTCCACCCAATTTATGTGCAACCCTGTCATGCAAACCTACAGATCACACTGCAGTTGATGCTGTAGTTAATCAAACTTACTCCCTGCATATCATGAACCCACTAAATTAACAAACATTAGTGATTAACTAGTGAAGCACTGACAACCAAAGGCTCCTCAAGTTTTACTAAATGACCACTCTGCGCTTCATTGCCACTCTGCTGAAGTGTCCATCCATGGTGAAACAACACCAAGCCATGATAAACAAAACCAATATCAGCATAAGTGCCTGCATAAGGAATGTAAGTGCCTGGAAATATGACACTGTAAGTCACAAACCCGCCCACTGCTTCTATCCTGAGTCATGTGGCTGTCGCCATGGCAATTGAGTTTCCTGATGAAAGCCGTCCACCAATGAGATGCTTACGTCACTCTAATCGGTCAGACAGCCTGTTCATGCTTACAGCGGCACATCACCCACTAATTTGTCAGCCGTAGGCTTTAGAATCTGCACATTTCCTTTCTCTCCCCCACCACCACCGCTACGCATACAAGAGATCCTAATGAGAGTGCACATGTTCAGCTCGAGACTGAAAGTCGTTTTGACTTTATACCTTAAGCTAGGACTGAATTCAACACTTGATGTTTCGGTACGGGTGTGACATTTCCCAGGCAAGGGCATATTCACACACCTTCACAGGCCTCTGCTTTGGGGCAGAGGCTAAAAATAATCTGAGGATGTTGCGGTGAAGCTGTTGCACAATAAAACCTCTCCTGAGCCTCAGTCTTTTACTACTCCCTAATTGGCTACAGGACCTTCTCACCTACTTTATTGGATGTTTTGACAGTGTGGGAGCCAAAATACTGCCAACGGCTTCGCAAGGTTTTTCATTTTATCACTGAGTCCTGTTTTGTTCTCAAACGGTGCAACAAAAAGCTTAAGAAACTGAATCACATAATCAGGCGAGATCTGTATGTTTTGATCCCATTACTTTTCTATAAAAGTAACTTTTTTTATTGTGGGACTATTATCAGTTTTTTGTTCGTTATGAGATGAGAGCAAACAAATTATGATCCAATTTTGAAAAACAAAGGGCATTTCAAAAATAAACCCATCCAGCGCATTTCTTAACCTGCCAGACAGCATCTCAAAACACCTTAGAAGCATGGCACGGTGCTGTAATGACGGAGAATTATAGGTAAAGTCATAGCAGAGTTTATGGGAGGCAAAAGACAGATTTAAAAAGATGAGTCATGGGAGGCAGATGTCTGTAAAGAAGACTATATGTGTCTTGCAGGTGTGCAAAATCCAAACACTATCACTCTGCAATCTACGCATCTTTCCTCCCTCAAGCTGTTTGTTGTCAGTTTTTTAGATCCAAGCATCAATGAAAAGCGCACTGCACTGTGCCGGCCGCATTCCCTGGCTGTCAAGGATAACATTGTTGATACTTTAAAGGTGCAGCATATAAAAGGTGACTATATTTTTTTAATTGATTTCTTACTGGAAATTCACAAGACTGCATCTCATTTTAGTGGGAAAAGAAGAAAGATCAACAAAACATTGTGCTTGTGCTGCTTACATCCGAGACAGAGGGAGGTAGTTTCTATTAGCTGGTTTCAACTGGCACGCTAGGTTTGTATATTATTGACACACTCCAGTGTGCATGTGAGGGAGCATAAGGCTAATGGAGAAACCCGCCTGAAGGTGTGGCTTTCCACCCTCGGGCTCTATTGTGCTCCCCAGCAATATGGCCCGCAGTAACGGGAGAATTAAAAACAAGCCCTGTCAATTTTCATTATGAGGCATCAGGTGCTGTGCCAGGTCCAGCAGTCATACTCGGCTGCTCCCCACCACCCTCGGAGCCTTTTAACCCTAATTGACAGTCTTAAGTCCACTATCCTGGGTGCTGCTAAGGAGACAGACAGGGGAGGGAGGGAGGGAGAGAAAAATAGAGATACTGTGTAGAAATGCAGTAATAAAGGGGACAAAGTTCTATGTAACCCCATGAAATTCAAATCCCATTCTTACCCTAACCCAACCCTAAACCGTTCTCAGTAAATAAGCAATTTTGGGGAAAATGCATGTTTCTTAAAGAAATCAAAGTAATTTGCTCAGGTTTCAATGGGTTAAATATTCAAAGTGTTCTCCTTATCACGCTGATTTAATTAGGACAACAGATCCTATTTCATTGTCTCTGACTCCAGAGTAGGTGAATGCCTTTATCTGCTAAACACCGCTGCGCATTTACCACTGAACAAGTTGACTCATAAGCTGTGTAACCATCCCTACTGCTCCCCTCTCCTCTCTCCTCCCTGCCGTTAAATGCTAAACCGGGCGAGCCATGCTAATCGGTGGGAAGAGGCGACTAAAGCTGCTGCTAATCCATTCTGGAATTACGGGGGAGAACAAATTAAGAAACTTCAACTCATTAGCTGAGCTTTAATTCACCGCCCCTCCTGGAGTAATCCCTAAACTCAGCCTCTCCAGTTAATTATACTGAGGCCCTGGATGAGAGGCCCTTCATTGTGTTTCTGTTGTTGTTGTTGTTGTTGTGCTGCGTTAAGTTTGTGTATTTGTGTGCCTGTTTGCCTCGGTGGTTTCGACTCAGAAAAAGCAGACTAAGAAACATCAATATCACAGTTGTATCCTACAGTGAGAATCACCTAATGCTAAATATTCTTCAGTTGGTAAGATAACTGCAAAGCTTTGACAATCCCGATGATTTATTTATTCAAGGGTTCAGGCTGTAAGGGAGATGAAGGGGGTGTATGTGTGAGTGTGTGTGGATGCACTTTTCTATTTGTGGCGCGGGGCATGAAAGTAAACTACATGAAAATATAAACACAGTCGATCAAAAATATGCACCGATCTCTTTTCTTCGGCGGGTTTAAGGGAGTTTTTTGGGGCCCTTCTGTGCATGTGGGAAATGGTAGGTACCACTGTGATGAGAGGGAGCAAAGTCAGAGAAATCAAAAGAGTCCCTTTCAAGAAAAAGTCACCTGTGCAGAGCTACAAACTAAATGATTTACAGGCTTTGGCATTTTCTCTCAGCTCTGGATATTGATATACACAAACTTATGATGCTGGCCCTTTTCGAGCAGGAACCAAAGGAGCGTAAAATGAGATTTGGCAATTCTGTGAAAGTGACTTTACTTTCTTTTGAATGTTTATGAGATAATTTAGTTTTAATGTGTGACACTGACATTGTATGTTTCTGTAATCCAGCACCTTTATATAGTCAGTTGCAAAATATTTCTCACATTGACTTTTTAGTTAACTCCACATAACTCTTTTGCAACTATTTAGGGACTGTACTTCATTTATCAGAGCAGGGGGGTAGCTGGAGTGTGACTCCCAACCCGGAGCTACAAAGATTTTTTCTTGAGCCTCCCTCAGTGACTGGGGGCAAAAGCATGACCCGACCTTCACCAAAAATAACCATATTTTAGATTTTCTCGCTATAATAAATGGTGAGATTTCTAACCTTTTGAAACTTAAACATATTTGTTTGATTTCTTTCAAGAACACGGGGAGAAGTTACAAGTTATGAGTTACAAGAAAATTAACAGGAATTTAGCAAAAAAAGAGAAGACAAATTTCAAAACAAAAAAAGGTAAAAAAAAATAAAAGAAATACATATATAGATAAAATAATTCATAAGAATAGCAATAATTATAATTATAAACGCGGTTTTCTGGACATTTCTAATTTTTTATAGTGTTCTCTTCTAATAATTTATCTCTTCTCTCTCTCACTTTTAAAGCTATTTTTTTCCCCCCAGATACTTTTCTTTACCTTTTTTCTTGCAATTTGTGAAGCATCTCTTGCCGAGTTGCTCATTACCTTTTTAGCCATGTTTTCAAAAGAAATAAAACCAATTTGTTCAATTTTCACTGGTTTAAAGGCAAGTGAAAGGCGTTAAATGCAGCACGAAAGCCAATGTCGTTCCAGGTTTCAAAGTTATAAAGAAAACTTGCCTTTAAAACCAACTTGCAGGCTTTTGGATTAAGGCTGTTCTTATATCATTAAATAGTTTTCAAAAGCACGTACATTCAGATGACTAAAAACTTGGTGCTTGACAAGGGATAATACAAGTGAAGAACAAAAAAAATTAGCACACTACATGCTCCCCAACATATTTAATTCCATTTGCACGGAGGTGACGTTTTCTAACTACATGCTCTTCAACAGCATGTAACGCCACCTTGGTAGTAATTGAATTAAATACTTAAGGGAGCATAGTGTGCCGACTTTATTGTTTCACCTGTTTTATACAAATACAAAATACAGTCATTTAAAGCTGAATGTCCGTCCTCGAAGCCAAACCAAAAAACATAACTCCCTCTCCAGTGCTGAAAACAATTATCTGAAGTGCCTCCCCAATTTAACCACCCCCTCCTCTCTCATAAATAATAAAGATTCCCCCACTGTTATTGGACTTGTTTGCGAAGCTTCATGTCTCCCCCTATAACTCATTTGTGCCCAAAATTGGGAATCAATACCATCCACATTAGATAAATGGTGTAGCTACACAGACAAAGGTGCTAACAAGGACACCTTTACAGACTGTTGTGCTGAGTGAATATACCTGAACTCAATGTGCTGGAACTGGAAAAATAACAATATCAGTCAGTCCTCTCAAAAAATGCATGTTATACAATAGATTAAGCTCTTGTGTCCGCCAGAGTGTTGAACTCATTTTCAATCTTCAGCCGCAAAATTTCAATCCGTTTTTTAGACCCCAGGTACTTTGTAAATTGACAGTATAGTTGCTGTGGCCACCAGCGCCTTTTTAGAGAGGATTTCAATGGCTTTCTGAGCTGTGCGGATGGATTCACATTTGAACTTTGTCATTACATGGCTGATAAGCCACCCATAAGAGAGGCTTTTGTAATTTCAAATATGGATAAGTGGCAGTAGAGGATCAAGCAGGAGCAACGGATGGATACATGGATGGGAGGATAGATGTGCATGCCTGTGCTTTAAAACCACTTCATGTGCCTCACTTATCCTGCCCAGAGACACATGTGGTGATTGTTGTAATCAGACGAAGCCCTCCAGGAAGTCTAATATGGAAGCGGTGTAATACCTGGTTCCAATTTGCTTTTGTTTACGCTCCATTCGCACAAGTGGCCCAGCCCATTTGCAATCACCGCCTCAATAATTAACCCCAAGTATTGTGGACCATGAAAAAAGGATGTGATGCTCTTGTCGCCCCTCCCTCCCGCACCCTGCTGGGAGCACATTGATTTGTGGGCCACGGGAGGTTAGTGCGGGGGCCGCTTGCCATAGATCTCCCATCAGGCTAATGAGGCGTGGCGTGACAGCTTTGGTGATTGGATGAAAAGAGGACGCTGCTTGTCGCTGTTCTGTCACTGAGCGGCACAGACTGGTGCCAATGCCCCCTTAATGCTGTGCTGTTGTCCGGCTATAGGGCCTTATTAAAAACAGGGGTCAAAAAACAGCTCTGATGAGCATTTCATTGTTTATGTTCCAGTAAAGAGCACAGAGGTCCTTCACTGACAACAAGCATGTTGTTTGTGGACATCAATTATGAGATCAGACCGTCAAGACTAAACACAAATACTCTGTATTTGTAAAGGAAAAAAAGCAAAAGAATTGACTTTGTGTCTGCGTGCGGGGGTGTGTGTGGTCACATAAAAAGAAATACACTTTGTCAAATTCAATTGAAAAATGCCTTTTCAAGCATCTATACAGGCACAAAGTCAGGAAGAAAAGAACTGAAAGAAAGGAATAGGAAGCCTTGATCTTTTTCGACTGTTCTTAATTAGTTTTTCTGCACATAAAAAATAAGCTTTTCTTCTGTTTGTGTCTCCATTGTTCTGTGATGCGATAGTGTTCATTGTGTAGCGGATCTCCAGGTATAATAAATGTCATTGAATGCGCGCACACACACACACACACACACAATGGCATTTCAACATGATGGAATTGTCACAACACTTGAACCCTCACACCCTAACTCACTTCCTCACACATGCAAATGCACACACACACACACACACACACACACACACACACACACACACACACACACACACACACGCTTGCTCCTCGTTTACCAGATTCCATCTTCCCTAAAGGCTCAATCTGACGCCAGATCAGATCGCATCTGACGCAAGGCGAGACCACATCCACACTCCTGCCAGCAGCTAAAGTGCGAAAAAAAATAATCTGTCGTTAATACCTGAACCTAATTAGCTCTGAAATCTGAGGTTAATTAAACAAAAGAAGGTTAAATTAAGTGACTGGGATTTAAGTGGCGACACACCGGATTAAATACGCCCCCGTCTTTCTCTGAATCACTCATCCTTGCTATCCACCAAAATCCTCTTCTCTCCTCATGTATTTTAAGACATTTTGGACCCATGCAAAGGGGTCTGTACTGTACTTCACCACCTAAGATGTGTTTAGAGAACATTTATTCTCTTTCATACACTTACTTCACTGCAGAATAACACCATATGAGAATAGCACAGTGCGTGTTGCTCAAATAAAGGTCAGCACAAAGGCTACTGATTATTCTCGTCATCCCACCACAGTGTATCCGTTTGCACCTCTTTAATGGTTGGCGCAAAAGTGATCTGATTTAGAACACCTGTCACATACTTCATCTAATAGGCTCACAGTGAGAGAAAAATTACAGTCAGGTTTCTCACATATAGACAGAGGGCAGCCTTCAAAGGATCAGAGTGCTCTAATGAATGCTTAATTGACATATAAACTACCGGTCATCATAAAGCCTCCAGAGTGAGCCCACGACTTGGCACAATGAAAGCTTTTGTCTCAACATAATCAGCTTTGATCTGCAATAATGCACTGTCAGTGAACTCTGGGGTAATGGATTTTGTTTTAAATATCAAGATTTGGAGGTCAGATATGAATAAGGATGCTAGTGTTCCTTAGAATGTATTTTATAACCAAAAATAAGGAGAAAGGAGATATACTGTGTGTTACAGTGGCTCTAATTTTGTGAGTGGAATTATAGCTCCTGTTGCTCTGCATGAGGTCAACATTTTTGTTTATTCATTTGCAGGGTACCCTTGCCCAATCATCCAATTCAGGATCGCAGACAACAAAACACAAATTCTCCTCACTCCCACTCACACATCCTCGCTGGACTGTAGAGCCGAGTGTTTTCAGCACACCTGAGATACACACACATTCCAAATGATGTTATTTTAAAAGAGTTATACAAGCAGGCGGGCATTTTTTATGAAAATACAGAGAAGCTAAATTGCAGGATAAATATTTTACCTATGCAGAAGCATCTGTACTTCCACCAAGGCCACCTAAGTGGAGAGCCTGCCACATTTTGTTTGAAAGCGCTGTCTCTCCGCAAATGACCTTTCGTGGGTGGAGAGAAAAAGCAGATTGGCCATTCAGTTCTTTTTTTTGTAGGGACAGAGGTGACATGATGATAGCCCAGCCACTGCTGGCACTTGAAAGCCCACCACTCTTAATGCTGCCACATCTGCACTGGTTCGTCTGCACTCAGGCTTTCAGCGCTGGTTAGTCTCCCTCTGCAGCTCGCTAATGACGCACGCTCGGCTTGCAGGGAGAAAAACCCCAGCTCCCAATAAAAAAACCCAGGTACCTCGAGCTCATCAATAATGCCTCTTACCCACTATAGCTTGCTACTGTAAACAACCTTAAAGGACAAAACCAACAAACATAAAAACCCTCCATTTTTGGCACAAGGCTTATTCCAGTAATGGGCCCTTACAAAACCTGTTGCCTCACTGTTTTCTTCCAGTCAAAAGGATGGAGGTGACTTTTTGAGAAGCTATTTGGTCTTTTCACATGGAGGGGAAACGTGCTGCAAGTGGGCTGTGTGCTAATGCTATTAGTGAGTTGCCGAACTAAGAGAAATGAACAAGCTGCTCAGAACGCCCAACAAAGAGTCTAGTGCCGGATGTATCACTATAATCATTGTATTCCTGTGTGGGCAGAGCCCTTAGTTTAACCACCATTCTCTCTCTACCTGAGGTTCATCATTATCGGATAGAGAGCTCAGCACATATCCACCTCTGCTTGAGTGCTCCGAATGGTGTGTGGATACAAAAATGTAACCCTGCTGAACATCTCTCTTTCTGTCCCTCCTCTTCTCGTCTTTTCCCCCTCCTCTTCTACAGGATGAAAGGAATGGCCTAAGGGGGGTCATTTGTATCTGCTGCCCCTGTTCCTTGTCTTAGTTGTCCAGCCTGTGGGCCATCTAGTCACATGGAACCAGGTGTCAGAAGGAGTAATAGCACAGGTCGATGTCAAAGGATGCACTAGCAACAGGGGGAAGCTTCCTTTCTCCCACATTTTTCTCTTTGCCAGTGAATCGAAACGTACCACTGGGAAATCGTTGGCTTTGTTGGCTTCACTGGCAGTGGTAGGTGTGTTGAGGGGTCGGGGGGGTGACGTGCAAACATTTTTTCCCCCTTTGTCTCACTGTACCCCTCTCATGCCCTCCAGGCAGGGCATATATCAAGAACATGCAGTTTTGGCTGTGGTTAAGTTTCGGACATTTTGCAGCAATGGCCTTCTTTAAGCACAGAATGTGTCTCAATTAGCGCTCTGCTGCATTTGAAAGATTTTGTTATACATTCTGTTTTTTTACCATAAAACCTTTGTGGTGAAATTCTTTCAGTTTGTTGATTTAGTATAACATCAATATCATGGCTTTTTTAACCCTTTGAAATCTGAGCAAATTGGTTTGATTTCTTGCAAAATCAAATGGAGAAGGCAGGTAGCAACTTAACAAAATGGCCCAAAAATAGCACGTAATTATTAAAAAGTTACCACAGAATTACCTGAAAATGATCTATACACTGACACAGACAGACACACACACACACACACACACACACAAAAGTAAAAAGCAAACAAGTTCATAATCAATATATATATATAATAATATGTTATACTATACTATATAATATGTTCACCTTTTACTATATTTTCTCAATGTGTGGGACATTACTTGTCAAGTTGCTTATTAACTTTTACCCCATTAAACCAAATTGCTCAGGTTTCAAACACTTAAAAGGCGTCTGAACGCAGCACATTTGAACTGATCTCAATCCGGGTTTCCCAGGAATACCCTAACCCTACCCAATCTCTGAAAAATAAAAATACAAAATCACTTCTGGTTAAATGACAGCACACATAAGAGTTGGTTAAATTATCTGAAATGAAGCTTTTGCAGGTGTTTGTCATCATCTATTTCCTCCACCAGCACTGAGAGATGTCCAAACTCCTGTACGCTGCTGACTGATCTATAGACCAAAGCCTTTGGAAGAGATTACCAGAGTAATCATCAGAATGCAGTTCCTCCAGGAATCAGTTATGAGAATGAATGGATTACATGAAAGTAATTCCAAGCTCAATATCAGAAGCTATCCCAAAGCCAAGAAAACAGATTCTGATCTCATACTGCTGCTGTTTCCTCCGGCTCTATGCAGCAGTCTAAGTACCTTTGAGACTCTCCAGTGCATAAACCACCTTCGGTTTATAGCACTGTCAAGGTCACAAGTTCACACTGATATTTTGCACATCTCGTACTACACACTTGACCATGTTTCTTTGAGTATTTGTGAGTCTTGCCACGGTCCCTGGATGCATTTACACATCACATCCAATCATAAATATATACATAGTCATACATATCAAGATAGACAAATACACACAAGCAAAACATTAAATATAATTAAAGAAAGTATCCCTAAAAAAATGTTTGGAAGAAGAAATTCCACCCAGTGTTTTCTCCTGCAGTAATGATATGGGTGTGCATCTGTCACTCTCTGCCCATGGCAAGACCCCATCTCCTGGGAGAGAAGGTAACAGGCGGCTAATCAGCTCCCTCTGACATCTTCATCACAAGCAGCCACACGCAAACACACATGGCTGCTCACTCGCACACGTACAGACATGCACACACATGCCCGAACAAACACAAAGACTCACAAACACGGCGCAGACAGATAAAAAGGATTAGGGTCTAACAGGCCAGCAGACAACAGGACAGAGGAAGGACATGCCGTGTGTGTGTATGTGTTAGCGAACCACAACTCCCTCGCTCTCTCTATCTATTTATCTGTGCGTGCTAGATTATGTCTGTCTCTCTTACCTTACGTACACACACCTGCACGACACGCAGTCCCATCTCCCCCTGCTAAACACACAGCACTTTCCTCCTCCCTGGCCTCAATCACTCCTATGTGATTAACAGACGAGTAACGTAAAATTGCTTATTGACTTGAACAAAGGTTATTTATAACATCAATGTCTAATTCCCCTCAGGCCTCCACATGCAACATCTTTGTGGCAGGTTTATGCTTTAGCCAGTGCACAGGTTTTGGCAACAAAAGAAAGCATTTACCACCCTGTGCCTGATTTCATTATTTCCTATTTAGCATATGCACAGTGTGCTGCACACAATGGTTCGGCGGTAAAAATCATGCATTTTTATGACAGTAAATGCAACAGGGTACATTTACATTTCAATTTTAAGCATTTAGGCAATACATGTATTCAACTACAATAAGCTAAGAATTTGAATAAGCCTCGATTATACAGTGCCCACACTGCCAAAAGTACAAGCAGAGAGTATTCTACAGATGTGAGGGTAAACACAGCGACTCCCCGGCAGTTGTGATGCCCTGATGTTTGTGTTTTGAGGTTTTCTCAAAGCAATAACGCTACAGTGTGTCATCTGTCATCATTTCATAAAACAGCTGTTCATAATCGTTATTGAACATTGGTTGTGGAACTTAAATGCTCCGCAGTTCATCTTACAGACAAGAAAGATGTCTGACAGAGGCTATTAGAACTGGCTGTTTACTGCGATTACAGGAGATTTACTAAATGTTGCAAAGCCTCGTTTCCTGATGACCTCCACCCTGCTTAGCGTGTGCTTGATACAAGCCATGGTAAATTATCATACATCTACTATCAAAGTGTGAACAGCAAAGACAACACAGCAGGACTCACACTGATTCCCTCTCTCATCTCTGGGTGTAAACCAGAGCGTGTTTTTTTATGCTCTCTGGGGCAAGATCACTTTGGGACCCATGTTCAAAAAGAACAAGAGAGTGTCTAACAACTTGTGATAGTATTGATTAGTCTGACAGAAGTAACAGAATTACTTTGGGGGTATTCAAGTTTAGGTTGGTTTATCCCTTCAGGATTTAAAGCTGAAGTTGTGCTCATGGTGTTGCCTCTGCTATAGTTTGGCTAACAGGTTATTGATGTGGCCACATTAGCACAGTTGTATCTGCAATTGGCAACATTTATGAAAAACAACTTTTTGTTTGTGAAACTGTCACTTTATCCACACAGCAGTGAATGAAACATAATATGTTAATAATTAATCTTTTTCCTTTTATTACTGTGGATGAAACTGCAAGAATCCACATCACTTGAACAAAAACAACCAATATAAGTAAAGGATTCTCTAACTCAGCTGTCAATTATGTCAATCAGTACTTGTAAACAGCAGTCAAACTGTCAAACTAGGCAACGCTGGTCAAATATGGATCATGATTCTGTTATTGTATTGCCTATTTCTCACCTCAAATGTTTTCAGAAACATTTCAGTGTACAGTCTCATTCCCAGGTTGTCAAATAACAATGTGTTGTCATGCTGCTCTGCATCTCGTGGTGATGCACAGGGCACCCATTAGCATCTACATATTTGAAGGTCGGCTTAAACACATTGTAGTTAATGTGAAATGTTCACTGTTAGGTTTTTGTCAACGAAAAAGTAGAAAAAAAGTTTTAAAACAGATAAATTTGTTACTTAATGTAATGCGACCTGATGTACATGCATCACATGAATTACGTCAGTGCATGATGTCCATAAGTACCTTGCATAGTGTAGCATTAAAACAACATTGACTTTATTACAAATTACCACAATTTATGTTTACATTTGAGTTAGTTGAAAGTCTGCTGCATCTCATTAGTATGTCAAAACCAGCTTAGCACATGTGACAGAGCATTAGTATATGATGCCCTGGGGATGAGAACGAGCTTGTACTGGTTAGCTGTAAAAGAAGAACTTATGACCTGGCTGGCATGTTTAAAGCAGTTGCACACCGCCCACCAGCTGTAGCCAACTTCCTCATTTTTCATCCAAACAGTACACTAAAACATGGTTTGGAAAGCAACTGAGGCAAAATATAGGCAATGCAGTAAAATAATCTTTAATGATATTTTATCAGTGCTGCCTAGTTTGACAGCTTGACTGTAGTTCATGAGCAGTGATTGCGTCAGAGACTCCACGGCTTTTTTGGAAGTGGAACGAGATTTTATTCATATACTTATCTGTGTCATGTTGTACTGTGTCAATATAGTGATAGTTTCAGCAGACATGACAAAAAGTTATTTTCATAAAAGTTAAGAAAAACTTTTATGATAACTTTACCCTTAAATGTACAATGTTCTATATGGACTCTCACTGAATAGCTGGTGTTTTGGTAATGATTTCAATGTGTTAAACTGCAAAGAAGAGCAGAAATTGCATCACTTGAAGTGCAGCAATTCAGATTTGAACAAACTTTTTATGAACAGCTGCCAGAAAGGTAGCAAGAGCAACAAGACTGGACAGGCAGCAAATACCACAATGATAAATGTGCTAAATGTGCCAGTAATAGCGTCACACAAAAAATGACGAGATGACGTAAAATAATATATTTATATATTTTTAAACTAAGTTTAGTTAAAAATTTTGGCATTAAACCCCTTTAGAAAATGAAAACAACTGTTGTTGACACACTCAAACAGAATGCAGAAGTACCAGAGCTTGCATCAAATTCACTCTTAACCTTAGACAGAATGATGAAATGCAACTGTTTTCCCAGTCCGATTCACACTGTGCAATGCACTCTCGGCCCCGTCAAATGGCCCTTTTGTGCCCGTTGTGAATATTTTATAAAAGAGGACTCATCTGTCAAGAGACAAGCGTCTGCACTTTGTGGTACTATTATCTCTCTTTTTTGTGAATGTAGACCCCAACGACACAAAAAAGTCTCCTGACATTCTGCAAAATGTCAACGATAAAGAGAACATTGAACACACATGGTGACCACGAAAGTGCTTTTAAAATCACACTCTTTGGGAAATTAATAAATACTTTGTGCTGCTAGTTACAAGCTGCTGTTGCCCTGGAACAAACCAAGTGAAATAAATGAATTTAAATAAAACTGTTGACAATAAAAAACACCAAGACAGCTGGGTAATTGGAATAAACATCTGACAAATTGACTGACAGTTAAGATTACCTCTGCACCTGTCTGTGAGGCTGCCTGTGCACACCTGCTGCCAACTTGGGTGAGATCAACATTAGCCTGACATTAGCCCAGCCACAGCACCCTAATCCCTGGGCAGAGGGCAAACACTTATTGGATATTTTGCTGGGAGCAGCTGCAGAAATGAAGCCTGATGCAGGGAGGGAAGAAGGAAAGCCATGAGGTTATAAAATCTATCTTTCCCCTTTAACCTTCTATCTCCCACAACCCTTCCTGCCCATTGCTCACCTCTCACCTTCTTCCCACTCTGCAGCCAGGCTAGACTTTATCTCTCTCTCTCTTTCTCTGCCTGCTGCTTTCTTCTCCACTCATGCATAAAAATATGTGTGCTTGCACTTATGCCACACACATGCACACACACACACACATAAAGTTCAACCCTGACAACCAGTGGGCTTAACCTAGCGTTTACCTCAGCAGCTGGGTTCACCACCAGCTACAATTACAACCATTAGCATGCTTAATTAACAGATTCACTGGCAGCTCACACAAGCAGAACATGGTCCCCCCTCTCTGCCAAAACCACCAGGCCTACAGAGATCCAACTCCCACACCGCTGTCTCGAAAAGGTGGGCAATTTGTGGGGAAAGTAAGAAAGTACCATTGTGCTGCTCAGCCTCATAGGGCACAGATAATAAAAGAACTTATTTTTTTTTTCTCTGCTTGGCAAGCCGTCCCATTTGACCTCGGCTGTGTTTGATGCAGACGGCCGCAGCAGTGTCTTTTGCCGTGATGTGCGCAGCCAGAAACACTAAACATGTAAACAAAAGCTGTGCGAATAAAAACATCAAAGCTGTGTTCCTCCTCATTGTGGCTCACTGGGTGAGAGACATTGGCAGCAGCTCCAGCTCTGGCACATGTCCGAAACACTTGAATTCTTCCTAGTGGTACCAATAAATGCCCACTCTCTAAAAAAGCTAAATCCCACCTCATGCTTTAAGGAAGTGAAGGCGGTGAGAAAACATTTCTTTGGAATGGACTGTATTTCAAATGGGTACATATGCATTTTATGTCTACAGTAAGGAACCGTTATTGTTCCGTTCCCACACACTGACCAGCTGCTCATTTGCTGCTAAACACTTTTTTGTTGAAGTCACACCAACTCCTACGCAAGTCGTATGTGAAGGGAGAGGGAGCCTCGTTACTCAGTGCAGAACAAGATTTTTCAAATAGCAGCCCTTGACCATTTGTTGCAACATTTTTGTTTGCTGGGAAATTGCAGCGAACCCCACTCCTTCCTGAAGTCTGCAGCAGCACTCAGTGCACTATTTACAAAGAGTCATTACTCGAGTTTTCAAACACCTCTCGTTCAGGCTGACTGGGTACATCCAGCTGTTTTTATGCTTTCAGTTTTTAGAATGCTCTCCTTATAAACAGAAAATGTTATTTATTTTGAAAGGTTTGCAGAGACATGTTTTGTACATGGAGAACAACACACTGTACATTACTTCAACCAGACTGACATCTGAGAGGACAGGAGGGGACAAAGGTGCTTCTGAGCAATTGAATCAACAGTCTTTGGTAAAAGAATCTGGAGGCTTAGCATCAATATGTGTGCAGATTTAAATTGGAGTAGGTTCCTGATTCACTGTCAAGAGAACAATAATGCCTTCAACAAGCTGGAATTAACAGGCAATGTGTTGCTTTGGCAAAGCTATTCTTCAAACATCACTAAATAAAAGGTTAGTCTAGGGATGGCATGAATGGAATAGGATCAGGGAATATCAGATGAAAACTGTGGACTGACAAATCACAGTTCAAATTTATTCAACCAAACCACGAATAGACCCCAAAGGGCCCAAAGAAAAAACAGGTTTCCCAAAATATCTAGTGTCCAACTGCACCCTTGTGGTTCAGTAATGATTGAGGGTCTCTTATGCTCTTCTCAAATGGAAAACAAATTCACAATTTCCAACAGTATCCTCTCCTGTCATGCAACAATGTAAGGGCACTGACTAAACAGAGGTTCAAATCATTTAATTCTTCTTTTAGGGACAAAACTACTGTATCTCAAATGTAAATATGCATATATGCAGACAAAATTCGGCTTGGTCAGTGGCCTGTCACATCAACATATGACGTGTTAGGACTGATTTGACAAGTTGGGAATGAGACCAACTTGATACAGAATGATATAGTCCACACAGTCCCAAAGCTTTCACCATAGAGGAAACTGCATTATGATGGCACCAATGACAGCTAAGACAATGCTATGCATTAGTGGTGTGTAACCAACTGAAAATGGTATGCAGGTCTTATACTTCTCTCCTGGTAGGTGATGTCATCAAAACTTGACAGAAAAGTAATTCCAAAGAAAAAATATGATGTAGAAAGTGAGAGAAAAAAAATAAGAAAGGTGTCATGGCTGGACAATCCTCAGTGAAGTACTTGGGGATAGGGATATAACTTTATACAACAATAATGTAACGCTACAATGATGCTGGAGGAAGGGAAAACCCAATTAGATGTGGGCACTGGTGCACAGTCCTCCGGAGAGACCGACCAGCTCTGTTAAAAATGTATCATAGTGCTGAGCTTATTAAGATGTCATCTGTGCAAGCTCTGCAGGTTCAGGGTAAATACCCTCATGGCATATTCTTCAGTGGGCACGTCGATCCACCCTGTCGCCACTTTTGCAGTCGATGGCTCTTTAGTGGCTGTCATTGGCTGCCTAGAATGCTTCATAAACATCTTGTGCTTTTTCACCTAATTAGACTAAAGGGATTTCACTAAAGCATAGGCAAAGGGGGGCTTTCTACTCGCATCAAAGGTACTGAGGAACCTACTGTAAACTGTCACCCAGACCCTAACCCACTGCTCTCTCTTCCCCTCTCCGCTCTGTCTCAGTTCTCAAACTTAACAATGTCACACCCTTGCTTTTGTTTATTTATTTCTGTCAGACATGCTTGCACGGATTGTAAGATTTCAAAGTTGCAGTAACTGTTTGTGGTTAGAGGGCCACTGGGGCCAATGTGCCAAAATGTTGTATCCTTCAAAACAATCTTTGCAATCTTTTGCGAATTACGTATTGTTATTTGCTTTCATCATTGCAATGAATATCACATACTGCAGTGCCATTTACTGAGATTTACCATGTTTACTGTGCAAACTGTAGTCATCTTACATTATACATATAAGTGTTGCCAGACATCAGTGTTTGGAATTGACTTTATATCTCAAGCATTATCTACTAAAAGCAATGACAATTTACAATCCAATTAGAGTCCTGGCAGAGAAAATAGCCTGATGCAGCTTTAACATTTGTTGACTGAGTTGTTCTGTATCTGGTTTCTGCCAACAATTCCAAACACAGACATATTCATGAGCACGCTTCGCACACGCTGTGTAGACATGTGTGAACGAGACATCTCCATAACCGGACCAGCTGACCTGAGACTTGCGGAGCTGCTGGTGACTCCAGGGAGAAGGATAATAGAATTTCTCTAGCCGCCTTCCTGTTAATTACAACAGACCTTGGCTCTGAATAAATATTTATTCAGAGGGTACAACAATCTGTATGCATATTGTAGACAAGCAAGCCCTGGCTGGCCAGAACAATGGCTGGACATGCAGTAAGTAAAGAACACCAGAAAAGAAACAAAAAAACAAACCCAAAACAAAAGTAATTTTAGTTTTGTGTATGGAGATGTGTGGGTAATGCATCGCAGTGCTTTTAATTACCACCAAGCCACAAATGCTAAAAGCCAGATGTCACAATAACTATGGCACTATTTTATATGGATAGTTGTTATTTTCTCAACCTTTCGAAGCAAAAATGTGACATGCTTGTATGTTGGAACAGAAATGGAAAAATAAGTTTGTTTCAGAATACATATTTTCATTAGTTATTAGTTAAGCGGTAAAGGGATCTTGTTCACCAATGTGTGGTTTGGCCGGTTGAACCAAAACTAAATCATTTGTAGTTTTGTGTGAACTATAACAAAAGCTTTAAATGAAAGGAAGTATATGAGTTACCTTCCAAATTGAGTATGAATTTTAATATGATAGGGGAAAGAAAATGTGATACACATGTACTTATGCATCACACAACCTATGAATACTTCTGGACTGCAGTTACATATCAAATTTCCACTACCACTTATATATTCCATGTCAATGGCTAATTTATGGGTGTTTTTAAAATTGAACCTCTATTTAACCAGATAAACCTCTTGAGATTAAAAATGTCCTGGCCATGCAACGTCAGTTACAGACAGACAACATAGAACAAAAATCCAAAATCAAAATATGCAACTCCAAAACAAGCACTTCAAAATACTCAGAGATCGCAAAATGTCATTATCATGACAATAATTACATGAATTAATTATTATATAAGTGAACTATAAAAACAAGAACAATGAGGGTATCGGCACACACAAAATTCTTTTAACAGTGCTATAACAACTACAGATAATTATTTGCAAATAGATAATTATAATTAGGAAATAAAATACTGTAAAAAACTTACATTTAAAAAGTCTCGCCTATGTCCTCTATGTTCTTCGCCCATGTGCTTCACACAGCGAAGGTAAGGAATTGAACTGCAAACACACTGAGTTGCAGAAATTTTCTTTGACAGATGGAGAAAAAAAAATAGAATCTATACTTTGGCAGGTTCACTGGCAGAACCACCAAACAGTTGGCAGGGAAATGTTGAAGCAATATAAAGAAGGAGAGACTGGATCCAACACCACACTGAGGTGATTGAAAGCAGTGAAAAAAGAAAGAAAGGAACAACATGACACTGCCCTGGTCTATCAATGTATCTACATTGTTAGAGACTTGAAAAGTACATGTAGACCAACACGCATGAATATGAACAGAACACTCATGCACCCTCTCCCTCTCGCTCTCTCTCTCTCTCACACACACACACACACACATGCACACACTCCCCTTTGCTCTGTGGGCCAGGCAACAGCTGTGTTTGGTGCAAGTGGAAGAGCAGCTAATGAACCAAACAGAACGCTTGACAATTCACATCTGCTGACACTCTCCAGCTGCTGCCAGCAGGCTGGCCTTTGCAGGCCTCCCTAGACCAAGACCTAACGCCAGGGTAAACACCTGGGAAAGACACCACGGACACACACAGACACACACCCTTTCATGCATATACAAATGCACCACAAAACCCACACATGCACAGATTCCTGGAAACTGCCCCATGAGCATGATCTCTGCCTTACTAAAAAGCTTGAGTTTAATTTTTTAGAATAACTGAGGTCGCAGTTGATGCGGAGGTGGGAGTGAACTGAATCCATTTGACCACAGTTAACATAGAATGAAACCAAAAGCCACAAATGAGCAGTGATACACCCACTGTCTGCGGTTGCATAAATTGCTCTAAACATTATGTCACATGCAGTGTTACCTTGTTACACCTTAAAGCACAACATCCTGTATCAATATGCTGTTTGTGCCACTATCTATGATACCGCGCTGTGTTTTTCACTTCACTTCACTGTCTGTGTCTCTCTATGCAAAGGATTTATTTATAGCCAGGTCTGAAGAGAAAGAAGCCTTGCTGTCATTGTAGCAGACAGGTTAGTGGTCCTCGTCCTCCACAAGGTCTCATTACAGCCAACACGCAGGACAAAATGGACTGAGCCCCTGATGTCTCTGTCATACTGACTTTTATATATATAATTTTGTACTGCTCGATACAGGTGATGGCTGTATTTTTAGCTGAGCAACAGGTTTCTTACCTTTGGTGCAACAGAAATTATTAGATTTCTAAACTGCAGCATCGTGGACATAGATATATTTAGTGAAAAAATAACAAATTACAGACATATTGTACACAGCGCTTACAGCACCTCAAACATATGTTCTATAACGACTTATTCTCCATCTGCTATAGTAACACTGAGACATGAAGCAAGCATGGCGAGCATCACTGGCGATGTAAAAGCAACCATACTGCGAGGATGCTAAGATGAAAAGTGTTCTCCTGGGTGCTTGTCACTGCCCTACTCCGTAGCCTCATTTAGTGAGAAATGGCTCACCTGTTCATTGCAACTAGCAACATATATAACATGTGCTCACACACACAGCTAGGTCCCATGTGTCTCCCTCTGTCTCCACGCTCCATCTCACCAGCCGGTTTCCTTAGCACGCGCTCACTTACACATACCTATACACAAATTTGTTCTCACAGAACAGCCCTTTTGTCATTCTATCCCTCTCCCACCCACTATCTTCCAATTTGCCTGCGATCTTAATGTGGTGAAAAATGGCTCGTCTTTTCTGATTGCATTTGATAACAATTTTGTCAAGGCTCCTCTGGCAGCCAGCGAGGAGCAGTCCCATCAGCAGCTGTAGCTAATTAGCCACTATCGCTAGCTCTTTTGGCTCACCCGCCGCTGCTTCCCTTGGCCCAGTCGCTTCTAAGTATAAATTATTGGATTGTCGAGATAAACGAGGGCTGGCAAATAAGTGAGCAAGAGAAGGAGAGAGATGAGAAGGGGTTCAAGGAGGAAGCATGTAGAGGAGGGGAAAAAAAAGAAAGAAAACGCTGCAGGAATAGCAGTAATTGTCTTGTCTCAGATTCCCAAACTTTACTTAGAGATAGGTCCTTGGACATGATATAAGAACTTTATGAGTATCTATATTAGTATATATAACTTACTTGAGCCAGTTATGTGTTCATCATGATCAAATTAATTCAATTCACCTAAATAGCATGTGACGTTTACCAAACCAATGTCTCTATGTTGGTATGAAGCCAAGTCCTCTATTAAATTCAAGGCAAAGAAAGGCCCCAAACATGTTTTCCTACACATTCTGTAATATTTGAGATTGTTTTAGAAGCACACAATTGAAAGCCCCTTTCCTTTCATTTCCACATAAATTCCCCAGACCGAGTTAACAATATTGGAGATAACAGCAAAACATTGCGAAACCCAAACTCTAGAGGACTTGGGCATAATTTGCTGTGCACCACTAAGGTGCTGATAGTTGCTGACCGTACAGGGAAAATGCGACTGAATTACTGTGATAAAATAAAAAAAAGAAATGGCCTGATGAAAACACAAGGCAATCCCAGAGAACAGAAAGTCTAGTCAAGGACAAGCGGTGAGCGATAACACATGGGACAATCTTTTATCCCCCTCTGATTAATTCCAGGTCCTCTGTGCTGTACACTGGATATAGTGTCATCAGCAACCTCTATGTTAATGGGACTTTCACCAGGGTTGCAGGAATCTGGCCCGTAGAGAGCTGTTGGAGTGTACAGAGATTAACCTCTTGGCCATCAAATGCATTTGTTTGCTGTTTTTCGTCCCTCATTCTGCTGCAGGTATTGCATCTATGGCACATTGCACAGCTTGAACCCCTAGAGGAGGAGTAATGACAAGCGTGGCTGACATGAAGCAAAAAATAATAAGCATCCTCATAATGGAAAAATCAATATAAAAGGACCCATCTTTGTGGAAATACCTACATGAATCCATGAATTGTGCATTGACAGTCACAGATTTTTTTTTTTGGATTAACCAATATTGTTTTTTTGGGGTTATTTTTTTAAATAGAACAAGAGAACAAGCGACCGATGTATAATTCAATACAAATCAAAGCAAACATTTTCAGCATGAAAACAAACAGCACAGCACAAGACAAACATGGTAACTAGACTAACAAAGTGAGACACTAGATGGTTGGTTTTAGATTAACTAAATTATGTACGCCTCTGTTTGTGTGTGTGACTTATTTTGTCTGGGTGGATCGGTTGTCTGAATGACCGTACTAACTGTATGCTACTGAGGGGAAAAAGCAGTAGCAGGAGGTGGCAATAAAAAAAAGTTACAAAAGTTAAAAAAAAGGTTACAGATTTGGATTTGGGTATCTTTGTCCTTCTCATATGTAAAAAGGAGTGAAACAGAACTTAGAATGTACTTCACCAAACAAAGCGTTCTCAAATCCATGGTCAGTGGACCGTTCACTTAAGGCACAGAAATAAAATTTGCTTTTCTGAGATAATGGTGCTTCAGAAGACTCACTTCGCAAACAGTAAAGAATACATATGTTCTATGAAATAATTAGGGTGTCACGTGTCAATCAATTGCAGGGCCCTTGAGTAAATGAAGAGGCAGTTGAAGTCAGAGAAAATGAATAACACCAAGAATGAAAAAAGATTCATTTAGATTTAAATGGCATCATGTTGCATTGCAAAATTCTGCACCTGTGTGACTACAGAATCCAAAAGCAATTACTCATATGTCTGTAATTGTTCAGGTTTTACCAGCAGGTACTGCCTCTGATCAGATGCTACTCTATTTTTTATCACACTTTACTAAAGCTTGTACATGGGCTCAACTTTTTTATTAGATTTCCATCTTGTACAGGATAGTCATCACTTGAAAAATAACTCAATGAGATCGATGGCCAAGCACTGAATCTTTCTTGAAGAAATTGTTACTTAGGTTTTTGGAACTGTCTCTCAAAAATGCATTAAGGCACGGTGCATCATCAGTTAGCTTGCCGTCTATGCCTCATTGGCAGTATTCCAATAAAACTTACAATGAGTCATGTAATGCAAATCTCTACCCCATCAATTTCACCTGGCCATCTAGTTGATGATAAATTACTGTGACATAAATCACATTTTTGTTATGGCTCTCCACAGCCTGATGAAAGCATAGAAGAGAACCAAAACTATATTATATTCCCATTCCCCTTAAGCCTGGACTACATTTCATCTATTTTGTATATCATGTCTTTATGTGATGGTGGTCGAGGGATTTCAGTGTTTACTTAGGGGAACACCGAAGTGCACATTTATGCTGTATTGAGTTTTTTCGCTTTGGAAGAAAAATCCCAACAGGATTGATCATTCTCCAGGCTTTTAGAAACACGTGTCCTCCCATCCAACATATCTCACAGCAACACTCTAACATTGAATTCGGGAGTCATTGTACCTCAGAGTGCGAAAGTAATCCAGCAGTGATACAACTATCACTTTGACTGCATTTGCTACAGACGTCCCTGCAACATTTCCTATTTATCACTTGATAAACC
Source organism: Plectropomus leopardus (assembly GCF_008729295.1). Lineage (NCBI taxonomy): Eukaryota > Metazoa > Chordata > Actinopteri > Perciformes > Serranidae > Plectropomus > Plectropomus leopardus. The sequence goes on along the minus strand of NC_056467.1, from coordinate 9,440,025 downwards.
AACACAGATGTTCAGACTACATGGGCTGCAAAGGCTGCTTCCTTTCTGTCTAATATAATGTCAGGTGAGAAAAACTGCAAGTATCAATGACAGTAATACAGAATGCAAACTGACATGCGTAATTGTTAGGGGTATAACGGTTGCCGTATCTAGCATATGCATACTGTACATTATCACTGCAGGAGGGTTTAGTATTAGACTGCAGTGAAATGCCAAATGCAAACTGACTGTATGCCTGCTTTTGTGGAAATCACTGGAAGGGGATGAACCATCCGTTACAGCTATGCATTTAATGAGGCAGGAAGCAGGAATATAAAATTCAAGAAAGTCTTCTGCCTGATCGTCGACAGGTGTCTTTGTGCTAATTGAAGGTACGTCAGCAGGCTTTTTGGTGTCAAAAGGAAACATACCCCCAGTGACTATGACTCAGCTGAGATGAATGATATAAATGCATTTAGAGGAGATAAGATTTTAGTTCAAAAGGCACATTGTGACACCTACACACCAGGGGCGTAAAGACAGACAGTGCAGGCAGCGTGGTTGTACTGGGGGTGAAGGGGGCCCATTGAGAGAGCAGGCCCTCCAACAATATGTTGGGGCCCATGTGAGTGATTAAGATTGACAAATCGGAAATATGCCTATATTCAAAGACCTTATGTCATGTAAAAAACAATGTATTTTGCTAAATATGTCCCCAAAAAAAGTTTTTCATTTTTTGGCCAAAATTACAGTATAGACTTATTCTACATAAACTAGACAACTATAAACCACTGAAAATCTTTTAAGTTTGATAAAAAATAATCTTATTTGCTTTGGTGCTTTTGTCAGATTTTAACACATATGTCATGATTGCTGTCATGAACCCAGCATGACTGCTGGGTTAGGGTAAGATATATGTTGATGTTGCCGAATGTCAAATGTTGGTGTAATAGTGTAGTGCAAAATCTGTTCAAACATTAGAGCAGTGGTTATATAAATAAATATTCTGATAGCTTTCTCTTTGACCTCTCTACTTTCCCAATGCAATAGCCTGTGTAGCTCATTTGACTTAGACTAGACTTTACTTTCATACAGCCTGTCATAACTACTGCAAGCCACTGCTACACACACAGCAATCTCTCATCACATTGAATTGGACTGTGTGTTTCTGTGTGAGTGTGTGTGCTCACTAGAAGTTTTCACGGGGGATAAAAGAAAGCAAACAAACAAGTTACTGGCAGCCCTCAAAAGCTGCTAACCAGTGTGTGATTTGCAATTCGCGTGTTGACCTTCACATGTCAAATAGGCCCACATCAGAGGGAATAGCATTCCTCTGCTGGTACGTTGTGTGTGTCTGTGTGTGTGTCTGTGAGAGCAGAAGAAAATCTATGGTGTGCTCAGCTGAGTGTCCATATAGTGTTTCTTTTTTGTTTGTTTGTTTTTTTTCCTTCAGCAAAAAAGGCCCTGGCAGGACACTTGCGACACCAGCACCTATCAACAAAATTTTGAGATTTAAAACTACAATCATAAAAATGTTAAAGCACTCAGAAAAAAAAGCTGGGTACATAGGCTCTCTGCATTGGGAACAATTGAAAAATACACTATGTGTACACATAGCCCTATTGTTTATTTCTGTTAGGTCTGTTAGGTTGCAGCTCTCATTGATTATTAAACATATACTGACAAAAACAGAGTCTCAACTGGGAGTGAGCACACAAAACAAAATTGCCTTTGCCATTTAACTGAAGAAAAGTGTATTCCTGTGAGCTACAAGTGATAAAATAGTAATGTGGATTGGATCATCACCGGGCTTAACTAGAAATAATTACAATTTAACTTGTCCTTCATCTCTGACAGCATTATAACGTATTGATTTTCACTTCTTTAGTGGCAACACAGAAGTTCTTCTTTACAAACACCCCTCATTCCTATTCTCCCATCCTCTTCCACTTAAGCTACCACTATCGACGTACCAAATCCCAGACGCTTGTGAATGACAAACTGCCCCTTCAATAAAATTCTTCATAAATCACACAAATAATGGTGTGCACCCCTATGCCTCACTTGACAGATAAGAGATGGATTATGGATGCCGGAGGGGTAGCGCCGAATGATGCACCCCATTAGGTGTAGGGTAGTTATTCAAATCAATAACTCTTGTCTTGTTAAAATAATCCACCTCCTTCCCTTGAGGTTCGGACCTGTCAGCTGATGACACCTCTATTTTGTTTACCTTGTCAATTTCCAATCACATGTTTTCCCCCACTTCCATATACAGTATCTACTGTGGACCTTGGCCTGCGAGGTGCATTATGTGCTACACAGAAAGTGACTGCAAGTGCGTGACCCTTTCAGGCTGCTGTTTGGTCTTTAAACCTAGCACCAAAAGCTGGAGCACAGGGATGTTTTAGAGAGGAGAAAGTGGGACTAATTATCCAGAGCCCCAAAGTTTGACAGGACCCTTGAAAAGCCTTGGATGAAAAGTTGGGTGATTTTTTTTTTTACATACTTTTTATTTCTAAGCTATTAGTGCCATAGCTAAATTAAAATAAGCTGAATAAACTGGCTGAACGCTTGACCTTTGTATTTAAAAAAAATAAATGTGGAAGCTCTCTGAGGACTCTCTCCCCTCTTAAAGGCGCTGTTGGATCATCAACATACTAGCGGGAAATCAGGTTTCCAAAAAAGAAGAAAAGAGAAAGGAAAGGAAACGAAAGCAAACTGCCCTTCAGTGACTTTATATGCATTGCGTCCACAATGTGGCGTTACCCCCCTGCCGGAGTAGGAGCACTTTCATTACTTGCATCTTTACGCACCATTATCATTGCAATTTTGTAAATTTTGCGCTAAAGCCATTATCCTAGCTGACTGACAGAAATTAAACAACTTTAAAAAGATCAAATCATTTTAGTTCTCTTTAGTTCTCTCAAATTCTTTTTAATGTCATTATTAAGTGAATATATTTTGGTTTTGATTGTTGGTGTGCCATTTTTCACTATTGTCCATCATTTTATAGACACATTAACCAATAATGTTGTAAAATTGGTTATTGGTTGATAATTATTACTTCAAACCCTAATTTATATGAGGAGATAACACTAAATTCAGTTATACAAATAAAAGTTTAGGTTAAATAAGCGTCAGGTAAAGCTGATAAAACAAATCCATTAGATGCTTGAATTGTGAGCTTAATTTGTCACATGTGACCAGACGTGACAGAATTAATTTGGTCATCTCAATGTGAAATATCCCAGAAACAGCCTAATGCACCAGAGGCCAAGATGCTTACCGCTGCAAAATCCTCATTATCTTAAATAAATTGTTAAACTGTCAGGACAAGTTGATAAATGGGCCAAAGCATGACATTTAAAATAACAAATTTGTCCTTATGTTAGAAAAAAACACATGTAACTCCAAAGGAAGCCTTCCTGCTGTGCTCAGATCTTGTGAAGCGGTTGAAGTACAAAGACTAGAGGAAAAAAAAAAACATGAAATCAGAGTGGGATGTGACTGATTGTTTTTGAGTAATGGCTCCACACACTGTGTTAGATCCTCCAGGCCCGTTGCACTGCATCTGGCCAAAGACAAAGCTAATCGCGGAGGACGGCGACGTGAGGGATTGTGGTGGATGGGCCCACCGCAGGGCAGCTTGGCTCATGCTGGGTGTGATGTTTGTACGTGTACAATGTGTGTGCGTGTGTCTTCGATCATGAGCTCAGTGCGGGGGTCATAGCACAAACATCACAGAGGCTTACCTCAAACTCTGCATCTTGTGTGTGTGTGCCTTGTTTATCTTGTTGTGTACGTGGAAGGGTTCATTGGTGTTTGCAAGCTTTGCCTTAAAAGCTAAGACCACCCCAAGCTGCGATTGCTTTGCCAAGCATAAGAGATACTTTTGCCCATTTTCTGTGGCTGACTGTTTGTAAGACAAACAACATTAGTCATCCTCGACAGTTGCCGCTATCACTCTCGTTTAATGTTATTCCCAATAAAGTGGCCAACATTGTCGCATCTTTTTACAGGACTTAAATTTGTTTACGAACATCCGCTGTGTGAGTTGATAAGACTTGTGAGCATGAGCATGCCGATGACTAGCTCATCGCATGCAGTATTTTCTATGGAAGGCTAAACTCAAGCTTCCAATGAGCCTCGTCTGAATTGCAGGGCTCTGAAATTGGAAAAGAACCAAGCTATTTTAATGCAATCATGTCTTTTTCTTATGCCTTTTCCAACACTGTGCTTCTCTTGTACTTCGGCATCAATATGTATTTCATTCCTCAGGTCCATGTTTGAAATTACAGAGAACTCTCGGGATAATGGCTGAGGATTCGATTCACTCTGGGCACATTTAGCACAGAAAAGAGCTAAAGAAGCTTGTCACATTTTTTTGGACTAACATACCTACACAGGATAAGGTTGGTAAGAGGGCTCTGCGTGGCTCTAAGCCTATGAAATCACTGACTCCCTGGTGAAGGATAGAGACAAAAGCTTCCAAGCATCTCCTGTGAGTGAATGATGAGCGAGGTTGTATTGCTGTGGACAGACACCGTGTTAGAAGAATGGGATTGGGAGGGAAGTAGTCATTTGCCAACGTTGACACCACAGGGAAGCATTGTCAAACAAGAGTGAGGATATTGAATGAGCGATGTGGAGGGGAGAGAGAAAGTGAGGGAAAAGAGCAGCCTGCTGGGTCCTCTGTACTCGGGCAAACAGGAAAAAGTAGTGGAGGTTGTGAATAACAAATTAATTAGAAATGGGAGCAAGATAGCGATGGATGAGAGGCCCGACGGACAGGGTCCAGGGAAAAAAAAGCCAATCACGGAGCAGTGGGCTGTGAGCCCCATCCATTATGTGGGGACTGACAAGTTACCAGCAGTCAGAGCAGGAGCTGCACTTAATAAATCAAAGCTGACAACTCCTCCTTGGCCCTATCTCAAGTACAGCTTTCCCACTTCCCCTTCCCCAGCTTCCATTAAGCTTCACCTTCTGCGGATACCAGCTCCGCCGCTGCCCACCTTCTAAGCACTGGATTTGTTATTCCCTTGGTTGTTTCCAAAAATATGCACTCCATGCTGGATTTAACAGTGGCAGAAACAGTCAGGGGGTTACAAGTTTGGGCAAAAATAGTGTTGAACAATTGTGATCTGGAAGGTTAGGCAAAAAAGACAACTTCTCCCATTTTTTTTATTGAGCAGCTATTAAGCAAATTGTATATATCTTTTTAAGATAACTGTTTGGATTTTGACTTTTTTATTTTTTATGGGACAGCGTAAGCATTAAAGGGAGAGAGAGAGGGAGGGGATGACATGCAGCAAAGGGCTGCAGGTTGGAGTCAAACCTGCAGCCGCTGCAGCGAGGACAAAGCCTCTGTACATGAGGCATCACTCTTTAAGATGATTCATTATAGAATAATGACTTTCATCAAACAATGACAACATGAAGTATATGGTAAATTATTCTGCTCTTTCACCCTTGACAGTTAACAGCACCTGCCACGGAAGTCTTGATGTGATAATTGCGTAGAAATGCGTTCAGGAGACTAAAGCCCTGGACATGTAGCTGCGTTTCATCCCCAACCATCACTTCTGTCAAGTCAAATTGCCTTTTTCACAATGAGAAAAACAATCCATTGCCACATCAGCTCAACAAATGGATTGGATGCCATTATTTAGCACTAGTAATTTAGCACCGTTTGCTTTTAACAGGCTCCCAAAAAGTAACATTTTAATTAAAAAGAAGTTTGGGCTTCCAACAGTAACAAGTTTTCCTTTCTTTCTTTTTTTTTTTTTTTTATTAGGTCAAAAATCTTCCAAAGGATCAATTAGCACCTACCAGAGAAGCAGAATGCCTTAACAAGTTCTGTGCGGTGCAGCACACAATTTTAGCAATTAAGACTCTTGCTTTTACTAAGTGGAGAGGGCTCTTTGGGGGACTATTACACACACACACACACAAACACATACACAAAGGAAGAAAACAATTACTAGTGCAGATGTTTTTAACTGTAGACCTTGCTGGGATCAATTCTAATCAAGTGTCTGAAGATTGGGAATCAGCCTTGGCATTCCCTTGTTTTCAATTCATCTTCGGGTCCCAGTAAGACTGCACACACACACGCACACACATACACGCACAATGAAAGGGCATGAAAATTCTGGTTCAGCGGTAGCCTAAAGGAGTTATTAAAGGAGCGGGTTGTTATTGTGAAGGTCACTGGTTCAAATTATGTAGGGGCGGGGGGGTTAGGCAGGAAAAGTGAACCTGTGATTCTAAGAAATACAACGGTTATTACATAAAACTGATTCTGACTTACGGTGAAAAGCAGGACAAAAGGCACTTAACCCTGAACTGCTCTAGTGGAGCTACTCACTGACCTAAAGTAGAGCTGGCAAATCAGATTGCGTTTCACAGGTACATATGTGAGGTGATGCTGAAAAGTAAATGCTCACTCAGCAGTAACTCTCTTTGCAACAAAGAACCCCCCCAAACAAACAAACTAAAAAAACTGCTGTTCTTTAATCTTGTGTTTGCCCCAAGTAATCTAAGTCCTGGAAAATGGTTACGTCCAATGATAAAAGGTAATTCTTCGACGTGATCATAAAAATGTTATTTTCCTGCAGCTTACTCTTTAAAGCCTGCTTTTTCCGGTCCATTATCTCTGTTCAGATGTGGCAAATTTTATTACAAAACCTTTGTTCAAGGCAATGGAAAGGTTAGTTGCCTTTAAACAATCGCTATCACACTGCACCTACACTAGCTGCGGGCTGAAAGAAAGTCCTGCAGAAACACTGGATTATTGCAGTAACACTTTTTTTTTTCGCCCCTGAGCATTCAGAGACCCTCTGCTGACATACAGTATGAACTGTATACCTGCAGTTCCCTGATAAAGGGAAGAGAGATTTCAGAAATGTACCTAACACAACAGCCCTAGAGTGATAATGTGGTAAAGAGGAAAAGCCACTGTTTCCCTTTCACAACAAAAGGCTGGTGGGATGATATGAGCAGCGTCATAATCTGGAGATCGTGTTTGATTTGATAATTATAAATGCAAACCCGCAAAAAGAGGGAGGCTGCTGAAAGGCAGTGGTAGGCGAAGAGAAATCTGGTAATTCATGACCTTCTGTGAAGAGCTTTTGGTGAGTTTATTCAAAGAGTTATTTTAGTCGAGGGCACGTATTTGTTTGTACACTAATTAAGGAATTACAAACGAACACACGCATACATGCTCAAGGACTGTCGCATACAAAATAAGCTCCCTAACATGCACATGCAAAGTGCATTTTACACAACCCGGCAAGGCCTTGATGTTTGTCATGCTTGTACACACGCAGGTCAAAATTAACCTTGTGAGTCCCCTGGCTCTCTTCACGGTCGATGGTCATAAAACACTCCACATAGACACAAGACCTATAAGCAGTGCCCAAACATAAACAATTAATGCACACACATATACCAACTAATTCATTCATTAATCTTACTGTTATTTGATATTATAAGCATGGCACACTGTGAATGGCATTCCAAAGACACCAAAATCATCCTGTGCAAATAGCAAAGCTTATCCCAATAGTTTTTATCTTGTAGGAGGTGAATGCTTAAAATGTCTCCTCAGTGAAAGAAAATAACTGACTTTGCCCTCATAACTTTGTTTCTGAGTAGACAGATGATCTAATTTACCCATGACTACCAAGCAATTGAATTCAGCAGCTTGCAGCAACATGCCCACCACAGCCTATCCCTAACCCTGAGGCCGTCAAAATAACCCTGTGCAAATTATTAAGCCTGTCCCTATGTAACAAAGTCCATTATACAGCAGCAATATGTGAGATAGAGTAGAACATCTATAGGTAATGTGTAATATTATATTTACAAAAAAATCTGTTAATATAGTTTTGACCTGACATGTTAGCCCTCCAGATTCAATATGTGGAACAGTTGTTTCTACACTAACTACATTAACTAAATTTTTAAAGTTTAACTTCAAGCTTAACAACCCTTTAAAACCTGAATCGACATTAGTTTTGTTGTACTGCGTTCAGATGCCTTACCCAAGCATTTAAGCCTATGCATGCTAAGAGAATGCGTTTGATCTCTTTTGGAAACACGGGTAAAGGGCAATGAGCAACTTCACAAGAAATGTCCATCAAATAGTAAATTAATAATTAATAATTCTACATAGAAACATATTATATTATTTTAAAAATTATTCTTTTTTTTTTGCAGCTGCTTAAGGTCATTTTCTTGAGTCTTTTTTGTTTTGTTTACTTTTTCTTTTCTTCTTGACCAATTTTCACTAATTTTCTTGTAACTTCTCTTTTTCATTTTTTTGGATAATTTCTTGTTAAGTCTCTTATTGCCTTCTTCACAGGTTATGGAAAGAAATCAGACCAGTTTGCTCAGGTTTCCAATGGTTAAACTCATTGTGTAGCACTTTAACACATCCCTGTGTCATTTCATTTGTGTAGGGGCTCAAACTCACTCGCTGACGACTGACAGAGAATTTATGTTATTTCCCTTCTATGTCAGTGTTGTCTGTGTGTAATGTATGCCTTTTTTAGCCCTGTTGCTGTTTTTCTCCATGGGAGAGCTGCTCAAGTCACATGATGACTGATGGAGGATTTTGTTATTTACCTCTTTTGTCAGATTAAATGGAGATCGCCTCCAAAGTTTTCCTGGTCTAGGCCTCTTCATCAGAACACAACGCTAGACACTACCGGTTACACTTACAGTTTGCATCTTGTGGGTGGTGAAATCTCCAAAGTTTCTCCACAGAGACAGAAATAACTGATTATGCCCTTATAGCTGTGTTTCTGAGCAGATTTGTGCTCTAATTTAGCCATGACCTCCCTGGCAATAGAATTCGGCAGCATGCAGCTACATCCCTACCAGAGCATTTTAACCCATTTGGGGGGTTTAGTTGAAGCCTAATACTACATGATGGAAAAGTATGCATTCAAAAATAATTGCAGCTCTTAATGCATTACAAATTCTGCATCTAGACTTCATATTGCACTTTTGATATGCTGCACAAGCTAAATAAGCACTTTGGCTCAGGACCAAATGCAAATACAGGTGTCTTCCCTTGACACAGACCCTGATCCTAGTGATTTTTATTGTGAGGCGAAAAAACCCCCCATAAGATTACTCCCCTCAAAGGACAAAGTAATTACCAGCCTTGAAACCTCCTAAAATAGACTCTTCCTAATTTGTAGCTTTGGGTTGTATACAAGTGGGTGGTGTATGAGCAATCGCTTCCGGAAGCAGTCCTCCACAGCACCATTCAGTATCTCCACTGCTCATCCCTATCCAGTATTCTGCTGCTGTTCTCTCGGGGCACCACTTGCTATGCATTTGCTCTTGAGGAAAAATACTTATTGCAACTAGATGGGACTTTTCCCATGCGAGGTAAGTTGTCACTCCAGTACATATGACATTAGCTTCTACCCTGGTTTATGTAATTGGTGTTCCCATCCCTTAGCCCAGAAGGCTAGGGGTTAGGGGGCTCAAAAGATGGAGAAGGAATGGAGGTAACGGTTCAGCAGCAGCAGGTATGCCTTCACAGAGCCTTTCTGATGAGGTCCCATGAGCTCTGTGCATCTGCTGCTTCAGATAAGCATACTTCAGATGCCACTGGGAAAGGTGGGAGAGAAAGAAAAAAAAATAGAAAGATGGATCTTCTCCTCATCTTTCCCCATTTCAGAATGAAATGAAGAGAAAATTTCTCCAGGAGTAATACATGGAAATCCACGGACAAGTCAGTACCGTGTTGCTGGTGCTGGAGCCAGAACGCATGATGTTGTGGTCATTTGAGACAGGGCAGAGAGAGAGCGAGAACCAGTGCCTCCTTAATCCCACACACAATTTTCCTCTTCAGGAGACTCACATCTTCCCACGGAATTTAACTCCAGGCTTTATCCCTGTGCAAATCTCACTAGCAAATAAAATTAGAGTGGTGAAAAAAAGTGATAGAAATCTTAGATAAACGCTCCTCAGTCAACAAACTGGCTTTGCTGTGTAATTCTCAGGTGCTTAACAAGGATGGCAAGTGTGCGTGCTCTCACAGATCTGAATTGGAATCCAGAAAAGTAACAATCCGTCTTTGTCTGGTTTGATTCTTCCCTCCCGAGGCTGTGTGACAGACAGATGGCTGCTGAGATTATACTAGTTGGATGTGCTGCCTGCTTCCTCCCTGAAGTCGCTCTGTTTGATGTTGCAAGGCCAACACTTCCAAAATAATAACAGGCCCACAGTCTAGCTCATGCATTATGAAGACAGGAAGGAAACAGCTGCAGAACATCAGCAACACTAATAACATTGGCTTCGGCAAGAAAAACAACACGGTGACAGTAGCCTTGGTTTAGTGTTTAACTTTGCATTCTGGAGCTTTTCTTGTATTTTCTTTAAGCTTGCAGCCCACAGCATCAGCCTTCTGCATTCTCTGTCTGTTATTTGAGAGACAGCACTATCTCATGCACACTGTCTGATTCCATAGGGTACATCTGGATGACCGGGACATACTCTTGTCAAATGGTGCCGCTCTGTCAGTGCTTTTCATGTAAGAGTAGGTGGCCAAAAGGCACCTTTGGTGTACATGTAAGAAGGATACCTGACTTGTAATACGTAGACGCAGAAGTCCACTGTCAAACGCCTGAGGATGTCTTGGAGTACCAACACTACAGTTATCATATGCTTTTCAATAAAGTTAAGCTGTTTAATATTCAAAGGGCTTTATCAAGTTGTTTGGAAAAAAAGTGATTAATTTGAGATGTTTCTATACTTTGTCTGGTTTTACTCAAGTTGAGCATGAATGAACTTAACATTTAATCACTCGCTTGAAAATAATCGCAAACCAATTTATTTTCTCCAGCTTACCCTATTAGAGATATGGCACTTCAGCAGACAGTCATCCAGCTCTTAATTTTCTTTGCAGCTGACCTGTTTTGTGTAGAGGTGTGAGTGAATGCTCATACAGTATATACCCAAGTTCGTGTGCACGTGCGTGACTCGCCACAGACGTAATTCTGCAGCGGCAGCATGGAGGATCTCTGGTCCAGCTATGGTTGAATGGCTGCAGGGGGAATTACTCCCTCTCACGTTCTCTCCCACCAAGGCTATTTTTCACAGCTATATTACATACAAGGTCAGACACACTACCTGAGAAAGCAGTCATGGATTCCAGCAAAATAACAAAGCATCTATTCATCAGTTAGCCTGAATTCTGATCTTGCTACATACTGTAGTACTGTTATCCCAGAACTGAAGCCCCAACCTTGTATCATCAAAAACATCTTTGTTTGGCTAATATCTATTGTGGAACAAGTTTGTCTCCAACACAGTACAGTAATCCTTGACCCAGAGAAAAAGGCTGCTCCAAATGCTACATGATTTAGCATGAATTATGGAGCACAGTGAATCTGAATCATTCAGTAAGACAAACCGAGAAAAGGTCAACATCCTCATCCCTCCAGGTCCCATTCCCCTCTATGTGACTTTGCTACTGTTCCCGAGTAAATGTCTGGCTTAATTAAAACATGGCCGAGACGTCTCTCAGTGAACACCTGTACAATCGTAAATCCAGCGGAACTGTAGCAGTGCGGCGAGAGTGAGGGGAAAGGAGGGGAGGTCAGTTTGTGCATATGTAGGTGAGGGGGTGTTCTTGGGGGAGCGTATTCATTCTTCCACTACTACCTCCTGAGCTGCAACACCCTTGACCCGCTTGTCACCAATCCGTCATGACGGCTGAGTGACGGCCCCAGCGCATCTCTTAACCTTCTTTTAATCAACCTGTCTCTCTGCATCACCTTAAACATAAGAAGAGGCAAACGGGGGGACAGGGGGCATTTGTCTTTGCATTATGAGCAGACGGCCTCTCCTTGAGAAGCCCACCAGATTCATCAGTGTGATAAAGTGGTGTGTGTACTCCTCAAAGGAAGCCTTGGGAAGCAAAGGGAGAGTGAGAGAAGCCAGTCAGAGAAGCAGAGACAGAGAGAGGGACACGGATGATGGGAAAGAAATGAAACAGGAGGGAGAGAAAAGCAAGCATACACGTGGTGAATGTATGTGTTTTTATGTGCGTATGTGAGGGAGCGTGTGAACTTGTTTGTGTTGAACCTTGAAACTCAAAGCTTGTGTTTATAGCAAGCATCCAATCAATAACGGTGTGTGGTGAACGAACGGGCGTTAGGGGAACTAAAGTGTAAACTCAGCCTTTGCTTCTTGTCAGGATATTGATTATATAATATTGAAAAGGCAAAAAAAGCAAAACAATTTTTTATTTTTAAATTATCAGATTTGGACAAAAAAAGTAAAATAATGATACGTCAGTTTTATGCAACTTAATGTGTTTAAGGTTTAAATAAAAGGGTTTAATAATTCAGAGCATTATTTAAGTCACATAGTGATTAGCTCTGACCTTTTCTTTTGATGAATATGCTTTATTTGAATTTATTTACATTCAAAGTACAATTAGTATTACCACTACTACTACTACTACTACTACTACCCTTAAAATTAAAACTAAAAAACATAAAAATAATAACAATAATGATTGATAATAATCCCCAGTGTGAATCAATTTATTTTCTTTGTGAATTATAAAATTTGAGAAAAATTTGACAAAAATAGAAAATGGCTGGCAGGCTATTTATCAATATGGGCCAGATTTGGGTACCTGGCTGTAAGTTTAGTATCACTTACCTAGTATAAAAGGTGCATAAGTACACCTAGTCTACAGCCATGTTAGTGCCCCTATGAGGCTGTCCCATGCTCCCAGGATAAACTTAAACTTGCTACCAATTTTGTAACCAAAGGCTACTTGAGGTATTGCAGCTACAAATTCCTCTGTGGCCTGAGAAAGCATTTTCCCTAGAGACAACCAGTGTAAAAGAGAGATCTGTAAAAGTGTTGACACGACTCTTTGAACTGCCAACAAGGTTAATTATGACTCTTTTTATTATAAAGTTTTGATCCATGGTGGTTTTGTATATTGAGCCAAACACAATGACAATGACGATGGGCTCAAATTACACATTAATGTTTGCCATATTCCTTTTTAGAGTGGGATGCTAGCATGATAACATCTTGGTAATTAGCACTTGACACAAGGTACAGCTTTGATGTGAATGTATTTCGTTTTGCAGGTGTTTGGGCATAAACAAAGGTACTGGCTAAACAGTGGATCACAAAAATCTGAATATTTCATTCTGATGCTGTGCATTATCTAATAACCATGACTTCACATTCTGCTCCAGTCCATGGAGTAGTTGTTGAGATATTTCACTGAATAAGTGAAACTTACTGGTGGTACAAGAGCAAAAGTCAACAAAGTCAGTGGAGATCAGGAACCCTGGCTCTCTGTGCAAACATTAATGGATATCCACAAATTGATACTATCACCCTGCTATAAGTGAAGCGAAAAACAAATGGACAAATATGAACATTTTTTCGAATTCAAAGATTGCAACTGTAACATTTAAAGGTTTCAACCAATGTTTGTCATTGGCCACAAGGTCAGTCTGTGAAAAACAAGATTCAACGGTCCAGGCCTTTACCCATCAAGCTTGCTGTTGTTACTCCTCTTAACAGGCTCCAGCTGAGCAGACTCCCCATTTTATCTGTATGATTTCAGACAGCAACAGGCTGGTTCCCTCTTGAAGTCTCCACCTACCTGTCATCTCCGATCGACTCCAGCAGAGCTTTTGTTTTACCTCCTGCCAAACCTGAATCTTTATGACTCACCCAGAGCCTCTTCCTCCTCCAAGCTTCGTATCAAGCGTACACACTATTATTGATGCCAACTAACTTTCATACTTGACTATAAACACTGGCAAATCCTTAACCCAGCCCACCCACTCAAGAGGAGGCAGCCATGAGCATCTGCTTCACCGTCCCAACAGAGTACTAGGCTCCTTTACAGGTTGAAGGTCGATGCCCCACCAAACAGGCTTTGTGGTCACCAGGGAGGCCCACTTCAATCAGAGGGCATGCTTTAATCTTGCAGAAAACCTGAGTTCTTTACCCTAAAATATTTTTAGAGCAACACCACAGACTCATTAAGAGAGAGACTATCGGGGGGAGAAACAGGGAAAACAACCGAAAGTGTTTTTAAAAAGTCCAAATCAAAAGTCTTTCTACACAAGGTGGAAAATGGCTCCATTAGATAAGGTGTAACACACCAAATTAGTATAATCAGACTTTGATAGCGTGGTTAGTTAATTAACATCGCACACATTGAGAAATGTTCATCATTTTTCTTCTACCCTTTTGCCTGTTTTCTGTATTCCCTCAACCCTCAACCCACAGTTTGTGCGTTAACAATCTCAAAACCACCCAAGGCACTTTCCGTGTCCTTCCATTGTCTTCAAGGACAAATCCCACCACAACACCGTTCCTCCTCCCCGTGCACAACAAGAAAGTTATAGACCAACACTTCATACTTTAATTCACCTCACATACTCAAGGGATTGTGGAAAGCTGAGAAATCATTAAAAATAATATTTCACACAATGCATACCACCACAGCCTTATCCACCTTTGACTGTGATAATCTAAGTGGCAGCTAATTGATTACTTGCTGGAATCTAAAAAGACTGAAAAGGTCAAGGTATGGCACCATGCAAAGGACAAACACCACAGGCAGCAAGGAAAGGTCACAGCCCTTTTGCCTTTTTGAAGAAAGGAGCAGTGGATGAGCTAACAGGAATCCCAGGGGAGCCACAGCATGAGTAATTTTGGGGCAGACGGCAGTCTTGTCTAAATATAAGCACTCAAGCTGTGCTGGCTGGCACATGTTGAGGACCCAGTCTTGAGACAATGTTGAAATCCAGGTCAGGGGGAGAAAGCTTTTCTGTAAGCTATGAGCTGTTCCGAGCAGTAGTTAACACTGTATGCTGCTGCTGTTAGGTATTTGATATGTACATACAAAAATATGCAAAATAAACACGGATGCAGATTTTTCCTTAGAAAGGCGAATATAACTACTTTTCAAGGAGTCTGGCATGTTCTATAATTACATTATGAAAAAGAAGCTGGCCGTGTTTTTTGGCTTCATGTAGAATTCAGCTAATATAAGATGAAAATGTGTTCTACTAGCTTGTGATATATAAATATAGAATAAGAGTAGAACAAGCATTCCCTTTCAAAACAATGTTGCACGATCGTTAAAGCAGTGGCCATTTTTATTTGTACCATTGCCATTGGAACTGTAGTAGTGGGTGAATTTCCATATTCATTTCTGTATAAACAAACTGAATTGCAGCACATAACAAACTCACTGAGGTTCGGCGGTGATGATCAAATGAGCAGAGTACGTTTTCAAATAGGCAATCTGTTCAAATATTACTGTAATTGTAAATTCCCTGTCACTTAAACTGCCGCTAATTTTATGTTTGTTGGAACATGTAAACTGAAACTGCTGTCTCTGAAAATGACAGAACCCAGTAAATTTAGGATTTATTTTAACCAAACCAGATCACCAGAGCTGGTGATTGTTGGAACAGTGGACTAACGAACCAGATGACTAACAAGACATATAAGAAGGTTTTGGTGAGTTTTTTTCGTTTGTTTCTGTCAAATTTAAATTAAGTGTGTTTTATAATTAATGAACAAGGCACCTAAGCTAATGTTAGCCCTAATTTGCTGGAGGAGAGGAACCTGGATTGGTGTATGGATTGGTACACTTTTTTGTTTAAACAGGAAAGCACTTTTTCAGCCCACTAATGTGTGTTGTCACCATAAAAACTAACAATCACCATTTTCATTTGTACTAGGCAAATGACGAAGGCAAAAAGTTCAATATCCCCCGTTACTCTCATTATAGTTCTGTTTCATGAGTATCCTCTTGCCAGGCAGCTCTACTGTACTTAAGTCTCTTTAATTCCTCATCTTGATGGCCACTGTATTCTCTGTTGTAAGGGCATTTCATTTACATTGGAGTGTGGGATTATAATGAGCAAATGTGTTTCTGCAGAGTAAAATGACATGGTGTAGACTAAATCCATGGGATTTCCACAGTACCTTTCTAGTCCTTTGAGTCTCATGTTCTGTATAACAATAATAATGACTGACCGATGCAATAGGTGTAATAAGATACATTATAACACTGCTCAGTACTTACTTTACTCTGGAAGGTAATTTAACAATGTGCAATATGGCTGAAATAAACACTTAGCAGCATGTTTTTCTTAGTAATTGCATCACTTTTGTAACAGAATATTAAATGCTTTACTGCTCGTTCCAATTCAAAATCCAAACTTCAACGAAACCTCCACGCGTGTGTGTGCATTGGGAGAGATTTACATCTGTACACACACACACTACTAAATCCATTATCCCGACACATTGTCTCTATCCTCAAGAGTCTGTATACTCAGGTGTCTGTTATTATGATTTGGAGGGCTGTGTTATAAAAAAAACAGCAGTTCCATTTATTTGTCACCAAGCTGCTTTTAGCGGAAGTCTGACGACAACACTCTACTTTGGCCTTTTATCCGCCCGTCCCTAAAAAAAGCAATGAAGTGAAATGGTGGTGACAGCCACATCCTTGCTGAAGCAGGCCAGACATTGCTTGTTAACACACGGAGAATAAAACAAGACTAATGTACACTTCAAGGGCAAAGAAAAAGGTTGAATAATTGAAAGGCCCATTCTCGCTAGGACTACGTGTTAAAAGAGCCTGACGATCACATCACATTGCTTTCACTTTTCCAGTCGGTTTCCGCTCTAGTGCCGGGCAGCCCCCGTTGGCACACAGGCATTAGGTATTCTTTCACGTAAGCTCTGTTTCTCCCATGAGTGCCTGAGCTCTATTCAAGGTACAAAGGGGAGATAGTGTTTGCAGTCTTTGATTTACCGATGGGGGCCCCATAAGATAAAAGGAGCTTGGGAGTCAAACTGCACCAAATACTGGGCTTAGTAGACAGCAGTTAACCGACAAGGCTCCCTCAGGACCTGCGGGTCCTACTTGTCAGCTTGACATACTTCATGTTGCCATTTGCACTTTTACCAAGGGGGTTTTCCTCCCTATGGAGCCTCTAGAGGGCTCTCCTCTTAGACAGATGGTGTAAGAATCCATGAGTGTTGCAGGTTTCAAAGGAATACAAATGCTGGACCAAAGGGTCATCTGACCCCAAGCTGTAGCCAAATTCAAAGCTCTCAAACCAAAGATACACACATGCATGGAACCAGGTGCAAGTGCATAAAAAAATTCAGGAGTTATTGCTAAATTAGCCTGGCTGACTATAGCATAATCTGACACCTTCTGCCAGACTTGCAACTCTTAGCCTTTTTTTATTGTTTGCTTCATAGTTTTATAAAGGTATTTTAGGAGTGCTCCGGGAGCTGCATATACTGCATTTGCTGACACATGTATATTTCACAAAGTGTCAAAGCTGCAGATCAAGGTGTAAGGAGGGGGGGACGGGGGGGTTCTGTAATAACCATGACACATAATATTAGTCTTAAGACTAATGCACCACAGAACACTGCAGCACTTCTCTTGTTTATATGAAATGAGTTGTTTATAGTCATATTCAGAAATTAATGTCATGAGTTCTGCAGATTAGGCAGGACAACCCACTGACACTCTTATGATCATTCACTGCCACGACCCATCAATCAGATCTGAGGTGTCGGGAGATACAGGCTGCTTGATTGATACTATGTGTCATTGTGCTGTGAACAGAATTCGATTTAGGTGGTGACTGAGAGCCTCTGGGAAGTTAGTCAATATGTTGCTTGCCAAACTATAATTAGCCCAGTGGGTCCTCTGTGCTGGGGCAAGGTAACATTGTGTGTCAATTGTCAACTTTAATATGAATGTCAGCTTTGAAAAGTGATGGTTTGACAAAGGCGTCACAGCACATTATATATGTTACACACAAGAAAATATTCTACCTGATGACACTATAAAATATTACATCATTAGATTTTCTGTTGTTAGCAAAGTCATTATGATTGTTATTAGCTTTCATCTAAATATACTGTATTTTAAGAATGTTTTCAAAGCCACGAATCACCAATCGTTGGCTTAACTTATCATTAAGACTGAATCCATAAACTGTTATGGCACAGTTACTCAAGAAGCTATCTATTAATAAACTTCAATGCAGATGTTTTTCTTTTAAACCAAACTGCTGGAGACATAAAATGTTACAAACAAGCTTGCATGCTGTTTTTCCACAGTTTCGCTTAAGATACAAAGGGCATTAGACATGAGGGAGGGAGAGATTCACTAAGTAAAAATCTCAAGTCTTGCTGGGAAGAATGTTTACCATCAGAAAAAAAGTTAAAAAAAAGTATTAGCGTTTCCGCATGGGTTTCTGACAGATGCGGTACACGATGATCAGCAGAGTGCTTTCCAAATGAGAGGTGCTGCTGTTGAACTCATTAATGGACGGGGAGGAACGAGAGGAACAGAGATCATATTTATGGGATGAAACATGCAGATGAATGTGTGTGCGTGCATCTGTACACAACAAAGCGCACTCTTTCCAGACAGTAGAGTGATGGCATGTAATTATTTCCTCAATGGCCGACCATGTGTTTATCAGAATGTTAATGTATGCATAATAACAGGCTCCGCAACGCCTGCAAGAATGTCAAGGCTGCCGGCCCGTCTATCATGCCTCAAAATAGAATGACAAATAAGTATGCGCTGCTGTCATGCTGTATGACAGACAGAGCCCCCTCATAGCCCTTAAGCTGACAAATATCAGGACAGCACATGGGCTGGAATTATTGTATCAGGGAATATAGTGAGCGGGTGGTCATTTGGCCACAGGCGAACCAGCACCTGAGTGTCAGGAGCACTGAGCTGAGGAGGCAGAGAGGAGGAGACAGACAAGGAGAAAAAGGGGGGGGGGGGGGGGCTGTAGATGATACAGACACATGTATGGACAGAGAAAAGAATCAGGCAGGATAGGGATAAAAAAGAGTATCAGCAGAGATTTCCATCATGTGGTGCAGACAAAGCATCAATGAGCTAGCCACTTGTAGCTGCTATTGATTATCTGCAAATCCTCTGGGAGATCCCCTAACCTCCAACCCACTATTAACCTTACAAAAAAATAACATAAGTTACAAAAGAAAAAAACACATGGATTGAGTTCTTTTCTTAGACCATGCAAGCAATGCCTTGTGTTAGAAAAGAAAGCCTGAAGTGCAGAATTCTTGATTTCTTTTATTTCAGCTGGATATTGTTTGACAGCATGTAGGTGTGGAAAGTGTGCAAAGTTAGTGTACCTGCGGCAAACTTTAACAACTTTGAGGTGTAATCGCAGAGTCAGTAATACTCTATCCCTCGCTAGATATGACTCTTTGAACTTGTTTGTTTCTAGCATTGTGCTCGATCAGAATGTTAAAAACAACAGAAACTCGGGAGGATGAAACTGAAATGAAGCACAATTAGTAAAAAAACAAACACAGCTAGCTGTCAGCCTACCTTGTTTTCCCCATGTACCCTCTCCCCTCTTGGCTCTTATAAATACTTATCAACATGACAGTATTTATCTGCTGTGCCTTATTAAAGAGTAGAACGTGAATTTCATCATCTACAGGACAGATTTTCTTGAGATTAGTCCAAAGATGGCTATTTAAGGAAAGGCTATGTTGGATAAGGAAATGGGGACAGAGGCAGGAGAGGGATACCAGTTAGGCTCCCCGGATGGATCTCTGTGTGTGCCCGTAAAACCCAAAGACTTATCTCAAGATTTTAGCCCTGTCTGGACCACATGTTGTGTAGGATTATGACCAAGGTGTGAGGATGATCTCTTTCCAATAGACATATGAAGTGAAGGAGACGGGCAGGCAGACAGTGGCTTATCCATGTAGAGATATTTTCTGTTAGGAATTCTGCAGTCTGCCGAGTCAGAGATGTTCCAAAGCAGACACGTACTGGATGTACTTTAGCTGGGCAAAGTTTAGCTGCTCTTCTGGGGAGAAAAATCTTGCATTGATTGCAGTCATTCATCACAGTCAAGGGATCTGCATTATTGAGAAATTCTGAGCTCAAGCCACAAAAGTGAGGGAGGAACCACAACTCATCAAAGATACAGAAGCTTTGTCCTGAAAATTTTTAACTTGTGAGCACACTGCCGTGCTACCTGTCACTGACTGGCTGCCTGCCACAACACTGCGGTGCATCTCAGCATCCGCAATCACAGAAGAGACGTATGAGAGAACGCACGGCTGATTCCTCTGTTCTTCATATGCTATGGAGACAGAGAGAGCCGCGGCTGTCGCACGTGATCTCCGAGCTTCTCATTGACAAGGACACTGGGAGCAAAGTCTCACCAGTGTAAATCTTTAAACAGCGAGGTCACCTGCACAGATTTAAAAGAATTAATGCCAAGGCCCGGGGGACAGGATGGCGCGTCAGTCTGTACGAGCGAATGCCACTGAATCGAGTTAACCAAGCAGAATCGTCTTACAATAATCAATTCTTAATTTCATGCTGACTGCCTCAGATTAATCTGCGCAGCAAGGAGAAGCCAGTGAGCTTTGATTTTGGGGCTGTGTTACCGTGCTGCTTGTTAAATGCAAAAGACACAGAAGTGGTGGAACTGGAAAATGATGGGTGGGACTTCTCCGTCCCATTGAGGTATAAACAAAACGCCAACCATATGGCTAAAGAAGTTATGATATTGAAAACCATTGCAATGATAGCAAACAGACTAGTAGTGCTGATTACTGTAGAGGAAATAGAAGTATTCAATAAGGCTAAAGTAGAAAATAAAATCTGTTCTGGAAACCAATGGCCAGTCTTGGTGGTTTTAAATTAAAGAACTAATAACGTGGTTGCGGTAGTAGTGGAAATTGCATTATGCATCGCACACACTAAGAGCCAGAAAATCATTTTCTTTAGGGATGTTTAGCAGTAGGTCCCGCCATGCATTTAAATGACCTCATCTCATAGACCAATGTAAGATTTATGAGCTTTTTCGGTGTATAATCAGCAATATCCAAGTCAGATCAGTATGCCTCAGTAAACAGTTTATTGAATCAAAACAAGCAGATTTCCTTTTAATGACAGTGTTCAGTAGGCAACACTGACAGCATCAGTGGAAGAGATACTGATATGTTACATATCGTCTTAAACAAGTCTAATCAGGTTCTCCTCCACTGTGACCTTGATCAAAGCAGCCTTCAAACTGTTAAAAAAAGCACACATACACACCAACACGCCTGGGCCCGGGACACACTGTCTAATCACTGGGGCCAATCTGGTGAAAACAATCACCCAGTTAATTGAGAGCAGTTTAGTAGATGAGTGTATCAAACACACAAACACACACACCCACACAGAGGAAGAGAGCTTAGAGGGACGTCTTAGTTATTTACTAAGTCATTTCTCTTATCACTTAGGCTTTGTAAACAGCCAATGGGGAGGTAATGCAATCTCCGGTGCTGCTCACTGAAGTCTCAGATCGGTGTGAAAAAAAAGAGTGAGAGAGAGAGAGAGAGCAACACACCCCCGTTCCCCCAGTCCATCACTCATGACAAAGTGGCTACCCCACGAGGTGACGTTGAGAGGGAAGCCTATATATTACAGCCTCCTTCTTACTTCTATTTATGACAGTTGTATAAGTTTTTTTTCACTCAGTGATTCAGTTGCCAAAGAAATATTCAAATTACAGCTCTGTTCTGTGTCGAGTGGTACTCCTCAGTCAATAGCCTGACACAGAACTGCGCCTGTCAAAGATGGATTTAGTCACTGACCTTGTGTAATTGAATCGTAACTAATTGTAATTAGCAATCAGAGGGTGGAACCACCCACCTTGTAGAGAGCAGTATGTCTATCGTCGGGGAGGCTCACAACCCTGCTGTCACTTTTACTGCTTGTCAATCGAGAAGCCAAGCCTCAGACGGAATATGAATCAATCATCTTGTGCATAAAGTGGAATTAATAAGGCATACAATAACTTATTGCTGTAAGAACAAAGACACAACTCACATAAAATCCAACTGCAATGTGTGATTGTGGAAGCCCATTCATGTGGCAAAGCAGTGTCTGCTGTTCCCTGAAACAGGACCTTAAATGTTTTTGTACATTTTTTTAGAGCTGGTCTGGCATGTTCACACTGCAGTGTTGCAAAGACAAAGCTATTGCTCTGGGGAGTGCTGTAGTGGTGGTTTGATTGCTTTCAAGTAAAAAGGTGGCAAAAAGAAAGAAATGTAACACAGGTGATTCATTGCAGGTTTCTGGGGCAAAAACTCACATTTTTGATAGGACTCTTGTTCCCTCGGATAGCAAATAACATTTAATCAGCCATTACAAAATACTGGTTTGGAAGTGACAAAGAGGGTTGTTGCATTATGGTATATCTTTCTCCTTACCGCCCCCACCCAACAGCCACACCACAACTTCCCGCAGCCACCACCCCCCCCACATTCCACCACACACACACTGTGATCAGGGAAAATGCCTTCCTTTCACATAATACAAAGATAAGCATGCTATCTCACGCCAGTATCTGTCAAGTGCCATTAGTTTCCCAGCTATTCCATTTCGCTCTGTGGATCCATACTCTGTGCCTGGTAATGATAAAGTCACTTAAATGGATGGCTCTTGGGCCGGCTGTAGATAATCTTCACCGAAGAACAGTTGCTGGTGTTCCACTACTTCAAATGCTCACCTTGACTATGTAACGATGCTGTAATGCATGTTGCACATAATGGTAAATATGAAAGTCAATTTATTAAACAAGTGGCTTTTGTGCTGTGCGTGTCTGAGCTTGGATTAGAAATACTCTGGCTTGTCAGTTAAAGAACATGACAAGAATATGAAATGTTTCTGCATGTCATTTAGATGAAAATTTGTTAATATGCAGCTTTTGCCATAGAGTCAGTCATATGCAAGGTGTAGTGCTGGGGGTTCATTGATTATAAATAGGACACTTATATTATCAATGTATTTTTTAATAGTGGAATGAATCACTATTTTTTTTTATTGTTAAAGGTGTGGGTGGTGATAATTTGCTGATAAAGGCCAATGAAAATCAGCTATTCAGCTTTGTTGTGTTCCTGGTTTTTAACCAATGCCACAGACAAATGCCAGTATTTCTAAATGATCAAACAAATAAAATTAATCAAAACTGATAATGTCCACAAAACAAAAGTCCAAGTTAAAAATAGATTTTTAAATATATGACATTAAATTGTCAAAAAAACAAAACAAAAAAACAATGAGCTTCAGCTATAAACAACATAATTCAATAGTTCTGCTGTGTACAATCCAACATCCCCCGTGTGCCATCAAATAGAAGGACTGCATATATGCACCCATCTAATAAAGCTCATGTTAAATGGAGGGAAGCTCAATCTTGCATAAAGATATGATCTCTGCATCTACAAAGCTGGCTGAGCACCGCACATATTAGTCATCCATATCGCGCCCCACATTGAATTCCCCCAACATGCCTGCTTTGCTTATTGCCATAGCAACTTACAATAAGTACTCCCAACTCACAGTGAAGATTTGGTATCTACACAGTTAAGTCTCTAAGTCCAGGCTTTTTGGTTCCATATCCCCTCTACAAGCCAATGACAATCTACTGCAGATGCAGATGCAAAGTCTGTCAACCCTCATGCTACATAGAGATATAAACTACGTATGAATTAAGCTTGCAATAACTCATAAATCATCACCATCATCATCATAAATCATGTCCTCTCAGAGTTTGATAAAATACAACTTTTGCATCCATTTTCTCAAATAGTTATAGAGCTTAAAAATTGGTGCAATGTTTTGCAGCATTTAAGGTGTTTCAAGGGCTAATCCACCACAGTTGTTGGCAGCTGCTGTTTGTTTACGTATGGAGCAGATGTTACAGATGGTATTTTTGGGTAAACTTGATGTCAGACTTTAAACTGAAAAAAAAAGCACATTGAATGATCAAAAGCAGAGCTAACATGCTGGGACAAACTGACAAAAGATGCCAACTAACTCGGGTTGTCATCTCAGGTTAGCGCCGCTGAACTCACAGCTGTGACGCAAATGAGACAGAGTTGTGCAAAAGGATGATGGGGACGTTCCTGCTAAATGGCAGTATTTCAGATTTTCAATTAAGTTGCAGACTACAACTTGCAAGATAAAGACTGTTTACGAGTGTTGGGAATAAGTCTTGTCTTAGAGCAGGCACACATTAACAGGCGTTCTGCCTCAGTTATCACTGAACCATCCCTGCTGCCGCTGAAAAGAAGGTAAATCTGTTTCAGCATCCCTGTCACTACTGCTGCTAAAAACTTACATTTGTTTTTTTTTTTAAATAATATTTGATACAGTGTTTGTTCTTACTAAAAATGTATGGCATCATAATAAGACTCACAAATGTGATTCATTGTTTAGTGAGCTCTAGATTTTAAAGATTCCCTCTGGATGACTGCATTCCTCTCCTGCAGGACTGACACTGAACAAACAGAGATACTCTACTACTCTACTCTAAAACATATATCCTGAAACAACGGTTATCTTTCTTCAGCAAGAATGTTCTAGTCAGTTACAGTTACTTAAAAACAAGACTTATCAAACTTTCAACCTATCATTATTTCATATTGAACCACAAAATGGACTTGTTTGTCCAAGCTTTTAAAATAAATATATCTATATCTGGATTATTTGTAAGATTTTAAAATATCAGCGATGAGGAATGTCAAAGGACATTACATCTCTTTAACACCACGTCAACAAAAAGGACCTTGAAGCTTTTTCCTTGACTTTTGCTGAAGAAACACACTTTCTTCAGGACTCGCATAAACAAATGCAACTGTATTCTGCAGTCTAATCCTACTTAAGTTCAATGCTCTTGGGGTACTTTTGTTGGAAAGGAAACCAGAGGTGCGTGCCAGCTTCTTTGAGACTCCACTGCCTCAAAAGAAGATGTGAAGAATATAAGCTCCCCTCAATGAGGCGGTCAGTCCTTTTGTTCAGCAAGGACAAGAATGCGTCTATCTCCTATAGGTTTACAGTCAGCGCATGAGCTTAGCTGTGTGTATTTGAAGTTAAGCTGAATAAACAAGGCAATAAATCAAATGAAGCTCTACACAACTGTTTATCTGCATAAATGAAATATAGAACCCCAAGGAGAGAGGAGGAAGTTGTGGGTGCAGATCAAAAAGCTCACTCAGAACTTCACAGATTTCAGCAGAGAGGGATTTTTAGAGGTCACCAATTATTTTCTTGTGGATGACCAAATAAATTATGATGAAAATGAAACATCTATAATGGAGCTTTGTTGACTCCACAATGGATTCAAATGAACTTTTTTCTTGAAGGAAAAACTGAGGCACTTGATAGTTGGGTTATAAAATCAGATACTATTCAAATCAACTGTGATCAATTTTTAAAAGCTGTAAATGACCCTCATTTGGAGTCAAAGTAATTGGCAAATTCATAGCTACTTGTTCAACCCTTAACTTTTCAAAACAACTTTTCAAATGCGCTCTAATTGCTGCAGAATCATTCATGAAAAACATCATAAGAAAGGTGTCAGCAAGTGTTAATTGCAGAGATTAATTAAAAAATGTTCAAAAAGGTCAAGCAAAACAAAACAATTGGAAAAATATGTTTCTCCTAAAGATACTGTGCAAAGAAAGAATTTTTTGAGGAAAGTTATTCTTGTGTATACACGAGAATATAAGAGCATATGAACTAAGTGTCAAGGAGAAACTGCTTCATTCTTCTGCATTATATTTTTTAGGAGTTTTGAGTGGATTGCTGGTTCTTAACAATTTCTGCATTGATGCCCAAGAGAAAAATATTGCCTGCTGACCTCTCTGGCGGTCACACCAATCACAAACTGCCTGATTCTAGGTAATAATTGGTGCCTGGGTTGGGGTTCGCAGCCGAGTGGATTCATCAGGAAGAGTCAAGGTACATTTCATTTATCAAGATTTCTCATCCTATCAAAGTCAACAGTGAGGCGATTGGTATTTCAGGTCCCTGAAATTGCCCTTTAGCCACAACGCTGGGACCCTTTGTATCCAACAGCATACAAGGAACACTTGTTTTTTTGATGCAATATTGTTGGTTGTACTGTTACTGGAAAAAATAAATAGATTATGTTGTAGCAATACAGTGCATTACGTTCCCTCTGGTGGCAATATGTATTTGAATCACACCATAAAAAAAGCACACATCTTTTCATAAACCTAACATATTCCACCCACATCAGCCTTCCTGTCAAGGCATCTCGTCATAATCGGTAAGTCCTCTCATTTTGCATTTCCACCGTGCACTGCTGGTAAATTAATATTGTTGCTGAATAAATAAATGCTCAAGACTAACTGCATATTTTTTTCATACGGGTTATGTATCAGTGTAGATGTGACTACCAAAAAATGACTTCACACCTGCTTGCTTAAGAGCAGGCCATGAAACAGCAATGGATCGGTTATGCGGAGTATAAAAGTAGGACATAAAAAAGCCAAATCTGGTTTCAAGAGGAACGAAGGGTCCAGGGGATCTTGCACCTTCCTGTCCAGTAATGTGCGCTTGCTAGGTGGATTAACAGACGACCTAAGCTGAGTGCTACAGATTGTTAGGATTTAGGGATTTGGTGGGGAGGGATTGACGATAGTGCGTGTATATCGGGATGGAGATTGAGAACAGATTGCTGTGATTTGGGCATGATTATCCAGCCGGTATTGTCACTGATCTCCATCATCCTGTTTCATTTTCTCGGGAAGTGCAGCTCATCTCAGACAGGGAATCCAACTGCCCCAATCCCAGGCAATGGACTTTGTTAATGGTGAGGATTAAAGGTACCTCTTCCCCTGTTTCGGCAGTGCCTCATTCTCTCTCCTGCCTTGATGAGGGACATCTTTGGTCCAAATACGCAAAAATTATGAAACATTTGACGTACAAGCCTCCTGACTGGAATTATGTCTCTGATCGGGTGTTTTTGTACTTCTATACACTGCTTTTCAAAGTAGAACAGGAAAGCCTTGACACAAGGGGTGCAAAAGCATTGACTGCTGTCTACAGAGAATTAGACTGTTCCTGGCTGAGGCAGGTGTGATCAGAGCAAATCACAAAAATTAGATCATTCTGAGGGGAAAAAAAAAAATTCTGCTTCAGAGAAGGTCTGCCAAGGGACAGGGGCCAAAACGACTTGCCAAAAAAGGAAATTAATTTGAAGCTATAGCAAGTAGTGAGCGTTGGAAGGCAAACGATATTAATCTCAAACATGAGCATATGTCGTCAGGGTGTTTCTTGGCATTGTGAAGTCCATTAACAGCCAGTTTCTATCAAGTGCGATGGTTTGTCCAAAGCCTAGGTCACAATAAGGTCAACCAATCTTTCTGAAACGGCACATTTAAAACAAGGTTAATCCTGGTGCTGTCTCTGCCTTATAGAGGGCGCACTAATCTGAGAGCTCCATTAAAAGCCTCGGAAGGTTAACTCAGAAGCTTTACAGCAGACACAAATGCCCACTTTGAGAGGCATGCCTATGTGCATGCACGCACGCACACACACGCACACGCACGCACGCACACCTGTGTCCACATGGCCAATCAACAGTTTAGCCCTCGGGGATACACAGAAAATACAATGGAAATGTTTTTTCCAATTTCATCCTTGATGTTTAACATCTCAGAGTTAATGTGCATTATTGGAACTCATATTTCCACAGAGAAAAAAAAACAAAACAGACAGATTCATTCAATCTGTATCCTTTCTTCCCTATAATTACTTCAGCTTTAAATTAAATAGCTTAAATAGCTACAGGACTATGAAGTAAATCAATTTAACTCATTAAGGGTTTTTTTTTCTTAGTCGTTTTTTCACACTTTTCGTGGTAAGCACACCAGATAATTCCATCAGCCATCACATGAAAAAAAAAAAAAATGATGCTTCAGTTTATTACCACTGGTGGGTTTATTATTAGATTGCCGTAGAAAAAAGAAAAAAAAAGGAATTAAAGAAAATATGTGAAATTGACAGTAAAAGATGAGGTTCAATTATAAAGGAAAATTAAAAGGAAAAAAAAATCACGTGGAATGCCATCATTCATGTCACCTTGCCTTGCCTGCAGTCCCACTTACGTTAAGCTGCTTTGGCAGAGTGACACTTTGTCTAACTTTTGATCTCTGCCCAATCTTTGTGACAGGAAAACCTCTGCGGGAAAGGCTGTCGGCAAAATTTACACCAGTGTGGTGGTGTGAGTGAGACTCTCACCACCACAAACCATTAACAGAACCCCCCACATCCCATTTTAAATCCATGCCTTGTCTATGTGATGGCAGCTATCACGGGTGTGTGTGTGTGTGTGTGTGTGTGTGTGTGTGTGTGTGTGTGTTGGGTTGATATACTAGGCCCAGGGCAGGTGACAAAACTCAGGAGCTCTAAATTTGGAGTCAGTGGCACCTTAGTAATGAGAGTGAGCGGGCACTATAGGGCACTGGCAGGGAAGATTACAACCTCCTGACTGCGTGGTCGCCTGTGCTTACAACCACTGTATTGCTGCCACAGTGCCACTTTAGTCAAACAAAAGTGAGTGCGGGGGTTTCAAGTAAGAGTCTGTCTCCAGTTGTTGTGACTTGCTTTTGTCTTTACGTTTTTCTTTTCCATTGCCTCCTTTCAGCTGTTCAGCCGGGGACAAAAAAGCAAAGTTTTTATAGTTGTTTGACTTCAATGTCACTTTGTCAGAGAACTGTTTAGCTACTTGTCAGTGCAGATTATTTCTAATGCTTCAGCCAAGTGTTTCAATGTCAGCAGCACATTCAGTAAACAACATGATTTATTCTCTGCAAACTTACAACAACTTTCAGCGAGCATTATAGAGTCTTAAAGGCTGGAATCTCTTTTGTTCTCGAGATTTATTACAGGACCTGTGTTCTGTATGCTCAGCTTTTCCAATGAGAAAATAGGACAAGTGCATTTCAACATCTGTTTTCATGAGTTATATGAGACTCCGAGGAGATATCTGTATCATGTGGATTCAGAAGAGAAGAAACGGAAACAATGTAGGCCCTTACAGAACATCTCTGCTAGCTTCTACACGCACCAGGAGGGGTATGTACTGATGCTAATGAGATATTTTAAGCAGAGGTTAACATTTTACTTACTGGTGGTTACAATAACCCTAAGTATGATATGATATGGCATGGAGGGACACTGATATTAAACTTCAGGCTGTTTTTGCCAGTTTTGTTTTCAACCTTGGGAAGGCACTCTAACTCTGTGCTATAGGAATAGAAGCATTATGCTAATGAGAGCTTGCCCTGTGAAGAATACATTTGCTGTTGGAAAACATTTTGGCTTCCGCCTTGGGAGCTAATTGAGTACTCTGACAATGCAGTGCTTGGCTGGTTCACGTACACACAGGGGTGGAAAATTCAATTTCGCAGCAGGTTCAGAGCACTCTGCGAGGAGGAGCGAGAGAAAAAGGGGTGCCGGGATTAAAGAGTCGAGCTGGCTCTGTGGCTCTGTGTCTGGCTCAGTGGGCATACTCTTTTCATTACACTGCTGTGTTTTATTGTTTTATTGACCAGCTGACAGTGACACTTAACATGTAAATATGCAGTGCAGTGCCCGTTAAAGGTTTTCAAAACCACATTTTAGCATGCTATGTTAAATTGCCAAGTATCATAATTGTTGTTGTAGTTTAAATACCTAAATATCACAACTGATGGACATTTGTGTGTGTGTTTGTGTTTTTTGTTTTTTTTTTGGAAAGACCTTATATCCTAGTCGTCCTAACTAGGCACATGGAGTGACGACACAGTTAATGCTGACATCTGGTTTTGTCCCAGCCAAAGAATTATCATTATTATCTTTTGTATTGTTATTGTTATTATTATTATTATTATTATTATTATTATTACTCCACACTGGAGACAGCCTTAGCTGCAGGCATTGTGTTTTCAGGTTCCCCTTTCCTCTGTCCTACTCTTGTGAAAACCATATCTTAAGAATGTTTGAGGTTTTAAGTTTTTGAAAATGTGTTTATCCGTGTTTTAGAATTTGTATTTTTTGCAGCAATATCCATACTTGAACCACTGTCTGCTGTCACGGCTTCA
Source organism: Plectropomus leopardus (assembly GCF_008729295.1). Classification (NCBI taxonomy): domain Eukaryota; kingdom Metazoa; phylum Chordata; class Actinopteri; order Perciformes; family Serranidae; genus Plectropomus; species Plectropomus leopardus. The sequence goes on along the minus strand of NC_056467.1, from coordinate 9,410,028 downwards.
TTTGAGTCTGGCAGGACATGGATGTAAACAGCAACTGCAACTTAAATGGATCACAAAGGCAGCCAAACACAAGGCAGTAATTCAACTTTTTCTTGTTTTTTTAATTGTTCTGTCTGCTCTACTGGCCACTACTGCTGGCAACATTAGTGTTTTTTTGTGTCTTATCCTCAACATTTGTGTAAATTCGTAGCACTGTAAGTTAATGGAATGCATAATCAAATTGGCAAATTCACATCAAATACCATATGTAAAGCATATACATGCTCAAAAACGGGAACATTTTGTCATCAGTCATCTGTTTGTCAAGCGATTTATCTAGTGCCACCGGATTGTATGCTGTTGTGAATACTGCAGCTTTTACAGGCTGCTTGCTCACACTTACAGGCTCGAGACAACCAATTAGAGCATTTAATGATCAGACCCTCTACTGCTAGTGTCAAGTGTTTTTGTTTGTTTTTTCGTTTTTTTTTTTCCAATTTCTTGGTAAGACTCCACAGTGCATTAAACAACTAAAGTGAGTTGATATTTATCTGCCATGATAAGGGCTGAGTGTCCAAACACCTATATCTTTATATTTGCTGATCTACCAATTTGCAAGCTTTTAGAGCCTAATGGAAGTCTTAATTAAAGCCTTATTTGAGGCAGGCACATTGGAAAGTTTCCTAATTAAGCCTCTATATTTTAAAACACACTGCTCTATTGGAAGACACCAATTCACATTATCTGCCTAATGAGAGTGATCAAGCTATTGTCACTTAGAAGTGATTTCCAGTTAAATACAAATACACAGAAAGACAGAGAGTAGCTCAGAGAGCTCTACTATACCCTCACAGTGGTCCTCAAATGTATGTTGCTATGACCCAACATGCTGTCTGCTGTTGTATGATGCTATCCGAGTATGTATTGCGAGTGGCAGAGGGACCCAGCTGGTGTTATTGGCCCAGACCTTGACCCAGCCACAGCACTGGGGTTGGTCCCAGTCATAAAGGATTGCTCTTTGTGTCTGTCTTACTGATACAGCTCAGACAGAGGGCATAATGAAGTGTCAGTGGATGGCCCTAAGAACTGGCCTCTGATCACACTAAAAACACACACTCACATGTACACATTCACTCACTGTGGAATATTTAAAATGAACATATAGTATGTTGACTCCGGGACCATGTCACAATCATGAAGTTATAATTTTAAGTTTAGGAGAAAGTAACTTTGTAAAGAATTTTAATTAATATTTCCTTTGCCAATGAAGTTATGGCAAAGTTACGGCTTGGTTTGTGAGTTAGTCTCTTTGTTTGTCAGCAGGATTATGGAAAAACTACTCAACCAAATTTCATGAAACTGGACATGTGAAGCACTGGCCACGGAAGAACCCATTTAATTTTGGAGCAGATCTGTATCATAGGGCAGGTACGCACATTATTTTTCACTTCCATAAAACTTACAATACATGTCTGAACCAGGATTGCTGGCACAGAGCTCTTACCTCGGAAGCCACGTGAACCGAAATGGCGGCGGGCCACAGTGCAGTGCTGACAAGGGCAACAGTGCTGACAGAGCCAACAGTGTTAATTGGGGTTAGCTCACACTCAGAAGGAGGCCAAGGAGGGTGGGCTTGATGCTTCCATGACAACGCCATCCTGCCACCATGGGTCAGGACTAGGTTATCAACACAGCTAACAGCACTAATAGAGCTACAGTAACAATGGTGCTAGTGCTAGCGCTGATAAAGGTTATAATGTCAATTAAGGTTAGCTCACACTCACTGGGGTGCAAATTTGTGAATACTAGGATAGTTAAGGAATGACCCGCCATACTGTCCCCATGACTGGCGAGTACTCATTGGCTTCATTGTTAGGACTGGTTAGGTTTTAGGCAAGAAGAATGGGATTAGTTAGGGTTAGGGTAGGAATGCCAGGGTAAGCCAATCAGAGGAGGCAAAGTAAGGCAGGCCATTGCTTTGGATATCCTAAGAAATGCAAAGTTGCCACAGGAGCAATCTAGGGGTGTGGGAGGGGGCAACTTCACTATCCTACCAACATGGGTCAAGACAGTGTTATCACTGGAAACTGTTGTATGAGCAACGCTCAGTAACACACACACCTGGCCCCTGTAGTGCGCAGTGCAGGGCAATGGCGATTAGCGAGCCAATGGGGACATGAACATGAAGGAAAGGGGCTTACCCCTTGGCGGAAGTCTGCACCCTTCAAGTGCCCTTCTAGTTAATACATAATTCATTCACTTGTTTACTTTTTGTCTATTTGAATTGCATGCTGAACCAACATGTTGTCAAAATTTATAATCAGCAGTTTCACTTCTGCAATGCTTTGTTGGTGTTGCCGACTGATCTCGACAAATAAAAGATTCAGTCAACACAGTGAAGGAAGCAGCAGAGAAAGAGGATGTTGGGAAGGAAAAACAAGTGTACTTTGAAGGTAGGGTTACAACACTCTTGGGACAGCCTGCAGATTCCTCATTGTCATCAACATAGACATGCCCTTGATCAAAGGCGCACACTGCCCCCATTGTTTGCTCCAGTGTGAGGGGGGAAAAATACTTCCTGCGGTGCTCCTCAATACTGAGAAATCTATTTGTTCCAAATCCCTTTGAAAGTAACACAGCTGAATCAAGTTCTTGTCTGACAAATTAAAATCTGTGCAAAGACCAAAGCGCTGTTTAGTACACATTGATTTTGGGCCCTCAACACAGACAAAAGCCATATTTTCTCACAAAGGTAGTTTTCTTATTTCTTGTTTGACGGAATACTTTGAATCCATTAACTATGCTGTTTTGTTCTGCCATAGCAACTACTCGCGCAGCAAAGCGCAGGTTTGAATTTGCATTATAATGTGGAGGAAGCACGTTTCCACTCAGCACTACACTTTTAGAGCTCCATGCACGACAGCAGAGAAATTAGCTTGTAGGCATCGCAGTGCTGTGCTGAACTCAGTCTCTCGCTAAATGACTCTTCATTCAGGGAGCCCTTTTCTCTTATTCGAATACGGAGCAATTAGCATTTGATGCTAGAGGTGCTATAGATTGTGCTTTGGCATAGCAGTGGGACTGTAGAGACTGTGGAGGAGAGGACGAGTGATGTTAATTTCAGTATGGGGGTGGCCAGTCGTGGGAGGACAAAGTAGAGATGGCAGCCTTTTTTACATTTCCAGCTAGTAAGCAATATCAACCATGTACCTGGCTTTACTGAGGGCATTTCTGGAAGCGATTCTCAATCTCTTGTCTTATTTGCACTTCATGCCAAAAGTTTTCTATGTGGGTAGCCTTCAGTATTGTTAATGACGCTGCCCTTTTGCCATATACCAACAAGTCTGCGGTGCTCCTTAGCATGGCAGCGGGAGACAGATTGAGAGAGATCGAGACCAAGTAGGGCAGCGCATAGCAGCCAGAGTCCCCTGAACAAAGAACAAGAGTTCATCTTTTAGTCTGGTGGATGATAGGGCCACGTGGCATGATTTTCTACCATTTTTTCCAGAGGGCAACGAGGTCCTTGGCATTTCTGACACATACAGCAGCAGCGACAGGTCTGCGAGTGGGCTGGTGCTTTGTCTGGGTACATATTTCAGAAATAAGTATAGATCTATACATGCGCTCAAGTTTAAACTTGCAGCTTTTGACCCGTTGTTGTTAGTCTAAGAAGAAAAACAGATGAAAAGTAAGGTGGAGAAAGATACAGTCAATCTTAGATATACTGCATTTTCTCCCATCCCTTTAAAACACAGCGCTCTGCCTTCAGTCATCTATTTGCTTCACTGTCACACAGGCATATGTTAGAGTTGTCCTGTCATGTTGAATTCCGTGAACTTTAAGATGCCCCTGACCTGCTTTATGTCGCCGGAGGGCAAGAAAGCTGGGGGGTGGGATGATGGGATGCATGCTGGTGTGCTGTGCCCCAGCATGAGTCTCTAGGGTCAGGTATAAGAAAGTGCACATGTGACATGCAGTCATGTTAATACTTACATGTTGCTATTTATTTCTTTATTTCTTTGCTGTCATACCATGCTCCCCTAGCATGCTCTGGTTCAGTTTCCCCAACTCTCACTCCAGCCGTGTGACTTAATCAGTCTGACAGACTCTGGGTGCCTGGGGAAAGTCTTTCTCTCTCCGCAGTCCCTTTCTCCTTAAGTTTACGCTCTCTGTGACAAACTCATTCTGGCACCTTTCGGAATGCAGTGCTCTCTGTTGGTCGGCCCTCTGTGGTCTCTTCACACTAACACACATGCATGCACACAACGACTAAGTGCACAAACTCCGTAGATCTGAAGAGTACATGACATACACAAGGCATGCATAGACAGCGCACACACAAACACAACAATATGCACACGATGTAGCTAAAAAGCAGGATGTACAGTATCCCCCAGGCAGACATATTATGCCTCACACCCCTCTCCCTTAGATACCCTCCTCGTTCCAATATAAGTGCTTACTCAAAGCCCCCGTGCATAAAGAGGAAGCAGTTCTGCGTATGGGTTTATTGCTACTGAGTGACATTCTCAATTAGTTTTCATCGGAGTCTCGTGGTGTCTGACCTCTTGAGTTCTTTTTCAAAGCTCATTATAAAAGCAATGGGATTCTACGTCCATGGTGCCGGCTAACCTTGGCGTGGGTCCAATGCATTCTGGCTAACAAAGTGGGCTAGAGAAAACTTCAGCCTGTGGTTAAGGACCTCCCTGCAGGACTCGGATGCTTTACTATTTAATTCAGCAACACAACAGCACCCCCGTGGCTTCTTCAACCACTCCACTTAATCTGAGAACTAAAAAACAAGATTTTTATTTTCTGGAAAAGCCAAATGGCAGTTCCATACCTCAGTCTCTCATCTTTTGGGACCTGATTAAACTTGGACAGACAGCCTTTTTTTCTAAAGGGCTAGATATGATTGTGTAACAAGGGCAATAAGAGTAAAATGGGGAAGGGACTGACAATGCTACATGGGAAACTGCATCCCAAGAAATAACTATCTCAAAAACCTTGAAAATTGTGTTGAAAATTGAGCACGTGACACAAAGACTCGTTACTGACACAGAGGTGCATTCACAATAAGCCAAGTGTTGTACTGAAATAATCAAAATAACCAAATAGGCAGGGAATGGAGCTGTTGGGGAGGAAAATAAATATAGCCAAATAAAGTTACAGAAACCAATAAGGGAAGTAAAAATAGTTCTTTATTACACTTATAAATAAAAAAAAACGCCTTGAACAAAATCTAATAATTGAGTGAAACTAGGGAAACTGAGCTGAGGCCACTTAAGAGAGGCAGACAGCACCATTGAAAAACCCAAAAGGACTACCCGGGGGGGGGGGGGGGGGGGGTGGGGGGGGGGGGGGGGGGGGGGGGGGGGGGGGGGGGGGGGGGGGGGGGGGGGGGGGGGGGGGGGGGGGGGGGGGCATGGCTCCTATGATACAATGGATATTTTTAAGTGTCCCTTGAACTCTCACCTCAAGAAATCTGAATTAAAATGGGTTCTACCCATGAGTCCAACCTGAACTTAGGGGAATGTTTTGTTTGTCCTTAGAATCAGTGTACTTCTAAATGAAAGGACAGAGCTATAGAGCTATATATATATATATATATATATATATATATATATATATATATAAAGAGAGGGACCTGACACAATATATACACAAGTACAATTTATAATTTAATGTACTTTCAGTTTAATGTAAATTGATATATTAATATATAAATAAAGGGACAGAGCAACTAGCCTAATTTAAAAACTATGAATCACTTTACATGTATAGATACATAACACACTACACCAGGATTGTTGTGGAAGTAAAAATATTACTAGTACTAGTATTTATCTATGTATACCACATATGTAATAATACTAACCTTGAAATTACAAATCAAAGTATATCAGTAACCTATGTGATGCCTTAGCACTACATATTGCCGTAGTTTTCAGCTACGTTATATAATACAACAGCATAACAGAATTTCTGAAAGTCAGTTGTCGCTTTTGGTTTTGGTGTGCCCCCCAAGATTTTCGGTGGCACCATGGCCACCCCTATGAACAATTTCTATGGGTGCCACTGGAACGCACTGAAGAGTGCCCAGAGACTTGAACTACAAAGCAGGATGTGGACTTAGCAAGGCAAGTTGAGGGTTAACCCTTTTCAGTACTACAAGGCTAGCACTGGTTTTCCTAGGATAAATCACTGTGGTAACTTAAGCTGAACAGCTGACCAGCTCCAGAGCAAGTTAACTTCAGAGTATCTGGTGACAAGTTTAGGGACCTTAACACAGATACCAGCTTCATAACAATATACTACTCATCTTCATCCAAAAGAGAGGGACCTGACACACAAAAAGAAGTTTTACAGCTCAGTGGGTTTGACAATACAGGCATGAGAATGACAACTCAAGCAGCAAACCATAAGGCCAAACAACACAAGAAGGAGCAAAACAGTAATAGCTGAACCTACATAGAGAAAACAGGAACTAACATGGCTACCTCACACAAGATCACTAAAAAAGGTAGGCAGGGAAACAATGAGGCTTCAACACACAATGTTAGCCAACACGTCAGATCAAAGCTGGAGCAGAAGGCACTCAACTAGGTATGCAGTGCAAAAAGACGGATCGCCGTGATGATATAATTGTGACACCAAATACTACCAGCTACAACATAGATCATGAGCCAAAAGTGTCAGTCTAAGCCAACAGGTGCCATATATTATCTGGCCCTGATTAGGCAATAGGATGGGGTACGAGTCATCATCATATTAAATTCATAAATTAATTGTGAAAAAAAAAAAGATTTAGGAAGCATGCATCTTATTTCACAAGGGATTCTAACTTTAGAGCATGAATTACATAAGTGGCAGACGGAAAAAGTTGAACTGGATAAAGTAAAACCTCTCTTTTTTGGCCTTTCCTCCCCACGGCGCCAAGTTATAAAACTCACCATTGAGCGCTTCAATTAGCTTTACCTGTATTCTATCAAAGGGATGTGACTCATACTCTGATCCCTGTCTTTCCTCAGAGGCAGTGTGTTCACTTTGCCAAGCTGGGAGCTTTCATTCTTTCAAATTAAGTTTAACAACACTTACTGTGCACCTGGCAGTTCATGTTCTGATGAGGGTTGTTGCATATTTTGGGACTCATTTGCATTTTACATTTTGGCTGGTAGCACTTCCTTCCTTGGCTTTTTTTTTCTTTTCCCCAAGAAAAAGCCACAAAGTTGGAGTGGTCCTTTTGGCCCCTCTCTGATCTACATTCTTTCAGAGGTCTCCATATGGACAGCTTTCATACTGATGGCACCTGACAAACGCTTCCACTGACATACCATTTCACCCTACTCCCATCTCCTGTTGTCCTCTTCCACATGCCCAAGCATTTTAATGACATAGGCTTTCAGGGCTTCTCTGGCGTGGCTGAACTGATGGAGCAAGGGTCCTACGGAGCAGAACAATCTGCAGGCTCTCTTTTTTTCTGGGAGGCAAAACAAGGAGAAAAGCAATGGAGGGGGAAGATTTTGAGAACTCAGATAAGGGACGTGTGTTAGGTCTGCTCAAGGATTCTCATTATTCTCCATTTTCAACAGAAGCAATGATGAGAACGAAACATTTCCTATCTCTCAAAGTGGCAATTTGCCCATTTAATGCTTGTGTTATGCGGGCCTGACATCCTTTCATCCACCCTCTTCGCACTAATCTAATTCTTTTTTTTTTTTCTTTTATTTCCTGGCTGATAATTCTCACTTTATTTCCATTAAGCTTTGTTTGTTCACAGCGATCTGTTGCTGTAATTTATTAGAACTGTCAGCTTAAATGATGTGGCATGCCGACACGGCCCAGCAAATAGTGCCCCCACCCCCCCACCCCCTCCCTTCCCCTTATCCTTTTATGGAAAGCTGCCCTACTTTTTTTTCCACAGAGGAAGAGGGAGACATTACAATTAAGGTGGCGACATCGACCCCCTGGTGGCCATGCTCTGGGACCAGATGTCCTGTCAGAGAGATGCTGGCCCTCACCTCCAGGGAGTTCTGGGTTGAAATCTGGTTCATGTCTCAGTGGGGGAACACTACTGCTCCTGTTCCATCATTAATTCAAGGATAACAGATTCCGGGGAGCATGAGCCTCTTTTTTTTCCACTGTTGCATGCTCCGCAACAAAACTTACACATTCAGTCCTTTGTTCATCGTCTTCTCTCTCTATATATATAACGGTCAGGATCTTCTTTTGCTCAATTCAACCCGATGCATGTCATTAGCAACCCAATAATACCAGAACAGCATTACAACTACTTGTATATTGACTCAGATGAAGGGTATATTGGCAGTAAGGGAGATTAATGATATAAGAGGCAGATTTCAATAGCAGCAGTATGACTCTGAGATTCATTCTGCATCACCTGTTGAGGCCCATTCCTGCATGCAACACATTTTTTTGGTTTGTCACCTCATTAACGGTTAAAGGAATTAGCATGACTCCTCAGAATGCAAATAGTCTGCTTGCCTTGCTAAATTGCCTTTTTGTTTTGTTCTCACCGGTCCTCAGGTTTAGGATGTTTGATAGATGCTTGCCTGTCAGTGCCGTATGAAGTACATGTCATTTCCCTCACAGGAGGCCTTCCACAAATCGTGATCACAAAGAGACCCCACAATTTTCACTATTTCATTTCCAGGCTCTGGATACTGCATTTCTCTCTCATTTTGTCCTGTTCCCTTTTTGTACAAGGCGACTGCTGGATTTTGGAGATGAAAGACACTTGTTTGGCAGCCTTCAAAGAGTCACAGAACTCTGAAAGTCACTTGTATTGCAGAGCTGTTCATTCTCCACTTTATATCCAATACGGAGGTGATGATCAAAAGGATCAGAGCCGAGGGAGAAGCTAAAAGATGTCCGCTTTGGAGTAAACAACAACAATACCAATCCCTAGACCCACGAGTCTCTCTTTTAAGGATTGTCCTTCAGTTAATGCCAGAGAGCAGGCACATCACCATTTTTGTATACAAAAAAATGTCTTTGGTATTGATTAATCTGAAAGGTTTCAACAAGTATTCCTTATAGCTGTCTTTTCTTTCAGTTAGAAATGAGTGTGAGCAGTTTGAGTAGTTTTTGACTACATAAATTAGGTACAGTGTATCATATACTCTGTCTAATTAATCCATTAAACTGATTCTACAAATCTCAAGGCATAAAAACAGACGAGGAATATCAAAGCATTTAGCAGTTACCAAGAGCCCGCAGATGAGGACTGACAGTATAGACTCCAAGCTATTAACTCTCCACTCAATGCCGAGTGCACCCATCTGGAGGAGATTCTTTGGGCTGCAGGAGATCCAACAGAAATTTATGAGATAGTTTCTGCATGTGTCAGTGAGGCTGTGTTGGAGTATCTGCTGTGTATGAGCAAATTGCATTTTTTAATGAAAGCCTTGTTAATAATTCACGGCCACAACCTGGGGAAAGTTTAGGGGCAATGCACTGGAGGCGATTTGGGGGGGGGCACACCCCCCAAAAATCCCACTGTGTGCCTCCATGATCATCCTTAGATGCCCTTCTGCATTTTTAATGCCCTGCTGTGCCAGTATCACCCAGCATTGGGACAAAGGCATTGACTTTTCCCAACCAGATTGCAAAAAAACATAAGCTAAAAGTCACACAAGGGTACTTTTAAAAATAATATAAATCTCTTGTTACTCCGCTACTCCGCCGAAAACAAACAGCACGACATCATTTGAAAAAACCACTGAGAAGTGGTTTGAACCAAAGCTGTTTAGAGTAAGATAGGCAAACAATGTGAAGTAATAAAATTAGCATACAACGAAAGCGAGGAATAATCACATTTGTGCTTGTTTGCACATACGCACAAATACTCCACTCAGACAACAAATACAGTGGCATTAAGGATTAGGGCTGTGAGTCGTAGATATGTTTTAATTTGTGACAAGAGTGCTCTTCCTTTTGAGATTTCTTTTTCCTGCCTTTGTTGTTCTTTCTTCTCCTCTCACTTTCTTTCCCAAAGCACTAGACATATTTGTTTACCATGGAAGGCATTGTGTTGTCATTACCATCATCCGTCTACCATAAGATAACATTGCCTTTCAGCGAGGAGAAAATCCTCTAGTCATCCTGGAAAAAAATGAGAACAAGACTTTTACCTAAATGCTACTTTGCCCCCCCTCCCCTCTCGACTCTGTGAAATCTTCAGGTGTAGTTTCCATTTTCATCTTTCTTCTTACTATATTTTCTATGCATCCCTTGTGACCATCACATCCCCTTCAAAATAAAATGTTGTGTATCAAGACATGTGCAACATGGATTTCATATATCACACTCTAAACCACTGCAGAGATCACTGCTTTCAGGGTGACTACAAATCTTGGCAATAATGCTGCTACCATTTTCCCCCAAATGCCTCATGGGTATCGGTGATGAAATGGGACCTAAATTGCAGTGACCCTGAGCGCTGAGCCTCTCCAAACTAGATACACCTGTGATGATGACACTGCAGGGTAACCAGGGTGTCAGCAATTGACAGTCCATTTTATCGCACTGGTCCTACTTCCTGCTCTTAAAAGAAGATGAGTTGACCATGGTGGACCTGCCTATCCACCAAATCCATCTCGCCCGATGTTGCTTCTTTATAGGGCGCTGTCCACTTATCCATCATTACAGAGACCTTTCTCTGGTAACATTATCGCTTTAGATAAGGCTTCAATAAACTGCGCATGGCTTTTAGAGCTCTCTCGCTTGCCACTCTAATCCAATCTCTGATGTGGAGTCTGTTCATCATCGTGCACCGCAGGCATTTTCCTTGTCCCTGCACTCTTGGTTGCACAGGAAGAAATGGATGGCCTTGCCCCTGGTTCACCCCCAAGGCCTTCTGGTTCCTCAACTGTTTGTCTTCAGGTTGTCTCAAATGGGTCTGCGCTGTGGTATTTTGATTTGATTAAGTCAGGTTTAAAAGGTTAGAGACGGAAGGAGGCAAAGGGAGTTTGCTCTGCCCAGTTTTGCAAGCAAGTCCTGCGCCACTTAGCATTGGGCAGTGGCCAAAGGAAAGTGGAAAACTGAAATGACTTCTGTGGTCCTTTGTGATTTGCACTAATGTCCCCCAGGGATTGAGCAATGACCACTGTGAATTCCCCCAGGACGCCAGCCAGATTGAAACCCCTGCCAACAGATTTGAAAGGATAGCAAATCATTTAAACTCCCCAACGTGCATTAGCATTTTTTTTCAGTGCCTGGGCCAGCCTCCACAATATTAAATTGCACTTGATAAAATAAAATAAAAATCAGAGAGTACGACAAGAGCTCTTCAACCTCCAAATTAGCAAAGTGAATATTTAGGTAGCCTAAAAAATAATTGTACTTTAATTTACTTTGTTTATTCTATCAGGTTTCTGACATCCATTCGAGGAGCCCAGCTGATAAAGAAAGAACTCGAGATAGAAGGCACTGAAAGGTGCTGTGCAGAGACCCAGAGCAGTGAAATATACCTAGGGATTGCCTTTCGCTGCTCCTGCTTGTGACACCACATTATTATTGCGTATAAAAATAGGCTGTGTATTAAAGTGAATCCCAGCAGTACCATATTAAAGAAACATCAGACTCACCAGCTTGCAATCAATACTGCTATTTTCTTATATTAGGATATATTAATGTTTGAGGATCAATAGGGGGCTTAATTTATAGCATTTTATAGAACCTTTACTGTTTAGCTCTCAGTGCTCACATACTCCAGGGCTTCTCATCCGTTATTGTGCTCTGGCAGATTGCTCTTTGGTAACGCAAGTGAGGGTATGGGATATGTGCATGTTTATGTGTGTGTCTTTTAGTGTATGCCTTTTTGTGTGATGGCTGTGCCAGATGAAGCTTTGCCTCGTAAACAACTATAATGACACAGAGCCACAGGCCTCACGCTGAAATCGTCTCGAGACCAATGGAGGGATTTTCTATCAACATGCAAACCAAGCACCCCGTGTTGCAGATTTCCCTAAGACTGGTGTCAAATGCCCCTGCATTCCCTCAGCAAATACACAAATAGGAGCAGAGCTGGCACAGTGCCAACATTAGTGGTGCTGAAAGAGTGTTTTGTGGGGGGAGGGGTGGTATGCAGGGCAGTTTCTGGCTCCTATGCTTATATTGGGATCCTCACCACTGAATGGCCCTTTCTTCCCAATTTGCTTAATTGTCTTAGTGGGACAGGCAGGTGGCTTAAAGCCTCATTTGGCATCTGGTGGGAAAAAAAAAAAGAAAACATGCACATCTACATAGTGTATGGGAGTGTTGGGGGAGGGTGGCAGCATTAGACATTTTTTATTCTCGATGCTACACATTCCCCCTTGGCAGATTTCAAAAGTTTTGGCTTGGATCAAGAGCAAGTTTGTGCTGCTATTGTGTCTGATGTGCTTCACTGAATAAAACATCTTTTGGTATCAGTGCCAGATCAAATAGCCTTTCAAAAAACCATGCCTCTCACCATTGGTGTCTGGTACCATAGAGAGAACGGTTTTCCTATCCTTTATTAAATAGAAGCTATCGAGCCCTTCCATTTAGCACCGCTGAGCACAATTTAGACGAATCTACTAAAATGGAAGCACACAAGCAGGGAGGTAATGCCAGAAGCGCATCAGTACATTTGAGTGTCCCAACACCATGGTGTTTTACAACTGTTCCCAAGAGTGGCCTCCCATTATATGGGAGTCCAGACACACACCAGCCTGAAGGTTTGCTCGCAAACGGAAGTACTGCACATGCTATTTATTGCCATTGTCGTTTTCAAAACATACACGGCAGTTTTAATGGCAGGCAGAGACACATCCACATTCATCCACAGGTGAGACGCTTGTGCCTCCCCAGATTCTGCTTGTACAAGTTAAAAGGCTGATTTGCATTTATATTGCCATTCAAGGCTTGCAGCTGTAATTGTCGTGGCACAGTAGCAAATGCATAGCCACCACAAGTACTCACATGCATACACACACACAGAATGTGATGTGCGCAGTATGAAAACCTTTGCCATGAGTGCATTTTTATGAATTTTTTGGCATGAGAGCGTTAGAACAGGGAGAAGTAGAGGAAGAGATGAGGTGAAAACCAAAGGAGAGGAAGAGAAGTGAGTTCATCCAGGTGTAATATTGAGCTGTCCCAGAAACTTCCCACCAAACACTAGGAAGTCGTTATCAGATCAGCAGCCCAATTCCTCAAGTGCCTCCTGTGCTGAAGCACCACATGCATCTTCTAGACTCTTTCCAAACACAGCCTTTCACAATCACGTCGAAGCACTGGCTGGCTGGTTTACTCACAAACATTTGGAGCAATAGTGGGACACATAACATGACACAGGTTGCAGAGCAGTGCTGTGAGGATGCCTTACTTCACAAATAGTACAACCATGACGAAAAACATGGGACTAGATGTTTCAGGCCAGGACAGACAATTTATATATCAGCGTTTTTCACATACAATTAATCTGCCAAGCATGACATGCAGGTTTGTGGAGGTACAAAAGCTTTCTGCACAGGTTACATGTACATTACCGAACATACTTCAGCCTCTTAGGTAAAGTAAAGGTAAAAAGTGTATGTACAGTAAGTGGTTGCATTTAAGAATGAGGTAGTGTGTACAAGGACTTGGCATGATGCTCAGCTTAAGTTACAACACTAGCCATGCGCAGGTAATAAACCTTAGCTTTACACTTAAAGCTGCACTGACCCAGATGTCAAGTTTAAGTATGAAGTATATTTTCAATAAATTCTGGAACTTATACCCCGAATAATTCAATAAAAAATTGTATTATTAGCGAAACTGTGTTTTGCATCCACTTCGTCTTCATATTCAAGGTGCAATATGTAACTTTCAGCACATATAAACTACAGCGGATGTGGCAAAGCATGTAATTTCACCTTGTTGTTGTTGCAGTGAAAATGCCACTGTCCAGTCAGATTTGTGAACGGTAAAATATAATCTAATCTAATGAATGTATTTATTAGGAATATTACATTTCTTGGCTGTATGTTAGATTTTAGCTTAAAGGGTAACTAGCATTTTTCAACATGGCTCCTGTTTTCCTATGCTTTTGTGTCCAAATGACTATTGGGAACATTAGTTATTTAAATTGGTCCAGTATTGAGCGAGAAGAAACAGGCTGCAGTTTAACCATTTGGGGCAACTATGCACTGTCAATGAGCGTCCACTATTTGTACTTGTTTTTGCCACTGACAGGCTCAGATTATTACAATGAGTGTCAACAATATTATGGAAAGTATCCATACAGAAGTGGACATTTTTGTTAAAGTAAGATCCTTTTTATTTATGCAGCAACAGACCCAAAGTTGTAATTGCCAAAGTCACTGAACTCCATGAAATAAAACAACAAAACGAACAATTTAAACATTGTAAAACATAGTGTTCATTCGAAGTCAACAAAAAAATGTAACAAAACTCACAAAAGCTATTTTGGTTCATCTTTCTGCTGTTCCAACAAACACCAACTTATGTTGGCTCTATTCACTAAACAAAAATCATCATCTTACTCCATAATTTTGTCAAACACTAATAATAACACTCTGTCAAATAGGCACTTTTAGTGGGTGGAAAATGCTTGTTCCATATCTGTCTGCTGCAGTGGTTTTGTTTAATACCGGACCAATTTCAAACATTGTTGTTTCCTCTAGTCACTTCGTCAAAAAAAATACTGAACTTACCTTTTAAGGCAAATATAGTTTCACTCAAGCAACTGTATGAACATATATTGTTGAAAATGATAGAAAAAAAGCAAAATAACATGCAAAACTGTAACAGATATTTTTTTTCCAATACTTTTTTTTTAATATATTTTGTTTGTTTCTGCCTTTTTTTCCCTTTTTGTTCACACATTTTACATTTTCACCCGCATAACCCTCTGTTCTTGTTTTGCTCACCTGTTTCCACAACAGATGTTGACTCAAGCACAGTGGTGCCACCTGTGCACAGTAAACAAGGTGCACTTTTTTTTTCTAAAAACACATCTAACAACTCAGTGATTCTGGATCTTTTTCTGGCTTCAAATGTGTGGTGTGAGTACCTATTTCTCAGCTCAGTGCTTCTATACAGTATAACTCCTGGAACAGGTGAAAAAAAAACTCATCCCTGCGGTGAGCGCTTTCATTCAGTCAAAAAAAAAGTGGGGGGGTGAAATGTAAAGGCTGAATGTGAGACAAAATGAACATTTAAGATTAACCTTTTCTTAGTTTGAATGTCTTGAACAAAGGTTTACTAATCCCTCAGATTTGCAAAGACAGTTTTGACAAGAAAGGAACAAACTTTCCTTTGTTACACAATTTGAACACACCTTGTAGAGCTTCTGTGCTCTACAAGCAATCCTAGATCCTATAGCAAGTTTAAAATGTCTATTCATCAAAGTCTCTGCTGCGTAGAGACAGGATTAGCAGAGAAAAGAGCTAAAAACACCAACATTTTTCCCTTTAGTCCCACTGTGTCGACGCTTTGTCCTCTCACAGAAAAAAAACATGGTATGATCCACCACTCTTCTACTCGCAGCTCCCCCACAGCTCTGCGGAGACGACTTTGCTTGTTTTTTTTCCACATGCATTAAACTGCAATTTAGAAGCCATTAATCCATCCCATAATCTGTCACCAAATAAAATCCTGACTAGGGTTAGATAGGGCTTCTGCACAGTTCCTTGCATTTACAACATTCTTACATGAAGCTCTTTTGAAAAAATCATCCAGCTCAGACTATCTCGTCCAAGGATAAAAGTCTCAGATGAACAGAGATGCGACATTAAAGAATGAAGAAGTGCAGCTGCTAACCCTGCCTTCACAGGTGACCCAGTGATCACAACAGCATCTGGTTGAATTACTTAACACTGCCGCCCAACAGACATGTAATCCGGGATAATGCCCTTTTGCTGAGTGCTCCAATCTGGATAAATTCATCCCCGAGGAATGAGATCCAGCAGCAGAGTCTCAGAGAGAGAGGAGATGAGGGGCTTGGGGGTTGATTGGTTGGTACTAAAGAAAACTGTTGGGGCTGGGAAGAGTCCTCCCAATGGATAATGAAGCCCAACAGTAAACAGCTTGATTTTGTTGACTGGCTGACTGACTGCATGAGAGGAAGCAGATCATTGACTGGTTTTCCAAGAACACTCCAAACTAATCATATTCCCTTCACTGGCTGACCTGAATCCTGACAGACTCGAAATGAGGCTTTCATCCAAACTGCATTCACCGGATATACTATCCTTGCTTACATTTTTTTGTCATCTCAGTACTGCTTACAACTGAAACATTTGGATGGTTGTCCTCTCACACGAATGCATGCCAATCTCTATGTTTATTCATTGATATATTTATCTCGTGTTTCATCAATCAAATAAAAGTCTAAGCCAAAAAACAGATTTTTCTTAGAAAAAGCGTCTCTCGTTAATGACACAACCACTGCCAAACACTGGGACTTACAAGTTCCAGTTGTCCAGAAGCAGCAGCCTCTTAGATTATTTATTCATATGTTTACTTATTACCATAAATATCCAACAGGGCACTCGGCTCAGAGGGATTACAGGGGGTTTAATCTATCGTGGCACAGAAATGAGCAGGGGTCACAGCGGCTGAGGTGACTTAAGCTGGCTAGCCTTGATGGGACATGCAGCACAAACAAGAAAACAAACTGCATGCCACTGGGCCCCATCATGAAGTGATGGCGTCATCTGTCACTCACTGCGCATAATCCAAACAGAGTTAGCATTACTCAAGCCAACTGTCATGTATGGTGAAGTCATATGAAAGGTCAAGGGATGTTTTTCTTACCAGTAATTATCCTGTGCCATCAAACAATTATAGTGGGTCTTCTGTGGTTGTTAGTCATGTTTACTTGTGCTGAAAATGTGACTGCTGGAACAGCAAGGCTTATGACAACACACAAGAAAAATGTATATTAGTTTTAGCATTTCGATAGAATGGGAATAAATCAATTAATTACGTCTGAGTCATTATGATCATAATCCATGCATAAGACAGCAGTGTGTCTTGCTTACAAATAACTATTCATAATAATGAAGCTGAAAATTGGTATTTATGTTTGAGTAGTGTTGTGCGACGTAATGGGCTGTATTTCTCTCTCTTTTTTTCTTTCCCTTTGGAGAGGAGAGAATGATTTCTCCCTCTATAAAAAAATCCAGACATGACATTGGAAAGACATTTAATTACATTTTGGTTGAGAAATATGTATCAAAGCCTGCCGCCCATGAAAAGCGGATTTAGAGTCGTCAGTCAGCAGTTAATAGACAGCAGTAAATGAAATAGGGGCTGATGGGGGTGCTAAGACATGCTTTCCAGGACTAAGAAACAGCTTAGTCTGGCTGGGGTTGTTGAAATCGGTGGTTCTGACACGATAAAAGAGGGGGTTGGAGATAATGAAGGCGATCGTGGGGAGGAGGGAGGGAAGAGTGCAGGAGATTTTTTAACAAGATTGAGATTTCATTCCTGTGCAGCAGCACTGCCCCTAGTGGGCAAACCTTTAGTCAAGAATAACCCATGATTTAATCTCCCTGAAAAAGTGGACCGGAAATCCAGTGGTTCAGACAGTTTGCATATAAGTTTCACAGGGTTTCATTAAGAGAAAGAAAAACAGAGAAAAGAGAGATACAGAGGAAGAGAGGCAGATGGAGAGAAAGGGCTGAGTCCGTATACTTAATATTAACAATGTTTGATTTTTCTATAGCACATCAGAGCCCGGCACATCCAGTACTAGGCTATTCTTAAACTATCCCCTCCTCCACCAGGACGTCATGCTCTCACATATTTTACCCTTTCCCCGACAGAGGCTGGGGTCCTCAATGACACTGCATATCACAGCTAAAGAGTTAAAAAAAAAAAAAAAAAAAGGAGAGAGGGACGGTTAGTCAGAGAGGGAGAAATGTGCGGCTGCGAGGTGAGGAGTGAAATCAAGAGCCAAGTGAGGAATACGAGAGACGATGAACACTGTATGGATTGGATGGGAGGAGGAATGAGGAGGAATGGGGAGGCGGTGGTACGAAGAGATGGACGAGGTCCTGGACAAGTTTGGCCTGAGGTGAATGTGTTCCTGGAGACTGCCTCCCAGATTCTCCTGACTGGTGCTGTGTCATCTGTCACTGGCAGGAGAAGTGACATCGAAAGAAAAGGTGCCCTAGATGCGGCAGCAGCACAGTCAGGAATATCTCGCAGCAGCTCTCCCTCTCCTTAGTCCCCCTCTCTGTTTTGCTCCAGACCATTCATTTCTCAAAGTTGAGAGAGAAAGAGAGAGAAAAAAAAGTGCCTCTGTATATGGACTGACTCTTCCCTCTTGCTCATTCTCTCATTTTCATGCTCTCTTTCTTTCGCGCTCTCTCGCAGGATAGCTGCGTCTAAGTATATGACTGCTACGGCCGCAACTCCCCTCTGTCCCCCTGTTCATAAAAACAAGATTGTTTTCTGCAGCTTTCTGCTGACAGCGGCTCGGCACATAAACAGAGCCGTAATTTGTACAACAACAGTAAGCTACTGGGAAGCACTTTTTCCTCCCCAGAGGCATGCATAGAGAAGGTAGGTTGTTATCCCTCCTGTTTACCTGGCAGCAAAAGAAGTATTTTATATTATGGTAATAACCAACTGCGCCGAAATGCACAGCAATCCCATCTCATTCCCGGTGCAGCAATCGCCTCATTCCAGCTGTTACTATCTGAGATATGGTGTTAGTTGTTTCCTAGAACTGGGGCTTAGCCTGTGATGGTATGTGAATGAAAATGTGACTTAATAAAAGTCCAAAACAAAGTGTGCTGCATGTGTATGAATCACCCCCCCTTTGCAGTTTTAAAGTCTAGAATAACTTATTATCTAGCTCTAAACTTGCAAGAAATGAGGACAACAGGAATGCAGCAGAAGTCAGATATGGGCACAAAACTTACCAGATGCTCAACAGAATGAAGGAGAGGAGACTAATGACTGATCATGTATTTCTGCTTCGCAGTACAGATGGTACAGAGAGACTCTACAATGAAAACAGTGGGAGAGAATGCAGCAAAGCAGCAACACTGGAAACAGCATCTAAGACACCGTGTCTGATGTGCTATAACTGCCCTGTAACGAAGGCCACGACCTAGAGAGAAAGCTTCTATTGCCTTGACTCTCTGCAATCTTTGGATCGACCTACACAGCTTGTGTCACCATCCCAGGTCACACGCAGTCATAAAGAAAACAGACAGTACAGCTGACAGTCTCTGTGGTGGGGATCTGTGAGGGAGAGGGAATTAGAAGCTTCATAACGCCAGTCAGTTTCAAATTGCTCTGTCTTGATATTGTTTTCTCCTATTTCTATATGAAAAATAAGCCTGTTGTTAAGTATAATCACAGCAAGTTGTTGTATTTGATGAGCACAGTTTTTGTGTGCGTGTTATAGGCTATAAATCAACTTGCGGAACAGCTGAAGTCAGTGTTCTTTTTGCCAATATTCTTTGGCCATCGCTGGCTTTGAGCTGTCAATTTCAACACAACAAACTGAGATCTTGCATTGAGGAAGACTCTGATTTTGCCTTTTTATGTGCAAAACTCCCTCTGGGAAACAACTGTGCACATGTAGACACACAGACACACACATCCATTCACGCAGTGACCTCCTTAGAATGAAGTCCACCATTACACGGTCAAACTCTGAAAAGAGGTGGCGAGCTATGTGATTAACCCTGACCCTGTGGAGCGTAAACCGGGGCGCTCGTTGCGGGCCGGGCTGGGAGCTGACAAACATCCGCTGTCTGATTCAGCCCCGAGTGCGTCTGTATATCACACAGACTACACAGAACTAGACTTCTGCTGTACTTTATTCACCTCTATTGTTTTCCAAAGACAACCACCTGGTGGCAAGCGGGGGAAACAACTAATCCATCCTCATTCTGTCCACAAACAGACTGTCTAGGAATAAAAAAATAACAACAACAGCTAATGTCCAAAAGGACTGCCAAGCTATACTCATGAGTCTGCCTTCTAAAGCACTTTAACTTTTTCTCACTGTTTTCTCTGACCAGACCCCCTCGTAGTTGGAGTCAATGGGGAAGGGCTGTCAGTTCAAAACAATGTGACTCAGGAGTGAACGCTTGACTGAACCAGACTGGGGTTAGAGGGGCTTTGTTTGTGTGTGTCTATGTGTGTGACAGGAATATAAAGCCTGCACTGGAAGTATTTAACTTGTCTGGTCTGAAGGCTACGACAAAGTAATGATGGAGAAAAGTGCCGGGTGCTGCTATTCGCAGCTCCTTAACCCCAGGACACCCGCAAAGACTTTTTCACTCTAATTTCATCCTTTCTCTTTTTGCATCGGACATAGTGGTGCACATGGGAGTGCTATATTTAAAGCAGTTAAAAACACAGATGGGAGGACAAGCTCAGACATCACAGCAAGATGTATTCAGAGACAGCATCGTTCCCAGCCAGCAAGTCACACAGCAATCACAAGCACGCGAGATGTGATGAATAAGCAACTTAAATGTGGAAAACTTACCATGTCCGGAGATCCACAGGAGCAGGAGGACCCAAGGGATCATGGCTGTGGAGTGGAGAGGGCAAAACCTACGGAAAACAGTGGGCGAGTGTGAAATTGAAGTTGGCAGGCACAAACACATGCACGAGATGAGACAGTGCTCCTCTGTGCTGCTGGAGGCAGGGGGGGGGTGCAGATGCTACAGTCCCTCAGTGGTGTCTCCTTTTACCAGTGGAAGGCTGATAGTCTGTCTTCAGTCCCTCTCTTCTTCTGCTGCTTCTTCCTCTCCTCTGTCTCTCTGCGCGTCTCTTTCTCCCCGTCTGTGTCACTCTTCAGAGTTGCCGTGGTCAGCTCTGCCTCGCACGCTGTCTTGTTGATGGGAGCTTGTAGACTTTCTGTGTCTTCGCTGCTGACTCTGAGCATACACACGCTCACTCTTTCTCTCTAGCTCACACGCTTTCTCGTTGCCCATCCATTCTCAGTCTCTTCAGCCCTCACTTGCCCCCCCTCCTCCTTCTCTTTCTCTCTCATGCTCTGTCTCTCTCTCTCTCTATTGCTCCACCACTCACATAGCAGACACAGTGAGGGGATAGAGCTCCACAACTAGACTCCTCCTTCTCTCCATCCCTCTCTCTCTCTCTCTCAGTCTCTCAGCCTGGCTGTCTGGGTGGCTGTGGCTGAGTGTGAGGCTGGGAGACTCGGGTCCTCACTCTGGGAACGGGAGCTGCCATGGGAGAAACAGAGAGGGTGCAGTTCCAATTAGAATGAGAATAGGAGCAACTCGGTCTCTGTAGCTACAAATAAATCAGACATCCACAAAAACAAAAAAGTGCCATTTCATCCCTCCTCCCAATTAAGACCCCCTGGCTTTTTTGGATTCTATGGACTGTATTGGATTTTTGGAAACCATGAGCCCCCTTTTTTGAGAATGCATGAGGACTACATTAGCATTCAAGACCAAAGCTGTGGTATTCATTAGTATCTACTTTTTTATCAGGTGAATTACATTCATAGTCACTCACTGAAGGAGCCATGATGCAAGACGTCATAAAAAGCCTGAGTGCACTGCATGCTTACTAACAAGTTTTCCTGGTTATGCCTGTGAAATATTTAAACAGAAGCATCGTGAGGTTCCAGGCCAGGGAAAGTCCACGGATAAAAGAGAGCCCCACGTCTTGTGCTATAAAAACAGCATGCTTTACAGTTCATTAAGGAACCTTAAGGGCCGAGCTGGTTTCGAATGTAGAAATTTACTATTTAATTTAATTCTCTATGCACACAAATTAATAATTTGTACCTCAAATTAAAAGTGTGTATTAAGTTGTTGAATTTAGTCCCCTAAATAATGAAGAAATACTTTCGCCTAAATCTTTTTTATTCCCCCAAAGGCAATTAGTATGAAATTATAGTAGCACTATTTAATTATGTCACAGGTTGTCATGGCTACAGGTTGAACCCACTAATTGTTTGTATCCTTGCCTTACTGTGGCCCTGTGTACACCTGCTTTTAAAATGCGTTTCACTGATCAAAACACAAACAGACAGCCAAAATACAGGGCAAACAATACATACTAGGGCTGGGTATTGTTTAAAAAATTACAATATCAGTACCCTTAAAGTGATTTTGATACGAGAGTGATGAAAGAGTACTCCATCTGATAGCTTTGGGTACAAAAAAGAGTGAATGCACTTTTATCTAAATGGAGAATACGACCTGATGCTGTGTTATTTTGGTTGATACTCTTAAGGTATCGAATACCGATTCCAAGCCCTACACACCGCCGTTCACATTTGTGTCTCCAGCTGAACACTTGTGTTTAGATTTCGTTACTGCCTACATCAATTCTGCTAGAAGGGTCCCTCGCACAATTAGTAGGTCAACATTTTCATTAGTCACATTAGGGGTTGGGTCACTGCAGCTGGAGATATCATCTCAACACATCTCTTTTTTAGATGGAAAAAAAACGATGGACATAAATTTGGCAATTTATAGCAAAGATGTTCTATATCTTCCTGAACCATCTCTGGTTACAGAGCATTGCCACACTGTCACTTAACAACCACTACATCCTGCAAAGATGATGTATTTTCCTGTTACATCGTTGTCAAGGGCGCTTTAGGAAGCATAAGTGTTTGAAATTAAAAGGACGTGGTCATATGCATTCCAGACCACCTCAGCAAGTGGTTTTAGTGACCAGATTGTAATGAGTCTTGGTAGTCATCTCTTTAGTCAACACTTTTATTTACTGCTCTCTACATTAGATCTTCAACTGCCCGAAGCATATTTAAACCAAGAGCAAAAAAAAGGTTTAAGTGTGAATTCTATATTTGAGTTTAATACAGTATACAGAGTATACAATGTATACTCTGTATACTGTTGTAAACAATGCTGCATTCCCTGGTTAGTTTTTCTATTATTATTATTGTTATTATTATTATTATTATCATTATTATTAAAGAGGCTCTATTATACTCATTTCAGGTTCATATTTGTATTTTGGGGGTCTACTAGAATAGGTTTACGTGCCTTAATGTTCAAAAAAGCTTTAGTCCCGCCTCCCGAGAAGCCCAGTCTGCTCTGATTGGTCAGCTGGCTCTCTCCATGCACATTCTGTGTTATTGTGATCAGCCAAGTCACAGAAGTAAACATTGAAACTCAAACAAGCTGTTTCAGGCAGTTTAGGAGCAGTGCCTTCTGAGGAAGAGCTTCCTTTGGCTTGAACAGATGATATATTATATAACTTTTTCTGCCAACATTCATGGCCCCCAGAGGATGAATTCTGCTGACTTTGGTGATCCCTTAATTTATGCTCTAACACCATAATGAGGTCCACATCAAGGTTACACTCTTTTATGGATTTCCATGAAATGAAAAGACATTTGTGTCCTACTCAGGCTATTTTTTAATGTAGCACAATCATCAGGTCAATATTTCATTTTTTTGCATAATTGTCTTTCTTAAAACTAATGATTGACATTCAAATCTGGACTGGAGGGACAGAACCTCTTTTATTATAAGATCTACAGTAAAGCCCAGAACCTCTAGATCAGGGCTCTGATAATGACACAGTAAGCACCGCATGTGGGCCTAGTCTACGTCATATCAATTTAATCCATCCCTTTGACTTCCTAATCTAATCAAAGGGCCAGAGGATGACAGGTGGTCTTTTCATCAATGCAACTAACAGCTACACACAAAAACAACCCCAGTGCGGCCGAACCAGAGGATAACAGATTTGCATTCTGCCTAAGAACATGATGAGTAGGGGCAAAGAATAACAATGGAGCTTATGTGCTTGAAGGTTGAGCAACGAGGGTAAACGAGGTAAACAAATTTGTATGTCCGCAAGCCACAGCCCTCTACTTGGTACAATAAGCCCTTAGCTGGGATTACATTTTTTCCTGTAATATCTGAAATATTTTGACATATTTGAAGATGATGAGCTGAGCTAGAGTCATCTTGTTTGTCCTGTCATCAATACTAAATGAGATCAAAACCCCACAATAAAGAGGTTAAATCTGATCCAGACTAATATTTTGAAGTGTTATTTCAAGAGAGTTTACTCACAACATCTTGTTGTTAAACTGAAAGTTGCTTCTTTTCCAAATGCCATTTACACATAACAGATAACAACACCAGCACTTTACTGTTTATAGTCTGAAGTGTAACCACCAAATTCCTCAGCCAGCATGAAAAAACAACAAGAAAAAAAGACCAAAAACAAATACCAACAACATGTTTTGTATTATAATGTCCTTACACAGGCAAAAAGGAAACATCAGGAGATGTGAGGTCTAGAAAAGTGCTCATACACTGTTAAACCCACAGTGTACCCACAGGGGGCATAATCTTAAATGACTCAGGAGACAGGGAACTCTTCTTCTCAGAGTTTAAGAGCCTCTTTATACCAGCTATGACCATAATCCACAGTCAAAAAGACATGCTCTGAAGAAAGTGGAGCTGAGCTAGAACAAGATGAAGATATAACATTAATCGGTCACTGCTGCCTGTAATACCAGCCATACTCTCAGATTATCTCTACATGAGTGCTTTAAAGTTAGTTCAAGGTCATCCTATCTGAACTGATTATTTATTTAACAGAGTTTATGTGTGCTTTATATGTATTCATGAGATAAACTGCTATTGCAAGGATGCTCTACCCTTACTTCGATAACTGTATCATTGATGCATTCCATAGTAGTACAGTCAGTAGTTTATTAATGATGATTGCTTATCTATGACTTCTATCAACTGGAATTCAATCACCAATTGTTTTAAAAACTAGTGAAGTACATCCAAAGTTTGCATAATTCCACTATGGTTAGCATCATGTTAATGATGGCCGTGTTGGATTTGATACAAAATACTGCATCTTTTTTCCTACATACATTTTCTCCTTGGCGTAAATGGTAAGCATTAATCCAAAACTGTCATTTATTGGCAAACCGGATGAAGAGTAACCTAAATTGCAAAGGAACGCTTTGTTGCAATAAATGTTTTACTTTGAATAATAATTAAAAAAAAGATCCAATGTAGAAATGTTTATCACTTAAAGAGTAGGCTACATTAGCATTGTCCTATAATACTGCCTAAATCACAAGGGACAGTTTAAAAAATATGTCAAATCTGATGCAGCAGAGCCAGAGTTATTAGGTCCTCTCTTACACCTAATGCTGTGCAACTGTCACTGCTAATTTCAGACCAATGCAGCTGTCATTTTCTCAGCCAGCACCCATGTTGTGCCAAAGTGCCCCGGTAGCAAATTTACTTGCACTCATAGGTGTGTAGGTTTTAAAATTAGGTTTGCTAAGGCGCACACTATTGGCGCATTGTTATTTTGAGAAAGCAGAGTGACCATGCCATTGACGAAAATAAAACAAAACTATGGTTTTAAGTCAGAATGGCACCTACAGAGGCAGGCGAATTAAATAATACATAATTAATGTGAAAGATATTTAGTACATTTTCTTAAATGTGCACAGAGTAGAGAGTAAAGCAGAGCTGCTGTTCACTGCTGCTCGGCAGCAGACTCCCCATCAGAGAAATGCTATGCACATTTACACACAAGAAACAACTTAACTTCTAGATTATTTTCAAACTAAAAGTTTAGTTCTGTTTCTTCTTTCAAATGCTCTTAATGCATTTCTCTCAGAAGAAAACCACTCTAATTTGCAGAGTCTGCAATGTAAATACAGCAATGTGCCAGGGGCAGGCACACATAGCTTTTAAAGGGAATGGAAGATGATATTGCAACTGGTTCAATTCATATTATTCCAGAAATACACCTATGATTAATTAAGGGACAATACACGACCCTTTTGTCCCTGGCACCTTACTTTGCACCCAGATAATGTGTCAGTTAAGTAGAAAAAGTGTTTGGACATGCCCTAAATGCACCTGCCCCATGCAGTAGTCTAGAGATCATTCAAATATATAAAGATGATATCATTATTGCTTCTACACCTTGCATTCTACTTCTTTGTCAAAACTTGGTGCCTACATGACCCCCCCCCCCAGACTCTGTATTTTTTCATTTTTAAACTTGTGGTCTTCAACCTCACTGACTCAAGTAACACCTCTCAAGGCCATTTATCAAACTCTGTGCAGCTTTTAAAGACTTTTTTTGAAATGCAGCAAAATTCAAGCAAACAACTGAAAGGCAATACATTGAATGTATTGAAATGGAAAAAAAAAAAAAAGCATGGAACCGCTTCACTGCTGCTTTGCACAGATACAAGAAAGTTTTCAGCAGACAGACAACCCATCTTGTACAACTTGGATTTTTACAGGGTTTCATATGGCACAAAGCCACAGTTCTGTTAAAATGCATCTGATGCCTTCCAGCCAGGCCTTATCTTTTAATGTAACTGGGCAACACATAAATACACATCTATTTAAATACTAATATTTACTGTATGCCAGAATGTTGTAATATAGAGATAAGCGATTGATTTTTGTGTTAGTCCGCCTTTCTGAACACAGGATTATGCAGGGCAGCCAGCACTTTCTCTTCAAGAGAGAAATGGCGAAAAATCTTATTCAGTACTTTCTCAAGCCTGCATGTCAAAACTTAAGGAGCACATCTTGCACCGCACAGCATAACAGCAGTCCCTGACTAATTTAATTAATTAGCTTGGGTTACAAAGTGACCTTTGAAACTTGAAGGCTTAAAAATGACCAAGAACAGATTGAGAATCAATCAAAACTAAGAGCGGAGAAGAAATGAGAGGACATGAGCAACTGAGTGTTAAATTGTTTATGGAAAATATACTGCTTGCTTGGCTCAAAGAAAAGTAAACACACTAAAATTATTAAATAAATTACCTTGTAACTTTTATAACAAAACGGGTTGAAGAAAAATAGAGTTTTGAAGTGTCAAAGCTGTACTGCTGGCCCTTTTTTGTTCCATGCCACCCATGAAATATTTTGCCTCCTCCCCATCATTCCTTCAGCACATGAAATGCAAAGTCTCATCCTCGCACTCAAAAAGTGACACATTAAGATGATGGACAGGCACTCTGTTTTTGAGCAAAATAGAAAGTGACATATCTGTTTATTTCTCTTGGGCCTGCATATCCGCTGTTGAGACACCGAAAGGTCTGAGACACCGCTATCCGTGGACGTGTGTGTGTCCCAGTGTGCATGTGTATGTTAAGTGTGTGTTGCCATCAATTTGTATATTGAAATTAGCAAATCAGCCAGTTGTCTTTCACGGAAGGACATCCACTCAATCTTTGTCAGTCAGATGATTCCCCTGAGATGCTACATCTCGAGCCCTGATGCCTCAGATTCTCATTCTAATCAAGTCTGCGAAGTGGCAGAGCAGAGGATCTAAATGAATGAAATTAAACAGTATAGCAAGGTGCTGGAAGAAGGCTTGAAGAGTGATGACATCTCATTTTCATCCAGAGCACTTTTTTAAGGACCATCTTTGAGAGAAAACATTGTGTGTTCTATTCATTCACACTTCATTTAGAATTAAATGGAAAACAGTGCAATGTGTTTGTTGTTATTTTGTCATCTTAATCAAATAATTACTGTATAATGCAGATTTAACATTTAGCACTTCCTCCTCCATCAGATTTGACCCTGACTTTTCTAAAGGGTGCCATTGATGGTTTAAAACAAATTCACTAAAATTACCACCTGAAAGTTGTATGCCTCAGTGAACCACACAAGTTGCAGGAAACACTGATGTCTGTCCAGACTCATATGACGGCATGACAGTGGACCATGGTTCAAATATGGATGTTACTGGAAGAAGCTATATATTCTTAAAACATGAATGCTCTACATACACCTTAAACCTGGCACCACAGGGGATCTATGTATATTTTGAAATATACGCCATTATTTCATCATTTTATCCTTTTAGATATTTGTGTGAAATTTTGCCATAATTGGCATGTCAGTTATTGAGTTCTGGCCAAAAACATATTTTGCGTGGTTACAATGACCTTTGACCACCAAATTCTTATCAGTTCATTGTTGAGGCCAAGTGGACGTTTGTGCCAAATTCTGTAAGATTCCCTAAAGGCCTTCTTGAGATATCACATTCATAAGAATGAGACAAACAAAAGGTCATTGTGACCTTGACCTTAGACTACCATGTGGATGTTTGTGCCAGTTTTGATGAAATTCCCTCAAGGGGTCCCTGAGATATTCTGTCACAAGAATGAAACCAATGGACAGATAACCTAAAAGCCGCGGCCCACGACCTTTGCCAGTGCAGAGGCATAAAAAAAAAAAAAAAGATAAGATAAGATAAATAAATGGCCACGGCATTTGTACAGTTTTGATTTATGCAATTGCAAAGTCGAAAGTATAACCTCAGGGATCACTTTTTTGTTGCACAGTGCTCCTTTATCTGAATTCTTTGGCTTAACTGATGTCTCACCTACAGTACTTGCTCTCCTTGGGACGGCACTCTGCTGACTCTGCTGATATAAACTTAAGACATAATTATGCTTTGAAATGGAATGAAATTTAAGCTGCACAGCAAGACCTAAAAGAGGAAAACTGCAGGGTTCAAGAAAGAGCGATAACACAACAAAAGAAGCAGTGGCTACAGACTTTCTAACCATTCATCAAAATAATGTGGCTGCTGAATTAAAAAATATGTATACACATTGCCATTTGAAATCAATTAATCAGCTTCCTAATTTCTCAATACCACCATGCATTTAAACTTTTTTTTTCTCTTCTTTAAGCAAGTAACACCATTGTGGGCATGACTAAACTCCAAATAAAGTCCACTTAATGAAATGTAGATGTCATCCTATCAGGCAGAATCCAAAGTGTAATATTTTAGACTACAATGTGATTATAAACTGGCTAGTTTAAAATCCTTCTATGTCACAGTTAAAGTTCACACCACAGTCAATGGAGCAAATTCTGTTTCCACTGCAAATCTACAGCCCACTTCAGCCTGGAGCTCTTCTGTGACTCAGTCAAGTTCACACTGCTAAAGGGTGGCCGGGTCATTTGACTCCATTCCCATTTGAATTTCATTTTCATTGCACCATGGAATTGAGGTTTTTACATGCTATGCAAAATAGTGGCTACAATTTGTTTGCCATGCTCATCTTGAAATAGGTAAAGAGCAATGGTCAGCAGGATGCACCTCAAGAAAGCTTGTCCAGGGTCAGAGGGCTTTGCATAAGTCAAACTGGATTCCCTTCTTGAGAGGGAAATGTGTACATGTTGTTTTACATCTGACACATCGACCATCGACATCTTCATTGCATGCATTATCCCTGTTTCTCTGACATGGCGTGGCGTAAATAAAGGCAGTGTGTTGAACTATGGATTTGCCCTCAGGCTTGACTCTTCGTATGTCAATAGAGGAGAAGGGAATACATCAGCTGAAAGGAAAATATCAGCCAAAGACCAAAAAAAATGTTATTACAATTTACAGTTTTTCAGACCAGTGTGTCCTTGAGGTTGTTAAGGTGCCCAACATGAACACACTGGACCGCAGCCTCAACTCAGTGATTAAAAAGTCCAATTTGGAAAGCACATATCTGAGGAAAATTAATCAGACTCAGGAAAAATGGATTTGCATAAAAGAAAAATGCAAGGTTAAAATCAACAATTCAACATAAACCTTTACATTATATTCAGAATTGTTCTTTAAAATATATTAAAAAATATGTTTTTTGGAAGATTCAACATGGCAATACCAGATTTCTCACAGGTAAACTTCCAAAGGAGTGATTTTCCTTCTTTTTTTAAATTGCAGACAGACACTGAAAGTGCTTTGGGGTAAATCTCTAAGGGATGCATCCCTATGGAGCACACTTTGCGCTGAACTGGGATAGCATAAGAAAGATGCTGATGTTATGTGGGAAAAAACATGGTGTATCAGCAAATATGCTGATTTAGCCAGTTACTACCTTACAGTTATAATATTCTGTTAACCTGTAAGTGTTTTGCCAGTGGTATTAACTAAAAATGCAGAATGAGACACTGAATCTGAGCACCCCATAAGCCCAAAGCCAAGCCTTTACCATCACACACAAATTACTCTTAAGAAAATGTGAAATTCATAAGCAAATTATATGCAGAGAACAGCTTTAAATTGCCGTATTATATGAGACATCTGACAGTCTGTGGTAGTAATTGCTACTATGTTGTTGTCTTTTATGGGCTGTTATACACATTTTATTTTTACTCCTAACACAGCAGCATTTTGGAATTTTTTCAACAGTTGAAATCACCTTGGCTGCTTCTTATGGAGCTGAATAGGACAAATTAAAATATATTGCTCTTATCATAGCTAACACATTGACTCCCACATGAACTAATTTATTCTTTAAAGATAATGAGTGCACTTAAATACACTTCATTCATGGATATATGCTTTATTGTTACAAAATGCACTAAATAATTGCGATTTCTGCATATTTGCATATTTTAAAGCTAAATCTATATGTTGAGTGCACCATATCAGTGCAATACAGCAACCCACTGCTGAATAGCAAAACTGTGTTCCTGACCAACACACCAGCTGGCTTTCTGGGGGGTCTCTGCGCTCAACAGTTGTTGTTGGGGGTGTCAACAGCTCTCGGTGTTGTCAATTAACACTATTCCCACAAGAACACTGTGGACGTGTACACCTCAGTTATGCCCATCTGATCCAACGCCAGATTCACACAATAATCACTCATAGGAGTACATATTGAGCAATACAGTCTACACTCCACACCACCATGTATAAAAACACATGTTGTCACTTTTCTTAATCAGTGATGTTGTGTGCACTACTGACAGGAGATAATTCAAGCCCAGACAATCAGCTTCAAAGAATCTGTACAAGTGTGTGTACAAAGCATGCACACTAATTCAACACTATTGCACTGAAATTCAAAAACAGCTATTAAAGGCTAAAAAAAGGACTGAGCCATTGGAAAAGAAACATATTTCTGTTCCTTTTGATATATATTATAGAGCACAAAAGGAACCATGTCATTCTTAAAACACTTTGCTAAGGTTAATATGCACTCCAGACTGCACTGCCAAGCAAACAGTATCTCTGTGTTATTTGCATGTACTTAAATGAGGTAATATGCATACATGTGATGCAAAATTGGCCCTTCTCAATGAAAAAAAGCAAATATAGTCCAGTTCACAAAATCAGTGTGAATAGCCACACACAGTGAAATTATTAATGCTTTTAGAGAATTGGTTGAAACCCATTAATTTTTTTTTCTTTTGTCAGCTTCAAATCTTGCCATCTTCTTCTACAATCTGAATCTGTGCGTTTGAAAACAACAACCAACAACCAACAGAAAGGAATACTAAATATAAAAATTCCTTGTATTAAGCTTTGAGCAATGCCTTGAAACTCGTCAGTCAGGAACTGCAGCTCACAGTTGTCTTTTTCTCTCGGCCAGTGCACCGTCTGCCAATAACTATATTTTGCCCATTCCTAAATGATCTTTTTGACTCACCGGCCAAGCTCATTTTTTAATAAACAATAACTTGGCTTTCTGAGTCACATATAAGGGTTTCCCACACATTCATTTATTTGTGGCGGGTTGCCACAATTAAGACATCTGCTGCCAGAAACAGATTTTTGCTGCTGGACTGTTCACCTGATACTTAAAAATACATATAACGTTGGGTTATTTATTGCACAGACATGCAGCAGAACGTCAGAAGGCACACTTAAAGAGTGACTTAACCATTAACTGTTCATTTTGCTGAGTCTAAAAGTTTGCTTTCACAAGCTGCTTCTCTAATCCACTGATCTAATTTGATCAGCTGTGAATGGATAGAGTGGAGGAAAAAAGACATTATGGAGCGCTCCGCATGTTGCGCTGTGCTCACAGACCCACAAAAACCTCTGGTTTCAGGGGACACAGAGCGATACAAACCCCTCACACAACAAAATGCAGTAGATACACCCAGCAGAGTATTTTATTGCATTACTATTTTGGTCTAAATCTTTCCCTAATTGATGCTCAGCAGGTATTAATTTCATACCTGGATTTTGCCACATGGATAACTTTAATCAGACCCAAAACAATGGGCAAACTGCACTTCACTGTAAAAACATTACAGGCTTTTTTTACATTGTATTGTCATTGGCACAATTATCTTTTTTGAATTGGACTTTGAGACAGGATTGATAGTCACTTAAAGTGATGCCTGATTCATGATGCTATCAGCGTCTGCAGTCCTTTATTTGTGCATTTGCCCATCATAATGCAGTCATATTTGCTACTGAACATAAGTGCTCTTATTGTGTGGATTCCGTCTTTGTTGATGCTGTGACTGTGTTAATCATATTTTCAAAGTAAAGGCATTCTATCGTGTTTGAAGGATGCCAAAGGTTTCTTTGGCAGGTGTGGACAATCCTGTTAGAGATGGCGTTTGTGTTACACCTTAACCTCTTTTTCCAGTAAATCTATCTTTTGTTTGAACGGCTTCCCAGTATGAAGCTTTCCTGCCAAGGAGATTTAAATATATAAGCACAAGGAAAGAGCAATCTGCTGCTATCTCTGACTCCGTACACCTATTTATTTATTTCATGAAATGAATCATGCAAAACATTTGTTCAATTTATGGCTATGTTGCTGTGTTTATTAATGTTCCTTTTCTTTTTTACTGCGATGATAATCCACTGTATGTTTGTGTTGGAGAGAACTGTACCCAGCCGTTTAACACATAATGGCATCTTTCACTAGCATGCAAGCAAATAAACAGCGCATGAAAGTAATAATTCTTGCAAGAAACTTGCCAGTTGCAGCAGCAAACAGTATGTAAACTGTATGCACATTGCAAAGTATCCATAGAATAGAATTAGTATAACACAATGCATCAGTGCACAAAAGCACAATTACAGAGAGCAGCCTACAGCTGACTTTTGCAACCAGTTGTACTAAAGCACACTAAAACACTAATATAATGCTTTAATGCTGACATAAAATATGCAAGAGTTGAGAAAAGGCTACGGTTAAATTGTTGGTCTTTAGCCAGGTGCTATAAGCAGCAGTGAAGGGAGGAAGTCAGCACAGACGAGACAGAGGCAGTGGCCTAAATTGTAAATAGTATATTAGTTTCTGCTCATGCGTAAAACGTAATTGGTTTCTTTGATGTTTGGATACTGGTGTGTGAGGCTATCTGTGTAATAGTCATAAGAAACATGGCATTCATTCAAATACAGAGTTTCCTGGCATTCAGCTGCCCCCTACCATGGTAACAATTAACATAATCGCATCCTACATAATTGTCAATTACTCATCATAGAAAGGACAACTGACAATAAGGTAAAAATAGCAATTTCATCTATATTTTGTAGTAAATGCTGTAAAATACAGAACTACCTGATGTATATATTCAGATATAACACTTAAATACAAGCATATACATGAGCGTTAGGATTTATACGCCATATTCTTGTCTGTATTACTACAGTAGCGTTGGTATTAAGTTTTTATCAGTTACATTTTCTTCACACAAATCCTAAGGGTGTTAATGGGGCTATTTTTGTTGAATGGGAGCTTTATGTGGGTCAGACTGTGTTTTACTTTGACAACCTCTGAGTCCTGCTCTGCTGCAGTCTTGATTAATGGCCCAAAAAGTGTCACACTGACCTGAGATGGAAGGTGTTCATTGTTGTCAGAGACAGAAAAACAGCACAATCCATTTTTTCCAACTGTTATGGCCATTCCCTAACATTAAGTATAATTATAATAATATGCAGTAATTGCAAAAGGTGCTGGCTTTTTTTGTATAATAAATGCAATTATGTTTTGAACAAGTCCCAAATATGAGTCTGTAAATGTAAATGACAGAATACAGATGATAGCTCTGGGCAAGCTCAGTGACATCGGTGCGAATAAGAAAGGAAACCAGGCATTAATACGTTTTTGCGTGCACAGTACAAATGTAGCGTACAGTTAGAGTGATAGGCTCCTTTCGTTTTGTTGCTGGCGTGAGAGTTAGACGAACCACTCATCTTTTAACCCTTCCTTTTAAAGGCAACAGCTATTTTTTTACATTAGAGGACTGCAATGGGCCGTTTTATTTCTATAGTGGTCAAAAAATAAACTGGGTCTCACGATTCCTTGGAATACATCAAACTTAGGAGCGCTACTTCTGACCACTGTATTCAATGTCTGTTTCTTTACGGGCCCTCTCTGTATACCAGTGTATTTCAGAGCATTAGTGGCTGCTAGACAATAACAACCAAATTACTTAAACTTGTGCTTATGCTATGGGCTCCACATCCTGCTCCAGCGATACTGATGCAGCTGTTTAGATGTTTATTTCTGCTGTAAAGTTGGGCATTTTTAACATGAGGGTTTATGGGGATTTATTCTTTTTTGGAAGCCAGCCTCAAGTTAGAGGAACTGCAGTTTTTGGCATTTTTGTATTAGATTCATTTGTCAGCCTTAATGGTTGCCACTTGGTTTTACTATCAGACTTTGATTTATATGGTCCTATAACATTTGTAAAGTCTAGAAAAGTCCACTAATAAGTTATTTTATCCCCATTCAAGACAGTACGGTGCTAAACCGGAAACAGCCGGTTCAGCCAGCAGAAGTCTCTGGGGCACATGCTCTGTGTATTTAATGAAAGATAACAAAGTCATATTTACCATTTCTGGAGTGTTTTTTTTTTACCTAAAAACACGACACCAAACATTTGCATTTTTTTGTTCAAGTTAAAGCTGCAATAAACAAATATATACTTACATTATGTATGTGCAGCTCAAGCGGGATTCAGAAAACAGTCCCACGCAGGGCTCCAGGTTGTATTTTGCTTGACCCATTTTAAACTGCATCTAAAGATGAAATAATTACAAGACAGAAACATGCACATACAATAAATATAGATATCATCCAGCATCTTCACTCATCACGCATAACAATTTTTTCCTCTGCTTTGCTTTACAGCATATTCTTATTCTTTTTTTTAAGACTGTGCCACTGTGCCAAATAATCAATGGCCATCTCTATATTTCAAGTGCTGATGACTTATTCAAATAGATGACTCTCTCTCAGCACAAAAAGGGAAAAAGAAAGACACTTTAGCGCTGAGTGACACTTCAATTAGCCTCTTGTCCTCCACTACTAATAATCAGATCGTAAGCCGTGTAAAGGACAAGGCAGGTCATTAAAATATCCTCAAAACCCCACAAGATTTACTGTAGGCTGTAGATTTTGCTTGTATTTGCTGACAGCCGTATAGTGCTGCACCCACTCTTGCCCTCCCCAGATGAAATAAAAGCTATCTGGCTGTAATTGCTGAGGAAAACTGATTCGCCAGTGTCTGCAACACTTTATGTGCCCTCTAATTTCGTTCGGCTCTTTCTCCGATTGCCAGGTCCCTCGCAGGGGCCCTCATTTATTCCATTCAGTGCTCTTCAGTGTGATGTCACTGTGGACCCAGATAACCGAATTACGTAGGCACAGCGTTATGACAGTGTAATCAGACAGCCAGAGATTTGTCGGAATTATCCAACAATTTATGGGGACACTGGCAAAAGGAAAAAACTCCACGATTAGCTTGCGGTGTACGCCATCACAAGGAGCAAACTTTGTTAAAAGATGTATTGAACCATTGCTTTCAACAAACTAACATCAATTGGATAAGATAAACATCTAATTCAAGATAAAATGTTGCCATATATTCACACTCCTGAGAGTCAGAGCGCCATTCACAGCCAGTTACAGTAATTGGTGCTTTGGAGTACAGGCTCAGTATTTGGTGAAACATATTACGCTGCTGTGTGAATCTGCTAAAGTCTGTTAGCTCAAAGCTGTTTGGCTGAGAAAAGCTTTTTAAAAGTGTTTTTTTTTAGGCCACGTCTTGGAGTTTGATGCAGTTTTAGGCTGTAACTTTGAGTGACACTGGCGACAGTTGATGAGAATTTAATTCCAGGGGTAAGAGAAAAGGAAAAGTCACCTTTAACAACAATGCCCACTGATGCAGACAGCTTGCATCAGCAGGAATTTAAGCTCCACTTGCTTCACTCTCAAGGGCTGCTTACTGCACACACATACACTTGGATCAATAAATATTAAAGCTTTTACAAATCAATATTAGTCTCTAGTTAAATATTAAGTGAAAAGATAATAATATTTGAAAATATCTGTGTAGGGTAAAGTGAATGGTTCTGCAGATGTTCAGTGAATATTGTACAGAACAATGGGAGAGCTATTTTGAGTGACAGAATCAGGTTGTGTGTGATCCCTCATTTTGTGACGCCCGCCTTTGTCCTGGTGACTGGTGTGAACAGCAGAATGACCGTTTAGTCTGAACTGCCAACGCCGGCCACATTTGACCAGCCTCCAACTAATTGCGTATACACTTAGCCAACCACTGTGTGTGTGTGTGTGTGCGTGTGTGTGTGTGTGTGTGTGTATCAGCTCAAGAGAACAGACCAAAACAGTGTTTCTATTACTGGCAAAAACAAAACAAAATTTCTCATAAGCAAGAACTGATAGCTACCTGTACTCTTCAGATAATTATACTTCTAAATGAAGGCTATAATAAAATTTGTCATGTGTTACAAACTCGTAATTTTTTATCAGTCAATACTCATCTCCTTAGAAGCTCGACTTGTGTAATGCCCACATGCAATGTGATGATGTGACAATATGTAAA
Source organism: Plectropomus leopardus (assembly GCF_008729295.1). Taxonomy (NCBI): domain Eukaryota; kingdom Metazoa; phylum Chordata; class Actinopteri; order Perciformes; family Serranidae; genus Plectropomus; species Plectropomus leopardus. Next base: position 9,373,441 of record NC_056467.1, on the reverse strand, counting down.
AATTATTAAGGAAAAAATGCTGATTAGGATGTGGGCTGAGCTAACTTGGCTACAAAGCAAACAACATAAATTAATAATAATGTCTAAACATAACATTATCAACATACTTATTATTATTATTATTATTATCATTGTTATCATTATTGTTATTGTTACATTTTAATACTATGTTTTTTGCTTGAAATAAGGAGAGAACAACCTTACTTAAGAATAATGATTATTATTATTATTACTATTATTATTATTATTATTATTTATGAAGCACTTTTCATGGAGGACAGTTTACATAAGTTGCACTACACTAAAAATACAACACTTAAAATTATCTACACAAGGTGTGTGTGTGTGTGTGTGTGTGTGTGTGCAGTTGTAAACACTCGCATACAATAAGTCTTTCCCTATCAATCTTTGTCTGTGATATGGGTCGACTATCAAAGAGCAGCGAGTGTATCTGTTCGTGTAAACTCAATCGAATTAACTGGGGCAGATAATGTAGCCTATGTTTTAAACACCGTCATTGGAAAGTCAATGAAGTGCCACCCAGTGTTTGCAGCTGTATGCTGCAGTCACAATAATTAGCCTGCCTTATCGACTTATGTGGGCAGTAGTGGATGAAGTTAGTTAAGATAAAAAGCCATACTTGTATAATATAATATTATATTAACATAACATAATATGACTTGACTAAAATGCTTAAACTATATGATATTACAGTACTTCAGTAGCAAGAGTAATTTTATGATGCTAAAGGTACTTGAGTATTGAAAGTAAAAGTACAAGCAAATACTCGTAATGAAAGCAATCAGAATTTTGAAAATTATGAGGTTTAAACCTCACCTTAAAAACTGAGCCAGATTACACTGGAAGAAAAACACTGTTTTGGTTTTGTTTTTTTAAACTTAACTTTAAAAGTTTTTTCCTTTCTTTCCTTCCCATCATTCCTCTGTAGGGCCCATCCACCCTCCTTACCTATTTTGCAGTGACAAACAACTAAAATGCTTAAGGGAAATGTATATGTAAGTAAAAGTTAACATTTTATTTAGGACAGGTATTGGAGTAAAAGTGAAAGTTGACAGAAATAGTATATAAGCAAAGTACAGATACTCCCCAAAATATATATATATATATATTAAACGTGGACAGTTGCTGCGCACAAGTCGTGGGAACACCCTATTCTTAATTATTTTTTTGTTTTCAGCATGGTATGCTTACTTCGTAACATTACACCACTGAATATGACGCCTGAATAAAAAGCAGGGTTTTCCCACGATTTGTGCGCAGCAACTGTCCACGTTTAATCTCCAACTACGCCTGCTTACACAAATCAAGTAAACTAGGCTAAAAACAACTCTTTCTTTAAGACACCGTAACTTACCGATGGGTTGCAGCTGCACTTTTATCGTGGAAGAGGTAAATCCCCGGCAGTCGTTAGTTTGCCAGATCCCGGCCGTGAGACCATAAGCTCTTCATCTGTAGTTTCAGCCGCCAAAAATTTCATCCTTCGCTCCATAAATCCACCTGTAAACCGCCCTGCTCCCATGCCGTTCACTTCCGGCCGCATACCTGGCTGTGTTATCGTGATAATTGCTGAGAGTGAAACTTCTTCTTCTTGTTGTAGTGCCGTTCCGGCAGCCTGTACACTGTAAAGTGAAATGCTGCCCTCCACAGTCTGGGACAAGACACTCGACTCACTTCGCGAAGATTGTCTATTAGTGCAAGAGGTGTCACTTGGTTTGGCAAAATTTTGTATGACGTCTCAAACTGAGTAATTGTGGGCAAGTCCTGTAACAGTGGCTGACTATAATGTTATAAAGGCTATACTTTCTTGTATATCGGCATATGTTTATTTATTGTTTTCCAATTCCACCAAAATATTAAGTATAAAGAATTAAAGGTTAATTGCTCTTTGAGAGGTTAACAACATATCAGTGGCATAAAATGGTCTCAAAAAGACAATTAGCCTCCATTATTTATCACAATTATTTCTTGAACAATATATCATCAAACAAAAAGTTTTCATTACAGTAGTTATTGAAACCTGTTTTATGTTTTCTTGTTTGTTTGTTTTTATGTACAATTTTGTAAAAAAGAACAACTATTTCTTGACCTCCACCATGACTTTTGACTCCTGACAAATGCTTCCATATATGTAATGGTCACCTCATTTCAAGCTGGTTGTGTTTTGCTGTGGGCAATTCAATGATAACATCTGCTGTCAGAATTGTTCATCACAATAGTAGTGCCTTGTAGGATGGGCACAGCAATTGAAATTCCTCTGAAGAATCATCTTTGTGATAACAGAACTGATTGGTGGAAGATTGCCAAGAAAATGCCTTTTAAGTTACTCGCCAAGATTTCTAAAACTTATCAGAGGATTTAATGCTGTATGTTGAGCTTTATTATTTTCTTCAAAAGCCTTGAATCAATTTTATCTTGCTCTAGAAAACCCATACTTAGTCATTAACATTAATCAGTATATCCCTCTGATTTTCTGAGGCTGACTTCTTCTGTTGTAAAATGAAAAAAAAGACAAAAAAGAAACAGTACCGTGCCATTCCTTTAAGTGTTTGTTTGTTTTATGTATTTACAAATCAGATGAAGATTGAAGTACATTAAATCCTTATTAGAATCAATAGAAGTTGTCAAAGAATCTGTTACATGATGCTTTACAGACTTATCTATTTCCAGAGGTCTTTTTTAAGTTTGAGACTGTGGTATCAATTCTTGCCCCCACACCTAAAGTTATGCAACACAATAATAATTGAAAAAAAAAGACTAATTTACATTTAAATTGAAAAATCACTATCTTTCTAATAATGGTGTGCTCTAATCCACCTTCAACTATCATCCAAGGAGGTTAAATTGTGAAATATTACATGCAGTAGTCCGAGGATCCCATTCTTTTGAGTGTCTCCTGGGACCTAAACCCTGTTCTTGGAGGTTTCCTTCCCTCTTTGAAGATAGGGGAGGAGGAGGAGGAGGAGGAAAAGAATTGGGAGGTGTGGCAGGGAGTTTGCACAGTCTCTTTTAGGTTAGCTTTCACATGCGAGACACAGTGAATTTAATACCTTCTTTTATCCGTTGTGTGTGCAGCAGTGAAAAGGAGGAGTTGCAAATGTCAAGTCTTTATGCTCAGGTAGTATTTACTGTGGTGTCTTTAGGCACCTGTGTTATTTAATTTCAAGAGGACAGATATGACCTAACTCCTGCTAATCAGTTTAAGTATTTTGAACTGTAAACAACAACAAAACAAGACATTAGAAAAAATGTGACTATTTGTCTTAAAACAACAGGTGTGTACAAAATCATATTCACAACATCCTGCTCCATCATAAATACTGACACGTGTTGTGATATGCATGGTATCATGCTAAGCATATCATATTTTCTTCTATTTTTAATAGAAGAATTAAACACATCTTCCTGGAGCACTCAGTTGTTGTGCCTTTGGTCCTGATCCTCTTTCTCCATGGCAGGTTGCCTACTGATGTCAGTAGAGACTCTTGGAAAATGTGAGGAAAACTGACGTGCCATCATCCTGAAATTAAAACTTGGCTGCATGACTGCTGATGAGCTGATGTTACATAGGTAGGAGGAATGCTCCACTTAATCTTAGAAAATTAACACCTTGTTCTCTCATCTTTCTGTTATCACTTAGTTTGTCATTAGCAAGAAAGTAATTGTGCATTAGGGTTTTTTTTCTTGTTTCTTGCCAAAACCATGCTGGGATAGACTCCAGTCCCCTCCAGCAAAAGTGAACCCGAAAAATGTGAATGCAAAATGGATCAGTTAGCCTAATAGATGGTTGTGTGCCATTAGATTAATATGTTTTTTTTTTCTAAGTGTTTTTATTATTAAGTAAAAGAAACATTTTGATTCTAAGACCTGCACCACCCAGCCTTCTACAACTACTGAATGCCACAAATAAAAAGAAGCATTAACCACATATATGGCTCTGGTGCTTATACAGTGCACATTAAGCAACAGGCTTACTGGTACAGGCTTAATGAAACCATGCATAGGCTCATCAGAAAATCTGGCATTAAGACAAGACCAGCATAGCTGTCTTTGGAATACAGAAAGACAGACAAAGTGTCAGCCTCACCTTGAATTTCTCTCTATTATGACTAAGAGTTAATCGAGAAACCTTGGGGTTGTCCTGGACTCAGATTTAGATTTTCATAGCCACATCAAATCAATAACTTCATCTGCCTACTACCAAAAAGCATTTCTAGAAGAATGTCAAAGCAAGACCTTGAAAAACTCACCCACACCTTTATTTCCAGTAGACTAAATTATTGCATCGGTCTGTTTGTAAGCCTTTCAAAACAAGCTGTTTGGCAACCTTAACTTATTCAGAATGCCGCTGCTACGGTCCTGACAAAAACTAGGTAACATTTCTCCAGTTCTATAATCCTTACAATGTCACTCAGAGAATACATCTCTAAATCTTTCTGTTTGTCTGTTCATCACTCTGTGGCTCAGCACCCAAATATATCTCTGACATGCTTGTGACATATGAACCTTCTAGGACCCTTAGGACATCTGAACCTGCCAGTATGAGCACCCCAAGAATCAGAACTAAACATGGTGAAGCAGCATTATTGTGCAGCACAAACCTGAAATAACCTCCCAGATGATGTTAGACAAGCCCCGACTGACCACTTTTATGACAAACCTAAAAACATTCCTTTTCACACTGCCTACTCCACCAGGTACTGACTGCAAACTCATTCTTAAACTTGATTTTAAATTTTTTTTTTTACAATAATCTTATTACCTTTGCACCTATTGTCTGCATTTTTGCTATTTTAATGGTAATTATTATTTTAAAAAATGCAGATCATTTAGTATTTAATTTTACCTTATGTTTACTTTTTATTGTAAATGTGTATCCTTTAATATGTTTTTATATTTTATTGCTCTGTAAAACACTTTGCATTGCCCTTATGAATGAAATGTGCTGTACAAATAAAGCTATCTTGCCTTGCCTAAAATCAACCATGTTAAAAAAAAGAAATAAACTGGAGATTATTGTAATGTTTCATTTATTTTTTCTGTCTCAAAATGAATACCACTATACCATCTCCAAACTATTTTTCAGTAGTGCTGAAGGTAGGATAGGTGTTGCATTACTTAAAGTGGCCTTTAATCAATATTGTGTTTGCAATCTTCATGCATCATGAAATATAGAAAATAATCAAAATGTACAGAGAGCAAGATGTTTCAACCTCATTAATCCTACAATTTACCAATATAAAGTAACACCACCTACACATATTAGCATTTCAATCAGCATCAAAAACCCCACAGCCTTTAACAACATGGACCTCAACAGCTTCCTCCATTGGCATTTGCTCAAATCAATACCAAGTTCAATAGTCTTGATCCAAGATCTGTGGGCAGTTGCTTCCAACATCCCCTTTGACTGTATACCATTATGTATCTCACAGCATAATTGGATTTCATATTCAAAGACTGCACATAGTCTCCAGATCTGCACAAGTTTGTCAAACCAATAACAACAACAACACACTAATTGACAAGTTGTGTTAAGTATGATCAGTGATTCAGATGATAATTTTCACTGAAAGTAAGGTGTGATCTCTCAAGTATAGACTCAGCTGTTGCTATAGTGAGGAGTAGGAGGAAGACAATACTGTATGTTGAACCTTCTTCCAGGAGAAACCCGAGAATGTCCTAACTTTGATTACCAAGCATATCATGTGATGTGTTATGTCTTTGCCCACTTATGCACCAAAAAGATTGCCATATCCAAATAGAAACAGACTTCAACGAGCAATTGCATTTGTTCAAGTCATAGAATCTTCTCTTATTAATCTAACCACTGACTTTGCTGGCTCTATTAGGCATACACTTTTGAGCTGCTACACACCCACGAACAATAAAGGCTGTCAGCTTAGTTGTATTTTCCACTAATACTGTATTACACTGGGTAAGACAAAAGCATGCTTGTAAGGGATAATTTATACCACAGTTAATATGTTTTACATAGCATATATGGAAATTTCATTGAATATTCTGAATCCAATGAGAGCCAATACACAAAGACTTTACAAGATTTCAGGAGGATACAATACAGCTTTAGGATAGTAATATGTGTTTCATTGTTTTGGCTCTCTTCCACCTCACTTGATTTTAAATGAAACAATGCCTATGAGGGCAAAGTGCTGACTTTCAGCAGGTGTTCACATCAATTCTGGGTGAACATTGTAAGAGTCACAGTCCTTTTTACCCTTGGGGAGTATGTCTTTAAAAAGGGCAGCAATTTCTCTACTTGGTTCATTGGACTTGGATGTAAACACCCTCAAATCAAACCTGAAAGGCTACAGAATTGCCCGATCTGATCTGCGGCGTTCTGGCCAGTTCAATGGTGTTATAGAAACAAAGTCGTGGGGTAGTCAGTCATGTGTAAAGCTCATGTGACTGCCAGGCTGTCCTCTGTAAGTCCATAGGCTGGCTACATGGGATATGTTAAGGTAGAAGAGAAAAAGCTTTGCTTGCATTCATTAAATGGTGGAAGTTTGAGTTTTGCCAGAACAGCAATAAGCCCCTGCATATATTGCTGCCCCCCCCCCAAAAAAGTTCTGATTTTACGAAGTAATGAATTCCTGCATTGTGTTTTTTTAAAGAATTGTCAAAATGCTATATTTTGTAAAAAAGAAAAAATATATATAAAAAGACATGTTTCAAAAAATGTTAAGTATAATGTGTATATGTTAAATCAAACTATACTATATTACTTTTCTCTAAATTCTCTAACAAGTTATTATTTTATTAACCCAATTTCACAGATTTTTTGCTTTTTGTGTGATTATAGTGTAATACAGTTAAATTCCAGTTTATGTTTTTTTCAAACAATGTTAGATCAGTATTTTTGCTGTGCTGTTCTCTTAGTTTTTGCGTTTTTGATTTGTTGATGAAATCTATGTTGTTTTTACCCTAAATTAATATTGAGCCTATTTCCTCATTGCTCATCCAGGGGAAAGCTAGTTTTGTTGATTTGCTTCCATGCGTCATCATAGTCCACATCACTGTCACTGTAAACAAAGGAGACTAGAGGGGCACCAGGCTCAATGAACATGCACTCCTAACACTGCTTGTTCCACATAAATCAAAAGAAATCAATGCCAGATTGAGGATTGTGGCCTCTGTTGTGCAAATGAAGCCTGGCTCCTGAATAAGATAATAAATCCCTGCCACATTATTTCAGCTTTTGATAAATGGAGCAACATGAGAGGGGGGGGGGGGTCTACAAGTGGGAGCAGGGGGCATACATCTGACTGTGAACACCCCTAATAAAACATGAGGGAGGCCTTTGATACTCCAACACAAAACTTCAGTTGCTATACTTCATGGATCAAAACCGGTTTCCCTGGCCAGAAATGTTTGTATTCATGATTTACAATTTCTGATACATTAACTTCAAAACTACATCAGTGTTAAATCACATTAGGTATTTACAGAGCCTACTCATCATCATGCCAGCTTGTAATTGGCCTGTTTGGGAGTTTGGTAGAAGGGACTGATCTAGTCATATCTTTAATGTTGCTGAGCTATGCATGGACGAGATGGCCAGAGCCCCAGTCAGGAGTAGGCCAAAGAGTGTGAGGCGTTCACTATCAAAAGCCAAGCAAGTTTTAGCCTCTGACAGATGTGGGATCAGTGTCAGATGCAAGTTATGCCAAAGGGTTGGATTGGTGCAGAGGGAGGAAATGACTTGACTCTCCTGGGCTCAGTATGTCTTTGTACCCCGGCCCCCAGGGCAAGTGATGGCAGGAATACTGAAAGAAAAACTCTACTCTAGTACATGCCACCAACCACTCCTGCATCCATTCCCCCATAAGGCTCTCTGCACCCCTTGATTGCTACCCGAGACCATTAGATCACCTTTAGTTCCATCCATGCTGTTGCTCGACCTGTCCTCTCCCTCACCTAACACCACTGCTGGGCTTGGTTGGAGGAAAGTAATGAATCAGAACCTCATTTCTTTTTCATTTGCAAGATCAAGACTACTTTCCCAGATTTGAATTTCAGACTGAACAACACATTTCAAGGGTGATATTGTGCACATATTAAAAATTTGAAGTGATTACGTGTGTGTGTGCGTGCGCGCACAAACATGCATTTGCACATGTGCATGTGCTTGTGTTACAGTTGCTTTAATTATAGGTTGAACTTGAACTAGACAAGGCTATTTGTTTGATTATGAATATGATTTTTGAACAAGTTCAAATATGTATTTTTTTTTTCAAGTTGTGTACAAATTCAAAAAAGAACTGTATTTTGGAATAACTAAATCACTACTGTGAAGCAAACACTGGTACAATCATTTTTACCATATTAGCCTTAATTGCACTCTTTATGTCAGGCCATGCCTGTTGATAATGTTAAAATAATGCATTGCAAAGTAACATTTTACAGTAATATATTACATTAAGTAGTAATGAACTAACACATTTCTAATAGGAGTTTTAGTAATATCATCACATTCACTATGTCACATAACCTGTTACCCCCCTTAGTTAAGTATTTAATTTTTTTTATTCATTCATTGCTCCCGCTTTTCTGCCAGTGTGCCACAAGAAAAAATATTCCCTGAAGGTTTTTATATCTTTTCATGTGATTACAGGTTACATTATAGAAGGCTGCCTATGATCAGCACATCTGGGCGATGCCTCCGACATCTACAGTGTATTCAATTGTGCTTTTGCAAAGCTGGGGTAATTAGCTGGGTTTTGTTTTGTTTTCTCTTTATCCCAGAGCAAGACCAACACACTGTCCCTTTCTTATAAATAACTCTTTCTGTGGTGCTGAAGTAGCTGACACCAGGAACCCGCAAGTCGGTCTTTTTCACAATTTGTACACAACCCACATAGGCACAAGCCAGTAATTGGTGTATAACCCACGTAAACAGAAAAGCTGCTATCACATGACCGCACATGACACTGATGAGTGTGAAGTTTTTCCACTTAAGGATCCAGGTTGGGGTGGTGGATGGGTCAAACAAACATAGGGGTTTCTCCCAGTAGATCGGTGTTTGGAACTGTATGAAATCAAGTCGACTTTGAGTTATTTCAAGGTACTTTATCACCATGTTTCTTTTCCTAAACTCAACCAAAGTAACTTTACTTTCCTAAACCTAACCTATGTACTTTTATGCTAAGTATGTCATGTCATTTTTTGGCACTGATTAGTTAGATATCATATGTGCTATTGTATGTGCAGGGGTGGTCAATGGTAGGGGAAGAGTCTTTATTGGGCCATATCATACCCCCCACCACTGGTTGTGTAATGAAATGCAATACACTTGAGGTTATGTGCTTTGCTGTCCTTTGCTCTTTTATTGTGAATAAATCTAATATAACCCACTTAAGTGTTTACTTTCTATTTTTTGCACTCTTTTAACAATTAGCTGATCTTTCCGAGTATACTGAAGTTCAGTCCAAAGGTGTAATAATGTGCATCATCTGTATCCATTCCTCGGTTAGTCTAGATCTAACACACTGTCTGCAGGCTGAATTAGTATGCAGGGTTAACACTGCTGAGCTCTGTTGTTCACTCAAAGCCCCCACCACTGTTATCAGCAGTCACTCAATGGTGCCGCCACTGTCAAATTCCAAGAGCTGTGAAATCACTGGAAGTTCACAACAGAAGCAGCTGCCATGTTTATTTCATTGTATCCCTTCACTCCACCCATCCTTACCCATCTATTCTACACAGAAATGTTTGCCTCAAAGGCATCACTGTTGAAAAGTCTCCCGTTTCTGCTGTCTCTCACTTCGATTTGGGCACTTAGCATTCAGCAGAAGGTTAGGCAAGAGGGGATTGTTGTACCTGGCACAAATATTGACAAGTGCTATTGTAGTTCTATAAGCCTCATGATTTGCATGCACATGGGAGGATATATTACACACAGAGCACAAAGGCATGGATGCCAAAATGAATTCATTTCAGGGAGAGGGTGACACAAGTGTAGTGTTCTTTTTAAATGGGTTAAGAGCAAGTTGATATTCACTGTGAAGACTATGACCTTGTATTTCATTGTTTTGAAACTGCAAAGGTACCAGATTGAGATGTGGCAATTCGATTTATTCATGGGTTTTTCTTTTCTTTTTCTAACTGTACAAATGTCAAATAGACTACTGTTTAAGTGACACTTGCCAATGTTCAACCAGCTTTGATTCATAACAATGCATAGCACCAGTGCCCAGATCTTCTCACTCATCTCTCAACCTAAATTTGCCAGATGACTTGACAAGGAAGGCTCTCAGGAAGTGCACCAGCCTCAGAAGTCAACTTTTGTAGGGGCACAAACAGTGAAATTATAGCTTCTGAGTCTGTCACATGTCAATAAACCCCCAAACATTTTGTTCCTTAGACTTACATTGTGAAAGGGATATCTGTAATTCAATCGATGCCTTTTTTTCGATGTCACAGCCTCCACAAAAAAAATTGTTTTACCATCAGAATATAACATCTTTAAACCTCACATATGCCCACATGTCACAACACAGAGAAGAAAGAGATGAAAGATAGGAAGAGAAAGAGAGAGAGTTACAACGGTCGTTTTTCAGCACCCAGCATACCACAATACAGTGTTTTCCTAGCACTTTTTTTTGTCTCTGTCGTTTCTTTTGTTGGTATATCGTGGGAAATGAACTATACTTTGGTCATCATAATTTAGTTAAATGAACTTAACAACTAAAAGATGGCTAATCTAACCGAGCTAACAATGTGTAGCATGTGAATAATGACAAAAGTTGAAGCATTCATATTTAGATGTGCGACCTAAGCGGCCAACTAGTGTTAGTTCTAGGGCAGACCAGTCCAACCTATTTGATGTGTTTATCACTTAACAGTAGTTACACTTTCTGAGGAGGAGATCTCTAATTGTTTGTTGGCACAGACTCTTCAGACTGAAGAGCCTCTCCGTGGGCACGCTGGATGCCATCGCTGTTATCCACTCATTAGCAGATAATGCATGCAGATAATGGAAGAATCACGTCACACAAGTAAGGACATAATTGTTTGATTAGTAAATGTAATGTGCTTACTGAATTTAGAACAGGATTGCGTTGAACTGCATTGTTCTGCAAATGTTATGTGATTACATTAATACTTTGTAACTTGTTACATCTCACACTGATTCTAGTTGTAGGTTTTATACATTTTTAGGCCCTTCCCTTTGTTGAAATATTTTTCTATGTTTGCGTTTTCTACTGCATAGTATATACATATACACTACAGCCTAGTTTTATGACCATCTTTACAGCAGTGTAATATTTCTTAAAGTATCACCATTAGTGGTACAAATGTTAAGTTGGCACTTTTGTATCTTGTTTGTGCCCTTAATGTGACGGCCCGCCTGGGGCTTAAAATAAAGGCCTATACTGTACCATCGTCAAAGGCTTCTTGCTATGTCAACATCTTTCTAAAGAGCTTTCCCCCATCATTTTTTATTTTCTGTTCTTCCTCCTTTCTCTCATTCCTTGACATACACCCAAAATCATCTCCCCCCACCACACGATCTGCCACCCTTATTCCCTTTGCCTGTCTCCTCCTTCCATCTAACTCCTAATGGGCCCAAATAGAGAGTGACAACTCTTCCTGTTCCTCTACAAAATTCATGATTAATGTTTCATTAATCATGGATTTTTAAAACATTCTGCTCCCTGGGGCTTTCTTCTATACTGAAATAAATTAATAAAATGAGCCAAGTGTGCACAACCAGTGAGAGACATTGCTTTTTCCGTGCCATCCTTTCTTATCGCTCAAATAATGGTCATTGTTTATGGCACCACTGCACTCAAAGGTGCTTTCAGGAGAAGACTATAAAGTGAGCCAGTGTTCCACTGAGTTTTATGTGTTGTCTAAATGTTGTATCTTGTCAAGGACTAGGGGACTTTACACCTTTGAATACTTTTATTTTATTCGAACCATTCAGGAAAAAATATATGCAGCATTTAATCAAAAGATAGGGATGTAATTAGGTAGACTAACAGACTATGGTACATTAATGTTGAACAAAGCATTATGTTAGGCTTGATATATTGATGTTCGCAAAATAGAATGTTGAAAAGAATACAAGAAAACACAAGAAGGCAGATAAACAAAGCAAATGAAAGGAAAAAAAACATTGCATGTTAAATTAAGGCTTTACAATATACTGTGGGTCCATAAGTAACATTTGTAAACGAATGAAGAGCAGACAGAGTTGGTTTTGAAGCTCATCTTCTGTCTGACTCTTTGACTCCAATCCGTCGATATGTCTCTCTGGGTCACTGTGCTGCTAGAGATGACTTTCAACATTCTGTAAGGAATAATATTTATAACTGATGGCCAGACTTGAAGTGAAAGAGCCAAACAGCATTGTCTCATGTCTCCACTTGGTAAACAAGCAAGTCTGGCATTTCATTTGACAATCCATCCACACAGATAAATTGCAGCTGTATAAGAAGCATTCAAAGACTGTCAGTGTTTATGGTCCTTTGATTGTTGAGAAAGCAGTCTTTAGCTTCCTGCCATGCCTGTAAATTGTCTCATCTAAGTAACATATTCATCTACAGCTGAAGAGGCCAGCCATAAAGTGATGATCAAGTATACTGGCTCAACTGTTTGAAGCCAATGGCCTGTGGCCTGATCTTGAGAATTATTGGCCCTACTGGAGTTTGCCAGCTCTGTAATTAACTGTGCAGAACAGGGTGACTTTAAAGGTTAGTCTCAAAATAAATCCACTGAATTTGATTGATGTGTAACTCCCCCATCTCAAAAGTGCTTCCAGTTTTTTTTTGTGTTGTATTGAGAAAAAAAATTAAAGAGGCCATAAAACCGTGTTACGTCTTCTTATTAGCGCAGAACTGTGATTCCACATCTGCTACGTTTATACTGTAGCCTATAAATGTGATGGGCATATATGAATCAGGGTGACTTATGTGTAGCATGTCGAGTCTAATTTGCTAAGGAGACTTCTGCTCATTATTTAGTGCTAGATTATAATATTACTGAGTGTGGCTCAGGTGCGCTGCGGGAAAATGACTCATAAAAACCTATGCAAATATTGCATTATGCTCAGTATGATCCCCATTTATGATGTCATGCTAGGCCTCGTGGCTGATAGCGTTTGTTCTAACCTATCTCACATGCACCAGTTATCAATAGGAGGAAACCAATCAGACATGATTGCTGATGTTTGCTTGGAAAAGAACATTAATGCAGAGATTTAACCATTGCCCTGCGTCCACTAATTTATTTCTGGCATCTTCTTTTCAGATCAATGCAGTTTGCCATAGGGGTCAGTCTTATTAGAATTTGAAGCAATTGATCAACACCATCTTATCTGCTGTATTGCGTCTGTTTTTCTTCCTTTTCTACTTAGAGCTCCCGTTTCTGTCTGGTGATCATAAAGCCTGTAATAAAAAAAAAAAAAACCATATTAGTTACTGCGGGGAAATTCAGCATGTGCTGGTCCTGTAATAAAGGGAGCCATAAGGTAGGGAGTGATTCCTTACATGCGCTCTGATAACACAATGCCGCCATGATAATATTGATTTCCCCTTCCTTTTTCTTCCTGCTGGCAGGACTAGTGGATATATAGATGATTGCATGTATTGGCTAGAATTGCATTTTTGTCAGGGCAGGGTTAGACTCAAGAGAAAAGCAGCAATCATGCTCAAGAGAAAGTTGTTACTTCACATTTTTGTAGAGGATATAGATCAGTGTTGTCATAAGACTTTTATCCAACACATTCTTAAGTTGTCACATATTGCCGCCTTGCAGTAGACTTCTGTGTCTACATATTCCGATCTAAATATCCCTCTGTGTCTGCTCTTTATGTTCCAGGATGCTGCTACTGTGATGTCAACACAAGCACATGATGGGCTAACGCATGGTTATGTTAAGGCAACAAAAGAAACACTGGAAAAACACAGAGAAAACAGCGGGATGTTAAAAAATGCATATACTGGCACGGATGGCTAGGATTAGGCAACAACAGCATGGATGGTTAGGAATAGGGAGGCACATGGTAAGGTGTAGGAAAAAAAAAACCATTACATTCTGACAGCAAACACCATACCCTCACATGTTGTTGGACATATCCACTGCCCCTCCTGCCTGCCCTATATGCACCCTCGCACTCCTTTTTTTTGTTACTGGCAGCATTTCAACCTGATGCCGTCCTGGCGCTTATGAGGCTGCTGCGTCAGGTTCCATCTGGCTGTGCTTTTAAGTTGCACTGCCTGTCCGAGTATGATGAAGACACCTCAGGTGACATATAATAAACAAATTACTCTGTCTGTCATGTTCTCACATGATGCCGCAGTGACGTATCATGCAGACAGGAAAGGTGGCTTTTGGTGTTGGCATCTTATGCCAAAGCACTGTAAAAGTAGTTGCATTTGATGACTTCAAAATGAGAACTTGGAGAACTTGCTGTTGTTTTGTCCTCATCCTGGTGTGTAGTGTGTCCTCATAAGTGAGGGCTTACTTGATGTATTGACTCACTGACAAAGTTTATAAGACAGCATCAACAGCATGCATGCATAACAAATCTAGCTAAGTATTGAATTCTATGAAATGAAGTGAAATAAAGAATGAATACAATGTAGAGAAGTAAGCATGTAAGACCTCTCAGAAATGGACATATTCACCCTGGAGACTCCATTAGCGGCTATGAAGCATTGTTAATGTTTGAAAGCAGATGTCTTACAATGGCAGAGAGTCTCTTAGTGCTCTTGCTGTGCTGAGATATGGGAGTGTGTCATGGACAAAGAATGTCTGTTTGGCTCTGTTTGGCAGCTGTTAACTGGGTTTAATAATGGTCCACACAAGGAGCATCCTGGAGAAGTACCACAGTTAATGGACCCGGACTGCATCCACAAGCAGTTTCTTCAATGAATCAATGAAAGCTGAAAGAGTGCATCATTGCATTGAAACATGCATCTCCCTGCACAAATGACTGAATGTTCAAGATGTTTTTACATTTATTTTTCCCTGTATTTGAGAAGCACACATCTGTTTATCTTTCATACTTGACTTCCATGTTGCTATTTAGGGTTGGTATCAGCAGTTCATAGAGACAGCAATAAAGCCTGCTGGATGCACTGATTCTCTGAATGATAGCGCAAAGAATATTCAAATGCTTTTTGGTTATCAAATAATGAAATGTCACATAGACACAATCTTCTGAATAACTTCAGTGGCATCAATAATGCAAGTGCACAGAAGTTGAAACAGTGGCATTGCAGCAATAATAAGGAAACTCATTAGGCCACTTTGAATGGTTTGGGTGATACGTATCATCTTTTGACAAAGCTTCTGCCATATAAATCTATTTGAAATCAACTCTTCCGCTGTATTCTCTGCAGTAACAATTATGTGGTAATATTATTTTTTTGTCTGTGTGACTGACATTTAATTATAATTCTGTGTTAATATTTTCCCTCTCTCTTTTTGTGCTCTCATATTCAATCTGAATTGCTTATGTTGCTCTGATAATTGGAAAAAGCAGTGCAATGTCATTTTACGACAATCTGGTGCGGCTACCAATTTATGTAGATGTTGAGCTGACAAATGAAATATTAACGCTCTGTGTCAGGGTTGGCTCATAATAAGAAATACATGTGCGATAAGAGTGATGAGTGTACAGTATGTATATACTGTACAGTCCATAATGAAAAGGGAAAAAAGAAATGCCAGCAGTGTTTCGTGTAAGTTCTATAAGTGCAAAATTAATTCATATACTAAAGGTAGATACTGTAGATTGGTGTAAATTCAGTGCAGCAGTGTATAAAATTGGTGCAAATTGGATTTTGTTCACTGAACAATAGGATTAAGGGCGAGGTCCACTAAAAGAAGCATGAATGAAATAGCATAAATTTGCAGAGATATGCTCACAATAGTCAGTGCTCATTGTTAGGCACGATAACCATCTGTCTCCATATCCCCTTTGTCTGATTTACTACAAAAATAAACCATCTAAAGGCAGTAAAATCAGATGGTGATGAATGAAGAAAGAAACACGAGCGAGCAAGAAAGACTAAAAAAAACATGAAAGTCTTAGCTTTTTGTGAAAAGTTAGAGTCTGTGAAAAATTTTCGCTTTGTTTGCAAAGCTTAAAAAAATGTAAAATTGTGGATTTTTTAAAGAAATTGATGTTTAGATAATTATTTTTGTGTCCTCATCATCAGCTCCCACCAGTCATTAACTCTCAGTGAGTCTGTATGATGAAGATATACAGAAAGGCAACAATGCTTTGACGTCATTATCACATGCAACGATGGATCACACAGATGTCCCTGGTGACACTCATTGAAATATGTGGCTTAAGTTATCAAATGGTTGCAGTTAGGTTTTAGACCAAAACTACTTCAGAAAAACATAATTTCTCATTTCTCTGCAATAAAGAATATTTTATGTGAACTGATAATGTCATACCAATTATTTTGTGCTATAGTACCATAAAACATTGACGAACTGCAATTTTACACAAGGTAAAATCCTCTTCTATGTAGCTGTCTATATAAGCTTGGGATTTCCTGACATTTTTCCATCCTTAAGCTTGGCCACGTTGCCTTGTGAGTCTGTAAAATCATTCTACAGAATTTCAATAGGACTCCAGTCTGAGCTTTTGACTAAACATGAAGGAGCCACAAATGTCCTTGGCACTCTAATGCAAGTTCTCCTCTCATGATTTCACCTGTATTTGACTCTTTTCATACAGCCACTATTATTATTCTCTGCCTCTGACCCTTGGAGGCAGACACCACTTCAGGTGAGCGGTTCCAGACGCACAGCACTTCTGAATTATAACTTGCGAGTTTTTAGTTTGCAAAAGTCAATATTTACCACTTTACTCAGAATACTGGCTTACTTTGCAATTCATTTAAAAAACTCTTTTGTGTCTGACTTGATCTTGGTTGCTGACCAAAATCCATGTTGCAGAGCTTGGTTTGGTCAGATGTAGAGCTTTGCAAGAAATCTCGATGGCTCCATGATTCTGACCACTTCCAAGTGACAGATCCTTCTGCGTTTGTGTGATCCCATAACAGTTCAGTAAATGTTTGATGGCTTTCCCCAAAGCAAAAATGTTGTCAGTTTATGTTGTCAGGTTTGCATTTTACAAACTGCATCCCAAATGTTGGAGTCTCTTTCTAAAATGTTCTCATCCAGGAAACTAAATTGGGTTATTTACATCCAAGGTACTGTATGAGAATATCTCAGCTGCATTCAAAGAAAATTAAATGTGAACAGTTTCAGTTAGAACTGCATTATAATAGGAAAGTTCGTGTAAATAAAACTTTTTGAGTGCATGCATTATCTCCAGAAAGATTGAAAATTACACCACAGACAAAAGAAGGCTACTTTATTACTCTACCATTAGTGTTTTCTCACTGCTGTTTGCGCTTTTATCTCGTGCATCATTAAAACAACAAATGGTTTCTAAACTCTTGAATGCTTCCAAATAGTCTAAAGTGTTGATGTAATTGGAATCTACTAATATTCCCTTGAAAAATGGAAATTTGTGTTTTATCTGCATTTCCTGGCTTTTTCCTTTTAAATGTAAAACACTTTGATGGTCCCATGGACATTAGTGTTGAAAATACCAACCCATACCTGGCTGCAAAACATTTTTAAACATATTTTATCTCTATCTTTGGCATAAAAAAATAATCCTGCATTTTACAGGTAAGTTAAAAATAAATATACAAAGACACATTTTCAAAGATGACATAACAGAACAGTAAGGACAGGACAGGAAAGTCATCGATGAAAGCAGCTCCGCAGTATAGTCAAGCTGGCTACAGAGGTAAAATCCCCGCTTGATCATATAGATCAGTTCTTGTTAATAATGTGACATTTCTAATGACAATGGCTTTAAATCCATCATAAACTATTCCGACACCATTGAACTGGGATTTACATCAATTGTTAATGGTCACATTTTCCATTGATTGAAATAATGAAATATTTGTCCCCAACAGAAGTAAGGTCATGGTGTGTGTCTTCTTACAAGTGTGTGTAAAAGAGGGGTGACAAAGGAGTATCAACCTCAAGGCTTATATCTGTGTTCATATCAGTGAAACAGCCTATCATATTTTAATTATAATTTTTATGATTGAAAATAGTTTCATATGATTAAATGTAAAGTAATCTGCTGATTTCATGACACTAGGTCTGTAACAGAAATGGGTCAGGCAAGTAGCAATGTATGTACATATTATACACTTTCAAAATCTGCTTTGAGTCTTGTTTGAAAACATCTAGCTGTTTTAGCTCATTTTAACAGGTTTGATTTTTTTTTCACCGTTAGTTGAAAATGTTCTTCATATGATTCATCGGGCTCTATAATTAACTTCTACTATAAGTTGAATTACTGACTGCAAATCCTTTCCTTTCCATTTTAATTAACCAAGGCTTAAAGAGAGTGGGAAAGTGAGGGAGGGGAGAAATGAGAGTGAAAGAATGAAAGAGATCAGATCTTAAGTAACTGGCAGCCGCTTTGACAGAAAATTAAATTCATTTTCTGTTGAGAGCAATCAGTGTGATTTGAACTGATTAGTTCGAGGAAGATTTCTGACAAAGCATCAGTTGGCTTCAAAAGTACTTTGTGTGTACAATAAGATGGGCAGCACACACATTTATCCAGCCAAATCAAACAGATGTTTTTTTCATGTTTGGCATCTGACATGTTTCCAGATTTTCCTATGTAAAACCAGCCAGTGTTTCTCAGAATCAGGCCTACATCTTATATTTTGTAGACTGATTAAAATAGTTTTGTTTTTTCTCTTGCGAATGGATGTGCTCTTGTCAGAAACACAGCCAGACAGAGCCTATGTGGGTAGGACTTACTGTATGTTATTTTTACTTTACTAAATGCTGTCCAAGTTGGACAGATTGGAACATCAAAAAACAATTATAGTCAAAAAATTAATTACGGTTCTGAATAAATGATCATAAGTTGTATTGATAATACAATCAATGCCACCTAAAATATAATAATCTTTTTTACTAAATTATTACTTAAGAGTGATGAGATTGTCATGCAAAGTAAGCAAAGCCAGCAGACATTTGACATGTTGTAGCAGGAAAAGCACAGGTATAAATGACTACATTTAAAACTACTGCATCATATTTAGGTGAACAAGCATCAAGGTCATGGCACTGTGCATGCTGGCTCAGTGTCAGTGTGGCTTACTGGGACGCTTACAGAAATGGAAGTGAGCCATCATTAACATTTTTTTTTTTTTTTTTACCTGTGTTATCCTCAAATCTGTGCTACTTTTTTCTGTATTTTGCAGTTTTTTTGACACCATTTAACCTTCTGCTGAAGCACGACTTTTCAATGATAGAAAAGCACTTATCGACATTGGGAAAAGTTATGTGGAGTTTGGACTAAATGCAGCAGATCACAAGAGGATCCCCACCAACATTGGTTGATGGCATTGTCAAGCGGCCAGTCAGACTGTCTCCAGAGGGTAGAAACGAAACCAAAAGCGCCACACGAAGAGAGGGAGGACAGCCGGCATTAGGGTGAGGCTGACCCGACCTGGACCAAGCCTTCTTCTGGCTAATGTCTGGTCACAGGAGAATAAAGTGGATGAGATACAATTGAGGCTCATTCAGCAATAGGTAATCAGAGACTGCAGAGACTGATCAAGCTGTTGCACTGGATGGGCGGACCTTGTTGGAAGCCATAAGCACACAAGACTCTGATGCAAATTAATCTTTGTCAAGATTAGACACAATGAGACACTAATGAGACATTTGGAAGACACTATATTTTAATTACCACTCATTACAACTCATAATAAAATATCAACAACATCTTTCGGCATATTTCCATATTACTTGACTTTGGCATTAGATGTTGTTCTGACATAGAATTTTGGTTAACCAATGTCACAAACTAAATTTAACCAAATATCAAGATTGAAAGACATTGGTGGACAGCTTGGAAGAATCTACCCCAGTTGTTAATTTTCTGATTTCTATAGAGAAATACATTTCATTTGCTTCCATCAGGGTGCAGGTTACTGAGAGAAAAACACAGATAAATAACTCAGATGAATTATGACATTGCACATAATTAGACAACTGCATTATCACCCTAGGTCAATTGTTAATAGCTGACTCATAGCAGAGTGTATCTTCATTGTGACCCTAATCTGAGGTTTGGATACTGTCTGTCTGAAAAAAAAAATCAACTGGCACAGATTCAAGAGTAAGGAACTGTTACTTCTTCATATTGACAGAGAAGGATGCACCCCTGGGCACTTTCGCTTGAAGGTGTTCCAGACATGTCTGACTGTGAAGAGACTTCGGGATAGACCCAAGACATACTGAAGGGACAACACTTTCCCAAATGCCCTGGAGAACAGCAGATCAAGAAGAGCTGGAGAAAGCTGCTGGGGTAAGGAATGACTGATCAGCTTGTCTGTGCTGCATAGCAAGCTGGAAAATTGATGGATGAATAGTTAATCTAATTTAAATTGTGCCAGTCCTCATCTTAAAGAAAGCTGTTGCTGATTTTCACAATCCATGTGATCTGCAACGTATTTACACATATACCGAACATACACACATACACTGAATGCCTTTATTAATGTATTGCAATTTACATATAGTGTCATGGAACCAATAACTAATATTAGAACTTTTCTGAAACAAATATTTAAAAACGTGTTTCAAACTAAAGACAAACATGTGAGACAAGGTAGTGGAACAATTATACGACGAAAAACTAAACCAAAAATAAGAGACAATAATGGCCTTGCAAATGTTGTCTTTTTCACATTATACTGTAAGAAAGAAACCAGGAATGTGCCTCTTAGATAACTCTTTTGCAAAATAAAAGAAATACTTTTAAAATATAGCAGAAAGTGCACACAAATGTTCTAAAAGGTTTTATCAGACACAGCTACAGAACATGAATAAATAGATAAATAAATAAGTAATATTCCACGCATCTCCTGTAAAAGGCATGTGATTCAATTATCAACCCAGGTCACAGATTAAATGAATATACTGTCAAATAATAATAGGTTCCTAATGAACTTCAAATAATGGGGTATTGATTCAAACCAGAGCAGCAAGTTAAATTAGAAGTTGTGACATGAAAGATTAAATGCCAACTGACACACTATCTCTATCATTAGAAAGAACACTTTAACAAGGGAAACAAAAAAGAAGCAAACAAACACATAAAACACCATAACAAAGTCATTAAATACTCACCAGGCACAAATACATACTGTTAACAATGCTTTGCCTATCATCACTGTTCAGCACAAACAACACAGAGTGTTGTAGCCAATCAATAATTAGCTGGGAGATGTGTATCCCTTGTATCAGAGGCCCCACAGAGATCCTTTGATCTGCTGTGTATCGAATGATTACGCTCAAAATTAATTGTACATAGATTACAGACATGGAGTCGAATGAATACAGAACACCAGAGACAACACATTTACATGAATAGTGGTTTCATTTTTGTTTCATTAACAGTTTTATTTGTTTGATATTTAATTTGTCGGTTTGATTGTTTTATTTATCATTTAGTCATTGTTTTTTTTCTCTCTTTTTTTTAAAGTGTATTCTCCTGCGATGATTCGTAATCTAATAAACCAGATTTGAAACACAAATTCCATATGGTGCACAGGGATTATGTGAACATATGGATTGGAACACAAACTGGATTATGTGACGCTACAGATGAGATTATGTGATTACAAAACAAAGTGGACACATGTAAGAAGGTTAGGTGATGGGCAAATGCAGGCAAGTAAAACACTTTCCTCTCAGTTTTATAAAAAAAGATCTAAGAAGCAATATCAGTATTTATCTTCTATTCTATTCTAATCTTCTCAAAGTTCATTAAAAATAACAAGGTTAGACTTGTGATTTACAACCCTATTGACACAGTGCCTCGGTACAATTGTAAACATGCATCGTCTTTGATTAACAGATCCAGGAAGTGGCCCTTTGTCTTACACCAAATACCTGATTTAGGGACCCAATCATGCAGATTCAGAAAGTTAAATAAAACTGCAATCAAACTGTTTACTTTAATATGGTTTGTCATGACCACTGACTATGACTGAGGATTCATTTTTGATACATCTAAAAACTTAAACTGCCTCAACCCAAATACAAGGGCATCTTTCTTATTTGGGTCACACAGACCATTGCTCACCAAACTTATAATTTAGTGTTTTGGGGAATAGCAGCATGCAGGATTTGTGTCACAGTCACTCTATATAAAACGGCTTCATGATCTGAGGAGAAAGAGAGAAAGAGAAAGAGAGGAAGAAAGAGAGAAACAATATTCTACTGTATTGATCTCTTTGAATACTATAGCTGGTCTATTGATATTCCCTGTGGTGCAGCATATAGGACAGCCTATGTTTGGGAAAATGAAAGCAGAGAGGCTGTAGTGGAAAGCTTGTACACAGACTGATATTGAGCTTGGTCTCTGTGGGTTTGTGTGTGTGTGTGTGTGCGTGTGCGTGTGTGTACGTGTGTGAGGAGCCACAAGGGCATATCTGTGTACATCTGTATTTTGATTCATGTGCCTCCAGCATGCACTCGTGTGTTGAGATGGGAAAGACTGCTCACCCAAGAAAAATAATTAGAAAGCAGATATTAAGGACGGATGCAATGAGAAAATATGTAAGGTTTTCAGAAGCCTTTAAAAGAGAAGCATAGTAAAAGATTAATGCCATTATGCTTTAATGTTTCAAAATCAAGCTAAGAGACTGCATTGTGTGCCATTTACACTTTATTTTCATAATTAATATTGATTTTTCTTTC
Organism: Plectropomus leopardus; assembly: GCF_008729295.1. Lineage (NCBI taxonomy): Eukaryota > Metazoa > Chordata > Actinopteri > Perciformes > Serranidae > Plectropomus > Plectropomus leopardus. The sequence goes on along the minus strand of NC_056467.1, from coordinate 9,350,608 downwards.
TTTCTTGCATTGCCTATAGCTATTTGAGAATTCTCTCATCAGAAAAAAACAACAGTTTTCCTTTTTTTCCATTTTAAATTATGTGACTGAGACCTGAGACTGAAGTTAGTAAGCTTTTTTTTTTCTATGAACAGTTAATGTTGATTTTAACAGCCACGAGGGAGGCCTTTCCTTGACCTCAACCTCATAGATTTAGTTGAGTTGCCGAAAGGAATAGTTGTGAAATACGCCTATTCACTCTCTAGCCGTGTGATAGCCAAGATAAAATTTTTACCACTTTCATGTCTATGAGATAAACATAAAGCTAGAGCCCGGCTGTTTGCTGAATTTTGCACAAAAGCTGGAATCAAAAAATAGTCCGACACTTCACCTGTAACATCACAACTTGTTTTAACATTTCAATCTTTGATCTGATTAAATGATATGTGACTGTTATTATTGAACCAAGCCATAGATGCCAATTCTGTGGGCGCACCTGGGCTTAAGCGCCCATGGAGAATCATCAAGCATCAACGTGAACCAGCGTACACTCAGGACCAATGAAAGCAATGTCAGATTAACTGCCAATGTGTAGGCTTTTCTCTTCTTTTTCTTGCCCCACTGAATACTCATTCACAGCACGGATCCAAAGCACCTTTGGGACATAAAAAAATGTGTGACAACTCGCTAGTGTGACTTGACACATTTGTGATTAAAAACACCAAAACAGTGAGTAATGTTACGGTATCAGTGTGACTTGCATTTCCCTCAGTGCCTCCAGCAGTACCCCCTCAGCTATGGTAAGCGAGAAAAATATCCGCTTTATTCTTTGTTGGTTATTTGTGTTGATGGTTAATTGATTGTATTTTACTTTGTGTGCATATATGGTTGCTACAAGTGTGCAATGGCTTTAGGTAGCATTTAATAACTTGTCTGACTTAACAATTAACAGTCAGGCCTCTTGTAGTCTACACTGTTATCTTGCATTCTTTATGAGTGTATTATAGCACCAGTGTCTCACAGCCATGGGGGTGTCTGTGTAGATTTATGCTCTTGGCCTATGATTTACTAAATAATTTCCGTAGCATTTATTATTACCTTCAGTGCATCTCATGTTGTGTATCATTAGTGATAAATTGATTGATAAATATTTTGTTTGTGTTGGGCCAGGAGAACTGTTTTATTATATGACTGCTAAATTTCAGAACCATGGACAGAGCTCTTTGTTGTGTGTACAGAGCCTCCTGTGGCCGCCTGACCTTTTGCAGTCCTGTTTGTTTTTTTCCAGCTGATGTATATATTTACAGTTTAGCCTCACCTGGGAGAAAATTTAGTATCTGCCACTTCACTTGTTTCATTTTTTTGTACAACTTGCTCCCAAAACAGAACTGCTGCATGTGACTTCTGGCTGGATCTTGGTTATATTTTGCTTCAAGACTATTTTTTTTGCACTCACCTTATGATATTAATTAGGTTAAGTAGATTAATGCAGTTATGTAAAACTGTTATTTGACAGAAAAATTCAAAGAGGAAACAATACATAGCATTATAGCACACAGCTTTACATTTACTGTACATAAATATGCATTCCCTGGAATAGCAAAGGCATGACCTGCCTTAATCTTCATTTGCCCTCATCTGCCTCTGATTGGCTTATCCTGACATTCTTTGACTAACTCTAACCAGTCCCACTCCTCTTAACCAAACCTAACCAATCCAGCCAACAAAGATCTTACAGAGTGATTCTGGTGTCCTCAAATAATCTTGAGCAGGAAGGCAAAAAGAAGGATGTCTCAAAAAGTGAAACTTTATTTGGTAGGTCAAAAAATGCTCCTATGATTCATTCTTAGAATGGTCCTATAGATTGTTTTTGGAGGCACCTACAAACAGCTATTTTGTTGTTAAGATAAGAGGACTTGTTAAGCTATTGAGCTCCCCCTGTGTTGTCAAATTTGGTGAATTATCTAAAATGACAGTCAATGGACAGTGTAAAGTTGCAATCGATTTAGGAGGAGAACTTCAACCTTCTCTAGTGGAAACACTTTAGCCTTGAAGGCACATTGATTTGTACCAGATGGCAGTTGTCCACATAAACAGGCTGTATGTATGCATGACAGAGTATATATAATAATATCATATCTGATGCAAGTAATTTTTTTTTTCAAATGGAATTTCAGTGCAAATATTCAGTCTTTTGTTTAATACTTGAATGATTCTTCATTTCTTTGGTGCTGACCCTTTTAACATCTCACCTACCCTTTCTACTCTAACTCAGCCCCCTTTCACCCAACGCTCTCTTTCTCTGTCTCTCTCTCAGTGTCAGTGACAGGGCCTGTTACATGAGCAGACTGCCAGCGTGCTCGGTGCCAACTTCTCCCAGCTCTGGGGATGTGGTGAGCAGCCCTTTATCTCCGGGAAACAGACGCGTCCGATCACCTCCTCCAGGGGGCTGGTGCGGGCAGGGAGGGCGAGGAATGGGAGGAGACCAGCAGGTTTTTTTTTCCTCCTCCTTCTATTCCAAAGTCAGAGTCATCCAAAAAAATCTGTGCACATATGCACACATGAACACATATTGATACACATACTCATTTTGAAGCTGTTGTCCCCCAGTCTAAGGGATGGTGATAATTTATGATTTATGTATCAATTAACATAACTCGCCATATCCCTAAGGGTAGTGTTGCTAGCAGTATTAGAATACATGTCTCCTTTTTCTTTCTAAGCATTCTCTTCCTTCTTGGCAAACATTGAAATATGAGCCGAAGCAGCGCTGACCTGTATGATATATTTGCACATGTATTTCTTTCAAAATCTGTCTCCTTTCATTCGTGCTCAGTCATTCATCGGCCTGAAATAGGCTCTCCATCTCAGAAGATGATAGAAATGTATCTTTGCAGCGGATGGCTCCAGTTTGCTCTAGGCCAAGCTCTGTTTGTGTTGTTTTACCGAGCGAGATAAAGCTACAGTGCATCCACCAGCTACCAACACAATGGTCAAAGGTAAAGATTACTGGCATGTGTACTTACATAATTTACTAGGATGTCTTTAAAGTCTGTTTCTGTCAGGTTACAGCAGTCATCAAATACACATGTACTAAGTCTTACAAATCCTCAGTATTTATCCACACTAACCTGAAACCTGTTGGGAAGGAACGGATGCTTCCTGAGCTGCCTGGAATTTGTTGATCACGATGCAACATGCATTTGCAGCAGTGCGCTCTATCCAGCAGTTCGCTTAATCACGACCTGAGGCTTTTACTACCTGCTTTTCATTCCCCTATTGCCATCTGGCAGCAGTGGCTCTGCTTACAGCATCAATTTCTTCACGGTTAAATGTTTTCAGTGGTATCCGAGGACTTGTCTGGTGTGGTTGTCATGCAAAACACTACCAGGTTTGCTGTTTCCCTGAGCCAGAAAGGTTATAAATGTATCAAACACACCTGTTAATCTCAAGAAATGACACTGCATAGAGATAAGTTCTCATAAGAGACCCACTAAACTCCTTCCTCATCAATGTCTTTAAATGGCAAAGTAAAAATATGGAGTCAATTAAGTTTCACCTCTGAAAATGGTGTATTCCAAAGAGGTGATATAAGAATAATGTGCTCAAAATAAATTCAATAAAATTCTGCAGGTACTATTCCAGTGGGGTGATACTGATGAATAACTCATTCTTTTTATGAGTGTTTTCTTTATGAGTTATTATTGTAATTTGGTGGTTTGGGACAGAGATCTGCCCTTTTTAGGGTACCCTTTTCAGATTGAGATACTTTCTGAAGGGGCATTACGGACACTGCTCACCTCTGGAGCTATCCGCTAAAAGAGGCCTTAAAGAGTCTGAAGGGTAATATCTCCACTGTGTAGGTCTTTCAGTCATGGAGCCAATGTCTTATTAGTTTTCAAGGGCTTACAATGTTCAGCGGCAAGCAGGAGACACTGGCCTTCCTTTATTTTTTAGAGTGAGTGAAAAACTAAAAAGGTATTTGGTACTTTTTTAAAAGAGCTACAGTGTCAATAAGTGAAGAGTTAAGATGAGAATGTGCTGTGTGTGCAGTATGTTCTATTCTTTCCTTTGTTGCAGTGTCTGACTGATAGGTAAGATAAGGTATACTTTACTGTACCACAGGGAAACAGTAAAAACCATAACACACCCGTCTAAAATTACCCAGTTTTAAGCAGTTAAACCAAGTATAACCAAGCCATAAAATAAATACTAGCTTGCAGTATTCTGGTCCCTACGTCAAAGTGACTTATTGCTAGAAGGCCTTCACGTGAAACTATCGACGTACTCAGCAGTCATCTCTCTCTACCATGAGGGTTTTGGTGACAGCATGATTTTTGCCTTGTTGTGGGGTTCTGTGGTGAGCAGCTCCTCCTAATGTACCTGCTTCATTAGGCTTTACATGTGTCTACATCTTGTTATTTGCTGCCTTGGACAAGTAACTGGAAGCTATGAAGAACGAGCCTGCAACCCAATTATTTTTCTTTTCACAAAAGAAAATAAAAGTGGGATGTGGGAGACCTTTGGTATACTGTGTGTGAAGGTGCCTTGCTAAAAAAGCCCTGAACATTTTTCTAGCTATTAAACAAAACTCTTGGCAATCATTCCTCCGTTGATTCTGCCAGCACAAACAGAACATTCCATGTAATTAGCAACAAAAAAATTTACACGCAGCAATGAAATCTTTAGACACACATAAACATGCTACATACAGTGCTAACCTCTTACACTCCAAAAAAGACTTTGTGATCTTTGATCAGGAAATTAAACTGAAAAAAAATATGAAAACATAGTCTCTTTCTTGGCATCACCAACACTACTGTAAAGTGGAAACTGCCTGACTTAGCATATTTGAATTTGAAACAGAGGGCATAGAGGGACACCTTCAAGGACAGCATCCTCAATCAGCACAAATCACATACAAATGGTAGAGATGATGATCCCACTGTGCCTTAGCAAATTGTTGCTTGTGACTGCTGTTGTAAATCTGTAACAAGAAGGACAAAAAAAAAAAAATCACTGAATGTACCTTCCACAGCAGGCTGCTGCTTAATTTTTTTTATTAGCACTTCAGCATGTAAATGGTGACCTGACCTCAAAGAAAGTACTTTATGAGAAGAATGCGGACAGATGACTGAAAATTAACAATGGAAAACATAGAACACCTGTGCTTTGGTGATTCTCAAGTGAAACTCTACAATCAAACAAATTTTGAAGCACACCTGTCAGGGTATGTAGTTTGAAGCCTCCTGTGATGCCTTTAGTGGATATAAATATTGTATTTAAAAGAGTTAGGGAATTTGAAAACTTGTTTCTAACTTTTTAAAAGATAATGAACAAAACCAAAAAGTAACACTGCAGGCACTTTAGAATGATAAAGAAAGTTTTTTTTCCTGCTTTAACTCATTATGAAGTAAATTTTGATTGCATAATGTAATGGCTATAGAATATACACCATTGGCCTTTAAACTGGTTCCCTATAAGCCTTGGTTTCATTAAGCAATTCTGTCTGACACCAGGTACCATCTGCCAGGAAAATTAAGAAATGAAAGAAATTAAATGAAAATGAACTTATACCACAATTATTAATTTATACCAATTTATACCACTTTTGTTTTCCTTGGTGGCTATTGGTAGTTATTCCCAGTTCCCAAAGACTGTCAATGTATGTTCTGTGCAGTTACTATCCCAGCCTGCTGTCATTCTGAAGTCGTTATAAACCACCACTTTGTCCATGATTTTGCTGTTAGATACAGACACCACCATTTGCAGCGGTATGATATGCAGGTGAGCAAAATTAGTTTTTAACGCAGCTAGATTAAACCTTTTGCGCTGTAATGATATGCTGCAGGTTGGGTGGATGTCGCCTGGCACAGCTGATTATACACGGATGGAACGTGTCGCAGTTGTATGATATGCCGCTGGACTGTGTCAGGTGCAAACGCTGCCAGTAATGACGCAATATAAAGAGCGTGAGGGCAGGCAGGAGTGAAGATGGATGGGTCTAGCAAATGTTGGGCTTTCAGCTAGCAGCCAGGTGTTTGCTATCTGCATGAATGTAGAGCCAAACCATGATGTTTTTTCCTGAATCTAACCAAGTGTTTCTGTTGGCTAAACCTAACCTATTGTGAATTTGTAAACAAATTCCAACCATGGGCTTTTGTTGATATCCTGGCATTGGTTGCAGCACCCTTGAACGTCACCAGGAGACACAGGTGAATTCCTTGAGTGTAATATGTAGTCATGGAAGTCAAGGATATGGCACAACTTGGGATGAGAATGTGTGGATTTGGAAATTAAACCTGCCAACCCACACCCCCCCAAACAAACAAACAAACAAAAAAAAAACTAGCAAGTGCTCTGAAGAAAACAAAAAGTTATCTGGATGTTTTGTGACATGGCAGCAAAAATAATACCACTTAGAAATGCAAGGCAAGGGATGAGTTGAAAAATTGTCAGTTTTCACTTTAATAGATTATAAAGAAGTCAGTTATTTCAAAGTCATTTCAGGATTTTGAAAATGTGCACGATCCCTGACATTAATTCTCAGTCAGCTCTTTGATGCTACAAAAACTGGAATCCTTACTGCATATTTGTTTTTTGTTTTTTTCATATAAACTTGTCAGCAGTATAATATATTAACAATCTTGCAGACTTTGCTTGTTCCCAGAGGGGACCTAAGTTACTCCATATAAGACTTTAAAAAGGCTGTGCCGGTGCAGTTGGGTGTTGAGAGGCTCTTGAACCACTCTAAGACTTGATATACAATATCTCAGTGTAGTATGATTCCTCTATGGACCCACAACTTGCCCCCCATCATTCACCCAAGTAATGAGTCATACATCATTCTGAGTGTATGATATCACTTTGAAATTGACCACATGGACATGGCTGGGGAGAGCCTTTCTAAGGCACCAGCAGCTGACTGACTACCTTGCCTCAGGACAATGATAGCTGCACATATAAGTCACCTTGCTGAAGTTTAATGTGGATTTTAAAAAAGATAGGAAACAAGAATATTGATCCAAATCCTATATTTTTTTCTAATTATATATATATATATATAAGTTTGCACCCCTTCAAGGTTCTGGGAGAGCTTGTTTTGTTACAGCTGGTATTACCACTTTGGGACTTAAAAGGTTTATAATCTCATCATGTTTCTAATTGTACTTAAGTAAGTTTTGTTCGACCTTGGACTTACATCTCAAGATGCTAAAAGTTTTCATTGAGGTCTTTTGTAAGAGTTAGTCAATGTAATCTCTGCTGTACAATTAAATATGCTGAATGTCAGGATCCACTCAGTGTATATTGGACAAAAGAACTTATATCAGAGTACAGATTTCTTCCTAAAGTGTCAATATTTCATCATAGTGAAATACATTTTCAGTATGCCCATTGCTTTTGGCTGTACAAAAGGGTGTTGTTCTGCTTGTGTCTGTATGTGCTGTAATGAGTGTTAGAGGGTGTTTTTTAAGATAGCATCTCTGCCAGGAGGTGCTGACATGCTGGAAATAGAAACTGTTACTGTAAGGGCACATTAATATGGACACTTGAATTACTATGTCGGTGTGTGGCTTCAACAATTACTGGCAAATTAGCATAAGAACAGAAATAGCTCAAATGTGCCCTGCTGGGTGCAGAGTTAAGAATAGTTTGGGCCCACAAACTCAGTTTATACTCTTGAGAAAGGGGAAGCCATGCATTAACTTCTAATGAAGAAAATCATTGCACTGCTACAATGAATTTTACAGAGCAAAGCTAGCCCCTCCTCCGCTTCCCAGTAACCAAAATAGATTTTTATATTATAATGGCTCATCAAAAAGAAGTATGCTAATAGCGGTGCATATTACCACATTTCCTTTACTATGCATCTCATTACTGTTTATATGGTACAGTTATTTGAACAGTAAAGGGCTACATACACAACTCTTGTGTATAAGACTGTAATTAAAAATGGGTGCATAAAGTGTGTAGTGCAAAATAAAAACCCCTGAGGATGTAATGTTAGATCACTGTGATTAAGCACTGAGTGCCATATGTCCAGAACCTCCTGACCTGTCATCACTTTATTAACACTGTCCTCTAACTGCAGTGGAGGTCAAACTCACAGCAAGTTGCCCAGTGACTGCTGTTTGGGAAAGAAATAACAAAAAATGTTTAAATGTTCCAGTTTCAATGGAAAAAAATGTCCATAAATACAACAATTAATAATAAGCAAAAATAGAATTTTCTTGCTATTATTTTGTGGTTCAGGCTTTACAAGGATATAACTCTAATGCTATTGACGGAACAGAAAAACAAACAAAGAAAAAAAAAACAACTTTTCTTTTCTTGTGAGTACTGTATTTGACTTTTGACTTTACATTGAGGGAGTGAGTAACAGCAATCATTGTGTTTACAGTATGATTAATATTGTACAGTAAAAAATAATATTGGCTGACAGTGCTGATGATTTTATCTTTAAGCTTGTAGAGAGAACCACTGATTGATGTGTATAGAGGTTCCTGGAGAAACAATAAGCTCCCCAATAACCTGTGTGCCTTGAGTCAGGGTGTGTTAGAATTGATGAGGTAGAGAAGGGGATCTCTTGCTGAAGGGGTTACCACAAAGACCAGTGCTTCCACCATAGGCAATCAACCTCACAAGGGCAGAGAGTGATGAGATGTATAGGAGTGGGCAGTCTATTAACAACCCATAGAAATTCATTATCATACACACAGACAGGGAACCACAGAGGCTAAGGAGACCAAGGACCTGCATGCCCAGAGCCCTCAGGGGGTGATGAGCCGACTGAGTCTGAAAGAGAGAAAACATTGGCTGGCAGCACAAAGAGAAGACTGTTTGGAAAGGCAGGAGGAAAGAGCAAGAGTCGGGCGGAGAGGAGGAAGATATAAAGAGATAAATAAAACAAAGAGAGAAAAAGAGAAAAAAGGTAGAGCAGAGAACAAGAGCGCTATGGGAGAAGAAAAAAATACTTTAACTAATTTTAATATCATACATTTTCAAACATGCTTCATTTCAGAACTGCTATTAAAGCCAAGATAGTTAGAATACTTTATCACCATGCTATCTACCCCTGCACACAAACAAACACAATCACAATGTTACATGAGGGGAAAAAAAATCCTTTGCAATTATCACCAGATTTTCATTATTACATATGGGAATACATTTCTGCTCATTATTGTCTTTGTTCCTTGAAGTGTGCAGTGAATACATTTTCTTAGCTTTGTAGAGTTTCACTCATTTTAATTTTACCTGCATCATGTTTTTGTCAAAGTAGTGTTGAACTGTTGAAATCTAAATGCAGACTGGGCACAAGACCTTATATAAATGATTGAGAACCCCTGAAATGCTCCTTCATTAATTACACAATCAATGCTTTGGTGTCTTTGGCACCTCCAGAAATGCCTAAATTCATGGCTGTGTTCCAAAACACATAGTTTTTCTTTTTACTTTCAGTACGCACTGCAGCTCTCATTGCAAAATATATACAATTGTATAGACTATGCATACAAGTGGAACATACAACTTTGTTAGAACATTGCGCCTTCAACTTTGACCCTCTCATACTTTGCTGTCTGTAGTGCAAAATTTGAAGTAAAAAGTAATAAGTATTTGATAACGCGATGTTACCTTGAAGATACAACAAAACGCCATTCACTGAGCTCACCTGAGATGGAGGTGAATCGGGACAACTTTGCTGTTGTTTCTTGGCAATTCATGTTTCATGCAATTTTTAAGTTATAAGTGCATACACTGTATTTTATAACATGTAGTTTTATATTTATAGCAGTAAAATCACATATGCATTTTTCTGTCTTTATTATTTTCACAATTGTATCCTTTTGATGCTATGGATTATCCTTATCATTGTTTTGTTCAAACAGTTGCTATTCCTATTATCCAACTGATCACCAGTCACTTGAATGTGCTGTCATTGTGGCCTCTGTCAGCTGTCACTGTGCTGTCAGTGAGATGTTTTGTGTTTGTTGTTAAGTCGATGTGACAAATCTTATGGTGCGCAGAGATTGTAGGTCAGAATAGCCAGAAAAGCATGATGGCTTGCATACTGCAAAATGTGGATGCAGCAGAACATCCTGGTATTGGAGCGCAATGCATGACTCTTTTTAGGCTGACTGTTTGGGATGGCTTAAAGGCTTTCCCTCTCATTTGCCCATTGTAAATGAGTGAGATTCTGTCTTGGAGTCTCTATATCTTTCAAATGAACAAACAACCCCCTCCACACAGATACTCATGCAATCAATAGTTGAGCTACCAGGATGATTAACCCTTGGGAAGACACTCTGAGAATTTGGTTCCAGATCCCAGTGCAATATAATGCACTGTGAACAATCTAGTCATAGTCCCCTCCATGCCAGGAGAGAAGGTCAATGTAATAGCTCCCTTACGTCCCTTATAAGAATTCAAGGAGGTTGCTTTCCCCCCTTTTTCTTTGCTTAATGTGAATCTCCCCAGAGCTATCCTGCCAAGACCTGCAATGATAACCCAAAAAAGGTTTACAAGCACTTTGCAAGAGAGGAGCTGTTTTATAGTTTGTGGATGCTGTTTTTTCGGCCATTGATTTTACCTCTCGGATTACTCCCCATGGAAGATGATGTTATAAATCCAAGTATGCTTTAATAATGTACACCTCAAGGTGTCCCTGCAGTGTAAACCCAAAGAACTGCAGGACTGAGAGCAGTACGTTGTCACAATTCATTGTTGTCACCAGCACTCAAATTCAGATCTGTTGACTTTTTTGGTAAGGAAGATATATATATATATATATATTTTTTTTTATATATATATAATTAGCTACGATTTTATTTTATTTTCTGTAAGTCAGATGTTTTATTCAACATAGTCTGCTTATCTCACACTATCTGAGAGGGACCAGCATGTATGTGAAAAGGGCGATTCATCCTGATGTGTAAAATTCGCCCACATACCCATGGGTATGCTGAGGGTTGAATATCGATAGGATGGCAAGCATAAAGGGAAAGTAAGCACTGTTAATAATTCATGTAGGCGCACTCCATTAACTATGCCACAGTAAAGGCCTAAGGGCCATTTTAGAGTGGGTTGGAGGGGAGAGGTGAGCTACCTCCCCGATGAGCTAAGTGCTGTGATCCCATGAATCTCCTGGGTTAAAACATACCTGTAATTATGAGAATGAGAAAAAAAGAACCTGATGTTAAGGCAATAAAAGTATATCATATTATATATGACAGGGAAAACATGCTTTGTCTAAGATTTTATTGTCAATGTCTTTTGATCTAAAAGTTCCTCTGATTGGTAATTTGCTTAACAGGTATAACAGATATATCGGGTCCAAATGTTTTTTTTTTTTGGTGATAAAGACAAGTTTTTACCACATCCTCAGGGTTTTTTAATTGTTTGTTTGCACTGCCTCTGAATAGTTCTACTAAGGCTGAATTGCACCAACAAGGATTGATGTAATCTTAGATAAGCTCTAATCAGAGTTTTGTACAAACTAGGTTCCAAATGAATAAATCTAGATATGAAATTAAGGAGAGCTCTAAAATGTATCTTGGTTTAGAAAAGCCAAGTTTATTTATTTAAGCAGAAAAGAGACAGAATAGAATAGAGCAAGCATTGTATCAAAATGAAAATGATAAACAAATACTTAAAAAAAAACATACATGATAGGCATGCTGTCTACACCTTGTAGGAATAAAGGAGATGTGTGTGTCTGTGTGTGTGTGTGTGTGGTGGGGTTGCAACAGAACTAAATTTAATCTAGGCTGAGATTAAAAACTAAACAGAGACTTAAAGATAAGTTTAAATTTAATCTTTCTTCATTTTACGTTTGTTTTAAAGTTAGGGGCCCAAATAATTTAAACTTAAACCATGGTTTAATTAGATTTAAAATGTTATCCTTGTTTGTGCAATCCGGTGTTAGTATTTAGTATTCTGTCAGCGATTCGAACACAGTAAATTGAGGTCATAGCCTTACTTTTAATACCACAAAAAGTGCAGAAGAAAAGGCATAAGAGCTTTAATAATATTGAGTAATTGACTTTCTTTAGATGCCATCTAATACAGTCCAATAGCCATTAAACCACACCCCCATCCATACAGTGCCTTTCTCATTCTGCTGCCTTCATATTATTTGTCAAAAGCCCCTGGTTGTCCTAAGTGGCTGGGCTGCCCTGCATCTAGCCAGCTTTATTGATTCATGCCTCCAGCTTCTACTGCACCTAATCATTTAGAAATTCAGATTTTCAGGCAGAAGGCAGCATCTAACATTCCCACTGACATGTCTCACACAACTGTAGCGATACAGGGCCCTAAAGGCCAGAACAGCCCTCAGTCAGTGGGAAGTGTTGTCTTAGCTTCAGAACACAACAGGCCCCAGAGTGAATGTCAAGAAAATAGCCAGCAGAGACCTCCAGCACTCCCAAGCTGGAACTCATTGCCCCCTACACCCTTGGCTGGCTGAGTTCTCACGGAACAAAGCTAGTCTCTGGCCGACCTCGACGAGTACTCTATTTCCAGATCTACTGGCCCAGATGATGGCTTTTTCCACATCAATGGGCACAGTCACAAATATAGCAATCCAAAAGGTGGAAGCAGCAGTAGTGGTAGCGGCGGCAGTTAGGGTAGGTGGAGTGGAGAGGAAAGGAAAGGACAAGAGATGCAAGTAGTGGCAGTAGGAGTACCGCAGAGGAGGAGTGAGTCATCCACAGCAAGGGCTCTCCATCTGGTCAGTCAGCTGACTTGCAGCCCATTACATTTCATTTTGTTCTGGTGTAAATATCCATGCTACCGCGCATTGTGCAGCTCAGCAAACATTTTTTTCTATTAATCTTACAGAAGGAGACTACAGACTATATGTAATGGATGCCTACACTGTAATGATTTTTGTGACCCTGCTGAGACAGAAGAGCTTGTGTCACTAAAAACAGTGTCCCTCTCCATAGATTAAATGGACCATTTTGTGTGGAGTATCTTCTTGCTAAAAAGTGTTGAGTGGAGAAAAAGAAATGGTATGAGGTACCTGTAGAGTAAACAAAACTGTAGCGTTTGATCTGTGTAAATAATAAAAGACTGACACTGTTTAAATTGTATATTAAGTAATTGTAATGTGGGCAAGGCAATACATAAACACGTATCATGTTAGAAAAAAAAACAACAACACAGAACAAACTTGACTAAAATTACAATAGCCAGAATAAGGGAAACCTTAGGGAACTAATTCCTTATGATGGCATTTTGCCCTTATACAACAGTTGTATGATATCCGACAAAAATGCAAATGCAGTGGCTCAAACCATATCCAAAAAAAAACCAAAAAACAAAAAACCATGCTTGCCATTGTCAAGTCACATTCTACATGGATTAGGTGAGGAAATCAATCATGATTGAGGATCATCATTTTATGTGCAAAAGTGCTGATTTTGCCAATAAGACAAACTAAATTTATTTTTCATAATCATAATTTATTGAAAAAGTCAACGTGTACAAAATCTCATTTCTAAATTGAAGCATTTTTTTTATTACTTTGCACACATGATGCTAATTTCACTACAGAAGAGACTTGATAATCACTAAAATTAGGCGGGGAAAAGTGGATCAATATTGGCATTGGGTATTGGCCAAATTAGTTATATATCAGCATATTGGAATTTTTGCAAAAAATCCAATAACCTGCATCTGTAGTTCAGGATTAATAGTTTGCACCAAAAAAGAGTAGCAATAGAGGGGGCAGCAGGAGGAGTTCAATGGTTTGATATAATAAGGAATAAAATCAGGAGTTCCAAGGCAGATAGGTAACAAAATGACCCAAATCCCAGGAACACAAAGCACTAGAAGAAAACTAAACCTCAACAAAGGCTGGAGATCTCAAAACAGATAACACACAACATTCCAAACTCTACAAAACAAAACTTAAACTCGGACACACTGATCACTGGGGAAACGCAGACAGCCAGCTGAGCAAGAACTAAACAACTGGGCTGGTATATATAGGGAGTGACTGATTGGAAGTGCAAACAGGTGAGAGGGTGCGGGAGTGACTGCAAACTCATGAGGGCCAGGTGATAATAATCAGGGTGGCAAGAACAATTACTAAGGAAGAAAACAAAGACAGGAGGTAAAACTAGAGATGACACATCGAAAAATAAATCTTTGATTTTTTTTAATCTCCTTGGAGCAATCATTAAAAAAATCATTAAAAAAAGATTTTTTTATTTTCATTTTTTAAATATGACCAAATTATTATTATTATTTTTTTTTACACGTAGGCCGAACAGTTAAGATGTCCCATTATGGTATTTGTAAAAAATAAGGAAAAACTGAAATTAAAATCCATGCACTGCCATGATGCCTGTAATATGTTAGTATAGCAGCATATATCAAACTGTGACCATAGAATTAGTAGTACTACCAGTGCAAGAATTATTTTCATGTATTTATTCTAAATATTCACCACTACAGTACTTAAAAAACATCTCAGAAAGAAAAGAAGGAGAGAAAGCATTGTAATCACCATGGCTGCCGGATAGACATTTCAGTTGAGGTTTACTTGTATATCACTGTATCATACAAAAGCAGGTCAGAGTGCTTTACATAAAAATTGCAAATAAGCAGACACACCCATGCATAAACATACTTAAAAACTCATATACACATACAATCAAACATACAGCACTTATCATGCTGTGTTCATTTAGGAAACGGCTCAGATGAAAAAGAGGGTCTTAAGTGTAATTTTAACAGAACAGACTGTCAGAGCAAGTCTAAGATCATTAGCTTGCTTTGAATGCATAAATACTACATGCCATCTCAGCAGACTTTGAAAGTGCTGTAGGCACATAGAAAAGATTTCCACCTTGTGACCAGAGAGATCTGCTAAGGTTATAAACTGATGGCATGTCTAAGATGTACTGTGGAGTCAGACCAGCAAGTGCTTTGTAAACCACTGCACTGTTGTCTATAGTAATATAGTTCAGCTGCTGCTGATCATTTATCATTGCATTCAAGGCTGGGGCTTTTAGATTCAGTCTGTTTTTATTCATATTATAAAATATCTTAAGAAATCTCAAAGTTAAGAAAGTTAAAACTTTATTTATTTTTTTTAGTCATGGTCATAAATTACTCAGTCCTCAAAAAATGCTAAATGTACATGCACAATAGCCACACCATTTATTACCTTGACAGAATTTATAATAAATTCTTCAAGACTCCAAATCATAATATACCAAATTACTCTACACCTTGACCTCCCTTTCCTACCTAAATCTCAGTCAGAAATTAAATGTATTCATGATCAGTAATGGAACTCGAAAGGATTTTAATGTCGTTGAGGTGCTGTCATTGACATAGATTACAAAAGCGGTGTGTTTTGATTGGTCGACATGTTCAGCGGTTCAGCTCACCAAGAAAAAAACTTACAAGGAAGCACATGGTTACACTTTCCTGGGAAAGCATAGGTCCTGGGGCAGGAAAAAAGTATTTGGCTGGTGTTAGATACCACATTCAGGAAGGGCAATATTCATTTTGCAGGGTGAAATTCCAAGTACCAATGTAAACATCGATTAAATGTTATTCAACATTAGCTGTGTGGTTCTGTAAAAATATTTATGTCTTATCAACGCAATCTATATTTATTTATATTTAATATTTTCACAATTTCTTGTAAAGGGTCTGGATATTTCTTGCACCACTCCCGTCCGGGGAGTAGTTAGTGACAATAATATTTAGCAGCAGCAGTGGTTTAAATTGAATTACATATGGGTGAGTTCATTTCCCTGCCTGAGCCTACGCTATGAACTTCATGTGTGAGTCCCTTTGGAGGTGTACCGGGCAGGAAGCTGGAGGAAATCTCAGTACAAACTCTGTGTAGAGACTACATCTCCCAGCTACCCAGAGAGCTGCAGAGATCCTCACTTTGAGGATTTTCCCAGGGAGAAGTTAACCTGAACCCAAAACTGAGCTACAAAACAATTTGATCTGGTACTCTTACATCTGGGATCATTAATTTCATGGCTTCTCTCGACAAGTCTTAAAAAGATCCATCTGACACAGAGGAAATACAGACTGATTTTAATAAAGGTAGTAGTTATTTTAAGTGTAGTAATTAATTTGATAAGCATCAAATTAACTGGCTTGAAATTAAGGCAAATGTGACTTGAAGGAAATTAAAGTCATTAATGGAATACATGTTTAAACAAGTTGAAACTCATCGTCAAAGAAAAAACATATTTTCAGGTTGTCTGTGAAACAATTTGCCAGTACAAATACTGCTCTCATATTTTGACGCATTGGTGTAAATAATTTATTATTTTGAATATTCCACAAAGATGTCGATAGCTGCTGTAATGACGTTTACAACAAATAATTATGTCAATATAGCGACAGATAAATTATACTGTAAATTGTCTGTCAGAAGTGGGCTTTGTAAAAAGGTTCTTTTTTGGTCGAAATAAATAGAACAAAGACTGAATCTTGAATGAATCTTGAATGAATCTTGAATGAATCTTTATTTTGAACATGTAAAAACTAAACACAGAAATATAAGCATTGCTACTAGTTATTTGTTTTTGTGGAATTTATCATATTATTGCAATTGTTATCATATGTTATATATCCTTTAAGCCCACTAATGTGCATTCAAGGCATTGCTGCACAAGAGCTTAAAGCTCAGTCAATTTTCCATGAATAAACAATGGTTTGATGAAATTGTCTTTTCTATTTTTCATGTCATAATATTAAATATACTGTGTGTATGTTATAATTCTGTATACTGACCTTAGATATTATATTTTCTTTTGTATTGAAGAAATAATCATTGCAAATACTACTATGACTACTACTACTACTACTACTACTACTATTAATAATAATAATAATAATAATAATAAATAATTAATAATAATAATAATAAGAATATTTGTTACATATCACATTACAAGTACCAGGAAATCTTGAAATCAGATGTATTTAAGGGTATACTGTATACCGTCATGTGAATGGTTATCTGGTGGACACTAACTTTGTTGTCATTAAATCTCTGTGGAAAAAAAAATGTAATTAATGATTAATTTACTGCAATACTATTTTCAGTTATGGCTCAAGCAACACATGGATAGATACTTTTGTTTGTTCCAGTTTTATTAGTAATATGGCAGTCAGTGATTCTGAATTATATTCTAAGCTTTACATTCATATGCTTGTAAGGCAAGGGAGGTTTATTTATAAAGCACATTTCAGTAACAAGGCAATTCAAAGTGCTCTATGTAAAACATCAAAAGCATTGAGACATAGTGCAAAAAAACCCCAAAACAAAACAAACAAATAAAAAACCCCATCATAATAGGACATTTAAATGCAATTAAAAACTTAATTGAAGAGCTAGATTACTTTGGATTATGTTTTAGGAAAATATACTGTAATGCTTTTGCAAAAGTATTTTTAATTGAGTGTTCTTATCAGTGTGCAGCATCCAAAGTGATGTCAAGGTTACATAATAAAACACAATTATGTAATTTGCTCTTCACAATGTAGAATAAAACAAGTGCAGAGTCTGACAGTTGAAGATGGTGTTACTGCTAAATTTGCCTTTGCTCACCTTAAATCTGAGGTAAAGACATGTACCTACAAGCATATTTTTTATTTAGAGGAGAGTCATAGTCCAATATGCAACTTATGCAATCTCAGTGTATGTGCCTTGAATGCACATACACTGAGAATAGGCCTTGTGTCTAGTAATTAAATTTGAAAAAAAAAAAAAAGATCTTTCATAGATTTGATATTTTTCAGTGAGGGAGAAATACTAAAAACCAGGTAATTCAACTTTTTTTTGAGAAAAGACAGATCATATTATTATTCCCTGCAGAGTGTATTCATTTGTCCTAAAACATGTCTAGAAGGGATCATTAAAATGTCTGTGCCACCTCATCTTATGCTATGCTACTTCTTACTCCACGTGGCACTTAACATTGACATAGAATATTATCATTATTTTGCACTATTTTTTTCCATCTTTTATATAAATGCTTCCTGTCAGCATTATTTTACTCCCAAAACTGTTATTAATAACACAAAATAGTAACATGTACTCTTCTCTGTGTCTTCTGATTTCTTTGTATGTCCACACAGATAATCAGAATCGTGTTTGTCTCTAATAGTGGTGATGATTTTTTTTAGGTTGTTTTTGTTTTGTTTAAATGTTCAACAAGGTGAAGAGAAATGTTTTTTTTCTTATTTTGCTGATCATGTGAAAACATTGTGGACTCGCAACATACACAAATATATAAATATCTACCATTTCATGTCTGGATACACTACATATGTAGCCTGCGGCCAAGTCGCTGGAATGATACTTAGTATGTGGCAGCCCACACACATTTTCAGTGCATGCAAACCGCTGCAGTCCCAAGTCTTTCTGGTGGAACAGCTTACTATGCATACGAATATTAATGTATGGAAATACTGGTATGCAGCTACTGAACCAAAACCATATCTGAGAGTCTGGTGTGGAAATGCTAATAAAGAGCTAGAGGGGATGGAGAAAATAATTTGTGACTTTCTATATTTGAGAGATGGAGCAAAGTGTATACAGTGGATAATCAGAAAATGATTTCTATGGTGTAAATCTGGATAAACACAAGTCTCATAAACAACTAACTTGCACTTTTCTGTTTTTACATGAACAACATATTTGTTATTGTAATGGAAAATGAAATTAATTCAATAGAGAGGCATTTTTAGGCACTTCTGAAGAGCCACCACTAACTACTTTTAATTCATTTACCTGCTGTGTAATTGTTCAGTAAGCCTTTAAGGAATAGGTTTGATTTTCATTAATTAGCAAGAGCAATGTAATGTGAAAACTCTTCATAAAGTGAATAGTTTACAATCATTTAACAGCCTGATATCCAAAAGAATGAATAATGTCATGTTGCAACTTACTCATTATCACAAAGCCTCTGTTCTTATCATGTGCACATAAAGCACCTATGTGGACCAATACAGCCATTGTTCCTTATCTGATAATTGTTGCCAGTGGGCTGATGATGTACCAAGTAAGCCTTAACATAAAAATAAAGAAAAGAAAAAGAAGGATAAATCAATCAAGCGTCCTCTTCTGCTTTTAAATTATGCACGTCATGAAGGCTGATATTTTCTCTTAAACTATTCCTGGATCACTGCACCCCTTCTCTTGTCCATGATGGATGAGATTGTTATTGTTTAGCTAAGCTGCAGTCTTTCAAAAAAAGTTAAGATAGATAAGATAAATTCTTAATTGTCTTCCAAGAGGAAATTTGTTTTTTTTTTCCAGCTCACAGTTTACATAGAAATATAAAAGAGTAGTAACACAAGAGACTGACAGTTCACAGCACATGGACATGTAAAGTCACCGTTTTAGGATGATAGATGCTTTAAAGGACAGACACGGTGTGACAGGAAGGTTGAAATAGAGAGCTGAAGTCCTGCCACACTTCTTATAGCTATAGTTTCCAATGGATTTATTATAGGGGTTTAGGTACAGGTAAGATGGTGTTGTTTTAGGTTTTCATAAAACTCTGAAATTCTCAATACGAAAATGCAGAAAGGTGTTAATTCAGTTACTGTTTTCCTTTTTGTGTATGGATTTAGTGTTTGTGCTGTATTGATTTGCCATAGATACAGTATACATGAATACAGAATACATGTTGTTGTCCTAAACTGATTTCTGAGTTATTTGTGCTCAAGTGAGACAGTATCAACAATAGAATTGGTCCACTAATTTCAAAATTACATATAGCCTACATATAAACATCCCTAAAACAGCTGTCGTAATGGTCAAAGTTTCAAACACTACCTTAATGTTATGAAATTGTCAAAGTTATTATACAGAACTTTGTGGTTAGGTTTCAGCAAGACAACTAAGTAGTTGGGTTTAGAAATAAAAAGCTTTAAATAAGTACTTTTATACTACTACTATGTAATGTTTTGTGTTGTTTTGTTTTCTTGGGAGTGGTTTGTATATGTTAGTGTAACTCGTACCTTAAAATATCCCTGAATACAAGGATCTGACAATGGCACTGTGAGAATTTCGCACTAAGAATACCGCCCCACAAAAACAAACGCTCTTAGATAAAGACAAAAAGAAGAGACACATGTTTCAAGTTATGCATAAATGCATTTTATTGCAACTCAAGTTAATTCCATATCTTATACTTTGGTTCAGGCAACGCTGCACCAGAAACCAGGTTTGAAAATAGATTTATCTTCTTACTAAAATGTAAACTGCACAATTAAATTATTATTACCTCAACATTACCATTACCAATTAGCGAGAAGAAGGGGAGTAGAGAGGAAGGTTCAAAAGTATTGTGAGAGACTCACAAATGACTGCATATAAAAAAATTGATGACACATAGGTTTTAGTTTGACCCATGACACATCTGCTTACATGAAAGGGGTGGGGTTTATGACTTGTACCGCAGCCAGCCAGCAGGGGGCAATCAGATGTTTTAGCTATACTTTAAGGGAGCTGTGATGTTGTCCATCTTTTTATGTGCGTGCGTCTATGAAACATGTACATAGCTGGTAACCCCACTACAAAACAGGCACACAGAGGTGAAGAACACACAGAAAAATATCATGTAATCAAAATAAACCCATGACAAAGAGAAACATTCATCCTGTAGCCATCACCTGCAAGAATATAATAACCTAAAATGAACTACAGGACAAAATCAGCAGTGCAAATGGAGCTCCTCTTTTGATCTTCCATATGGTAAGCCAGCACCATATTTTGCAGTCCTTGAAGTTACAAGCAACAGTGAACAATCCACAGTCATGGGACACACCCCCTAGTTGATCATCAGGCCCATACATGTACAGATACCTTATTGGACTCTGCTGTAAGCTTGCCATGATGCATCTGCACAGGCGCCATATTGAGGAGATCAAGATCTGCTGGTAAACAAATACATGTGTATTGAGAGATACAGATTTCACTACAAAATCAACAAGCAATAACATGGTAGGAAATAGTGAGGCAACCCTGCCACCTAGAAGTGTATATGTCCTTTAAAGGGGCTCCTTTAAAGCACTGGAAGTAAACAAGTGTCACCTGTTCTCAACTGACCTGATTACAAGGATGGGCAAAACCTACATGAGAGAGCTCCAGCTATTACATTAGTATTCCCCAAATAAGCACTGGCAGTCCTTACATCAGTTCTAGCCAAGGTTCACATTGAGAGGCATAAATTCAACAATGAAAGGACGGAGAGAGAGAGAGAGAGAGGGGAGAGAGAGGGGCAGTGAGAGAGGAAGTGAGAAGCAAAGCCAAGAAGACAGAAAAAAAAGGCCTACAATGAAAAATAACTCCAAAACCAACACATCGAGAGGCTTGGCAATCACAGCCGTGGTTTTGCAGGCATCACAGACAACAGATTCGCAAACAACATTCTGGTCTGGAATAGTGTCACCCCATGATTGATTCCCCCAAGCCGACTGATAAGTTTTCTGGGGTAGGCAATCTGTGAAGAAACGAATCAGTTGAGGTGAAAGAAAAACAATGTTTGAACCTGATGCATGGCAGCCAATACTTTGACTAGTAACATTTGCTCAGGGGTCAGTCACCTTGGAAAGGCAATCTGTTGGGAACAACAGTGCTGACTATACTGTAAAGTAACTGCTCTTACCTTAGGGCTTTTTTCTTTGGGTTTCCCAATAAGTTACCACTGACAGACTTTCTTTGTTTGGTGGTGTTATAATGCTCCTTTTGGAATGTCACCATCATGGCACAGAGCCTGGTTTTTACTTGGAATTTATTACATACTTGTTTCTTGATTTCATGACCAAGAAATGTATTCCATTCCCCAATAAGGATTACCACCATGTCCCAGAACAAATGGTTTAATATCTGCTTGCTATTTTTTTCACATTCTAAATTGAATGCCCAATGTTTTCTATGAGTCAACCTGGCTTGTATGACTTCATCACCAAAACCAGAAGCTGTGGCCTACTTTATCCGGCTCTGCATGTGCAGTATCCCCTGGTTGTTTCACACGCAGCCCTGGCCAGTCAGAGTCCAACTGTTTGAGACTATTTATGGGATAGAGTGGGCAGGTTCGTGGTCCAATAATCCATCCCTAACAATATTCATCATCACCTCTTATAAAGCAGCCTATGTCCTGTACCAGATGCCAAATACAGACATTCACTCCCCCATGCTCCAATGGGAACCAAATTAGGACCAGAGTAATGGGGCATGCAGGAGCAAGAGGTACTTTTATTTCTTTATTTATCACTATAAAACCAGTGGTGATGATGAAAAAGGAAGGAGGTGCATATGGCTTGAGAATATTGCTGAGATTCTTAAACACAGAGGTACAACCTCATTGTCGCTGTTGTTTACAATCGCACATGAAAAGATTTGGCTCTCACACTCTTAAAGATTGGAAGGACAGACTGTCCCACAAACAAATACTCACAATTCAGAGACGGAATGTTGGAGAGGTGGTCTTGAGGGCTCATTACCTGGTAGGGTGACAAGGTCAGGTGACAGGTATGACATGAGAGACACTTGGTGGGATAAGTGAACTGGAAAGGGATAGAGGATGGACCAGGGGATAGAAGGGTGGGGGGGGGGGCACCAACACTGATTTATTCAGAAGCTCATTAGCAGAGACAGGCCGGGGCACAGGGGAACAGGGAGTTCACCCTCATTGGGGCTCATTACACACTGGCAGGAAACTGACCCAGACTGGGCCAAAGTGGCACTCATCAGGGTAACATTGACTACCTTTACACAGACAGGACCAGACTTGGCTTCAGTCCATGTGGTCTGTGGGAAGTCTCATCTCTCTCTCTCTATCTCTCTCTAATGCCCACACCGTTCACTCTCATTCCTTTTCTCAATCATTACCCCTCACTCCTGTCCCTGTGGGTTGACTGACATTCAGTGGAGCACTATGATCTTCCTATGTAAACATCACACAGGATGAACTTAAACACATGAAGCAGTGCTGGCACAGCCGCTGGCATGGGGTCCTACATCATGTGGAGGAACTGCAGAGTGTGAATAAATTACCTTTTAACAAAGAAGGCACTAGGGTATTGGCTTGAAGGGAGAGACATTTTTTTAAGTGCATTGTGGTTGTTGTTGGCAGAAATATAGCTGCAGTTCAGGAAACTGGTAGAGACAAGCCCATGGGTCTTTTGTCCCAGAATTCATGTGTGAGTGATCACCGCATCCATAGCGACACAGTGTGTACCTGAACAATAGCATTGGCCGGGTGGCTAAAAAGGAGCCAATTACGATGGGGTTGGGGTATCTTGCTGATGGGAGGCGAGCCAATTAAGCTGACAGAGCTGAGAGTGCTGTGTATGGAGAGAAACTGGCAGGGCGTGCTAGCCTCAGGAGCTACACAGAACCAATGGGGGGCTTGCGCTCACTTTAGCCCGCTCACAAGCCCTGCTGGGGTGTGAAGTGACATCACACAGCTCCAAAAGAGGACTCCTTGAGCGCTGTGAAAAGAACCCTCAAAAAAACAAAAAACAGTTGTGGTGCAGTTGCGAGTTTTGCTACATTCTCTCTGCTTCATATCTGTCAGCTGTCCTTCAGATTGAGTCAAGATCAGCCATACGCCATTAATTAGTTGGAAATGGAGTCCTGTTAAACAAAAGCATGGTGTCTTTTCCCCTCATCTCATCAGCAGAGTTATATGAGATGTTTTCAGGGATGTCTCACCGTCAGATCTATTATTCATCTGGGTTTTTTTTTCTTTCCTAATGACATGATAAGACTCCAGTGGAATAGAAAAATGCTCATTAAACTATCATCAGTGGAAAATAGATCACACCTTAAAGAGATGGCTAGAAAGAAAGTGGAGTGGGAGTGAGAGTGATGTTAAGCAAGGGAGATAGGAGTGACTGTGGGTGGGAGATGGAGGGGGATTGCATGTGTGTGTATTGGACTGCCTCTGGGGACACATAGACAGACAAAAGACCAGTTATGTGGGGACAGCCTGTCCAACTGGGGACAAAATCTGTGGAGAAGGTGGATTTTTGAGATCAGTGGTCAGGGTTAGGTCAAGGTTTGTGGTTAAGTCAAGGATTGGTGTTAGTCTCCAGGAAATTAAAGAGTTACTAAAACCCAAACTTCTTTCAGTTGAAAAACAATATATATGGGTATTTAGCAGTGTTGTTTTTTGATTCATGTCCACCTCTTGATATTTGAGTGTGAAGTATTTAAATTCTACATATTTTGTATAAATTTGCATAGTGACTGCCCTCTAAAGGTTGAAACCTGGCTATTGCAATTTAATTTTGCTACTGGCTGATCCTGGTAGCAGGAGTCTTCTTTTATCACCAACCAGGCCCCCGTTGTTGCCCCATCACCGCCCTCTCACAAACTGACTGCTTTATGGGTGTGCTGAGGGGTAGAGAGGTCCTGTGGATTGAAAGGCGGCACATTTAGGTGACTAGGTGTGTCTTAGGCCCCCTCCCCACCCAACCCATTTTGTAGAATTTTTTAAATGTAAGTTCATGTAATTTACCCAAAAGTGACATATGTAAATATGTGTGTGTGTGTGTGTGTGTGTGTGTGTGTGTGCGTCCGCACGCGCATTTCAAGGAGGAAAGTAAACATTTCAGAAAGGTGAGAAGGGAGAGATAAGCTCTAACCAAAACAGAATTATTAGTCGTTTAGGCACTGGTCCTAAAACATGAAGCTGGAATTAAAAGGCAGAGCTTTTGGAGATTACTGTTCAGTTTCGGCCATACATCCTTTAATTAATAAGAGCCCCTAAAAGCAGGAATAAGGGATTACCAATGATGCACACATGCTGGGATGGGCATTCCTTCTTCTTCATCTTAGCTTTTCATGCATCTAATCCTTGATGTCAGGATTATCAAATTGGTCTAAATTAACTCTTTGACTCATGAATGATTTATTCTTCTTCAAGGGTTTGTCAACAGGAAATATCTCATCAATCCCCAGCGCTCATTTTCTATTCACGTTTTCAGGATTCCCCCAGTTTTTAACCATAATGTTATAATGTAACGATGGGTTAGAGCACATATTCATTTTTTCAAATAGCATATGTAGAAAATCCATAAGATGAATTGAGCAAGCTGGACTTGCGAGTTTGCAGCTCAAGGTCAGACAAATTGCTGACTGGTGACTGAAATTAATGACAAGTAATTTTCAGAGTCTGACATCAGATCTCTAGGAGGCTTGGAGGGATATGTTTTGAATAAGAATGTGAATGAAAGAAACTGTCTCCTTCCTTTCTTATGATCCATGAGGTGAAGGGTAAAAATAAGTTGCGCCAGTATTTTTCATTTCCTCTCACACTGCCAGTCCTTCCTCCTCTAGTCTTTCTTCAGGTGCAGGGATTTAACAAGTGGATGCCTGGAAAGCTGTGGATCAGTGTTGGCTAAATAGATGAGTTGGCTCTTCAGTATCCAAATGGCAGCTCGCCATGTGTTGGCCCTATGTCTACCGTGGTGAGCTGTCTTCTCACACATCTGCACACCACTAAATAGCGAGATTGATGACTAAAATTGGAAAAAGTTCAGGCCTGAATAGCAGGTTGTCCCCAATCAAGACAGTCAATCACATGCCAGTGTTTACAGAATGGCTGCGGTATGGGCTGCTTTTACTCCATTTTATGGAGAAGAGGGCGGTCTAACCTCACACTCTCCAGCTTGCTCAAACATACATTAGGCAATGGACCTCACTTGGAATACAGGCATTCGAGAGCATAGGTTTCATTTCACCATGGTGGGGCAAATGATACAGAAGCTTTGGGGCTCCTCCTCTAGAAAATCAATCAAATACTTAATTTTCTTCATTCTGTTGAACATTTCTGCACCAGAAGGTGTCTTTTCAGTATCAATTTATTGTGCAACTGTCATGAATTTTGTCAAAATAAATGTCTGTTTTTTAGTGGTGTGCCAAGGGACACGTCTTGCTCAATATTTAGAACATAATGCATTAAGTACTCAGATTTCTCTTTGAGGGAAGATCTGTAGGCATTACAGAATTGTAGGCATTACATGTGAGTTATAATACTCCACATGAACATTAATAAAAAAATGCTCTTAGCCAAGTGTGAGTATGTTCCCTGTCCTTTCCTGTCAGTAAAACAGATTGCAGTGAAACACACTTCCCACTTAGGTTACAAGGTGGGGGAGGTTATTTGATGCGACTATCTTTCTGTCAAGCACAACCTGGAGAAGGACTCACTGACTTGGATAAAAGTTCAAGGTCTTTAATCAGACTCAGGTAGGTATATGATTAGTTACACAGGAAAAAGTGTACAAATCTACAGGCAAAAATGGTGGTCAAAAGGCAGAAACAGTCTAACATAAACTCACAGGAAACAACAAGGATTTGCTGGAACCCTCATTTGAAGGTAACACAGGAAAACAGGAAACACTGGGATCACAATTAAAGATGGACTCGGGGAGTCAACATCATCTTGCTAGTTTGAGAGGGAGACTGCCACTCCAAGCAAGTAAGCTGTAACTCATCCTGGGTCTTCAAATCTGTGTGATCAGTGCGAGGAATATAGAGCACTGCCAGTGTGGGTCGATCATGGCAACTAATCAGGGTTAGGAAGATATAGATTTGCGGTCTCATGATAAAGCCATCCTTGGTTGACTTGTCTACCGCTGTCGCTGAAGAAATGTGTTTGAAAAATGGATTAAGCGCCGGCCTTACAGTGACAGTGCCAATTGGGTTAAATAGGGTAAGCAAATTTACAGTGTGTGCATTTGTAAAGACGTGTGGTCAAGCCTATAAAGCTCTGTGTGGAGGTAAAGCCTGTGTGAAATAGAACCTCTAATAATGCAGAGAGGTTTACTGAGCGTGCATGAGCATACAGAAATGCCCTGCTCCACTTTCATACTGTTGTGAAGCCTGCTCATTGCATCCACAATCTTCTAGTGTTGGCTGCTGAGCAACTTCACTGCCACAGCTGAGAGTTAAGTGCCTTACTTTGGAGCGCCACATATTACTGAGTCATTTCAGTGCCAAGACTTTCCTGTTCTGTTTTGGGGATTTAAATAAGCAATGTTCCAGTTCTGGTCACAAACTAACTTAACTAATATTTGCTTTTCTTTCTCATTCCCATCTTGGTCAGACTTCCTTTGTAAAGCATGAGTTATTCTTATTTTGCCCTCAGTACAGATCCACTTCACAAAGCATACTTGTACCCCAAGAGCTTAGAGCAAATCAGGCTCCCAAACTGCCAACTGTTGTATCCAACACAGAGCCTGAGCTGTCACCCACAATCACATGTGCCA
This sequence comes from Plectropomus leopardus, assembly GCF_008729295.1. Lineage (NCBI taxonomy): Eukaryota > Metazoa > Chordata > Actinopteri > Perciformes > Serranidae > Plectropomus > Plectropomus leopardus. Next base: position 9,323,350 of record NC_056467.1, on the reverse strand, counting down.
CGGGACACCTGCCATAAAGAGATTGAGAGACAATGAACTGAGAGCCGTATAACCCAGGCACCCTTCTTTATGCAAAATGAGACTTGGAATCCAATTCAGTTTGACCTTTGAAATAAACAGGCCAGCCACAAGTCCAACGTACTTTGTTTCTAAGTCACTTCGAAACAAAATCACCAGTTCAATATGTTTCAATGTTACATTTGAGATAAAATGAGAATGCCATCATATTACAATTCTACAGCAGACAACTAAAGAATTGAGGGGATGCTGTAAAGGCAATGGAGAAATGTCCTCTCATTTTTGAAGACTAGAATTTGTAAGGTGTGGAAACTCAGATAAGCAATCGAGGTGCTTTCCGTTTTGAGGATGACTGAAACCTGAGGAACAGGAGAAGAGAGCAGCTTTATCAGAAAATAGAGTAACTTTCCATCCCTGAGTGCTGCTGGACTCCCAGTCAAAGATAATGCTAAAAATTATCTGTTCCCCCCTGCCCCCTCAGGGTATTTTCAGCCCTTTTGTTTCACCAATTTGCTCATCAACTCAATTGCTGCAATCTGTGAACAAGGAAATATGGCCAGAAGGGAGTCCAGTAGACTTGACAACACAAGCAGTCATCATGCATTGTTCACTCTGCACACCTTGTCTTCTGTACAAAGAGAATGCTCACTTTGCATGTTTCATGTTTCTTAGTTGTCTTCATTCATCCTGTTTGTCCTCCTTAAAAAAATATAACAGACATCCATTTGCACAGGTGATGTTTGCCTGAAGAGCCAAAAGTCAGAGGATGAAGTGTCATTCATCTTAAGACCCAGACACACCGAACAGGTGCCAAAAAACTGGTGGTGACGAAGGCCAACTGTTGCTATACCTCATGTAGTCAAAAAGTTGCATTTAAACACATCGTAAAAAGTACAGCCAACAGCCAACTAGTACGCAGATTCTGCCCCTGTGTGAGAGCAAAAAACTTTTAACCAGTTGGTGCTGATGGTCTGTATTCATCATTTGAAAAGCAAATCACGCGCAAGCGAACAAGAACAGAACACAATTGCAAATCATCACGCTGGCTGAATCATCCCCCCAAAAAACACTGACAACTGCCGACTTGTGCCAATAATATGGGTCACAATGCAAAAACTGGGGTGACAGATACTCACCAACAATCAATGACAACCAACTGTCAGCTTGTTGTGTCAGGGCCCTTAATGATTTTTAATCTTGCAGACATTAAATTATCTGAAAACAATTACTCTTGCTGGTGTTAGCTTAAAGTTATTACTACTTGCTGTTACCAGGAGGGAGCCTGTGCTTCTTTAACTAGTTGCTGGAAATGTGCACAACATCAATGTATTTTTTTTTGACAAAGTGCAATTGAGTTTCGCTATTTCTTTTTATTCTCTTCTTTGGAAGAGTTTGGGGGTGTGGATGATCAATGGTTGCCACAGTGGGACCTATGTCTCCATGGATCGGGTCTGTGCTTGCCAAGCCTATAACCCAGTCCCATTGTAATCGTACTGTAGTGTGGGCTGCAGTAATTTCTTTGAGAGCATGCTACAGTAAAATCAAAGCAATTACTCAAAAAAGCCCACCATTCAAGCGAAGTGTCAGCCAGTACGAGGCTCTGATACAGCCGCACTTTCAGAAAAGTGTGAAAAACAAACAAAAAAATAACCAGTAGAGGTTCTTGATGAAAAAAAAAAAAAATCATGATGAGAAAAGAAAAGTTTTTAGACTCCTTTTCCAGAAATTTACCCCGGCACACTTTGCCCTCGCATTTCCGAGCATATAATGTGGTGGATCTGGCTGCACATTTATAATATTCCCCTCAATTGCAGCAGGGCTGAGCACGATTAAATTGAGAGCTAATAAGACATGATTCAGTGTGCAGCCATTACATTTACACCTATTCATTGTCAAGTCAATTTGGCATCTGCAGGTTGTGTGGCAATTTCTGTCTCACATCCATCACTGGCTCATCCCAGTCCTCGGCAACCATCAAGGGACAGTTCTAATTCACTGGTCTAATTAAAAGATAATGCATGTCAGCATTCACAGATGTCAATGGAGTTCGTGTGCATACCTTAATCACGAGATGACTACTTTGATGCAGTGGGAGACATTGACAGAGCTACTTATAGTTCTGATGAACAGAGGGGCATAATGTCAAGGACAAAAACATGGACTCCACTAATTTGGCTAATTGATTAGTGTTATGTTGAAAACAGAGAACATACTGTACAGTGCTAGTAAGTATACAATGAAGCGGTAATCAACCTGAACTTTTTTAGTGTTCCAAAGGTCATAACAGCTTGTTTAACGTGGCAAAAATTAGTCTTCAAAGTCTGATGGGAAGTTTGTGCATACTTTGTTCTCCAAGCAGTGAATTAAGTCATTCAGCTGCCTGCCTCCCCTCCCACATATTTTCTCTGCTTGACAAAGCTGCCAATCATCATGACCAACTCACTTTTAAAAAAAGCACCACAAAATAATTTTACTCTTCAATCAGTGTCAAAGAGACTAATACATACCTGTTAATTGCCAAAACCTTTACTCAAACAGATGCAGAATTAGCAGCTTGCGTGCAAGAGAAGAGAAGGTTCATGCCACTCTCTTCATCTACATTTTTTCCAGCATACTTTAGCCTGGAATTGTGCTCGACTTCAATTTGATGATGACCAAGAGAGGTGACCATTAGCCTACGGCTGCCTCTTTGATTTGTATTGTGTTGCATGAACTTTGCCCAACAACAGGAAATTGCTTGGAAATGTCACCTGTTCCGTGCCACAGTGTCTTGGACAGAAAGGTTTGACAAAGGCTGTATGCCATTTCAGGCATGTCACGGACATCAGACCTCACCTTTCAGCAGCCTTTTAATAAGGGATCACACTGTTTCTCCAGGCAGGTTTTTTTTCCCCCTCTTTTCTTTTCTGTTTCTTTGATAACTCTGTCAGTCATTCAGCCAGCACAAGGTGAGATGGTTTTCTGCATGCTTTTCCCCTGCGGGTCAAATGGAAGGGTCAGTCAACACTATTGGTTTGAGAAATGCAGCACATTATACTGGAAGTACATGGGCAGATCTTGACAAAAATGTCCTTTAAAGTGATAAATTCAAATATTACATAGGATTTTTGTGTAAAACAATGCAAGTTCTTCCGGTACCATCTACCAACTTTAAACAACTATTTCAATCATTAAAACCCAAACTATTTTGTTTCAAATAGCTCAGGCTTGTGTTTTTGCTCTCAACATAGTTTTGAGAAAGTATGTCATACAGTGTTGCAGCAGGGAAACATTAAGTACAGCATCAGCTTGTAAAAGGCTCATAAAACACATTCACTTTCACACACGGACCCATTACCTGGATTGAATAAAATATTTTATTCATTTGTCTTTTTGTAATTCAATAACAATGATCTGCTGCTTGTTTATTCAGGTCTTTTTTTAAGACACTGCATACCGAAGTACGATAAATGAACTGATTATTATCCTGCCAATGATGTACATCACTTTTAAATTTCACTCCTACAGCAAAATGGAGACAATTTTCACCTCAATGAGGATGTCACTGAAGCCTTTTCATCTTAATTTTAGGTATGCCAGATCCCACTTTGACTTTTTTTGTGCCACTGTGTTGTAAAACTTTATGAGTTACGAGTTTCATTTCAAGTTCAGTCTACTTTGTTGTACAGCAAGTCATGAAAACAAACTATGAAATAAGTTGAGAGGCTCAACAATGTTCTTCTTCCACCCCATATTTCTATTAGGATGGGGCCCTTTTTAAAGCTGCAATATGATGTAATCCTTAGCGCCGTTGATCCGAAGACCCTGATGGTCACTCTGAAATTAGCCGCTGGAATGAATCTTGGGCTCATTAATGAACAGTCTTATCGTGAGCTAGCAGATCAAGATTAATGAGTTGTAATAATGATGCATACCTGTAAAATGACATTCACTTCAAGGATATTTAATCAAGCTCCATCCCTCTCTGTTCCCGGCAAGATTCATAATTGGGATGCAGATTGTCAGGGATTGTTCCCCGTAAAATAAATCATGTGTCTCATAAAGGGAATCATATACGCTAATAAAAGTATGCCAGCAGTAAATATTAATGTGATTTGCATTAATCTCCGTTAAATTAGTGGGTAAATGATAAGAGGGTTTATATCAGACAAAATGATCACCCATTTAATCCAAAGGCCATTGTGTATTGTACTCTGTAAATGTGATATTCGGCTGGAGTACTGTTATGCTCTTATAGTGCATAAGCGCCCCTTATCATTTAGAAATTCATATTTGAGTTATGAAGTAAAATTCAACTTGAAAAAATGCATTTAAATGACAGCTGTCAAACATCACCCGAGCACAGCTGAGAGGCAATTAGCAAGCAGCAATATGATGTCAACTGAAGTTATATATACAGTATATGTGGCTAAATGCAGATAAACTGTCACTAATAATTAAAGTGAAACTGAAATGTGGGCTACAGCATGTCATAGTGGCTGCCTGATTAAGGGCTGTAAGAGAACATTCAAAAATGCAATTTTAACAAAAGTAAATTAAAGGAAAAGGTTTCCACAATACTTGGCTCTACAGGGGAACTTTAGGAAAGACAAAGGAGCTCATTAGATTACTTTATTGAAAAGATAAGGGAGGTTTCTTTTCAGTTTTTGTGTTTCATTTTCAGGTTTGCTATAAGTAATGACCTTTAATTTATGGTGTTAGTGCTTTACAGACTGCCTCTAAGCAGGAATGTGCACAGATATTTTGAGTGGCTGTTGCTCTAACCTGAAAAAAGTCTAGTGTCCAGTGTTCACACCTGAATAAACTCATCAAAGAACAACCGAAAAAGCATATATACGCATGTGTACTGTAATGATATGTTGAGCTAAACAATGTGTTTTCTAAACCAAACCAAACACCGTCCTGTAATCACCAATAGACACAGGTGGACTGACCAAGTAATGATATATGACAAGTTGGTATGAGAATGTGTCCAGTATTTCCTGATGTGATGCACACGTGACAAGCTGCATGTTGTTTCAAGATTTTTATTCACAGGATATCTCATTGGTTATACCATTAATTGATAATCATTTCCGAAACTTGAAAGCATTTATGCCACCTTAGGCCTCAAAGGTAAACTCAGCAGCAACATTGTCAACAGTGAAAGGGTCATAGGGCATTTTGTTCCATGATTTTTTTTCCTTTGCTTTGCCTTGTTTTTCACGGCAGATGGGCTGTTGCTTGGGAAACTTTAGCAAGTACCTGTGCATGTCCCTGCTTCAGAGTTACCTGGAAAAATATGATTCAGTCTTGTCTTATTCTAGACACTACGAAAGCATCTAGGTGTAGCTGCATTTCTACTACAAGTTTGGAAAAACCTGTGGGTTGTATGGTTGCAAGGCGTAGTGTGGAATAGATGAAAGAATTGCTGCACTTTTTTCTTTTGGCATCAAGAAATACTCGTCATCGTTCTCTTCTGTTTACTGTAGTTAAGGGGGAATTAAGTGATGATGAGGGTGCTAATTGCAACATCAATAATAGATGTGGGAAGGGGCATTCAGAGATAACTGGCAGATCACACCTACATGTTTTGCATAAATGGGTACCAATGGATCTGAGATCTTGTAGCATTGTCAACCACAAAAGAGCTGAGCTTGTGTGCAAAATAAAAAGAGAGAGAGACGTTTACCCACATTCGTCAGCATGGTCTTCATTCAGAACACAAACAAAGGACACTGAGTAAGATAGACACCTACACCCTCAGTTTTTACACTCATTTGTGACTCATTTAGAGCTTGAGGAAACATTTACAACTATTTGTTCATCAGTGTTTACGGTCAGGTGCTTAGAATTCTGTTTTGCACATGTAAACCAAGTGAAAACAGCATTACAAAATGTTTCAAAATTCACATGTCAACATGTTCCACTACGCTGCATAACAGCATAAACAAAACTTTGGTGTTATAATCCCACCTCCCCACAAAAAGGCATACAATAGGATAATAGGATACATAAAGTGTAAAAGGCTGTGTAGCTGCCATCTCACCCTGCCTCTTCAGTCTATACATTAATTCAAATTGCACAGCTCACACCATAGATTGCCCTCTTTGCTCTTGGTATGCTATAATACATGTATTTGCTGTCCAGTCATTAAACAATTGTATTTCCAGTACATCATCAAATTGGTTAAAAGCTTTATGCCTGAAAATAAGTTGCCAACAGCTTTTTTTCAGTGCATAGCTTACTGTAGAAGAGGCAGTGAAGGGAGAATGCTTAGCCATAAGCACACACTTTCACACTTTTCACTACGAGAAATGCAAAACAGGGAATGTCCAGGTGAAAGGTTGAAAGACTTATCAATAGTTCAGTGTTTTAGGGTGGAAAAAGTTGACTGCATATGGAAGCACAGTTACAGCATGACTTTCCGGTAGCTTGACTTTTCAGCAGGTTTAAAAGGGTTCAGACATCTTGGTCGGAGGACTGATGGAAACATCTGTTTTCACAGAGAACCAGACATTTTACAAAACAAATGTACACAAATTAACCACTTCAAATTACTTATATATTTTCAGCATTGACTGTCTTACATTGTCGAGAAATTAATTTGGATCTCTTCCAAGGTAATTAGTCTATTTGGATGACTGACTTTGAAGAGAGTTTCTTTGGGATTGCTTGCGAAAATCTGCAGCAGGCTTTTCTTCAGTACTGCTGAATGAATACCACATGCACTCCAGGGAGACCACCTGCACTACACTAAATCTCTTCATTGGTATTTTTATTCAGATGTTTCTTGCAAGATACAGATTTTCTCTTTACTCTCTGTCCATAAATTGGTAGGTTGACCTGTAGTTGTCTTCTCAAGGTGACAGACGTAATCACATTATCCTCACAACAAGAGAGCTCCAGGTTTAAACCCTCTGGCCAGGGGGGGACCCTCTGTGTGGAGTTTGCATGTTTAGTGTGGTTTTCTCAGGGTTCTCAGGCTTCTTCAGACCAAAGACATGCAGTACAGGGTATTGGTGACAGAAAATTACCCATAAGGTGTGAACGTAAGCATGAATGGTCGTATGTCAGTGTCAGTTCGGCAACCTGCTCATGGTGTGCCATGCCTCTCAGTGCCAGTCAGGATTGGCTGCAGCCAACCTATGACCCTTGACAGAATATGCAGTTGCATGAAACATACAACACGCTTAACACCATACCACGATACTCCTGTATTGTGCTAAAATACTATCCTTGCTAAACGTTTTTTTATCCTGTGTTATAAAGGTATCAATTCACAGGTCATTTTCTAACCATTGCTATGGAGCTGTCTGGAACACTGAAAAAATATATTTCTGTCATTTTGTCCACCCTTTGTATTTGTCTGTAGGTGTAATATGGGGCAAATTCACAAAGTATGGATTGCAGCCACTGACAGCAGCAGAACTGTGCATTGAACCAACTGTTATCAGCACAAGATATTGTGCTAATCATATAAAAATATTATAGTTTTGCAGTTGAGAGCACTTTGCCCTTTTCTTGCATCTAACTGGCAAAGTATTAACGTTGCCTTTGTGCCAAAAAAACATTTGACAGAACAATGGCAGAGGGAAAAAGAAAAGCAAGCTACGGGTCCTAACTGACGAGGTGCAGACGCATTCCTAAAAACTTCAGGCACTCTGAAAGTCTGGGTATGACACGCCTTATAAATGACTTCAATTACCACTAACTCTTTAAATATGTTGATAATTTTGCTGTAACTGTGTATGCTGATTTTTGTGAGTTGGACATTAGACATTTTATTTTATACACTGAGGCTTATTCACATAGAAAGGAGAACATTTAGCACTAAATATATGCATATTACCTAACTTTAATAGGTGCAAAAGGCACAGGAGCTTTCCGCTTAGAAAATAAGGAGCGCATTTTTGTCCTTCACAGGTTTTTTGAGAATTACAGTTTTGTCTTATTTGTTAAGTTTTAGCGGCTACAAAAACTGCACAATCCTTTGTTCCTCATTTTCTGTTTAGTGGGAGGTAAAATTGTCTGTCAATCAACCAGAGGACATTAGCCTCTGGCAGTTATGTCTTAGGCAGAGCTGTGCTGAATTTAATAATCATATTTCATACTTCACTTTTGATAATCTAATGAATCCCTCCATGACTCCAAGGACCTACAAGGCTAGTGCCAACCTTTTGCTCATATCAGGTAGAGAGAGAACATGATTCTTTGAGAAGCTGATTTTAAATTTAACGTTGGGAGAGCAGAGTTCTCCAACCAAACTAGGTCCCCGATAATGATTGTACCTGCTTATGCAACAGCCCACATGAGTCAGATCCTCATCTATTGAACCAGAGGAGAGAACACAGCTTTTCTAAACAGGAGCTCTAAGCATTTTAGATGTGTTCCACTCCGGTTTCCCATCTCTATACTGTGGGAGTTTAATCTCATTCCAACTGACATATCCCCAGGCACGGTTTTTCTGAAATAAAAAAAAATTAAAAAAAAAAGGAAACAAAAAAATTAGGACAGATTGAAGATGTTTTTTGTTTTTTTTTCTCGTTCAAGAGCACTAGGGTATTTGGGTATCTCTCTCCCTCGCTGTTTGTCAGTTTCTCTCGCTGTCTCTCAGTCCATTTTTACAGAGATTATTTTATCTTATTTGCTGGGGTTCTGGCCGTTCTGGCCATGGGGCTGAGGGGGCTTTTATGGACTAATCCCCCACAAAGCCAGTAATAACCTGTCAGTTCATCCCCAGCCAACCCTCTTACCCCCACCCCTCCTACTACCCACCATCCAAGTCCCGCTAACCATCCACAAAGATACCAGAATGTGGAAGAAAGGCAGGGGGCCAAAAGAGAGAGCCGTGTGGGGGTAATGCCAAGCTTGAGGCACAGGGCCACGCGTCCTTACTAAACCATGAACCTTTTTTTTTTTTTTAACACAGAAAATGGACAGATATCTTTCCACAATGAACTGTGACGGCAGAGAGCAGGTCTTCAAACAAGGATTCTGTCTGATGTCCGTTTTCTGCCTACAGTCTGGGGAGACGATAAGAACTCATGGGTGGGAGAGAAAAGGGACATGGCAGAGTGGTGGGGAGAGTGTTTCGGTCCTTGTAGAAAAGCAACTTTAACACAGGACCATAAATGCAATCAGAATTAACAGGTTAGGTGTAACAAAAAAAAAAAAAAAAAAAAAAGCAGCTTTTAAAACACATAATCTATTTTACAATTTATAGAATTTTCTACTTTAACAGATCCAGCTGATGTCTTGACTGACCTCAACAACAAACATTTACCTTTGCATCATAAATAATAAACCAGCAGCATATGTGGGGGGCTTCAGTTTACCAGTGATTTAGTATACTTTTTAAATTTGTTTTTGATAGCACCCTAGAATTCAGTATTTTATTCTGGCAACAATATTAACCGACAAAAACACTTTGAAAGGCAATAATTTAACTACCAACAAAGACGTCCATAATGATGAGACTGTCTTTGATCCCTCTAAAAATGACAGATTAGATATTAATCCGGGTTGCTTTATGAAAATGCCATTCATATGTCCATCCAACATGATGATAGTGCCTGAGCTGACTGAAAATAAGAAAAATGAGCTGCAGAAAAGTCAAATGTATGCACTATTAGTTCAATGGATTAACAAGTGGATTAGCATTTACTACACATTCCTCGTATTTTGTTCAAATAGGCTTAACTGTCAGGATTATGTTTTCATTTGAACCTTATTCTGTCAGAAAAACAAAACAAATCAATAAAGCTTGTTTGCCCATCCGAGGCTGTTGTACAGTTCTGCCTCAATGGCAGCCTACCACTGTGCGTGCAGGCTTTCATCTCATCCCTGCCTTGTCTTTCTGCCATACCTTCCCTGTTGGTTATTTTTAACCTCCCTTCCCTTGGTCTCATTTGGGCCAGATGGAGTCTGCCCTGAAGCATGTGTTTGGGGCGAAGCTGCACTCCTGGTTAGCCTCTCTCACTAGTGGAATGAGGCCTGTCAGAAGGCATCAGGGTGACTCATCTCAGGAGGATGTGCTAACACATCATTGCCTCAGACTTTTCTGTGAGGGTTGATCGTCCATGAACAATGCAGTTCCCGTCGCAAGCTCATACTTGGCCAATTCATCATCTAGCCTTTGACGTGGGGCAGGGACAGAGAGGAATAAGTTTTAATTCATGAACAGAGAAATGTTTTCTTTGTGTCCCCTCCCATAGGGATTGACAGCAGCACTTAGTTTAAACTGAGTCATCTTCCTTTTGTTGCAACTATACTGCATGACCTTTAAGTCTATAGATTATATTAAGTTTTTATTTACCCGTGGGGGTGGGAATGCATGCATCATTGTCCTCAACAAGACCCTGTTTTACTTCTAAACTAAGGGTTAGTGGTGCTTCATATAGCCTCAGAGGGGCTTGTGCACTTTTGTTGGGGCACCTGTGACGTTTACGATGAATTTTATGCCACTTTCTGGGTTATCTTGTCCCCAACCTATTATGCTGATGAGATTGTGTGATTTGCACAGTCATTTTTACCCCACAGAGTTTCAATTTTGGGCTGGTGCATGGAAGCTAGAGTTGGCCCTAGCTCTGCTGTGGCTCAAGGGCCTCTACCCAGACCATCCATACTGCACACAACGCAGATGCAGCTGTAATGCATAAAATGAGGTTTAGTCATATTCTGAAGCAGCTCCACTGAGTCTGTTGTAAACAAACATAAATAGCAATTGTTTGTTTCAGGCATGACATATAAATATGAGCTAGGGTTGACCTCAACCCTAACTCATATGATTAAGAAAGTATCTTCATGTATCACTCAGTATGGCAGTTATCAATGCTAAAACAAACATATGCAAAACAAGTCTCTTATAAATAGAAAAAGAAAAAATGGATTAAAATGTGAAATGGGGAAGTGTGGAGCAGATTAAATTATGCCTCTAACAGATCAAGAGTTTTGGAATAGAAACAACAAAATGTGTGACAAAACCAAGCAAATGGAGTCTTTTTTTTTTTTAAATACAGCAGTATAGGTTAGTAAGAGATTATGTGTGCAGTGGTATTTCTTGAAGACAATTGCTTGCATATGTTGTGTTTGGATTGCTTTTTTTCTACATACATTTGTTGTTTCCTCCCAGGGTGCATGGGGGACATTCTTTCTGTTATACACTTTGCATAACAAAAAGAATGAATTGTATTTCTGCTCTGTTGCTCTCTTGAGAATCATAAAATATGTTGAGACAATGCTCATGCCAGAGCTATAAAGTGAATAGGAACAGTAAGTAGATGTCATTTAGGTTGAAGTACCAGAGATGCTCATGAGTAGCACACACTTGGGTTATGCTAATGTTATCAGGGTGTTATTGGTCTTGTAGAATTTGTTGAATCCTTGTAAAACCACCTTTGTTTAGTAATTTACTGTCATTAATCAGTTGTTCACAGGGGTTGTAAAATGAAACAATGTCTTCTAGTCGTGATTTAACAAAACCCCCACGATAATATGGGTTTGAAATTGTTGTGGGCATTTCCTTTGTTAGCACTATCATTTTGAGAGGAGGAAATTCATATTTTACCCCAGATGAAACAACTATTGCTTTGAGAACAATATATTTATTTGAGGAAGCACACACTACACACACTATGCCTTGGAGACATGTTCATGTAATGGAGTGATTATTCCAAAATAATCAGCAGCGAGGCTTGCATATAAAACCCATTGCCCTGGGCCATCAATGAAAAATGTACATCTCAACATTTTTTACAAATGTACATCCACACCAAGTCAAGAATGTAACACGGGCTTGCCAAAAGGAATAATTGAAGAGTGGGTTTTAAAATCATCCAGTGATTTGTCCCTGTGTGTTACAAAGGATATTGCTTCATAAGAAACACAGGCAATTTCTCACATTGGAGTTGTGTAGATTTCTATGGAGGTACTTGTGCATACACACAGACAGAGACATTATGTCCATGTGCAGGCAGGAGGACAGCTTCATAAGAAACACAGGCAATTTCTCACATTGGAGTTGTGTAGATTTCTATGGAGGTACTTGTGCATACACACAGACAGAGACATTATGTCCATGTGCAGGCAGGAGGACAGCAGTATGTATCCCTTGGGCAGGAAGATTCAGTTTGGATGCACTTAGGGAAGATGTGGTTTCACTTTCAGTCCCATTTGCATTGTTAAGTCCTTCTGTAGAGGGGAGACACAGTATTCTGTGGCTGCGCTCCTTATCCCTATAAAAAAAACCCCAACATATCCTTTCTTTACGTAACATACAACACATAAGCAGGAAAGGGTAAACAAGATAGTTTAATATAAACACTGTGAAGGAGAATTCCGAATATGCTGCTTAAAAGTTAGAAGTGCTTTAACTTTGTTTTATGCTAGAATATGCAGCTGTGAAAGATAGGGTGTTTTTACCAAAAAACTTCTAACAGAACTAATATTGATTGTTCTTTTAAAAGTTACATTTAAACTTCTATTGAGTTTCAAAACATAAGTAGTGAGCTAGAGGAAATTTGAATAGCTGCTAGTGCTACAAGTGTGCCTTAAGGGTACACATTTTAATCGTAAGTATTGTATTTTTCACCTTTGAGAATCTAGCTTTACGTGGTGTAGGAATGCTGGGGGCTTTGAGCCTTGTCCATGAGTATTACATTTGCCCATTAGTATGAAGCATAAAACAACATGCACAGAATACAAAGATTTACTTCTCTGTCTTCTAAATGCAGTCGGGAAAATACATTTTTAATGGTCAGTATTCCCGAGCAGTGAGCAATACAGTGCACTTGTTATCTTTTATGTCTTCAATGCATACATCTTGAAATCAGAAAACATCATGCATCTACTATTTGTATCCACTCTGTGCACTAAATAGTCTTGTGTTTGTAGTGATTTGGCAGATCGATAGATAGAAACAAAATAACACTCCTAAAAGCTGTCTTGGTTTGTCCTATACTGTTCCAACAATTACCAACTCTGGTTTGGTTGAAATAAACTTGTAATACACCCATTTAGATGTGGAAATATCATTATCTTGTGAGGGTTGTTTGTATGGAGGACCCAAAATGCTGAGGCAAAGATGAATAAAAGGTGTAACAGAGTTTATTGCAGTTGATCAAGACAGAGGGAACAAACAAAGGCTGGCTGGCTGCTGGCTGGCGTGGCAGACTGAGGCACTCAGACAGGTGTGTAGTCAGGCTGGAGAGTCGGCGTAGCATAAGTGAAGCTAACTGGAGACAAGCACAGGGTAGAAATAAAAAATCAGCCAGTAGGCCAAGAAACAAAAAAATCACTGCACGAGGGCAGGCAAAACACACAAGAGAGCAATAAAGAATATAGTAACACCTGAGCTAGCAAAAATACAGTTACCGAATGCAACGGAGTGATCTGGCATTGGAACAGAGTCTCAATCAGGCATAAGAAGCCTCGAGTGATCGTCAAATGAAATTCAGGTTTGCCTCATCAGGTGAAGCCAGCCACGCCTATCGCCGCACACACACACTGGAGGGTACATGCAGAAGGGAAAAAGAAGTGGGAGAAACACCAAAAACACAAACACCAAAAACAACACCATACAATAACCACGACATATCCTTTATTTAAATGGATTCTGGTGGTTTTCACAACGGTGATTTTGGGGTTATCTCTGTCGGGATCAGTACTATAATGTTGTCAGACCCTTAAAATGATAATTTGAGCATGTCTTGAAGGAACCTACAGTATATTGATGGTGTGCACTTGCCCCAAGTTGTTACACTGCAGCCTGTATCAGGACTGCAGCCTGCTCTCCCAACTTCAAAAAATGTTGTCTCCATGAGTCACTTAGATGCCACCACATGGGAAAATATAGTCCATGTTGAAAAATACCAAAGTTACCCTCTGATGGACTTTTACCAGCTCCTTAGCAGAAAGTCTGTGTCTGATTGAGCTCATGTGTGAATAAAGATGGTAATTGTGCGAGCCAGTGGGTGTGCTGATAGGGTCATTTACACAAAGACAGCAATAAATAAACTTCTGTTGGTACAGGCCAACACGGAAATCTACAGAAAAATTCAAGGAACAACATGGGGCTCTGTTGTTCATGAACAAATTATGAACTGCCTTCATGATTGAGGTGTAATCAATGTCATGTCCTGCCTCCTGCATGCTCTCCCCAGCCGCCACCCCTTTCCCAAACCAAATGGAGTATTTCCAGTTGATGAGAACACGTCTGACACAGACAATTTCCTGTTGTGTGCTACATGTATGAAAGGGATACTCTGGACATTGGAGTTCATATGAGAAAACGGCTATAGGTACTGTATCATTCTAATAGCAGACAGAGAAGCAGGAAATTAAGTAACTGTAAAGCTTTTTTATAACTATCTTGAATGTGAAGATTTTGTCAATGACAATAATTATGGACAGTCATCTGTTTTCTTTGTTGTTTTGGGAAAATATCTACAGGCTGGAAAAGAAAGGAAGGCGGTAAATAATATAGAGCAATAAATAACCTGTGGCATGTTAAACTTTAAAAGATGAAAACATACAAACAAAAGGGTGCTACACTTTGCTGGAGTCTCAGTCTCATCTGTGTATTGCCATCACTCTCCATGGAGTAAAATATGAGATGTGCCACAACACATTTTTTTAACCTACAGTATTGCAAGCACTTGACATGTGTCTTCACTCACCAAGCAACTGATTTATAAAGCAGCCCAACCAGCCTGAAGGAACAATATCCTGTACTGCCCCTCACTTCTGTCTCCCTCATTAGAGCCATGATTGGCTCGGACATCCCTGGAGATAGCCATATTAGGGACCAAAATACCAATGGTCTCCTGTCTCAGAGATGACAGCCAGTTGTCAGGGTTTATAATCTGGCAGTGATCTCAACCAATCTAATGAATCGAATCACCGCCATTCACCGTTCTCCAAGTCCATCCCTTATGGCATACTCTGTCTGCTCTGCCCTCGAGCTCAGGGAAATGAAGGGAGAAGGGCAGGCAGAGGGATCTTGTTTTTGAGAGGACGGTAAGTTAGAGAAAAGCACAGACAGATAATACTCTTCGTTCTTTTTTTAGGGAGGAGGGTAAGAGACAGTTTTCCTCCTGCTTCATTTATCACTCGCTCTGATGCAAATCTGTCAGTCCAGAGGCTCTTCATTCGCATTAAAAATGTGAGACCTGCCAAGAAGGCCACTCTCCACATGTGAAAATTAAAACTCAAATTGCTGGATCTTGTAGAACATCATCTGTGTTTTGACAAGCAGGGCCAGCAGTACGCAGATGTGTGTTGAAGCATGCAGAGTAATTGGAAAGTCTGTATTCCATAAAGGACCTATTAGTTCTAGTGATGCTGATTGGCCGTGGTGCGCAGCGACTCCCCCGTCGCTCCAGCTGACCCATATCCAAAGGTCAGATATTGACTCTAATATGCCTCCATTATCCCACTCATTAACCTCATGATGGCCCGCTGAGACTTTGAGAGTGTGACTGGTAGCAAAGGAGGAGACACAAGCCACGAAGGAAGCCACTGTCACTGAGCGGACAGTGGTACAGGGGGCCGGGGGAACAAGCCAGCCAGTCTGATATTGATCTTTGTGGATTAGGAGGCCCTTGTCTGTGGGGGCATCTTCCTCAGATGACAGATTATTACAGGCTTTGCTGGGATTTGGGCCTTGAAAAGACTCCCAGCACAATAACTTTGTATGGCAGAGACATATCTAATAAGATACCAATAAGCTCAGTGAGAGAGAAAAAGGAAAGCGAGGGAAAGAAAGGGGTTTTGGAAAGCTTCCGGCAATGGGAGGCAATCTCATTTCTTTCTTCCCCTTCTTGTTTTTCTTCCTTCATTCCTCCACTCTAATTCTCCTTTAATTCTGGAATTGCACAAGTGGGATTTACAAAACAGATTGACTCCTTTATTAGTTCAGTATGTCATTATACATGCATAGGCTTTGAAGCTACTTGGTTCTTCTGCTGTGTATGGATATTTGTGCTGTACGGGGACTGCAAACGGGCTGTACAATGACCTCAGATTTATCTCATCAGGGCTGATGAGAGAGACAAACCATCAAGGGCCAAGTCCAAACTGCACCCACACTGCATCCAATCCTCAATCTGCACGCAGAGCACACGGTGTCGGCCAAATACAGCAGAAGGAGATGAGAATTCTGTGCCAGGCATGACTTAGTACGTAATTAAGGCCCTGGCTCAGGAATGGCAAATCAACTTGCTTCATTTCCCAAAGGAGTTATGAGAAGTTAGGAAGGATAAAGGCAACCAAGGTACTCATTTCCAGGCACTGTCTGCAAGCTGGCTGCAGTGAGGTTTTATAAAACAGAAACATGTTGTACACAAGTAAAGGAGTTGTCAGAAAGTTTGGTGGCAGAAGTTACTTCTTGCAATCTATGGTAGAATGGGTATGATGGGGGACCAAGGAGCTGTAGCCTTTGAGCTATGGTTCATCAAATCAAAACACTGTGATCAAAACATGGATGCCTTTTTGGAAATGCTGTGCCTTTTCTGGTACACTGTGTAAAGAATTCGCTTTTTCCTTTTTTCCCTCTCTCTCTCTCTCTCTCTCTCTCTCTCTCTCTTTCACCCTCTCTTTTTCCTCATCAGACTTCAGCCTCCACTGATGATGCCCTGAAGGAGAGCCTGTGTGGGTTGCATACCAAGCAGTATAAGGCTGCTTTAAAAGCAAGCGGCCAAAGAAGTCGAGAGGGGTATCAAACACGCTGCTGAATATGCATATATAAATGACCTGTTCAGTAATCATGAACAACCACACAGCAGCTTTTCTGGGGGCTGTTTTGACACAGCTGGGCCGCAGCCCCATTAGTCCCACAAATATGTCTTTCAAATCAGTGGTTTGGAGCCATTTTGTGCACATGCAGAGTAAACTCAGATTGTGTTCTGTGAGCAAAATGCTTTAATTCCTGCATAGGCATGAGGTAGAGTTTTTTTTTCTTCAAAGGGTCACTAACTCTGATTACAACTTAATATTCTGCTTGTAGAGTAGTTCAGTGCCTTTAGCATTAAGCATTCTAGTTTGATTGGATGCCTGGTTGTTGGCTCTGCATTGAGGTTGGAAATAAAAAACCCAGTGTTTTTTCTATGATAATAATGTTGTTCTTTTTCAACTGTGCATAATGAAATTCTTCAGAGAATATAGCATGATGGTACAGTATGCATATGCAAGTATATTACAAATATGTACCCATAGCCAGATTACAGTCAGTGGGGAGACTGTATTTGTTTCTCTTCATTGTGCAGCTGATAAATAATTTAACGTTCACAAATTTAAGGATTTCAAGAATGATATAGTGTACTCCTTGTTTTAATGTCACATCTATAACAGAAGTTACTAAGTTAAAACTGTGATTATTGCAAGAATGATTGATGATTTCTTTTTAGTTTTACATTAAACAGACTTGTATTTGTATGGTGCCTTTCTGGTCTATCGACCACACAATGCACTTTGCTCCTGAGTCACAGCTACAAACAATAGCCTTACATTTGCAGCACTCTGATGATCAGCAAGTACATTACATGAGCGATTCTTTGAGTGAAATGTGAAAAATCTGTTAAAAAAACTTTTTTTCCATCGTATTTTCTTTCTTTTCTTTTTTGTTTGGCAGTGTGGAGTTTCACTATCAGGCCAGTATCTCCATTGGTGACTTCTCTAGATAAGAGTCCTCCAAATACTCTTTATATTAAACCAAAGACACAAGGCCAAGGGACCTGGAAAACTAGTAAAAAGTAATTGCAGGACATTATGAATATTTATATAATATTCAAGCTTTAATTTCTGTGCCTCAAAATCATTGATGATTTTATCTGTGGGTGATGAGTCACAGAGAGGGTGAAAAATTAAAGATGAGAGAGATGAACAGTTTATTAAGTATGAAAATATCTGTGTTCTAAGTTTAACTCTTTTTTTCCACTGCTGTCTCCTTCCAAGGTCATACAAGGCAGAGTATTCTCATTTCGGATGTTCATAATTGAAACGTCACGCACACACACGCACGCGCGCGCACGCGCACACACACACACACACACACACACACACGCAAACACACGCACACATGCATACTGTATGTGATTGGCAGTTGCTGACGGCCACTGCAAGTAGCACTACTGGAGGAACAACACAGCATCTTGCGTACTAGCTTAGTCCAAGATGAGGCACCAGCACTCCTGTCACACAGATAATACCTATTTTGCTCGGATTAAGGAGAAAAAGAAAGACGCAAGCTCTTCTGGGGTCACAGTGGGAGGTGAGTGCAGTCTTAATCTCCACTGTCGAGCCGTGTAAAACTCTCTCCTTCACTTGACCATAGACCCTTCTGCCTTTCAAGATGACACACCAGTGCTCTCCAAACACCCTGTTCTGTGGGGGACTCTGTCAGCATCTTCACACGCTCTCACTTTCACCCACTCCCCAGGTGGCCAGTGCTGCTCTGCCAGCACTGACAGTCGGGCCCATGCACTGGAAGACCCTAGCAGAGTGCTCTCTCCATAGGCAGGCTGTTGTGACGCTGATAGATTCTTCTCTTGCTCTCTCTCTCTGTGTCTCTCTCTCTGGATTTCGCTGTATTTAAAACCCAGCAATCTGTTTACTGTAGGATTACTGCTATTGTATGTTTCAAATTTGACAGCTGCTTCATTCAACTCCCCAGTGTGGAGGCTGCACGATAAGGCCGATATGGGTTTCTAATCTTTTCCCTGCCTAAATCCTTTCCAAATCTTCTATTTCTTTCTCCATCCCCATCATTCCTTGCTGTAAGATTAGAGCATTTTCCAGCACAACTATTGGCTTTTGGCGCAGAGCTGCTGGAACACTCTGGTAGGACTGCTAATGACGGGAGCTGCTCCTTTGACAGCTGTTGCATCTGACGCAAAGGTTCCTGTATAAAGGCCGCAATCAAACACTCTCTACAACCTCAGCATTGTGTACGTGGGTGTGTGTAGCGCGCATTGACAGGGTGCTAAAAATAATTGGGTGACTGGTAAATATCACTCATAGAGGCAGAGTTTGATCTCTTTGGGAAACTGTTTTATGGAGGGTTTTTTGGAGGATATGTTTTATTGAGATATAGCCAAGGCACTAAAATGTACTGACAAAAAAGAAATGTAATGTTTCTTAATGGGCTTTTTTTCTGCTTGGGGCCCCTCCTAACCAAAATGAATGTTCATTCACAGATTGTACCAGCTGATTAATTCAGTGTAGAACCCGCAGCTTGCCTGTTGTGATTCCTCTGAGGGCCCTCAAAGCCTTGCACTGCATAACACACAATCTCCTGACTAGAATTCTTATTTAGGCGAGGCTTCGGGGAAACTGATGGATTAATATTGGTACAGTGGCAGCATTTAGCAAACACGCATCCATCACAACTTTTACAAAGTATGACTAATGTCTGATTGTATAGGGCATTAGCCACAACACCAGCTTAGCTCTTGAAGTATTATTTTCTTCCGAGAGAAGCCTGCTTCCAATTATACACAAATTACAGTTATCACTAAAATGTATTGCTGATGGCAACTGTGTTGTCCTTTGTACCTTTCACTACCTCCAGATGATAAAAAGTGAAATATAATAAATGACACTGTGGCATGTTTGATTGATTTATTGCAGGTCTTGTCCCTCCGTATGCGTGGGAACTCTTCAATTCAGTAACAGCAACATATTGTTATGTAGCTGATAGAATAATGGGTTTACCTCTTCTTTGCTTACTGTCATCCGTCTAGTGTTTGCTCAGGTTTGAGGAGTCTAATCTCCCACATACAGGTATGCTCTTTGTGTGATTTGTCAACACATCCTGTGGCAGCATTGCCGAAGCTCTTCAACCCTTTTGAGACAGCTTCAAAACAGAGAATGAACTCCTCCACAAAAGAAAATAGACTTTGCCGAGCGCGAGCCTCTAACGAGTGTCAGACATCTCCGCACAAGTGTCATTTGGGTGATTTACAAGCATAACCCAAGGCTAAAGGCTCCTTTGATGTAGAATAGAGAAATCTATAGATATCAAAGGAAAACTGCACTCTCTATCCAGGAATTGTGGAGACCAGCACTGCCACTCTTATTATGGGATTTTTTAAAAGGCAACTCTGCATATTTTAATGTAAAAAAAGGCTTTGCATGAATATCATTTTTATGTCCTGCAAACATATTTCTTGTTTAATTAGCCAACTAGCTTGTGTAAATAGCATATTTCTCATTGTTAGTAGAGGATTATGTGGCCATGCAGTTACCGACTACACTTGAAGGTTTAAAGAGTAAACACTGGCAGCTTCAAAATGGCTATGAATAAAAGGATCCTTGGATGAGAAAATTTTATGATCATTCAATGCTAAATTGGATTCGGATTGATACTGTCACTCTGGGGCTATGGCCATTTTTAAATCATTACCGCATTATTTGTGCCTATTCTATAAAGATAAACATGAAGAGGAAGCGCTTTATTTATGGGGGTGCTAAAAAGAAAAAGAAAGCAAGACACAGAGGAATAGAGAAGAAAAGAAAAATAGAGAGCAATTCTTTTCTACAATCATTTTCATCTGTATGACCGCAGATAATGGGCTCAGGCTGAAAGGGCTCTGTAGAAAAGTGTTCTCTGTGCAGCAGCAGTTAGAAACACTGTGGTCGATACCTTTACATTCCATTGGAAGCATTGTAGCAGTTGCATTTTACATGAAAAATGTGGTACAAAGTGGACCACTAAATCTTTTCGGTGTACACATACGATCCAAGCATGACAGCGCCGAGCAGATTTACACTTTGGGATGACAATCCATAAAATATTGAGCCTCTTAATCAGCAAAATGGAGCAGCTCTTGACTGCCAATTCAGGACTTTTGGACAACAGATGCGTATTTACCACTGTAATATCCTCAAACCTGTCTATCCTGGACGTGGCTCCTCTCATCATTTGTCTTGTGGCGCAACTCAATGCAAGTGGAGGAACTCTTGAAGCAGGCATGCTGAGAATTAATGCTGTATTGTGGACTGCTTTTTCTCCCTTTCTTGTCCTCTAAAAAAATCTGTTTTTGATTGAAATAGATTTTTTTCAGTATTTTTTTAATTCCCTCGAAAATCTGTTTCTATAGCACATCTCTAATCAGTTGAAGAAATACAAACCATATTGCAATATTTGATACTGTTTGAGGAACTGGCTTTGTTGTTATTTTTGTCACTTCTTTGCTCTGTATTGAATATATAGCTCTGTGATTTATATTATGGTACCTGTTGCATAAACTGAATATGGAACTAGCTCATTTTGTATGGTCAACTGGGAAATAAGACCATGGCTCTCCCAACCTAATAATGAAAATAATTTATATACCCCCAAAGTTTGGAAAACCATATTATGGATACACATTTATAGAAGAACAAATTGCATTAAAAGTTTTTTGCTTATATCAAACATGCAGACCTTGGAGGATCCCCAGAAGCTTTCATAATGAGAATCACATTCAAAAGCAAGTCATGTGTACATTATATGTCCTGGTGACAGTGGTATAGACCTTTTTAGTTACATGCACATATAGAAATGACAGCCTCCTCAGCTGTCAATGTCAAAATGGCTTCAGAGTCAATTCCCATTTGCTCAAACTTCATCTTGCTCTTCCTTTACAGATCAATTTAAGTAAAGATGAGGCAGCAGTAGTCTGGGATTACAGTGTCACATCAGCCATGTCACTTTCCTTACTGATGAAAAATAATTATAGCAAAGACTATTAAGAGGGTTGGCACTATCATCATCCAAGAGAAACACTTTGAAGTCATAACATATCACTTTATCAAATTAACATCTATTATTTTTAATCATTCATTCACAAACCTTTATGATCGTGCCCCAGATTGGCAACAGCTAACGAGAAGTTTTTGTATCATGTCATAGCGCTAAATTAAATGTGTGTACTAGAGATACATTTTTTTTTCATGTTCTAAAAGAGGGTAAACCTTTTGGCACGGTGACCAATGTTCAAGCTTCTGGCTGAGTGTTTCTCATAGCAGTGTGTGTCTGACATTGGAGACTCCTGATGAACTTCTACGGGCTGTCCTGATGAGTCAACATTAGGCCAGACAGATGTGTAATTAGGTTTTTATTACACATGGAAAGTAGCTATCAAGTTAGGCTAACTATATTCCAATCAGAAAATGCAAGATAGTTGACTTATTTTCTACTTTGTGATAATTTAGCACTTGTTGAGCCATTAGCAGCCCATGCACACTTGGTCATGACATGTGCGTCTAGTCAATCCACAACTGAAAGATAACCAGCTTGCCAAAGCGCACTGCAACCAGCCACCTACTCCTCTAACTACAGCATCCTGTAAGAAACCTGGGGATTTGAATTCCAACAATAGGTAACAATCATGCTGAGTCACGCAATAACATATGGAAAGCATAAAGTTCCAATGGGACTAAATTGTGTTCCCTACAAAGCTGGTTAACTGTTTGTATGACCGTTGAAACTGAAGTGGTATTGAAAATGATCTTAGTCTCCACGTACACAGATAAAGCACCAATCAAATTAGAACCAACAATTCACGGTCCCTGGAGAATGCAAATGTAGGGGTTGCTATTAATCAATACTAATGGCTTAAGTGATACTAATTAATTAAGATTTTTAGCATGGTTTTCCAACATAAAAAAGTAAAATAAAATCTCTGAAAAGAGAGACTGAGAAACTCTGGATCTAGCCTCTGCCGCACCACAACTGCTGCTTGCACTGGGTTTTGCTTTCAATTTCTGCTCTCTGTTTTCTGCTTTAGGCTTTTTCCAGCATTGGCAAAATGCTACCAGGGCTAGGATGATGACTGTCTGATCAGTAAAACAGCAACACGGCATCAAGACGCCAGAGGAAACACTGGAACGCTACAGATTAATCAAAGCACGCACAGACGTAAGAACATGATTTTCACCAGAGCCATTACCACACTGAAATCTGCACTAAAGAACACTGCACCAGAAGCACTGTGAAGTTCCTTCAAATCTGTGCAATATTCTCACTTTATGTGCAATATTTTCTTTGTTTTGCATATGTCATGCCTTTGCATATGTAGGTAATGAGCAGGTATGTTTCAACTGGTGTGTGAGATTTTTTTTCTCTTTTCTTTCTACTTAATCTCATTTTACCTTTTACTATTACTTTTAGCCTTTTGTTCTTTTGTTTACTGAGCTCCACTCGGATATTGCAACTACATTTTGTTGTATATACCTGTACAATGACAATAAAGGTACTCTGATTATTCTGAAACATTGGATAGATCTATCCATACGTGTTTGAGCCTCAGTCAGATCCAGACTTAGATGAGGAGTCTGCTGCACACCAAAACTGGCAACTAGCAGACATTTTGGAATATTGTTTATGCTCTTTGTTGGTTTGTTAGCTTGTAAGCTAATTGGCATTGACTGGGAGAAGCCAGTGGTTGTGAAGCATACAATGTCTGCTAGTTTGAGGTTTTTGGTAGATAATGAAAGAAGTTCGAAGGAGCGATTAACATACAAAAACTGCACAATCTACCATGTTTGCAGTCAAAAATTTTCACCATGCAAATGCTAACTGTGTTTGGACAAGTCAGCTCTGCATTGAAGGTTTCAGGTTCATTTGCAGGTATTGTGTCAACGTCTGTGTCCACTGTCGATATGTCTTCCCCGCATCTGACAGCAGTTGGCTTTTATATTAGTGACTTACCTATTCTAGCTCTAGATCGTATGAATCTCAGATTTTAGGGAAATTGACAGACATTTCCCTATTAAGCGGAAAGTGGGAACCCTTATCTGCTGACCAACTTTGTCCAGTTACAAGTCCATTTTGTCAAGGTTAGACATTTTAGTGGACATTAACAAAGAAAAAAACAGTTTTAAGTGGAGGCATTCAGCTTTAAATTCCTTCCTTTTAGTAGTATTACACTTTTGACCAAGTCTGTACACAGGTATGTGATGATTTCTATCAGCACAAAAAATAAATTTAAAAAACAAGGGGTGTTGATTCAACTCTGTGGTGGATTTCTACAGTTATATTTGTGCTGTTGTGTTGGAATACATTATACTGAAAGGTGTTGGTATTTGGTCTGTCTGGCACATATTATTATCTCGGTCGCCTCCATTATTCTCTCCTTCTCCTTCTCATTTGCCGCTGTATCCCTCTCAAGCTGCACAACAAACTCCTCACATTATCATGTATTAAAACCTCCAGACCCATAAAGGTGATTCACTCATTGACAGTGCT
Organism: Plectropomus leopardus; assembly: GCF_008729295.1. Lineage (NCBI taxonomy): Eukaryota > Metazoa > Chordata > Actinopteri > Perciformes > Serranidae > Plectropomus > Plectropomus leopardus. Next base: position 9,299,124 of record NC_056467.1, on the reverse strand, counting down.
CTTTCAATGCAATTTTTAAGAAAATTCACAGCATCGGAAACAAGTTAAATCTTTTCACCTCACTGACACTTTTTCATTAGTTTTTAAAGACAACGAGTTAGATTTTAGTGCTGACTGCACATTTTTTTGCAGTGTATATACTTTCTCTTCTGTCTCCTTTCCACACTCTATCACTTTTACTCCCTGCCAATCTTACCTCCCTCATCACCACCACCACCACCACCACCTTCATCGCCTGCCTGCCCACCCCCCTCTGCGCTCACCCCCCCTACTACGCCGCGCTGCTTTCTCCCTGCAACATTTGTCTCTCATTTGGAATGAAGAGGAAATGCCTCCCCGTGGGCTCACAAGTGGCCCATCCTGAGGGCTGGCTGAGATTGATGCCTGTGATCCAGCTGTGCTGATTTACTCCCCGCACCCACAGGGGAGTGGGAGATTACACTGTGCTCTGCTGGAGAGGACGAGAGCCAGACAGACAAAATGAGCGAGAGGGAGAGGCAGAGTCAAACAGAGAGAGAGTGAGACTGATGTCATGTGGTAGATGATGCCCTGTGGGTCCTCTATTAGCACTCCATCTTCTTGTCCCGGACCACGCCTTTCATTACCTCTCAATCTAATTGTTCTGCAAGAGCTGCTTTTGATGATCACCATTTACTCTTCTGTAATTGTTGCCGACAAACATATTCATGCACATAGGGAAAACGCTATAATCCTTATCAATGAGTACATTTACATGCACAAGATAGCCTGTTCTTTGCTCACATTCCGAAAAAGACAAAATTCCTACTAAGCTATTTACATGGCTAATGAAAAAGAATATTCCACTGATATTCCTGTTTACATGCAACCATGCATACCTTAACTAACATGTTTTTTATCATGTCAGAATATGGAAAAGGACAGCTCGAGGTGCTTTTCATTTTGCTTCATTGCTCAGTTGTCTGTTATTTTTAACAGTTTCCCAGTGGTGTTGGACTTGTTGGCCCATTTGAGCTCAGTCTCCCCCTTTCATTCTTTCAACCCCATTCTTGAAAAGGTCGGTGTTGTGATATTTATGCATATCAAGAAACCTGTTGATGTAAGTCTTTTGTGATGTTTAAAAGAATTGGTTTGTCCTTGCAACCAGAAATGTAGGCTTTTCTGCGTGCATTTTTGCCCCACGGCATTGAAAACTGTTGACAAATTGGTCTGTGTACAATGTATCCATGGCATCACGCATAACCAACCGTAAACAGACGAGAGCAGCACAAACTGCAGTAAAAATCCCAATTGAGGCGCATATTCCAAATTGGCTGTATGCATGCCCAAATAATGCTATTAAAACCTGAATACTACCAGCATATCCCACACATCTTAATTGGAAAATGCTAAATTTGGTAAATTGCCTAATTTGGGATATTAAAATGGAAAATGCTGTTTCCATGACCCTCAACAAATTCTGAATATTGTCACAAAGGGACCACTGGTGTGCATGTAACCATGGCTAATGTTCCTAGTTGTGAGAATAACGGAGAAAACAAAACTATGTACTGGAATTCAATAAGGCAAAAAACATGTTTCGGCTGAGCGTTCTCCCTGAGGAGCTGAAACAATCTATAGCTGTTATCTAAACATTGATTCTATCATTATCCTCTTGAGGTCATCTGTATTCACCCAACAGGGGCGGGTGTTCTTAATTTACCTTTTCTTGTTGTTGGCTCATTGGCCCCTCCCCAGCCATCAGCCTCAAATAGAAAGTGGTGATTGATCACAAGTAACAGATGAATGGTAACACTCTATCACCTCAACCGCTGACATCATACTGCAAATAATCTGTTACAGTGAAGCACAGACATGAAATCTATTGTGGAAATCCAAATTAAAAATATCTTGAAAACAGGAGGCGTTTCTATATGGCTTAAGTGTCACACTGAAAGAAAAAAAGTTTAATTTGTAAGTTTTAGATTGTATTGCAAAACCTGACATTGCAAGCTGTGGCTTCAAAATCCAGAGTAAACTTGCTGAAGCTGGATGAGTTATTTACTGTAAATTACTTCAAATAAAATCTGTTTTTGCTGTCACATTTATTTATTGTTTGCTTTGCAATGCAAGCATGAATGTTAAATGTAGATTAATCTTTCCATCTTGGTAGTAAAAGACAGGAAAGAAAGGCTTTGTTTTGAACATTTATTGACACTTTAAATCTCACTGTCTGCCAGAGCATAATCTTGCTGGCTGCAAAGAAAATGTACTTTTCCCTTTGAGAGTTTTACTCCAGTGAGTTTTATGCACTGAATTTATGGTTTTAGAAAAATGAGCTGACAGCACACTGCCTGCTCTGCCCATTTCACCTTTAACAAGATAGATGCTGGCACTGATATAGTTCCTTGGAGGCAAGGTTGCACACAAATACCCAGTTGTGTGTTTACATGTTTGCTCTTTCTCTCTGGATGTATGTGTGTAAGTGTGTGTGTGTGTGTGTGTGTGTGTGTGTTCATTGCATGGCCATCTGCATGTGTGGCTACTATGACTTTAGAGACTATAGCACTTCTATGACAAGAGGATGTCTTTGCTCTTTAATTCAGTAAACATTGAGATCTGTAATGGCTTTCATGACCTTTTAGGAGGAGCCCATTGGTTTATCTGTGGCTCAGGGGGCATTGATTAGGTGGCAGAAGGAACAAATGACTTGCTGGGACTTGCTGTGTGCAATCCTTACACAAGGCAAAGACTCCCTCCCTTTTCTGGGGCCTACATTTGGTGGCAACTCTGCGATGTCCCCTGTGCATCTTGGAAGGGTTTAGTGCCAAGGTCTGATGAGATGAAGCCATATCCAACTGTTTGCACAAGTCTTTGACCCAGAGCACAGCACAATGGACATTTTAGATAATATCAGGGTTCAGGTGTTTTACCTCCAACATGATCATGATGTGTGCAGAGACTGGCCAGCAGATAAAGCCCCATTAAGCTCAGAAATAGATAAACTGTATACATAAATAAATGCACTTCCACATGCACTTACATACTGTAAGGACACTGTAAGCCTTCAAGTCCCCCACCTGTTGTCCCCGGCTCATTCCAACTTCCAAATGTCCCTCTGGCATTCGGAGCTTTAACAGACATTTTAATCTCCCTCAAAGAAGTGACAGAGTCAAGATATTATTTACTTGCACACAGTAAGCACAGTTATAGTAAGTAAAGATAAATGCAACACCATAATGGGCTCTGAGTAAATAGTATTTGCTGGGACTCTAAAAGACAACAGATTGAATTGTTTTACCAGACTGGCTTTGCTATTCTAAACAATTTTCCAATTTCCATGCTAAATTACACAGGCCAGAGCAAAAAACAGAAAATGACACACATAAACAGTATATCCACACCGCTGGTGTTTGCTTTAGTTTATAAACCACTGAAAGTGACATACAAAATAAATTGCTTTTTACATTCGATTTGGTGCAGACAAATCAGAAGGCAGTTGTGTGTTTGAAACACAGCCCATTCTCATTCCCAGGGTGGCAAATAGGGCAACTTGGTCAGCTGTCACTGACATCTAATTCACAGGGTGCCCTTTAGCATCTGTATGAGACACCAGGCAACTCAAAGTCCAATGTAAACCTATCCACAGCAATTATGTGGTATAAATAGTAAGAAAGACTGCGTAGGGCTGGAAGGAGAGGTGGTAGGTGGGTCAAACAAACACAGGACTTTACCCAGGAGACCATTGGTTGTGTCCCTTGTGAAACCAATATGTCACCCAAAGGCTGGAGTCTGGAAACGAACACCTGAATAACTGAACACATATTTGGTGGCTAGTTATTATGAGTAAAAAAAAGCTCTTGCCTTTAGACACACCTTACATATTTTAAATTGTCTTAAATTGTAGCATTCATTATCACTAAAGTTATTTATTGGGTGTTTTCATTATTCTGTCTTTAAATAATTTATTAAATTAATTCCCAAATGGATTTGCATTAAAAAAAATACAGTATGCATTTCTATCATAAACCCTCTGACAATTTGTCTCTTGCTCTATTCAAAGTTAGAGTGGAAACAGTTAAATGCTTGAATAAATTAGATGATTATAATTAACTAATGAAGGTGTATAATTATTCCTGCATGTGACAATCTCCAGACTCCCTAGAAGATTGGCAGTTGATCCAGGATTTTAGCATTTTGAGAATTATCTGCACTGCAGCCACATGAAGTGGCTGTTCTTCATCTGGATGTGAAAGGCTGGCAACAGTGTGACATTTGCAGCACCAGTAGAGGGCATTAGCAGGTCAATGGAGGGGAGCCTGGATGCAGCTGGATAGCTGACTGAAACATTCACTAAAAAAATAGACATAAATCAAGTATTGTTTGTCTCGACTAGGTCTCAATACTATCTGGTCTTGGTCATGACTTGGTCTTGGTATAGGTGCTCTGGACTGCAACACTATTATTCCTGCTCATGTTGTTTCTGCATTGCAACACTTACCACTTTAGTTGTGCAAGTATTTTGTTAAATTATGTAAAATAAATACTTTTATTAGTTTCACTAATTCAAATACTTCTGTTTTTATTGAAACAGTTTAGTTGGATAATTGCACATGAATAATATAATTCAAAGTCGCAACCAAGTGTAAATCCAGTCTATTTTAAATATATGTACATAAAGCAAAACTATTGGTTGGAGGCTTTCCCATTCACCCAGCATGCCATTTCATGTAATTAAAAAAAACAAACATCCTCTGTGACAGTGCAGTCATAATACAAGATACAGACAGGAAGGCAGAGAGATCCTGTGGAGTTAAAATGGGTTTAAAACAGCAATCCATTAGGAAGGCTGTAAACATTTCCTTCAGTTATGGATTCATTCATATCCACACATATAACCCTCTCCTAACCCACTTTCCTGCCCATTAATGGACTTCTTGACATGTGGTTTAGGCTGCTTAGCCACTCTTTAATCTGCTTCTGCCGCCCCCAGTTTATGGGGTAAGGAAAATCAAATAAACAGATGTTAATCTGACTAAATTAGAGCACCGGCGCCTCTTCCAAGCACTAAGTACCGCATTATCTATCACATGTTTGAGTCTGTTTTCCCTCATGCTTCTTATTTATTTATTTATATTTTAGAAGAGAAGCTCTTGTTTATGTTGTTTACAGTTTCTGCAGTTGCATTTCTGCTTAATGTGTAATCTGGAATAATAAAGCAGAATACATTTAAGGTGGTGTGATAAACATTGCACAGCATTTGCATCATACAAGCACCTGACTTGAACATGAATGTTCATTAAAATGTGTTGGTCTGGCTTTGAGTCACTACATTCTATGTCTGTGTCTGTGTGGCATCCACGTATTCCGGTCTGTGTCCATGTGACAGTCGGTGGATGTTTGCTGTTATTTTTGCCCGCGTTCAGAGCAAATATCTACACATCCCAGCTGAGAAGGCATTACAGGCTGTTGATTTGAGCGGCTCTCGGGACTCACTACCATAATCTGCGTCTGTTCTTAGGTGTGTTGTACAGGTGGCTGTTCAGGAGAGGAAGACTGGGGAATTTGGTTAATTAAGCAGGGTAAACAGCAGATAACTGCAAGCCATCCTGGTGGGACCACAAAAGCATCAGACCCCAAACATCATACAGCTACCTTAGCAACATGCTGTTCAATCTTCTTTTTAATTTTTCTCTTACATTTTTTTCATCAATAACACTGGCTGAAAATGTATTTACAGATTGCTGCTTTGAGGGTTAAGGGTGAGCTGAGCATGAGAGCCGTCATCCCTGACCAGACTCCAGTCTTGGAGTGGAGGATGTGGTTGTTTTGTTAAAAGATAATAATAATGGATGCCACACAGATGGCACGAATTATTTAGTGCAACGAGAGGGTGATACTAATTGGGCAAAAGAAGGCTTGCATTCATAGGAAAAAAAAGAGTGCATGTTTGTGTATTTGCATGCATGTGGGGTGTTTTGAAGTCACATTTATTAATTTTTTTTTGTAGTCAGAAATCATGTCAAAGTGATTTTAAGATTTATTATTTTTTGTTTTTGTTTGTTTTTACCTAAAATGGAAGGAGCCTGTGTCTGTCTGTCTGTCTTCCTATCTGTCCATCTTTTTAACCTGGTCTCACTCTCAACTCATCAAATACCGATGCACTGATGCATCGAGGCAAGCATTAGCAATAGTATTCCATGGACCAGGTGGCAGCATGTTTGACGCTCCAGGCAACTACTGTCGTATAAACAGAGAGAAAGTATAGACTGGGTGGGAGGAGTGGTGGACTGGTCAAACAAACTCTGGACTTTCATCTGGGAGCCTGCTGTTTGTGTTCTGTGTGACACCAGAAGTCAGTTGAATATTTTACAGTAACATCATAGTTTGGTATGTACTTTTGTCTAAATTTAATATAATAAAACTGACTTAAATTTAAATTTTAAATTTATTTATTTAACGTACGTTTTGAGTTTATTTTAAAAAGAGACTGCATGCATTTAACTAGCAATAACAGTTCATTTTCTGTGAAAACGGAAGTTTAATCTGGAATGACACAATGCATGTATACGAGCGTAATTGACATGCTGTCCCTGAGCATCCAAAAACGTAGGGCCACTGACCAAGCGCTGGTATTAAAAAATTTGGGTGTGAGGATGTGTTGACCTTCAATTCAATTCAACTAAATGACAGGTATACTGTAGTATTGCTAGGGGACGCACTGTCATGGCAGATGTATTGTTCAGAGTCCAAGGAAGTGCAGTGTTGAGTTAGAGGAAGGCAGCAATACCTGAGGCCAAGCATGTGGCCCCTTCTAAACTGGCATGTTTTAAACATGCACAGCACAATTTATGATTGGAATGGAGAAAAAACAATCTTCTGGGAAATATCAGAAATGATCCTTTACGCTGTCTCTGTGTGGATGTGTTGGTGTCTGTGTTTGATTGACAGCAGGACAGCAGGGGCATGAAGAAACACAGTAAACAAACTTGCACTGTAGTTTACAAGCCAATGACAGATATTGTTTTGTAAGCAGTGGTACTGAAGAATAAGGACCACAACAGCATGTAAACTGGCCACTCTTGACATTTGCATGCAGATTTTATAGATGTACAGTGTGCCACAGATGACCAGCTAATCAGCTATCCCGTTTGCAATCTGATGTTAGCAGTGTACTTTTCCCTGGTGAATGTTTGTTTGGTAACTTGCTCAGCAAGCCCAAGCTGCAGGGCAAGATGTGTTTTTAGAAAAGAAGGCAACATTAGCTTAAAAGCTAATGTGGGTTGCTGTTGTTCAAAGTAATGGTTCTCGTGCTGTGTGGCAGGCTGGTGTGTAGCTGTTAGTCAGTCTGACTGTCTGCCAAAACTCTTACCGTTAGTGTTTTGCACTAAAATTATTTAATTGGGTCTGTGCAGAGAAAATTTCCATCTAAAATAATAAACCTGTGATTTATTCAGAGTTTGATAAGGAAAAACAATATGTAATGTATGTATTTGTAAGCAAATTTAATTGCATTTTACACTTACTTTTCTTATCATTCATTTTCTAATTCTGAAGTTTTAAATAATATAAGTTTTTCTATTTAAATAAATAAACCAGTATCTTGCTTTTAGTTTATTAGAAATGAGCATATGCATTTTAGAGAAAAAAAGTAATATTACTTACATATGTGATCATTCTATTGTAATTCCTATGCACCCTAAACATTTAAGTGGGGGACACAGTGCATGCTGTGGTGGTAAATGATGTACTGCATGTCAACCACTGTGCAGTAAAAACTCTATTTGTATCAAAATAACTCCATAAAACGAAAATAGCCTTCCGTACGGCCAGTGTCAGTATGCTATTACTTTCATATCTATTGATGGCTCCTTTACTGTTGCAGATCTAATCAGGCTATCACAATAGAAATGTGACACTGTGCTTTGTTCTATGGTATTTAAACAATGGTATCAAATACATTGTCTTCAACTGCAATGGGCTCTACACTATGTTTCTTTAATGGCTTGATTTGTCATATCTACAAGACTCTGGTCTGTTTTAGAAATACCTTGTGCTTTTCAAGGAGATAGGGCCTATCGTAAACTCTTGGGCTGTATCATAAAGCCTGGCCTTGTATACAAGTAGTAATCTGCTATTTCTGGGCAATGTTTAAGTTTATTGAATGAACCATTTTGCCTGAAAACTTGGTCAAACATAATTTATATCTTATGGAATTTAACCCCTAAAAGCAGAATGCTAATTCTTCTTTCTTCCTTGTTATCGCATTATGACCTTATGTTACCTCACCTTACTTGCTATGCAAACTAACCGTTATAACGGTCTTTCTCTGTGATGGCAACGGGAGACTACTGTTTCCAAACCTGAATACATGTTAAACTATGTTTAGCAATGAACGATGTATCCATCACATGCCTTTGCACCCTGCTCTTTAAAATGGCTCAATTTTGAATCTATTTTTATTTTATTTTGTAAAATCTGATTAAAAAACAAGCAATTTTTGTTTATATTTTTTAAATGACCCAATTTCAATGTTTTTATCAATTCCTATGGTTTATGGACTTACATAACCTTTTACTTTAGGTTGTGCAGATTTAAGGGATATGAGGTATTTGAAGATACTCCAAAATATGACATCACAATAATAAAAATATACCAATACAGGCACTTGCGGACAATTTGTTTTGAACTTTAAGTGTTGAATGTGAGCCAGTGTGAGCCAAGAGAATCATAAATATAATTTCAGCCACAAACATTAGTGGATTATTTCACATAGTATCTAAATAGAACTTCGTACAACTGAAACTGAAACCATCAGAGACCAAATAAATATGTTTCCAATTACTTTGCAATCCATGACGAATAATTTATTCACTCATCTTTTTTTTTCAAATTGTATTTGGTCGTATCTATGCAATCACTTCCAAGCTCATAATCCATTAACACTCAATCATCAAACGATGGCAACTGTTAAAGCTTTTACGGTACATTATAGTGGTCAATGGCTCAGACCAGATGATGGTCACCATCTTATCAGGTGCCCTGGGTGAAGCTGACCCCTTTTGCTCTCTCTCCCCTTCCGTATCAAGATCACAGTGAATGTGTTCACCAGGCTGTGAAATGAAAATCATTGATGGCCCCTCTCTCAGCATCAGAGTACAGCCTTCCCTTTCCCCTCTGTGCCCCATTCATAGGCATATTGAAAGCCATAAAATATGACAATTCCACTATATCATCCAGGTTAAACTTCCCCGTAATTGCATTAAACCAATCATGCTCCTTTTTACTTGGTCTGTTCTTTTTCCCCCATGGTGTGCATATGGACAGTGATGCATTAGCTCATATCACAGTGGTAATGAGAGGACCTTGGTCTCCTCTGAGGTGACACAGTGACCCAAATTAACAGATATAAGGAGAGAGAGAGGAGTGTGTGTGTGTGTGTGTGTGTGTGTGTGTGTGTGTGTGTGTGTGTGGAGGGCAGCATGGCATTTCTGGACAGCTGTTATTCAGCTACATTTAAGGAATGAGAAAGGAAGTGTAGGGTGGTGTCAAACCTTGTATTGTAAAGCATTTACACCACTCTGGAAAATTAAATAAAAAAAAAACAAAAACAAAAAATTGTTATTATTATAAGAAACCAATAACTGACAAAACACACAAAAAAACTTACTTGCTAAGACCAAGATACAACAACAATTTGACTTAATTGTGGTTGTGTTCTGTGCTCATGGATGTGTTGGTGGATCTACAGAAATCTGACTTTGTTTTCTCTGGCACAGCAAAGAAAGTGGCAGACTTCCAGTGTAATGTGGCCAGGGTTGATAACTGCAACACGGCCCAGGTTACGCTCTGACTGCGCAGTCAGACTGTGAGATTTGGTGGGATTACCAGTGAGAAAATGTTGCCGTGGGGACAGTGGAAGGAGAGCAGGGCAGGCCCTGTAAAACATGCAGCAGGAGTTTCATATAGATTAGACATACATGACCACTGTCAGCATTGCCAAAGCATTTATGGACATTTTGAAAGAGGATTAGAAAGTGAATCCCTTTGCTCAGTTTCTGGCGAAGGATTTCTCCGAGAAATTACTTTTCATTCATTTTCTGCTGAACATTACAATGTTGTTGGGGGAACATGAAACTTGTAAACAGGCTTATAAATGGCTTACGCTGCACTACTGTTTATTCCATGGTGTTTAATTCTAGATACAGAGGAATTTACTGCTGTGATAATGTGAGATTATCTTCCTTACATTCACTTGCACTGTGAAACATGAAAGAAAAAAAAATCATTAATTCATATATTTATTCTAATGTATCATGGTTCTGAGCTGTAAAAAAAAAAAAATAATGCTCATTTGTCCAATGCAATGTGTCAGTGCTTGGAAACACATGCATTTCTAACAAAATTAGATGCATGCTTGTTATATCTGTGTAGTATGATAAGTGAAAGGTAAAAGGATGGAATTCAAGTGTTTTTCACATAAAAATGTGCAACAATTTTATTCTTCAGGCAGTATTTTTTCTTTCTTTGAGCAACATGTAAATGGATTTAAAGAGGTTAAACGTCCTCCCACCTGCTTCCACAACACCTTGTACACCTCACCCTACATTGTTTATATTTTGATCTCACTTGGGAGAATGTTGCCACGTATCTTATTAGCACAGAACTCTCACAGAGTTGCTGGCTCTGCTTTATGCCTCCAGTCGCATTGCCTCTACATAATGAGGAAACTTACATAGAAAAGTTCATGTGTACAGTCTGTGACAACATGTGGGAGACAAAGTGGACATTCCACATTTTAACAATGGTCAAGTGTAATGCACACATCACGTAGATTTTCTCTCACTGCTGAGCTTAAAGTCTCACTAACACAAGTGATAAATAATTGTTGTGTTTGCCTTGATTTTATCTCCCAAAATTTGTAGATGTTATTTTTTTTATTGTATCTACTTCCATTCCTACCAATAAAAGGTTGAACTGAATGTTACATTTCTGACTGAAGCCACCACATTGTTTTCGATAGACTGAAAGTATTACAGTCTCTCATAGAGACATTCTTACAGCACTGTTACCTTGACTAATGCACTATGATATACATTTTTTTTTAATTACACAGACTTTTCTGCTGTGTTTTTTTTAACTCTCCTATTTTCCCTTTTGTTATTTTTTTATGTCCTGTGCACTTATTGTTTCAATGTGGTCAATGAAAAATGCATTTTGAATCAGATAAGGACGTCACATCTTGCCAAGGATGTGCATTGAGATGATCTCAATAGTTTGAATACATTTGTAAAAATATCTCCTATTGACTAGAATGCAGTTACTTTAGCATAATTAAGCTGTCACAGACAAAATTAAATACTTGGTAATACAATGTACCCAGGTATAATAATAGTATTTTAAAAGGGAGATAGTTATGTACAGGGAGGAGGATACACATACACATTACACATTATTGTGTAAGACAATTAACGTCATTTTCGGTGTTCTCAAATTGGAGGTTACTTAACAATCAGCTTTTAGCAACAAAAGTGGACTTAAGGGTAAGCGAATACAAATCAGTTGTACAAGACTAGGTCACATCTATTATGGTCATGGATAAAAATGCAAATGTAAATGAGACAGGCCACTGTTGTCAAGTGCTTTAGTTCTGGTCCTTGACAGCACTGGCTATGGCTATAGACACTGAATAAACCAGATTCCTGAATAAAATGTTGGCATTGTTTCTACAAGTTTCTACAAACCATGGATATGTTAAATTTGCATGCTTAATAGGTATCATGAAGTTCATGTTACATGTTTATAAGCTGAATTTCTCAACAGGAAGAGGACGGGGTTGGGTATGAAATGACACAGAGCTGCCAAGCAACAGACCTGTCCAAGACCAACAAAAGCAGGGATTTTATGAGAGAGAAAGACATGACCACTGTCCAGCAATTTTTGTAGTGACCTGCAACAAGTATTTTTTAATTATAGTTTTTGACATGTCTAAACCTGTTTGTAGCAACAAAATACCCCAACCCCCTTATCCCCCTTACCAGTAACCTTTACCCAAACCCAATTTTTATTAGACTTCAGGACATGTAAAACCATGTTAAAGTGGGTACTTTTTAAACAAGCTCCAGGGACATTTCCAGCTGTGTTTGCAACAACCAAATCAGGTATTTTAAGCCAAGTCATAATGGTATTCTTTTGCTCAAACCTAACCACCCATTAACAGCAGTATTGTCAAAACATAACATTAAAAAATTTGAATGCAAAAGAATCATCCAATTTTAACATGTCTATATGAAACATACAAACCTATCATATTTGTAGGGTGCAGAAACATACCATGTCAACATTTATTCTGGAAAATGGGGTTACTCTGAAGCTGAAATCCTCTGTGTGTTCCAGTTGCTTGCAAAGTAGCTCAGTGCCATGAGCGTATGTGTGTAAATGGGTGAATGAAAGGCAAAATCATGCAATGATTTCAATAAGTGTTCAATGAATGTGGCCATTTGCTAAGTAGGTTCAGATGCCTCAACTAAACAAAACCTCGACCATATTGGTGGCAAATCAGAAAACACTTGTATGGGTCCTTGCTGAGGAAAAGGGAAACAACCTTTTATTGTTGTTTAGATCGGTGTAATTTTTGACCATTCTTGACCTTGACATCAAGCCTACATTTTCCTGTAGTTAAAGAATGTCTCCCTGCAAAGTCACTGTTCTTGCAAGCTAACACATAGTTGCACATGCACAAAATACAAAGGATACAGTGGAATATAATGCTGTTTTTGAATTGAATATTATATAAAGACAGACATTTCACAGCATATTATGAATATTCTGCTCATTTTATGACAAGGGACATTTTTATTATCTTTCTATTTATCAAGGACAAAACACTGGGGGACTGAGGTCACTGACCACCCAGGATAAGTTTAAGACAAGAGTCCTTGTGTTTTTATGTGCTCCCAATTTTATTCCACACAGCTTTGTTTTAGTTGAAATTAGGCCACAAAACTGCAATACAGATTTATCACAGCCTGTAACACCATTTTTGTGTTATTAGATAGAAAGTACAAGCAAAACAAGTTAGCAAGACTAAAACAAATTACCAGAAAACCCAATTACCCAGGCTTTTTTTATTTTATGATTGTTTACTTATTAATGTGCATTATATTCTCATGCCACGCGGTTGCATAGTTTTTCTCTGCTTCATTACAGATTCCATACACAAAATGAGGAACATCATTACGGCACATGCAAATGTGGAGACAGCAGCTGCTAACAATGCTTGCATTTCCAGATGTTGACAAAGATAGGTCAACTGTGAATATTTCTGCCCCCTCAAAAGAGAAAGTGTGCATCACACTGAACACATCTGCGCATCTTTGACTGTATGCTTGTGTTACCTTTCAATACAATATGTTAATAGCAACATGTATAGACACAACAGCTATGCATCGACACCTCCTACAGAAGAGCGTTCATTATTCAGGCACACAAACCATCAATGACGGGATGCAAGAGGGATGCAAAGGCAACATGGGCCGTGGGTCCCCACTGTAATCTCACACAGAATGGCAGTGGTGACAGAATGAGTTTTCTCCCCATTGAATAGCGAGACGGCTCTTTGTGTCTTTTTGATTTTCTCTCTTTCCAGATGATGTGTGGGGAAGGAAGGATCCCCTTTGTGTCAAGCCACAAGACTTAAAAGCAAAGTTGGATCTGGATGCATTTGGGTTGTGTGAGACAGGGTGAGAGGAAGAGGGATGAGTACACAATGCACAAACTGCCTGGGTCCATGTTTTTCTATGATACCCTGCACAAACAGTGTTTTTGAGAAAAAATAGCATAATTGCAGTTAAGTTTGTTGTTGACAGTTTGTTGAAAATATTGAAGACTGAACAAGAAAATGACAAGATTATTTTTCTCTCTTACTGAGTTTGTTCTGTAGTGCACACTCATTTGCCTGTACATAAACATCAACTGCTGCTTTCAAAAAGGCTGCTGATTGTAAAATGTATTATGTAGCTCCATGAAATTGCAGAAGTGGAAGTGGATAAAATCCTTATACCTCAAAGGGCAAACTTTTGCCCTCATTTAATTTTAGTTTCTCAATTACTGAGTCTATTGTTTTAATCTCTGCAGGGACAGGTGCTAGATTAAGAGGAGGGGAAGATAAAAGGATTGCATTTCACACTACCACTCATTTACCTACAGTAGCACTCCACTAAACTAGAGTACGCATTAGCCTGTTCACCTTGACTTTCTTCTCATTTAATTTGCTTTCTATTATAGATAGCAAAATGTCCAATTCAGCCTTGATTGTACATAAATAATGTTACCATTGCAATAAGCAATTAATTGCAAAACTGCATTAATTGTTAAGTACAATTGTAAAGGTATACATGTCTCTGCGAGTGTGTCATTAGTTCAATGCAAAGTAATAATTAAGTGTATATAAGGATTTCTGTTTTTTTTTCCTGATTTGTTTTTAAAAGCTGAATCAAGTGATATTTGACCCTAGAGAGCAAAAGAGATGAACTCGAAGAAACAGAGCCTAGAGACTGATTGACTTAATTGTTGTAGCTACTGCAAATAAATGCCCACTTAAATGGCAGACAAAGAACAATATTTCATAGGAGTTGTGTAACTTGTAACTTTACAAATGCATGTCAAGGTAATTCAGTCTCTTTTTTGTTGGCATCAATTGTGTGTTAGCTCACAAGATTCTTGACTTCCTTTGACCCTTTAAACAGCATCACTTTATTGTGCTGCTTTCAGACACCTTTCACGAAGATTTCAACCTTTGAGCCCTGAGCAAATTGGAGCGATTTCGTTCAAGAACATGTGAAAGAAGGCACTGAGCAACGTGGTCAGAAATATTCTACAAATCACAAGAAATTTAGAATTTAGAAAATTATTCTAAAAAGCTAGGGAAAAATATGTAGGGAAAGAAAGAATCTAGGAAAGCACAGTTTTGCAATATTTTTTGTGTGGCAATATTATACCATTACATGGAGCCTAAATATCTTTTTTTTTTTTTTTTTACTTAATCATATAATTATAAATATAACAAATACAAATTAAACTTTTGGTAGCCTGCTATTATAATAAAATCCACTGTTTTTTTAAAGTCCACTAGATACATTTTGCTGTAATAAAAATGCCTGGTGAGATGAAAAAACTGAAAACTTTCTTATTAGATTAAACTGATGTTGACTAAGTTTTCCTCTTGGGACATAAATTGCAATTAAAAAAAGATAATGAATCTCAATTTATTTTGTCATGATACTCAAAATTTTGCAACATGTTTAAAATCCCAGTATTATTGTATAGTAACTGAAGTATCGTGATCATATTGCATTGTGGTGCCTCTGGTCATTCCCACCACTATAGTTAACGATGTTAGCTTGCTAAGATTTAGTAATTAACAATCAACACTGTTATTTATTATGCAGGTATTTGCTCATAAACTATCTGACCAGGGGACATGAATGTCTGCACCAAATGTGTAATGAAGCCATCCTGTAATAACTGAGACATCTAATGCAAAACCACAAACATCAACCTCAGGGTGGCACTTGAGGAAAAGGAATACCAAACAATTCATCCTCTTGGGACCATGATATTTGTTCTAAATTTGGTGGCAATGCATGTAATAGGCCATGGACTTTTCACTCTGGACCAAATGGTGAAACGAACCAATAGACCAACATTGCAGTCCCTTCAGCCAAATGCCACTAGCATAGTTAAGTATCTCTTTACACAGGTTTAATGACAGCTGTTTGACATTTGAAAAAAAAGGCTTTTTATTTAAATTTAATATCAGCCTTTCAATCAATTGAGCAGTTTCTCTGATACATAAGCGTACACTATCAAATTACTTGCTTATGAACCGAACAAAACAATAAAATGAATAGGAAAAACTAATTGAACCCCAGTCAGCGTGGTGCTTCATCTCAACTGTGTCAAGACTGTTTATTTGAAATTTGGAATATATTTGAGCTACATAAATATTTTCATTCTGTTGTTCACCTCTGAAGGTTTGTAAACTTTGTAATATGACATATCAAGCATTAATAAACACCATGGGATATGTGTATTTTTGATTAATTTCCTTTATACACTATGTTTTATCCCTTTGGTTTAAATGATCTTCGGAAATATAATTTTCTGTTGTCAAGAACCATAAGCAGCAGCATGTTTCACTGAGGACATTTTTAATCTTGGTGTCACAACTGTTTATTTGTCTTATTTTCTTGCTGATGTATAATTGAAGCTGCTATAAGTGGGGCATGTTTGAAAGTCGTGATATTTGAAAATGCCTAGGGGAAACAGTGTCTCTCAAGACAAAAACGTGCTGCAATTATTTTCTCACAGATCAATGTATTATTTATTCCCTAATATGTTTGATGTACATGTGGAGTTACTCTTATGGAACAAAATGTTTCAAATGTGATGACATGTTTAAAATTATATGTGAAATGTAATGATGAAGATTTAGACATTTTTACAACATCACTGGATCTCTTTTTTATTGAGTTGGCTCATTATCATTAAATGAACTTATAAATTAGGTAAATGTCACATAATTCATGTCTAAAAATGTCATAACCTCAATATTTATGTAGTTCCCCTCTGAAAAGTTTTGAATGGCAATCACTCAGGTCCAATAAATGAGTCCCAGACTCACTTAGTGGGATGTGTTAACCTCAAAAACATAGCACTGAATCTGAGAAGTTGCTAAATTTGCCAAGTTTCATGTAAATGAACTCCCGAGGGAATTTCCCTTGAGTGTGCACGTAGAACAGAGGATGATTATATTTAACAATGGAAAAATTTCCTCTGTGTAAGCCAGTCATCACATTCTCTGTGCGCGCCCTGTCTGCTATTGTTCTCCTCCGCTGCATTTGTTTCATACCTGTTATTGCCTGCCATCCACTCCATCACTGAGCCGGGACTTCAGATGCCTGCAAGTCCCTGTTTGTTCCTTCTCAGAGGCAAGGAACTGAGAGGAATGAAAGATGCAGTAGTGCAATGGAGGTAATTGATACCCCAGCTTAGCATGGCAGTGACTGTGGCTTTCAGGACATTAAGGAATTGAAAATGCAAGCCTTTGTACACATTAACAACAAGGCAGCCAAAATAGAACCACAAGAGTGCCGCTATTCTTAAAGAAGACTTGTTTGTGTCTAGCAACTTGAGATGTGAGCATGTATGGTTGTTTCTTTGCAAAGATGAGGGGTAACAGAGGGTGCAAGTATTATTATTATTAAATGTAGGTTTATTTCCAGCACAGCGAGAGTGTTCACAGTACAAATCAGGACATCTTTTTTCATGTCTGCCAAACCTGAGCACCATTTCTAAGCGACCCCAATCCAATTTATCATTTTACTGAAAAATGATGCCTCATTTTCAGCATTATCTCAATTTTGGCAGTTTTGATGATCACACCTGTAATCTTTCATTCACTCTCTCTGTAACTAATAGTTTTTTTTTTTTCTTGCTAACTGTCTCTAATTCTCCACACTCTAATACTGTTAGCAAGCCATTTACTCAGGAACAATGCCTCTATTAGTCATGCTACTGTTGTCCTAAAAACAGGCACTCAATATGTCAATTAGAAAAAAAATGCATAAAGTAAAGCTATGCTTTTGATGAACTTGCATAGTTCTGTAGTTTTTCCTCCAAATAAAGAGGGTAGTTTATCTGGGGGGAAAAACAACCAAATAAAAAACAAATAAACATAAAAACTCCTTGTCTGATCACTATAGTTTTTTCCATCCCATTTTAGCATTTTTTTTTTCTGCATGTGTTTTTGATGTCAGTGCGCTCTCATGTTTTAGCAGAAATTTTTGTGAGTAAAATGTTAATCACTTCAGGTTGTTGTGATTGCAACAATTAATGCAAATTCAGTTAGACCCAGAACATTATGAACAGGCCTTGGAATTTTGTCCAATCACTGCAGCTTTACCACAAATTTGACAATTTAAAATGGGTACGATCTCATTTCACTGTAGAGCTGTGTGCAGCATCTTTGATACGCTAAGCCCCTCCTTGCCCCTCTAGCCTCGGGAGTGAGAGCCCTGTGGGACATAGTCACACACACACATAGCCACATAACTTGCTGTTGATATCACACAGCTAACATAACCCAACAGTTTTTGTTAGGTTTCATGAAGGAGTTGAGCCATTTCAGTGTAGGTGTGAGATTGTTGAGGCTGTTAAACAGCAGCTACAGCTTATCCTCGGCGATCGGCTATCAGCCAACCCCCCACCCCCACCGCCACAAAAACATTCTAATTATGTGTGAAACACTGATGCTCATAATAATAGGCTCAGAATCAGAGACAGTATTGCTACTATTTTTGCCATTTCACTTGCTTCTACAATTTCATTGCTAAAACATTGTAATTTTTTGAAAAGCTGCCATGAATTGGGCATCTCAGGCTGCAACAATCTCGAAAAAACAGTTCACAAAGTCCTGGAGAGATTGTATTAAGCCTATTGTTTCTACTGCAGTGTCACTTTTACCATTACTTTTAACTCAAAGATCATCGTTTAGTTGCCATATGTAACTGATGATTACCAGTATTGCTAAATGTTATACTTCCTCCACTACAACTTGTTCTTCTTCTTTATCTTCCTCTTGTGGAGTGACCTTTATGCACTCCACACCAGATGACTCAAGGCTGCTGAGGTGCTGCCATCTGGGATTCTCTTCAGGGTCCCGTGAGTAACACAGCATCTCTGTAAGAATTTGGTTATTTGCAAGTGCAAGCCACCTCCCACTGAAAAGCATGAACCTCTCATATTTTCATAGATAATATTATGTTTTATTGATTCATATTAGATTCTTGGGAATTAGTGGTGGAGCCAAAAAAAGCAGTTTCAAGGGTTAGTTTTTTTTGGGTTAGGTTTCTTATTCTTTTTCTTCCCCCATTCCTGCCCACCTCTCTCCTGCTTGGAAGCTCCAGAGGAGCAGATGGCTTGGCATCACCCTGACAGCCCAGTGTCAGCCTGTCTCTTTGGTTTGTCATCCAATCCAAGACTAGCTGTTAGCCTTGAATAAACACAGAAAGTGGCACAAAAAAATTAGGCATGAACAATTTGAGGGCACTATTGAACTGGAATACGAAAACTCACCAAGATACGCCTCAATCAGAAAACAGGTTTGCACAGCAGGACTCCCCCTCAAGGGACAAAGACCATTAAAATGTGACAGAATAAACAAACACATTTACTTTGCACAGTTGGTGTGAAATGCCTTTATTTATTTTATATCAGCTCTAGGTGAGCTCAGGATGTGCAGTTTTCTCTGTGATCATTTCAATTTTCCTCCCAGAGAATGCCAAAAGAAAAGCAACGGGCTATGATAAGACTGCAGGTACCAAGAGCAGCAGGACCACACAGGCCAGGCTCGAGAAGTTTATATATTTATAATATCTATCTATCTATATATATATATATATATATATATATATATATATATATATATATATATATTTTATTTTTTCCAATTGATGGAAACTAAGAGAACATGTGAAAATAAAGTGTGTCTAAAAAAACAAACATATTCAGTAAAAAAATAACTTTAACCACAGTTGCACTGGGCTCCTCTCTAATGACGCCATTGATCTATTCTATTTTATTTATTTATTTTTTAAAGAAAGTCATAACCTCAAACTGTTTTCCCTGAAAACAGATTTAGCAAACATTACTTTTGCATCTATGTCCTTCAGCCTAGAGAAAAGCTTCATGAGGCACTGACAGAGACACTTATGTTCTAGCATATGCTGTGTGCACAGACAGTAGCCATTATCTCTCCCCTGTGCTTCCCAACAGGATTGCCAAATTCTCACTGAGGTATTTTCATATGAATTGGCGTTCTAAGTCACGCTCTTGTGAAATAATGAATTATTTAATTCATTTGACCAAGACCTCTGGGTAGTGGGGGAAAAGGAAAAATATGCAATCCTTTGCTCTGCAGTGTAAAGAGCGTATGCTGAGACTGCCCATGTTCTCTTGGTGTTCCACACACCTTGTTGCCATCTGCCACAGTGTAACAGTCTCTCAGTCTTCATGTCTATCTGACATGTTTTTTGTGTGTCTGTGTATATTTGTAATTTGTGTATACTCTTAAGCAAGCAAAAAGAGGCTCGTAGGTGTAGAACTATAAAATGCATTCATATATAAAAAACAAAACAAAAAAAACCCCACAACATTAAAAAAGGGAGAAAAACAGAATTCCAAATGACTTTTTTTTAATGCAAGAGCAGACCCCCAAACTTGCAACAACATGAGCCTTTTGAATCCCAGAATTACTTTAAGATAAGAGTAAGAAAGCATCATTATTGCCTTGATGTGGCATTACATATATTGAGTGAATAATGACCATTGGTTCTCAAAGACAGATGAAATTAGTTTGCTGAGGGTGATTTATTTATTTATTTTTTTTTACCAACTGCAATTCTTTATTTCTTAACTAAATATACCCAGAAACTGATACAATTTCTTCTGGGAATTTCAAAAGAATAACACACATACATGTAAACGTCCATAGACAGACTAATTGAACATGTCTTTTCTTGGAAGATTCCACAAAACAACATTTGGTTTATCTCCACCGACTAAGTGATGCACCTGTTTTCATGAAGCTCTTTTCCTTTTGGCTTTTATTTGTCTTTGATGGACAAATGCTGTGTAAATAGGCCCAGCAATCAAGAGCCCTTAGCTTTACAAAAACAAAAACATAGCACTGTACTTATTTTAGATGTTGCAATTCTTCTTTGGTGCCTAAAAAAGTCACTGTCTATCTTGCATGTTGATTATTCTCATGATGACATTGACTTTAACTTACAACCCCAAAAATCATAACCTTTATAAATAGCTTGAATTATACTGAGGCAAGGAGCAGACATCCTGAAAAGGGAATGTCATTAGCATTTCTGATTAATGTTTTTTTGGATGCACCTTGTGATTGCATGTGCCCTCCAGTTGATTTTGTATATGAATATGTCTTTGCTTTTATGATAAAATAATCAAAGTGGGAAAAAAAGTGCCAGCATCACATGGTGCGACACTAGTTTACTTCTGTTAGGCATCAGAAATATTGCATTTTTATATGTGAGTTATGATTAGAGTGGATTGATTCCTTGATTAATGATCTGTCTCATGTCTTGTGCCATGTGCCCTCTAGCTTTCTCTGCTCAAAACTGAAAACAACTGACTGTTGTAGATTGCAAGAACGAAGCAGTGTTGGTACAATATGCGCGTGTGATTATGTGTGAGAGACAAAGCGAGGTGTGGGAAACAGAGATTAAAGAAAGAAAGAAAAAAATGAAAGGCAGAGGAGACAGAGAGGGAGGAAGGGAGCCATAGAACAATCATATTAGGGAATTGGGGTGTATCGGTGCTGTTACGTGAAATGAGGTGCCCCACTACAGGTTGGTTCCAGGCAGTGAAATGATAGATGAAAAGGAGAAACAACAGTAGTCAATTACAGCAGTGCATGATTAACCTAAACTAATTAAGACCTCTGGGTAAAGGAAGGAAAGGAAACACTAGCCGTCCCGTCCCTTTTACAGTGTGAACTCCCAGTGCAGAATCTGTTCTGAGGCTGCCTTTGTTCTCAGCGTCCCAGTCCTCAGCCCAGCTGAACGACTGCCATCTCTACTGTAACTTTCCCTCTCAGCTTACAGCATGTTGGGGCCTGTATGTTTGTGTGTATCACTGTGCATGTACATCATTGTTACCTCTGAAAATCTGCTGATTAGTAGTAATTGTGGGGTTCTAAGAAAAACAAACCAACAAAAAACTTCACCACCAACAACAACTGAAAACAGTTTTATGCAAAGCACAGAATTTCTTCCAGAAATTTGCACGGAAATATATCAAAACTGATTTGCAGTTTCTTATGACTGCTTGCAAACCACGGTGGAACATTTATGTGGGGCCAAAATATATTGGGACAGACCACAATTTCTGCTATGTGGAGGCCTCCTTTGCTGTGGCCACTTGGCAGGAGGGATTTGGAAATGTCATGGGATTTGGAGCAACCAAACCCAAATGCAGGAGATAGAAGACAACCGTAACTCAAAGAGATAACTTTTTCAGGTTGGAGCAGGGCAACAGTAAACACAAACTCACACAACCAAAACAAAGCTCCAACAAAGACTGACCTGAAAGCCAGGACTTAAATACAAAGTAGACTGACGATGGGATGAGTTGCAGGTGGAGGAGAGGGGCAGACAAACTCAGGTGAGGGGAATAAGTTGATGAGGCAGAAGAACAAGCATGGAGCTGAGTGACAAACTCATGAGCAGGAAGGACTAATGAGGCTGATGCAGGGCAGGTGTGTAACTGGGTAAAGCGGGGAGAGGCAGCACAGGAACAGAGGAGGGGAAAAACACAGTAAACTGAAACCAAAACACCAAGAAAACACATACATCTGAATAATAAATTGACCGTGTGAAAACAAAGACAGATTTACTAATAATGGCAACTTAATGAGTCTTAAACAGACACTTAGTGCAGTCTTCCCAAAAGAAGAAATCAGGACACAGCAGACCATGACATGGAAAATAAAGCCAATGTATAAGTGCCAAAAACTGCAGTTCCTCAAATGGGCACCCGATGCTGGCTCCAGACGTGAGTCAATCCTATAAAATCCCCATTTTAAAAATCCCAACTTTACAGTAGAAATAAACATGTTTCCAGTCTGGTACAGCTCTATAGCTAATCCCAACATTCATGATAAATGTTCAGAGAATGCATTTTTATATAGCATATCTGTTTACATTTTATTAAGGATTTAAGTTAAGCATATTTAAGGGCGGGGCAGTTTGAGTGATAAATTGTCTCAAAGGCATCACTACAGTCTGTAGGTCAGATCCACCGTCTCATCAAAATATGGTCACCTTAGTCTCCAAAAAGCCAAGATGGCCACATCACAATTGGCTATGTACAGTCTTTAATACAGTCCCTGATTTCTGCATATAGAAATACATTTATGTTCAACCTGAGAAATCCTTTGTTCCAACTGATGTTCAACTTCCAGGTCATAGCTATTTAAATTCCTGTTACTGTTGTGTTCCCCTCAGATATTATTTGTCAAGGTAGGTTCTTGTTGTGTGGCTGCGACATGATTTATTTATTTTTATTTTTTTTTTACAAAAATGTAACACGGCAATGTTGATAATTCACACAGGACTGGGTGTTATCATACAAAGCATTTGCATGCCGATTTTCTGTATTTCCACTGCATATTTTTGCATCAAACTGATGAGAACCTGCTTTAAATGTAAAAAAAAAAAATAAAAATGATTCGCTCCAGTTTAACCTGCTGTGAAGGCTGCACTCTGCAAACCTGAAAGGAATTCTTTTACACTTTAGAAAATACATTTATTTCATTTCTTACAGAGAGTTCAGTGTGTTTACCACTCACTGAAGTCTTGGCAAGAACTCAAATAAGCAAATGCTTTAATCTCACACCAGTGGCAACATTATTGTGCAATAGATTGAAAACTGTAGCCTGTAGAACTGTAGATTAGTATCTTTAGAAAACCAATACTGTCATCATCAATGATCAAAACAACAACAACAACAACAACAACAACTTTATAAGAGCTCATTTTGTGACTTTTATTTATTTATTTTTCACATTTGGGGTATAATATGGTCTGAATTCTCCACATTTCTATCGAGAACACATTTCTGGTTATGGTCCTTTAACAATATCCCATCCGCTATCACTTTAGCAATATCAGTCGCAAAATCCAAAAAGCGACTGTGACATGACACCTGTTAGAAAATGCAGCTTTACTGTAACACTCAAAGGAAAATGAATAAATCAAAAACAACCTCTGCCACTCTGTTTTTTATACATATTTTCCAGTTTCCTTCATCGTGATTACACCGCAACCCACATCATGTTGTGTTTATTTACAATAAATTGGCAGGTGGAAAAGACAGATGAAGAAGGGGGAACTGCTCTTAAATTTCATGTCATACTTAGACTGACTACTCTATAAAGCTAGGAAATAAAGCATCCTGTCATGCTAATTGCACTGCTGCACTTTCACGCAACTCCACCTTGATGACAACTCCTGCTGTGGAAGAATGTCAGCTGTCCGAATACAAGGGCCTGTTGGAAATCAAAATGAGAAAAAAGAAAAAAAAGGCATGCCTCTTGGTCCACTGCTTACTCGATGGATCATGGGACACTAGTAGCCAGACAAGCATCACAACAGACAAATATATTTGCATCAGCTATGCAAAATCAGTAATTTGGGACAATGAGAGGATGCCTGGGCTTTGCAAATTTGAAAAACAAAGTGTTGCCTAATTATTTTAGTTCTTCTAGAATATCTGCTCTCAGTCACCAGTTAATGCTAAATGGGTGATTGTTTGCTTTTGTTTCTGAGACAAAAATTCGTTCATAATACATTGGTTAGGGATGACTGACTGGGTGGATGTAGATCAATGCGGGTTGCTCTTTAATCAAGGCACATTAATGCATAAACTGTCTTGCAGGTGACCTGGATCCACTCAGCTTTGAAGTTGTCAGTGATCTTCACTAATCATCAGTTTGCACAAGCTCATCATTTAGAAAACCCCCTTTGCTCCATCTCTTAGCATCATGGGAATTGAAAGAGGCTTTTTCCCGTCTTTGCTTTGGGGATGCTTTTGCTTAACAGCCTGCAGGAGGCAAAATGCTGACATCAGGAAAAGCATTTGGAATTTCTTAATCTGTTTTCTAAGTGTATATATACACCCTATATGCATATACACTCTTACTTATCTTAATTAGCCAGTGCCTCCCAGTTGTTGTTGCATTCTTGATCTCTCTCAGTGTCGCAAGTCAACCCAAAAAACCCTCCCCAAAAAACATCCAACATTTTAATTCACAGATAAAGTTTTACTTCAGCCCTCTGCAACTCAGGCATATAAAGACTTTTATGGAGAATACTTAAAACGGAATGAAATCAGATCCCCCCCTTGAACACAACTTTTGTCACATGGAAACACTGTTTCTGTCACTCAAACTACAGTGGGAAGTAAAGCCGAGACAGGAAATCACCACATCTTCACTAATGATAGGGATTCTCTGACATAACATTATCTGAGCTGATTTCATATCCCCCCAAAAAGCCTGTCTGGCACAGAGCTCTTCTTTGACTTTCCTAATGAACTAACTTCCTATTCAGGTTGAGTCTGCTCCAAATGCCACCTTTCCTGCCATGTAATGTCACATTTCCATGTTCAAACGTCAATGTTTAGAGTTCAATTTTTACATAGTAATAGTCTGTGAGGACTAATTAAAGAGAGACCAGATGTCACAATGTATTGTTATGCATCAACTGGTCTAACCCTTGATATCAGAATTAGCGAGGATGAGATCAGAATATAAATAATAAATTTGACCTTAGCTCACCAGTGATGGTATTAGTGAGCAAATTTTTGGATAATTTAGACATAAACCCCCTTTTTGATACTACCAATGGAGCCACACAAGTTGAAATTTTTTGTTTGTTTGTTTGTTTAAATGGGACAGTTTATGTTTTCATGTCAGCAATTTTATATCATAAACTTGAAACAGAAATTGTGTTTTCTACAAGGTGTCCTGTTCAAAAACGTCATAAATGTATGGTCAATAATTTCACCATAATATAAGATTTGTATGTAATTGGTCATGTTAAAAAGTCCCATAAATGAAAAAATAAAATAAAAATAATCATGGAAATAATATCTATTGATGTATTTGACTCATTGGTATCAACATGATTGATCTATATCTGTTTATTTGCTTATCAGACTGGTTATCAGTCTGATAAGCAAATTTTGCTGTTGCTTATCAGAAACACGAACCTTGGAAATAGGGGTGTTGCAGTGTTGATGGTAACAACAAATCTACATATTTTGTCATTTCTAAAAAAATGACAAAATATCGAATGTACAGGGTTGCACTTCATCTACAGTAAGCCAGCAGATCAAAGGTCCTATATTCAGTTTTTTATATGGTACTGTATTTGTTCTTTCATTCATTTCTTTAGTTTTATTTGTCTAGTTGTTGTTATATTTGTGGTGCCTTTGGTTGAGACTTGCACTACATCCTAAATAATGCATTTTTTAGAGACACAGTGTGGGACAATGCTGAACAATAAATATTCTAGGGGCTGTATAGATCAAATCTGGCAACAAGAAGCTCCTGTCATGACCAATTAGAAATGCTTTGTGACTCAAAAAGTCGCTCACAGGCATGAGGCAGCTGTACCTGTGGCCATTGTCAGTCAACGGACAAAACTGTACCGGTTAACCCTGTAGTAAAAAAAGGAGGAGCTGCAGCCTTGAGTACAACAGCAGTTCCAAGATGAATTCAATGAATATTTTACAATGCCTTCATTATGGGTGCATGTAATTACTGCCTTTCCTATAATGCTTGACTAAGCCTCAACGAGTAAAAGTGAAGTGGGGAGCATGGAAGGTTTGAATTTGTTTTCCCCCTCAACAAAAACAAATTACTGTAATGGTTTAAAACTCATTTAAGTACTTTGATCACTAAGTGATGCATGTGCTGATACTTTCTAATTCACTTCTGAGTGAACACTGCTGCTTTATTAAGCCTCTCGAAAACTCGACCCAGTGAAGTGGTACTGCTGCTCCTTCAAAGCCATGTGGAATTTGATTTTTCAGATTCTGTTTTTCTTCGCACTTCAATGAGCTCCTAGTTTGCCTGTGGTGACGCGACTACAAGGAAGACTTGGGGATTATTTTCTGTGCCGGGGTTGAACCCAAAGAAAGTTTATGGACTTAAGAAGTGATAAACAACTCATCATAAAATGTCTGGGGTCCACTTTCATGTCACTGTTTCCTCCATCTCACCGTCATTGCCTACATTTTCTATGCAAATACATTTCATGAGACATCATGGCCCAACTAAACTGCACTGTATGTTTTTGAGATTCCTGAAATATATATATATTCATCATTTAACTTTTTCTAAGTTTTTTTATGCTTTTTTTGAGTTAGAAGGTTTTTTTTAAAAAAAAAAAAATCAGTGACAGCACCATGACAAATAAAAAGTGATGGAAATGAATTTGTAGAAGAAAATTCAGTTCACTTCACTCTAACGACATAACAGCCATGCTTTTTATAGTATATAACAGCACAGCACCAACAACACCACCAAACCAGCCACAGTGAGAGACATATTACATAACATACAATGTACCAACAACAGCACTTAAAGCCCAAAAAATGAAATAGCATTGACACCACATACTAATAATAAGTAAAAAAGTAGAAATAGTGGATGTAGCTACCATGACGTCACCTGTTTGTTTGTTTGTTGACTTGAAGCAGGCTGTTCTCACAAAGTGTTTGCACATTTTTCAATGAAAAGTAATGGAATACATTAATGAAAAGCATGTATTTTTAAAGGCTTGGATGATGTGACAAATGTGTTGACAGGAGTTAACCAGTCTCGTAAGGAGGCCGGTGCGGGTGGTGGCTGTGTCACAAAAGTCTGGACTTCTCGCTGGGACTTACCCCTGGAGACGCGTGTTCGGAACTATGTCAACTTTGAGTAATTTCAAAGTATTTATTCACTACGTTTCTTTTCCTAAACCTAACCACAGTAACTTTATGTTAATTACATAACTATATTAAGGACATGACGTCATGGGGCGCTATTCATAGAATATCATACGTACCATTCTACAAGCATACGTTGTTTGAAGCCTCGAGTTCAGCATTTTGGCAGTAATCATCTTGTGTTTTTGGAGCCAGAAGTTACCATATTTGGGTGAGAGGCTGGTGCTTTGGAGAAGCGAGGGGTGGATCTGACTCATGATCACTATCAGCAGACCGCCTGCCACTCAAAGCAGCCCACCCTCAAGTATGCCTAATTTTAAGCCTTAATTAAATGTAAATGTGTGAGTTATATAAGAATCCACCTCCCATACAGTTGTCATAAATTTAGAAATTAGCTATAGAAACCAAAAATGATTTTAGTACTAGGCTGTGAACATGTTTAATTTTACTGTAAAGTTGGGCATTTTAACTTGGGAGTCTGTTGGGATTGACTCTGTCTTGGAGCCAGCCTCAAGTGGCCATGAGAGGATATGCAGTTTTTAGCACTTCCCTGTTAGCTTTATTTTTCAGCTTGACTGACACACACATACACAACATATATCATGTGTGATAGAACATATCATACAACATTTTTTGTTATTATTTATCTGGCATTTGCTGTATGGTACTCGATGGATTAGGACTAATAAATATCTATCTATCTAATATAACACAGATGCACACCAACACCACAGCCTTAATATCGCATTGAAAGGGAAGTGTGAGTTTTCGGGGCGCAGCAGGTGCTAGATGAGCTGGGGGATTAATGCAGGGAGTTCAGTGTCTTTATTGTAATGCCGTCTTTACAGTGGTTTGTCTGAGTGGCCATGTGATTTGTACTGTTGCACCTTCCGAATATTACCAAAAAAGAAATGTAGGATACATTATTTTCCACCATATTGATATGAGACCATGTTGTGTTCCCATTTTTCCATGATTTTTATATAAGCAATTGTTGGTAAAAACTAAATGGCCCTTTTGCTTCTTCAGATGAAAGCATGCCATCGTAGGCTGACACTGCATTACCATTATAAGCTGTCCAAATCAAATCTCCAATGATTTATTTTTCTACTAACCTTGTGGATGTTTTTTTCTTTTTTTAATTTGTTTACTTAAACACACCTGATTGGCATGTTTTATTCATGTCTAAATTTTAGTTATATGAAGTGTGTAATTTCCTTGACAGGAAGATTGGCACTGCTAGTATAATCTTACAGTCAACCTAATATGGGGCCTCATTTCTGTGTCTGGCATTTATATTAGGTGTTTGCTACCAAGTTAATGGCCTCATGAAGATCAAACTTGGCAGATTTCCCCTATCATAGCATTTTGAAAAGAAAGCCTGCAATGTGCCTCCAGTAAAAAAATATTTGGCATTATTAGTTTTTGAATAGCCAATAAGCATGTTGCTCAGATCTTTTCTGATGGTTCCGTGAGTTTTTTTTCTTTTTAAATGCACACAAACATTGCTCTGCGGTATATTCTGCAGAACATCAAACTTGTAAAAAGTATTGTAATTTATTGCGTTTTGCTGTCAATATGTCATTATTGAACCAAACTGTATCCTCACTCCTGATCTGAAGGCTGATCTCTGACCTGTGTCTCTCTAAAGAGCTTTGTAAAGCAGAATCTTGACATGAGGCAGCCAAGTGTTCTGTTGGAGCAGCGCATAATAGCTTCATGCACCAGATCAATAGATCAATCAGGCTTTCATTGCTAATTTGCAGGTTTCTTTCCTGAAGCACAGCATATGAAAAAGAGAAGGCACCAGTCTCACAGTGCAGCACTGAGGCTTCAGACCTACAGTCACCTCACCAAATTACATCTGCCTACATGTTGTGCCTCATTCTATCACTATGCAGCCTAATAAAGCAATTGCACCTTGAGCAAAAATCAAAAGTTGCTCTCAGTCTTACAAGGTTAATCGGATAATTTATAACAAGCCTGTTGCAAAGCCACAGCAGTTCAGCTGAGGCAGCAGTGGTTGTACAAGTATGCACACACACACCAATGCAGGCGTTTGCTGAGTACACACAACACAAGTTTGGCATGACCCTTATCAGAGTCTGGCAGTCTAATTACAGCTCAGGCAGTGGGAATCCATTGATTTGAAGATAAATGTTAGCACACCTGTGTGCTGAATCCATTACAATCTTTATCTTAATGGCTCTGGGAAAATGCTTCATTAAGGCTCATTACAATAATGTGAGGCATTAAGCATTAATTAGTTTACCATTGTGGTTTGTCAGATTTACTTTCAGACAAAAACAAAATGCTCTGCAGTTCAATCGGCAGGACTAGTGGTAAGCTACTGTCCAAATCAAACACCCTGATTCATACAATATTCAAGGATCATTTTTGAAATTTGTTTTATTCCACATAGAGCACCTGATGTGGCACACCAGGGAAATTAAAATACTGTCAACCACAACAAAATACAAAATAATTAATTTTAACTGTTTCAAATATTTGTGGTTGTTTTAACAACCGGATAGATGGCAGAAAGGTGCTAAGACTGATTTGCAAATACCATATGACCCAGATCTGCCAGGTAATGCATATCTAGTACCACCACTGACACCATCTGAAGGGAATGGGTCTTGGACTATAATGAGCTGTGAAATTACAGTATGAATAGAGAAGCCAGGACTCCAGTCTGCCCAGTTTCTCCTGTTAACTTGAGGGGAACTGAGCAGAGGACACCGAGGATGAGGACAACTTATCTTACTTAAATTCTGATGACTGAGTAGAGGGATATGGTGGAGATTTGAACGCTGAGAGCGACATAATCATGACGGCTGGAATGGTGAATATCATGGAGCACAGTTATTTCAGGCGTGGGAGCACTGGAAGAGAGGTAATGGCTGGGAATGATTGACATCTTGCAGGGTGCACTCAGGCTCCTTTGGAAAGAAAGATTTTTGGTCGATGAAAAATTGGCTTGGATTTACATCACCTTCATTATTTTACCTAGCAAGGAGAAGTTACAAGAAATAAAACAAGTTTGTAAGTGTTGCAGCACAGTTTCTGTCAGCAGATGGCATGTATCGAACAAGAAAATGCAGGAAAAAAATGTCCCTGAAATGACAATTTGTCTGCACGTACACTGGAAAGACCATCATTGACCTCAGCAGGCAGAGTGCAGGGAATTTCTGTCAACATCCCCTGTTTTTTACCCTTCAAGTTACTCATATATCAGACAGAAATGAGAAAAATAAGAAAATTCTCAGATAAAGGAATTTGGAGCAGTGTGAAGTCCACTTACTAAGAGCATTAATTGATTACTGCTGCATCCACAGCAAACAAAATGGCTTTTTTAAAATGATACTTCTGAAATGTGATGTAACAAACACAAGGGAAAGGAGTATAGTCAGAGTAGACAAAGAAAAGTAAGTATATACATGACAGCTACATGAGTGCATTGTATACATAATGAGATTGTTGACTTGTGTCATCCCAGCAGCGCCCTGGACCAAATTAGCTCATCTGGCTGTAATCAGCAAACACATATTGATGGAATATGGCTCATTCCAAGGTAACAAAAAAATATGTACATACATTTCTAAATTTATAAAAATATATATTTGAATATTATATACAATTTCTGCTAATAGAGGCCTCTAAATTCTACACATTCGTGACCTTTCAGTCAATCAGTTTCAGTTATCACATAATGTGAGATCGAATTGTGACATCTAATGTTGGTATGTACATGCAGTAATGCAATACCAATAATCTCTATATACAGTAAAACTGACCTGCACTGGATCTGTATCACATGATAACTTTCTGATTGTTTGTCTGTGTGTGTGTGTGTGTGTGTGTTTGTGTGTGTGTGTGCGTGTGTATGTCAGTGGGTGAAGGAGGACAACTTGTAAAGCACTTTGGATAAAAGCACCATATAAACCCAGCTGAAAAAAAAAGACAATATTGGAAAATGCCGAATTTGGAATGGTTGAAAACAGAGCTATAATACTTTTGTAGTGTGTGGCTCATTGTCCTTCATTCAACACTTTAGAGCATGGCAATTGAATTTACGTCTGCTTTTTTTCTTCCCTTCTTCTGTCTCTTTTTTTCTTTTCTCCCCTAAAAGGTACTGTCAACATGCCGGCAGGACTGCAATAACAATATATCAAAAAGCACAGAGACGTCAGGGAGTAAATACCAAACATTGTTTTGCTCAGGCAATGAAAAGAAAAGGAAAAGAGACAGGAACTCCTTTCACACCCAATTGATTTCCTCCTAAAGATAAGACGTAGTGGTGATGTTGTTTTCTGATACTGATTGAAAAAAAAAAGAAAAAGCTTCATTCTTTTTCCTGCCAAAGCCAAAGTAAACAGCTCAGCTAGCCTTCCACTAACTACTGAACCAGGCTCTGACTGAGAACACATGGAGCTCACTGAGGCAGAGCACATCTCGCTAGATTCAGGTCATTCATGGTTATCCCATACATTTATATACAGTACCTATTTATTTATTTTTTAACCCCCCCCCCCCCCTTTCACTGTGCTGACAGTCACACTCGACCCTCCTTTTAACAACTGTAGCATCCCCCGGTCCCTCCTCCCTCCACCTCTCTCTTCGCCTTAGGCCCGTGGGTGGTTCAAATAATTTGCTTAATTTGTTGCCATTCACTCTCAGGACATGGATCAAAGAACTGTTAAATTGCACTGACGTGGCAGCATCTCAGAGTGACTGAGAGTGGAAGGAAGGAGAGAGGGAGACAGAGAGCGAGAGAGAGAGAGAGAGAGAGAGAGAGAGAGAGACAGAAAGATAGAGAGAGAGAGAGGTAAGCCCTCCAGCAAAAGGAGGAGACTTCCAACATCCTTGCTGCCACCACTGTGTATATATGTGTGTGGGCGTGTGTGAGTGTGTGTCTATGTGTGTATGTACATGTTTGCCAGGGGAAGATGAGGATGGAGACACCTACTCTCTCCAATAGCAGGCCAAGTCCTGTTGCTGTGTGGATGCTGCTGATAATGGCTTCAGCCAAGTGAGATATTATGTCAATAGACATCACAGCACTACTACACTCGGCTGTTTACTGGTGATGAACACAGAATGAGTGGTTATTTATACTGGGAATGTTATGGGATTAAAATAAAAGGGTTAGCCAGGAATGATGTAAACTTTTTGGATCCGAGCCTCATTTCCTGATCCCCTCGCGGTCCCAATACCCTGAACCAAGACAATTGCATTTTCTACACTCAAACTACTGATCAGCACTTTCTCTTCACTTTTCTGTCCTATTCTCGCTAATTCTAATTAATAAGCTGCATGAAACGTCAACTTACCACAGAGTATGATCATGAAAAAGACCATTAGAATGATGCAATTAGCCAGAGGACTCCGATGAGAGATACATGCAATCAAAGTGTGAAAAGAGGAAGGGAGGCAATGTAGCAGTGGGCTGGGGGGAGGAGAAAAAAGCAGATGCTGCAAAAAAAAAGAGATCTTCAAAGAGAGGGATGGGGTTGAAAACCCAGGAGAGAGAGCTGCGGGAGCACTTGTCTTCTTAGGCATAAATGTGACAGAGTTCCTCCTGGACCAGGGAAGACATAGAGAGCCATTGAGCAGGGGATAGACTCTCATTCTTCGTTTCTCTCTCTCTCTCTTTTTTTAATTTCCTCTTTACTTTTTTTGTCTTAAAAAATGAAGGAAACATCTATGTATATAATAGATGAAGCATCTATTGTATTTAAAAGTGACAGTGATTTGTCATTTGAGAGGAGGGATGTTCTACATACAGACAGCAACTTATGCTTGAATAAGACAACCTCTGCTGGCTAAACTTTGACTAGTCTAAAATGCTTTACTTTTGGTGAGCTAGATAGTTAATATAATACCTATATGTAATGTACATCATTTTACCATATGTTCCAAGTGGGGCGGTGGAGTGTCGATACACAGTTGTCAGGTCTGGTGAGTGATGTCACTTGCAGTTACAACATTAGATACAGCAATGTGTGCATTTACTTCATGACACAAATGCACAGTATTTGTGTCATGAAGTAAATGCAACAGATTATTCTGTTTCAACCTTAGCACCATGGACAGCGACACTGTCCTCAATGAAAAAAGACATGCTGTATGCTGTGACCATGAGCTTGTGCTGTATAGTGTTTACTTTGTTTGCTTACCTTTTGTGGCAATATGATATGCTGCCGGGCAGCGTCAGTATGTAACACAGCTGGGCAGAATATGTCACGGCAATATGATGCAGCTGGGTGGTGTCAGGTTAAAATGCTGCTGGTAACAATGCAGTATATGCTTGAAGGTCCTTCTAGGCCTGGTGGGAATAGAGGTGGATGTATCCAACAAACCCTGGACTTTTACCCAGCAGCCTGATGTTTGCTTCCTGTGTGAATGTAAAGCTAAATAAGATGGGTTTTTCTTTCTAAACCTAACCACACATGTCTTTTCTAGCCTAATCCTAACCATGTGCTTGTGTTTATGCCCCAGCATTGGTTGCCATGTGGTTTTGTTGCCTAAATGTAACCATGTGCTTTTGTTGACATCCGGATGTTGGCTGTGGTATCCCAGAACATCAACAGCAGACACAAGAATATAACTAGTGCATAAAATGTAGATGTGAAAGACAAAGCAGTGATGAATGAGGGAAAAAAAAGTTGAATATCTAATGAAGTAGCACCCCTTGATTGATGTTAGGTAAACATAAATTAACATACGTATGGTTGCATACTGAAGTAAAGTAATGTATTTTAGGTTTAGGAAAAGAAATATGGTGACCATGCACCTTTAAATAACTCAAACTTCATCCGGTTTCACACAGAACACAAACGCCAGTCTCCTTAGGGGAAAGTTCTGGGTTTGTTTGACCCATCCAGTGACCAACCTGCCTCCTTACACAGACTTTGCGTCTTTATATAAATTACATCTTTACTCTTCATCAGTGCACAGGTCGCATAGTTTTAGTCTTCCAAATTACATAGGTTATACAAAAATCTCTGGCTCATGATTACGAGGGCTTTATCCAAATTGTGATACATTACTGTTTAAAGGTATATGTTCAAACAAGGAACAGCCTGAGATGAAATAAAAGTTACCACTTAAAGTGAAAAGGATTGCATTGCATGCCCTGCATTGCCCAATGGCTTTGCATTAATACACATCATTATTACTGTGATGTATAGCCAAGGATAGAGAACACAAGACACTAAAGAACAGATGAGGACAATAAATGTGTTGCTCAGTTTTAATGATTGAGGCACTCCATGGCATTCAGGTATTTTTCTGTTCTGTCTGTCTTTGACATTGGAGACATAACGATAACTAAGAAAACCTGGATTAGATACACATAAAGTGAAATGCTTCAAACTAACTAATACTGATGGTTTTAAACACAGGACAGGGCTATTCTTATACATCCCTGCACCCTCCATGACATCGTTTACATAATATTCAAACATGATAGCAAAACAAAAGATTGCAAGGGTATCAAAACAGGACTGGAAGTCAAAGTTGCAACTTCCTGATGTTTGAGGATGATAAAATTGACTCTCATTATTGATTAATTCTCTTGCCCACATACAGACCTGGCAGAGAATATGTTTACATGCTTGCTACTCTTCACTCAATATTTTAGTACTGAGTATAATATTTATGAGCTCATGGATGTAAATGCCATATCCTATTTTCGATAACAGGGGCAAGTTATAAATATCCCATCAACAGGAGGCATCTTAAAGGTTGTTTTTGAGTCAGTGTAGTTGCCACTGTCTAAATGTTATCTACCATAAATGATGAGATTCTTTTCTGAACATCCGTGGAGGAGATTATCTTTGACAATAATGATCCATTGTAGGAGGTGGACTTTAACTTCTAAAAGCTGTGAGACTTCCTCATTTATCTCTATAAATCGAGCAGTCATTTTCTTCTGTTTCTATTCTAATACTGTAGCTTCTGCCTGATGAGTCACCTTGGCAAGTTTTGTGTTTGTTGCCATTAATTGCAATGCTTTGATTATTAAGATGACTTTTAAGGTGACTCATCTGTCTCTGCAAAGTATGTCGCAAAGTGTGTGTGCATGCCAGTCTGTGTACCCATGAATTCATTATAATTAAAGGCTATTTAAATATGGAAAGAATTTGTTTACGGAGAAAATAAAATGAAGGCAAAACAGTGAAAAACTGATTTCAATCGTTTTCCTGTTTTTATTGTCTTCATTTTTATGCTCTTATTGGCAATTTTGTCATGCTTTCAATTTCCCCCACTTTTTTATTCTCTGCCTTCTATTTTTATCCATCCCTCATTCTGTTGTTATCCGAGAGCGTCTAGTTTCTGTCATTCTTCCAGTGATTTATTGTCTGTTTGAATACCCTTTTACAGCCGAAGCATTGTTTGGCATACAGTATCTCTCCTTCTTCTGATTTCTACCACATGCATGCTGCAGTTCCTGTTTCAATGTTATTGTATCCTGAAAATCCAGGCGTGTTTAAGTGAATTATTTTAACACTGCTTTGGTTCTTTCTTTCTTTCAGTGTAGTCACGGTACTTGGTTTCCAGCTTCCACAAGCTGGCAACACATATAAGCATCCAATTGCAAATAAAACCTTCACTGGGATATGAATCAATATCCAGAACACACGAGTTAGGTAAAAAGACCTACTACTCCCTCAGAGTCAGTGATTGTACCTGAAAACACTTCAGTGAAGCCAGTGCAATCAGTGGCTGAGGTGGGACTGCTGAATGATGACCCTGGAGCTGGAACTGTAGATAAATTGATCAGTTGAAAAAGCTTGGGGAAACTACAGCAACTATAAACCATATTTTACTGTACAATTGAACAGTTGGATGAGGGTGGTAATGGCCCACTTTGATGTCTGTTTGCCCCTGTCTGGCTGCTGTAGTCATTGTTGATACCTCAAACCCCATAGCTGACCCTAAAAGAACACACTTTATAAGTTTATAAGTTTTTTGTTTGTTTGTTTTTTTTTGGAAAACTTTTTTTAAAATTTCATTTTCACATGTGGTTCTTCAAGCAGTTTAAGTTAAGTTTTATTGAATGGAGGAAAGCCATACTTTAGTATAATCTAATCTAATCTAATCTAATATAATATAATCTAATATAATATAATATAATATAATTTTGAACAGTCTATGCTTCAGATCGTCCTAAAATGAGCTATATTCAAAGAATTGTTGTGTCATACATGATTATTGGAAATTAAAATAAAAGAAAGAAATAAAGAAACTCACAAAAGCTGAAATTCAAAGTAATTTACATTTGTTTAATAGATTGGAGCCTGCATGTCCCAGAAAAGATTTTGGCTATTCAGAGGAGTAATGTTTTTTGCGTAGAGCTGATTGGATCTGCCCCTGGTAATTGTATTTAATTCCAGTAAGTAACCAGTATCATGTTGAATTTCTGACGTTTCTGACTGTTCAAAATTAAGCAAGTTACAACAAGCAATTCTGCTCCTGTGTACGCTCTAATCTCACAGGGAGCTAATCTTCTCTATCTTTGTGTGTGTGTGTGTAAAAGAAGTATAAAAAAAAGAAAAAAAAGAAAAAGAAAAAAAAGCACCTACAAGGCTACTTCTAATAAATATTGCGGACGTGCAGATATATAAATTTCATCATGTGGGCGGTAAAAATTGACGGAATTGAAACTCAGGGACAGCAGGGAGGGGGCCAGCAAGCACGTGATGCATATTTTATCATTTATCGAAATCAGATCGTTTATATCATCAATATTATATCCTAAATATCATTTGCAATCAATCAATAGATTATCATTGTGTCAGATTTGCTTGCTGACTGCACAGAAAATAGACCAATGTTAAGCAATACAATGCTCTAACTAATACACTCTATAGGGGGATTGTCTTGGCTTTTGAGAGGCCTCATTTGACCTGAGCACATTATAATGGGATGTCAATGTTAATGTTCTAAATATAATAGCCTGTTTGCTCTGCCAATCAGGATCAAGTCTTTCTAAATTGTTCAGATGTGTTAATATACAATTGGAAAAACATGCGTCTTAGGTAAATTTAGATTCATGAATTAACTTGAATTCCAGCTGTGAGCTGCTGCTTCAGTGATGAAGAACTGATGCAGCTTTGGAAATGAAATTGGTAAAATTAAGGAGGGATGGCTAACTGAGGGAACCACAGTGCCCTATGTTATGATAGTAAAGGTTTGTAAACTTAAATAAGACATATACATTTTACAATATACCATAATATCTTCACAGGTTATATTCGCATATCTCTTTATAGTATGTGACATAAGGATGCAAATTATGTGCTCTAAATATGAAAGCTGGTTCACAGTTTATTAGGACCTACTGTGATGAAAATGATAAGTATTTTGATTCACAGATACTGATTAACTATAGTTAACTAGTGCTTAATAAAAACACAAACACACACACATATTGTAGCAGTCCTTGGATACATTTATTTGTAGGTTTATCTGTTCCGGTATCTCAGGTGAAATTCTTTGTTTTTAGCATTTGCAGTATGTGCTTTGCATGCCCTTGGCATCTGCTTTAAGATTTTTACGGTGGTAAAAGCAAATGCATTTGAAAAATCAAAAAAGCGAAGAAAGTCTGCAGATCCCTTTAAAATTTAACCTTGTATACAGTAACTCTGTGTATAAAGAGAGGGCATCTCTGCATCAGTCAGAGCTGTTTTGAAATACGCTGTGAAACCCATACGTGACTATTGATTTCATTTTTCCCCTCTTTTCTCTGCTGCCAATTACAGAGCACCAGATAATTGCATTTAGGTTGAAAGACAGAGTGCATCTATTTTGGAGATACTTTAATATCATCTGAGATAAAAAAAAAATAAATAAAAAGGAGTCCTGGGTACCACTGAGCTCACTCAGTATCTATCCATTCTTGTGAGTGCTCCTTTGAAAGATATTACCGGTAAACAGTGCCATCATGAGAAGAGCAATAAACAAGCTGGCAGAGTCAGAGATGGCATGAATCATGATTGAGATATGATTGCTGCTGGACAGTTTCTCCTCCTCAACATTGTTTTAGCCCTGTGAATAATGTATTTGGAATGTAATAAACAGGAGAAAGAGAGACACAGAAAGAGTGCAGGTGGGATGCGACACATTTACACTCTGTTTTAGATTACTCTGTTTTGCTCTGTTGCTCTTCACTGCTGGGCACATCACTCCATCTGTGGGTACTTCTCAATCTGGAATAGACCAGACACTCTCCCACTTCAATGACTAGCTGTTCAGGAGCTGAAACCCAGCATCCCGGCATTACGTACCAAATTCCTCCTCAAAAGATGTACAAAATCACAGGCAAATGTATTGCACTACATACAAGATAAAGATGCAGTGCTGTCAGAAAGTATTAGGGCAGTGATATGATGTCATTGTTTTTGCTCTGTACTCCAGCACACAGGATTTGAAATGGAACAATGACTCTGAGGTTAAAGTGCGGCTCTCAGCTCTAAGGGTGTTTGAGAGTTGTTGAGTAAACAGTGTAGGATTCATTCCTTCTTCTGCAGGACATAATCCAAAAACGTTATCCCAAACCTTGCAGGCAAGGAAGGCAAATAACTTACATACTACTAACTTTTGGCAACAAATATGCAAATGTTTGTAACAAACACATCAAATGTCACTGAATGCATCAGCATTGCCTGCCTACTTTAATTGTTTTCCTGACAATATCCAACACGAATATCTGTTCTAAAAATACAACATGTGAGTGTTAAAAGCATGATGAATAATTATTAATGGTTATGCTTAGGCAGTCAAAGCACTTGGTTAAGGTTAGGGAAAGATCATTGTCATGGTTAAGTATTAAAAAGGTCAACAGTGACTTGAAGCACAAGACAGTACATGTTTACGTTATTAAAATTTAACCAAACAACAGTCTCTCTCGAATCTCAGAGTGCTTTTGTGTCCTAAGCCTAACAAGACGTGACATTTTGGAGACATCAGTGTAGACCACCTATGATTTGCATGTGATACATATGAGTTGAATTTCGCTGGAACAAAATTTCCCCCAAGAAGTGTTTAATATAACAAATTAGCAGTATATAAACGTAATTTCTATGAAACCAATGCATTTTGCTGTGTTTTGTGCATTATTATTATTATTATTATTGTTATTATTATTATTATTTTTATTTATTTATTTTTTTAAATCCTAGGCAGGTTTTTAAGTAAGTTGCCACCTGCATTCACTTGCTGTCTATTGCTCCAGATCTTGGTTGCTTAGTATTAGAGACACCAGGACGAAACTGCCTCGACTCCAGTAAGTTCTGCCTTGTTGGGAGAGCTATTTAGTGATTTAATTTGTTCAGTTTCTTTTGTCTGTGGCCATTTCTGCATGCCCATTCTGGTAGCATTTTCTTGGTTTTGTGTTGGATTGAGCAAAGAAAATAAATGTTTAGTTTTAAAACTAGGAATCACACGTAGTGTATTATCTGCACTTGTGCGCTGTTAAGATCATGATAACATTTCAGAAACAGGGTTTAAATTGTGGGAATCACAATAAATGGAATTAGAATTTCTGTGCTATCAATTTATTATGGATGTAATATCAATAAATTTGACTTTGAACTTGTTAAAATTTCTCAGTTGTCCAACACAGATAAAGAAAAAAAAACACCCCAAAAGCCTTCTTATGATGGTTTAAAACTTCTGACACTTATTGAGTTTTCCTCTGTAGCAACTCATCTGTTCCTTAAACAAAATATTTGCACATTTCATTTACCCCCCCCCCCTTTTTTTTTTTTTTTACCTCAAATATGAATACTCCTATCTTTATTCCAACCTGTGCCTGTTCAGTTTTGACTACTTTCATAAAAGTGCCATTCATCAAGCCTCAATGGCATCAGTGCTAGCTGCAGATGACAACGGCTGTCAGGAATCTGACACCGTCATCTCAGCGAGTGGGCCAAGTGGGAGCGGCTTTAGATAACATAAAGCAGGGTTGTTTGACGTGAGGAGAGCGACCGGTAGTTAGACACTCAATCAGGAGGGGACAGAAGGGCTTGCCAATCTCTAAGGGTCACAACGCAGCCTCCATCTGTCACTATGAAGCCCACAGCTCTCCAATACTCTTCCACATGCAGACAGAGAGACACTGGGACCCACTAAAGGGAAGTACCACGCAGAGCCAACATAGCAGGAGGAGAGTGACTGCTAATGAGGAGAGTTATGCTCTTTACAGGCTAGTCACAGTCAAATATAGACCTTAAAAAGACAGTCAAGGAGCCAAAAGGGGACGAGAAAAGCCAACATTATCATTTTGACATCAAGCCAAAGAAGAAAAAGGTTTCTTTAACCAACTTGGTACCTTGGTAATCAAACCAGAAAAACTTGAATCAACAATGTAAGGAATGCAAGGGGAGTTGCACTGGTGGATAGAGAATATAGGCAATTAAAGATAATGGACTGTGTTGATGTAGCGCTTATATCTATATGCTAAGGATAACAGAACCTCACACAGAGTACACATATATGTACACTTTCTAGTGTCTATTATTTTTGTGAACTCAGGCAGTTAAATTGAGCCCTTTTTCATGCCTAAGTCTCTTCTGGGGTTTACACATACATTCCTCAGCATATGGTATATAGACATTGCCCTCATCTCGGCAGCTTATACACTAATGTGGAGGGAAAGGCCCGTCTTCAGCGAGAAAGCAAAGTGTACATAATTTACCGCTCTCAAGTCAGCAAACTTATGAAATAATGATGTGGCATCTGTTTACGCGAAGGGTCCGTTTTATTATTCTGGCACAAATAAGAGAGAAGAAAGCAATCAGCTTGTGTAAGTGGTACATTTAAACAATTTTGTTTGCTTGTCTGCTGTCATTCAAATGGGGCTATTTAAGATAAAGGGGCTTTCAGAAAATTCCCTTGAGCTGGAGCCGCTGAACATGAGGACTTTGAGTAGAAGCCCCAGACTGCACTGTTTACACAGAACACACAGAACATTAAATTAGGATGTGTTTAGAAACTTGGTGTGCGTATTTGATCTCTGATATTTGCCTACAACAATTTCTTTGTTTATGATGATGCATTTGCAATTTGTATTGCTAAATTTGAATTGTGCTCCCATACAAACACACACGCGCGCACACACACACACACACACACACAGAGTTTCTCACCCATATTTTATTTATTTATTTTTTTGTTTCCTTTCTTATTGGATCAGCTAAATCGGCCTTTAAATCCCAATCAGTTGAGTTTCTGTTGTATCCGTTGCCACAGTTTTAATTATGAATATCTCAGTGTAGCTTATCCCAGATGTGCATCCAAACAGACAGCACAAAGGGCCAAAGAATGACAAGCGGTGTGGCTGGCAGTGCTGCCACAATGGTACGTGGGGCACAATCTTGTTGTGAAAAAGCTGATATGCCTTGAGACACCACATTAGGAGGCCATCCTCGCTTGTCATCAGAGCTTTAATTGCCACGGCCAGGTGCAAACAGCATGTAATCTTGTTTGTCAGCCGCACAGTTTTATTTTCTAATTTCGTCCTTTTGACAAGCAATTTGGGAATAGAGAGGGATTTGGGGGAGAGCAGGCGGCCGTGAGCTAGTAGGGTGGAGTCGGATTTGGCGAAGCTGTGAGAGGAGAAAATAGGGGTGTCGAATGTGTACATTTGTGCACGTGTATGTGTGTGTGTGGGTTAGTGGGTTGTGCGAGTGCTCGTGCACTCTACCCTCATCACTCCTGTTCAACCTTGTAATCTATGTGTCTCCCAAGTCCCTTTGTCCTGAGGAATGCCTGGCTCAGTGAGTACAGAAAATTACCCTCCTGCTCTGTTCCTCAGTCTCATGAATATCGCGTGCGCGCCCGCACACACAGACACACACACACAGTACCCTAAGCTCATCTAGTTAAAATTCCAAGGGATGTAAAATGGGATCATCCGTTTCCTTTTTCTTTTTTTTTTCACAGCAACCCGCTTTATGCTTTGTCTCTAAACATACTGCAGACAATACACAGAGATTCAAGACAAAACTAACCAATTGCATCAGGAGCATTGGCAATACTTCTTACTTCAATACTCTTCTTTTCTTTAAGATATCAAGTGCCTCACTCTGCCATCTCAAGTACTGTAGTTGAACCCAGATGCTAAAGTGGCAGAGGGTGCTGTCCTTTTCTCAACTTCATTGTTTGTGTGTGCCACTTAATCAGTGTGTCCTTGAACTTGTCTGCATTTATGCCAAAGCAGCTGTAACTAATAAAGCAGCTGTAACTAATGAGACCAAGTGTGCATGTGAGTCGTCATGTGTGTATCTATGTTTGTATGTGAGTACAGGCTGCCCTCAATCTGACCTCTCCATTACATTTTTTTTTCACAGGCAGACAGCTTGTTTGCTCAGCCTTTCAGGTACATGTCCCCCTAGTGCTGCTTCATACCGTGTCCTATGGGAGCTCTGTGACCCACCAGCAATCTCTATTCATGTCTTTTTC
Organism: Plectropomus leopardus; assembly: GCF_008729295.1. Lineage (NCBI taxonomy): Eukaryota > Metazoa > Chordata > Actinopteri > Perciformes > Serranidae > Plectropomus > Plectropomus leopardus. The sequence continues at coordinate 9,256,110 of NC_056467.1, read as the reverse complement.
AAATTGTTTAGCATAGGGAAGAGTCCTTTTGTGTGGCTGAGGACCCTGGGGTGAGTTTTGTTACGACAGGGTATACTATATTGGAAAGAGTGTTTTTTTTTCTGCATGAGTGCTTAGGCCATTGTGCTGCCTCTGTCTTGATATTTAAATGTGGGGCACAGCCTTGGACTGTGTATGTCAGGTAGGTAGAGGTCAGGTGCATTAAAAGGGCTTTTTTTCAGAGACTATGCTGATGCAGATTTTCACTCCATAAAAGATGAGGACTGGGTGTGCGCAAGCGTGAGTGAGGGCAAGTGAAGCTGTGGAGAAGAAAAGAGCAGCGCAAAACCTGCCACCGAGGTGATCCTTTTCCCGCATGTCCTCACTGACAAGACTGAATGGTTTTCTCTTGTGGATGCCCGTCTGCACCAGAGAAGAACGGAAATTAATTTCTCAATTTCTCTATTTGAAAAAAAAAAAAAAAAAGTGAATCAGACTGAAAAAAAATAACTGGGATTTAAATATATAATTCTGATAATGAATGCAACACACACCCACTCTGGATCCACAGAGGTGGCCAATGGATACCCGCTGAAGGAGAGTATGAGTCAGTTTGTGTGTAAGAATGAGAGAAGACATAAAAAGAGACAGAGAGAGGAGGAAGAAAATGTGCTATATTCATTTGAGAACTCAGAAACTCTGAAAACAGACGTATAATGAGTTTTTTAATTAAGTCTCCCACTTTATCATGTTTTACATAGGACAAGCCACCATTAATACCCGAGTAATTAATTGTTTTGGGAACTTTTCACAGTGTCTGGTGATAAAGTTTTAATCGAGCAATGTGGTTTTTCTTGCCAAGCCATGTCACCCAGATATTTAATTATTTAGAGTTTGGTACTGGTTAATGCATTTTGGCAGTCAAGTAGCTGTGACAGTACAGTTGACTCATGCCAGACAGCATGCCATATTCCTGATGCATGGGAAAACAAGAGCATGCTGGGATGTCTCACCTAAGGGTAACATGCTACTTTCGCCTGACTAGATACCTGCTGAGACCTGCAATGAAGAAGGAGAGCAGAAGAGTAATCAGGAAACAGTAGACGGTGAGAAAAGGAGGGCGTGTTGTTGAGGATAAATATATATTTTCCATGTCAGGACAACAAGAAAATGCATTTCTCCTTCTTGACAAAACCTCAGGTGCATTTCACAGTGAAGCGCTAAATCCACAGTCAGGTATTATTAAAGGCGCTGTGCAGCATTCACCTGTCTTTCCGTCTTTGCCTGAGGTTTCGGCTACTTCAATGTGTATTTTGAATGAAAAAGGTCTGGATTTCTTTTTGTACAGCTAGAAAAAGCTAATGATTGAAGTTTAGAAAAATTGGGCTTTGAGAGAGAGGACTGCTATTTTTCTCCTAAACTTATGCTCTAACAATTACACAGCTGGCACTTCCCCAGTCCACCTACAGTACTTCTTTGTGCTCCCAACGAATTGCAACGATTATGCCCCTACCAATTTCATCGCACCTTTCCTGCTGATCTTTTTGCCTGCATCTAAGTTTGAGGTGACTGTTTAGTTTTCTCCTGCTTACTCACTGTGGGGGGTCAGCGATGATTTTGTCATGTCTTTGCATGCAGTTTGATGATATTTAACTGGGTGTGATTAAGGCTGTTCTTATAAACAACACGTTTTCCTATGAAAAGTAGTATTTCCAAATTCATACAAATGCCACATAATCATAAGCCAGTAATTCATGCATCGCCCACATATTTTGGAAGGCAGTGATCAGGTGACCAGTGCACTGAGGGTAGTGAACAAGGAGGCAGGCCTGAGCGACTTTGTAGGGAGGCGTGCCATCATTCCCCACAGTCTCCCTCTGCCATTGATGGCCACCAGCTGTTTACAATCCTGTAAGTTATCCCTCCACCAAGTGTCACTGTGTCTTTCAGCTCAGCTGCCTGTTCCACCAGTAGAGACCACAGACTGAGCTCTAGTAGTGTATGCTGTGCACTTCAATGAGTTTAATTAAAAAAAAAAAAAAATTATAATGGTATTGAGAAACATTCCTTTGGGATCTCTAAATGCCCTGTTCTACCTTAACACTGCGATACTACCAAGCCAACTCCTCACCATGTTTCTTTTTCTAAACCAAACCACAGTTACTTTACTTGCCTACACCTAACCTCTGTAACTTTACGTAAGGACGTAACATTATTCATGGTGTGCTAATTCGTAGGATATCATACAAACCTGTTGTGTGTGCATTTTTGTATCATATGAACAGTTCTGTGAGGAAATGTCATGAGATTAGCTCTATTTAGCTTATTTACTGAATGTCAATTTTAACTAAAATTGGGAGATATGGTGGCGCAGTAACTCTAGTACTCTAAATTAAGGATAGGGTGTAATCACATTTAGCCAATATTTCTTTCAAAGCTGAAAGAGCTAATTATTTGTACCTCAATATAATCTGTAGGTGACTACAGATTACATTACATTACATCCATACTTCACACATCCATACATCATACGCTGTCTACCATCTGTTAAAATTCTGTTGCAAATCTGTTTACGATGTGCAATTAATGTTTGTGTACCTGCTACAACGTCATGGCATTGGGGCTTTTCAGCCAATATATCCCTTCAGGAATGTAGTGTAAATTTTGTTAAAAAAAAAAAAAAAAAGAGAATAATGTATTTCACTGAAGCCAGCTCAGGCCTTGGAGACAACACATTGATCAGTTTCTATTGATGTTTTCTGCTACTGGCAAGACTCACATGTATATGCAGTATTTCTGATTATTGTGTTTCCTTATGTTTTCTTCAATACGATTCAAACTCAAGTTTCATGGAGGGTCGACAGGTGATTTCAGTTACAGTGTGTTTTCTGTGATTGAGCTCTTGCAGTGGTGCCACAACACTGTCTCTCTACTTCTATCTCAATTCTAATTATGATATAACATTGAATATCAATAACACACTGGACAACTTTGCCTTTCATCTCAGAGTTCGCATAGTAATTAGAGCACATTCACTTTGGTTAACGGACTCTGCACATTTGGCCCAAAGGCAGTGTGCATCCTCTTGCAAGGCTTTTTATTTTCTTTCAGAAAACAGCAAAATCTTATGACTACTATGCCCAGACATACACACATGGTCGTACACACGTACAAACAGAGGCATAAATCCCTCTGGCCTTCCAGCCTGCCTTCTTTCCCTGCTGCGCTTGATCAGGCGTCCTTTCTTCATCTGCAGAACACAGAGAAATGGCTGCGGTCCCATGTAGCCTTGTTTTCACCCTGCCTTTTCCATTTTAAGCCCCAGAACACCAGTGAAAAAGCAGCTTCATTTTGACAAACTCTTTTAGGTGTCCATCTACTTACTTGTTAGCCTGCCTGGCCAGCTGCCTGCGGTTCTAGCAGCCATCCTATCAGCGACTTCTGTCTCTTGTCAGATTCAAGGCTTCACCCTGGGAAGTCGTATTGATGGGGAACAACCGGCCCTTTGGTTTTGATGGGGGAAAGAGAAACTGTTGGAAGGTTTCTAATAAGAAGAGAAGGGACTGAAACTGGTGTTTTTTTGGGCTTAAAATATAAGGACGGGAACAAACCAAAGAAGTAGACGGAATGATTGATGGAGGATTTAATGGATACGTTCATGTACAACCTGCTTAGCCTTTGTTGTAGGACCTAACTCAATCCCCATGAACTGCTTTTGCAAGGCTATGCTAGTGAAACAGTATCTGAATTTGGCAAATAATTTGACTTTTCTCTACGGAGCCGGTTTGAGCGCGCAGTCAGTGACCACTGATAGCACAGGATGAAAGCTGAAAACAGTTGTGTGGGTTTGTTTTCTGTTTGTTAAATGGATCAGGTGAAATATTAAAATTTAAAACACACTGGTTTTGTGTGATTTGCAACAAAACTGGGAGTGGGAGATGTGTTGGTTGATGGCAACCTATGATGGACAGAAGCGGATGTCTGCAGTGATATTTTGTGTTTTTGAACTGTACTGGCCCCAAAACTGACCTTATTAAATTTACAGGTTATCAGCCAGACATGATGGATCCACCTAAAACAGTTATTTCATAATGATTGTCACAAGACATGATAGTTAGATAACAGCTGCAAAGAATGTAGTATGGTGGCTGCAAAGATACATAACTGAGCTATTTGGCGTTCCAAAGTGGGAGCACATGCTGTATTCTGGGGGCTGTACTGAGGTAAAAAAAAAAAAAAAATAGACAAAAGCTTGGCAACACTTATATTTTGTTGTCAGCAAGGTAACAGAAAACAAACATACCAATATCATGGCACAGGAAGATGAGAAAATATTATTTATATTGCAAGAACAAAAGTTCTTTTGGTGACCCAAGTTAACATACACTTAGTTGTAGACTTAACATGACAAATTTGGAGACTTGAATTCATTTTTATCAAAACAGTTTTGACTCTTTCAGTCATTGAATGAAGGACTGTAAGTGGTTGAGGAATGCACAAATATTCCAACTTAATCTGGTTAATCACCCTGGTGAAATGTGATCCATCAACATATTCTCATCCCAACTTGTCACATGGTGACATGGTACTTTGTCAGTGACCTTCCGCGTCTACTCATGACATTTTAGGTATCTTTCTACATCAGCTGTTTATGCTCTGGGATGCCACTATCCTGATGTCAACAAATGCACATGGTGGGATGACACAACACATCGTTTTGTTTACATAACATGAGCACATGCCAACCAACTCGGACCGTCATGATGGTTAGGAATAGGCAACAAAATCAGGGATGGTTAGGTGTAGGAAAAACAGGTACATGGTAAGGTGTCGAGTAGAAAAAACCTTACATCTACACAGAAGGCAACCGGATTCCTGCATGAAAGTCAGTTTTTTGTGGGACAGATCCATGTGCACTCCTACCCATCCTATAAGCGCACTTGTGCTCCTTATATTACATCATCACCGGCAGTGTTTTATCCTGATGCTGTCTTTTCATGTTTTACATGGACGCACCTGAAGTCGTCTGACCATCTACCGGTATATAATAACAACAAACAACTGTCCAGCTGTGTTCCAGGTGGATGCGGAAAGTGGCTTTTGGCATCACACTCGTACACCAAAAGCTCTGACAGAGCAGAAGTATTTGATGAGTTTGGAATGAAAGTGGGCTGGATCCAGGTGACGCCAATTTAGCTAGAACTACCACAGAAGCAGTAGTATTTTGCTAATTTTTTATATGTCTGTTTCTTAACATTTTTTTTTCAATGCAGTAGTGTCACAAACATGCAGGAAAACTTTAAAGGGGTGTGGTATAGATCAAAATGAAGGTTAATTTTAAAGTTGGGTGTGGTCCGAGTGAGGTACGTGAAAGCAATGGGGCTGGAAGTAACAAAGGGGCCATTGCCCTGAGGATGGCTGTGGCTCAGGAAATAGACTGGTCATCTACAAATCGGTTGTTTGATCTTTGGCCCCTTCTTTATACATGATTAAGTGTCCTCATGCTTTGTTGGTGAGTGTGCGTGTGAATGTTTATCCTTGAGCAGACTAGGACCATGCTATATAAATGCAGTCCATATGGAGTTCTTTCACCCATTCTTTTATATTTTTTAATAAATTAATTTTAATTTGAGGCAGGGGTATGGATAAGTCCTTTTTCTAGGGATGTTAAGTTGCAATATCATGTTACTTCACATAGGAAGGAACTCAATGGCCATATGATAACTGGGAGACAGAAATGTCAAATGTTGTGATTTCATCTATTTTTTCTGTGTAAAATATATGGGAGTGCTGAATTTGAGCAAAATCAATGAGATATTGAAGTTGTTAATTGTGAGTGGGTAACTAGCCCAGCAAATAAGAGTAGCACAAGCATTTTTATTAAAACCTTTGACTAAGGTTTGATGGTGAAAATAGTTTGTGCAGGTAACAATAGAAAACTTAACTTCTAAAAATTGTAAGAATTAGTTTAATGCTCAAAGACAATTCACCACAACAAACATCTGTATTATAAACATAAATCAGCAGCTCCTCGTTCACTTTCAGTTACTCAAAGGTCTCCTTAATTACAGGGCCCCGGAGCAGCATTGATGGCTCTGATTTTTGTGAGCACACTGACCTGGGGCAAAAACAAACTTCACTTTCCACCCAGCTGAATCACACTTTCCATGCCCTTTCCAGCTGTGTGTTTCTTACCTGCACAGCCCACTGTAGTCCCAAGGCTGAGAGATTATCGTGTTGATCTCAAAGTGTGAATCAATTAAGCTCTCACCACATTTGCAATCAATAAACAGCAAAGCCACTGACAGGCTTTCGCCTCAATCCTTCTTCCATTGTCAAAATGTCCTCTAAAGCACCTAAGCCCAAACTCCTGTAGAGACAACCAAACAAAATGACTATTCCAAGCATGTCTATATCGACAGATACTAAGCAAAGGGACTTGGGGGAACCAGAGGTAACAATAGAAAAGGGGTTTTCAAGAATCAGAGATGGATTTGTGTCATGATTGTCAATGATCTATTCTCTTGCCCTCTCAGTCAGACAGTGAAGCCCAATTTGTATTCTTGTTTCTTTTTTGTAACTGTCAGGGAGACAGACGTGTGTCCATGTCTGCTGCTGGGGCAGTCAATGAGCCATTGATTTGGAGAACCGTGTTGATGTCTGAGATGCCTATGTGATGGATGGGCCCCATCTTAAACAGCTAGGCTCAAAAAAAAAAAAACACCCAAAAAACTGTTATAACAAAACAAGTTAGTATGATACATAGTAGTTTTGAAACTTCATAAATTGTCCACACAGCCATTTCTTAAGTAAGTGCTTCCATGCCCACGTTTTCCTTTGATGGTACTTTGTTTATCTGTCATTATCTAATACACTGAAATTATTTCAGAATCCCATTCCCTTTTCAATGATGAAGAGGTCTAAAACCATTTTTGCTGATTTGAAACATTATTCACATCAAAGGTGGCCGTTTGAGCTCAGAAAGGGACAGAATGTGTATGTGTTTGTGCTGTATGTCTGCGGATGTGTTGCAGAACTACCATCTAATAATCTATTGTTATGTCCTTTGATTATTGTCTGGCATTGGAAAGCTGTCACTTGACAAGCCGTCTCTAATTTGCCTCTTTCTACTCCAGTATGTGAAATAAATAATAATAGCAACATCCCCATAAGGTATGATCAAAGACAAAATACCTACCTCTTATATGCGTGTTTTTTTACTGTAATGTGTGTGTGCATGAGTTCTCATATATAAACCACACACATATGTAGGCAGCTGGTAGCTAGTTTTCTCAGTTTTTGTTTGCTCAAGGGTGTATTTTAGTCAGGCTCTCAGAAAACGTCAGTATAAGAAGAGACAAACACAAGGCAAAATTAAGCCTGTTGACGCACACCCAGCACAAAAATATCACTCGTTAGTTCAATAGAGGGTGCGAGCAAACCCTCATTATTATGTTCTATCATTGTGCATTCTGTCAGAAAAAAATAGATCCAGCAATGTTAGTTGAGAAGTGAACAAATGATGTGCTCTGCGAGGATAGGCGTACTGTGCCAGCTGTGTATCTGTGGTGGGCCGGTCTGATTGGAGTCGACCTGCATAAGAGAAGCTGATATACAGATGTATAGAAATATCCAAATACACATACACTACATACACTAAAAGTGAACTGGCAATACAAGCATACAATGCAGAATATCGTTAGTCATTGTAGCGAGAAAAAAGCTGGGGATTTTAACTGAATGCATGCACAAACTCAATCGTCTCACTGTAATACAACATAGTCTCATCCCAACACAGCAGCTACTACAAGCTACACTCACTATAGTTGGTACATTATTTTTTTTACAGAAGAATTTACAAATTCATACCTATCTCACGTAACAATGAGCCATTAATTTGGGTATAACCTAAATGTTTTGGAATGCTGCGATCACATGGCCAATGTGCTGACCAGAGTAAAGAGGGAAGCACTCTTAAATGGTGCACTAAGGATGTAGGCTGGGGATGTGGATAGCTCATAAAACCCAAGACTTTACCCCCAGACTTTCCCCAGGAGGCTGCTGGTTAGAAGCATGTAAACTCTTACTGTGGTTTTGGTCTTTTTAAGGTATGTTGTTGCCATGTTCCTTTTCCTAAACCTAACCTCTGTAACTTTACATTAATTATATAACGCTTATTCATGAATATCATATAAACTTCTGTATGATGATACGTTGAATACCGTTGCTTTGTCAGTCGACCGACACATAAAAATATGACGAGCTATTGGCACTGTCCTATACCAGTTTTGGACATTCAGGATCCGTGGTCAATGAACACTCTTAGAAAAAAACAAAAACAAAACAGCATAGTATGGCTTAAAATAAGTGTGGCTGATCCTAATATAACATGATCATACAATGCTACACATACTAGCACACTATGTTATTATTAAAATAATTTGTTGGACTTTTAATTTCACATGGGAGATGAACAGCTAGCTCACAGGTGAAAGTCCCGAGTTTGTTTAACCCATCCAGCTCCTCTCCCAACCTCCACATGTAGATTTTTTTCACTCTTCTCACAGCTGTTGCCCGGTGCGTATTGCACCACAGCAAAGGGTGCCTCTGTGTGTCAATGTGTGATGCCAAGGGCCGCTGACAAAGTGGCAGCATTTGAGGGGTTTGGAGTGAGAACAAGCTTTGTATTTACTGATTCACTGCAGCTTTCTATTAATGTGAAGGATAAACAACAGTTGTTGGGATTGGAAAGGTTATTGGCTATGCTGAACATGGACATACTGCCTCATTGTTAGAGATATAATTCCACAGTGTGCCTCATATAGCCTACAGCAATGCTTATTGTCTAATGTTGTTGTTTCATCATAATAATAACTCAATATTGTTACCACTTGCTTCCATCTACAAATTAGAGTCAGCTGTCTGTACTCACTTCATTCATTGAACCATTTGTAAAAGAGATTTGACCTTTGTGTTTCAAGTCATTTAGGACCAACAAGGAGTAGCAATTAGACCACCTCATTCTCTACCATTCGTCTTTTATTCTCCTTTTTTTTCAATAGAAAAAAACATTGCCAACAATCTAAACATGTAACAGGTCTGTCTGTCTATCTTTCAGTGTTAAGCAATCAAAGCCAAAAGCCTTTTTGAGCCACAGCTGAATACAGGTTAATTATAGAGCTGGTTGTGAACACTGCCATTTGATAGAATGATCCCTAAATGTGCTGTAATGATGTAAAAGGATGGGTTAACACTCCCAATCCCTCCTCATCACCCTGCACCATCCACATTAGTCTAAGTGCCTTGATCATCCATGTGCAAACCCTGTGGGAGAATAGGGTGGGAGGTGTTGGTGATGAAGGTGTGATGGCACATTCCGGCTTGCATCATATGAAACCCCCATTTCATGGCTGACTAACCTGGTGGAAAGTAATAGGGGGGCTAGGGAAATGATGAAGTGACATGGCCAATAACTTTCATTATGTGTCTGTAACCTTGTCCCGTTCACTAATTAATTTTAAGCTGGCAGTCATATGCCATTATGTGTTGGACCACGCAGGAACATCCCAGGTAATCTGTCCTCACTGGCCCCGGCATGGCATGGGTGGTATTGCCTGGGATGAGTGGAATAGCAAATATTGCTGATAGTCCAGCCTTAGGTGAGGTTTAGTGGTGGAGACCAATATATCTGTTTGCTTTTGCAGAGTCAGATTTGTCTATCCCTTCCTCAGCTCCTTTTTATAGATCATAGCCTCTTGCCAGATGCAATCTGTCTTTCCTTCTCTCTCCCACATAGCTGTGAGCTGAGAGATGTTTTCTTTCTGAAGTTCTGCATCCCTTAGTTTTACCATGTTGTGTAGGATCAGTGTATAAAATAATAGGTGCACCTTCCAACTATTGATCTAAATCCATTTTTGCTACATCAATATCTCAATAGTCTTGGGGCTTGAAATGTTTTTCTCGCTTGCCTCCTCTTGTTCGTGACTGAGAGTGTCTTACTGTGGGGAAAATAAGCATAAAGGATCATGGAAAAAGCTGAAGAACTTAATATTTTTTTACTAGTGAACACCACTGTGTGCTACAGTAAAATTAATCAATTAGCTTATTTTATTTAATGATGCTGTGGGTTTATGCAAACCCGTTGCAATGAGAAGAATCAGCAGAATGAATAATAGATCACAAGACTAAATCTGAACTCAGGCTACCAGTGCAGAAAGCTCCCTATCAGTTCTTATCTTCAGACCGCTGGTACCACGCATAGGGCTGCTAAGTGTTTAAACAGGAATTTCTGGAGCCCATTATAGCTTTATTGTATTTCCTATGTCATTATAGCTGTTTTTTTTTCTTCAAAACACAATTAAACCTGGAACAGTTACTCTTGCCTGGTGCCTGCCAAACTCCTTCAACAACAACACAGTCAGCCTCATTTAAAGGAAGCCCATGGGGGTCAATGGAACCAGGAGGATAGGATTTCAGCACCACCTAGTGGCAGCCTCTGAAACAAGGCATTGTTTGTGGAATGGGTTTAAACTGCATCCCATAAAGATGTCCTCATATTTATGCAAAACAAGGGAGCCTGGACCAAGCACCTATTCCCTGCTGTCATCTTAGGGTGTGCACACAGAGGTAATACTGCTTTTACTGTAGGGATGGTCATAAGAAAGGGGAAACTGACAGTGCTGGAAGAGAGAGGAATATCTACTTTGCCATTACTATTTGTTACTTTCAGCAGCATTAGGAAAACAGCACAATGGCTCATAAGCCAAATGGTGTGGTATGAAACTGTCATTAGAGAAATGATAGCAAGAAAAGCCAATGGGCAATGGAAATGATAACAGAAGACAATATCATATCATAGCTGCTTGATGTGAATTGTATTTCTCCAGGGTATATCATCAAACCAGGAATCTACCATTCTAATACTGTCTTATTTTTCTTTCAATTATGTTTTATACATTCTTAATGATGATTTAAAAGCAAACAAAACTAATCCAATGCTATTGCTAATGGTTCACACTTCCTACAGTACGTCGTCCATCGTTATCGGATCAGTTCTAATGGAGTGCCATTTCACATACGCACGCGCCCACAAACAGTTCTTTCACTCTTTGCTTTTATGCGTTTCCTTCTTGTTAATGTGTTTTGGATTTCTTCGCTATAAATCCAGCTATGTAATGACAGTGTGGGAAACAGCATCTCTTTTCTATTCTACTTCTCCCCCTTCTATATTTCTATGAACAAATGCAAAGGGCAAAGGGAACCACATCCAAAACATCACCTATCCCTGGACAGTGCCTGTGATCAAAAGACACTGGCAGAAAGAAAGAGACTCCTTGACTATGGAGTTTTATTTTGGCATTGGGGCTCAGTATACCACAGAGACCAGGGAACACACTGATGATGAAAAAGAATGTCCTAGATTTTCAGAGAAAGAAGGGGGCTGGGCACGGGGAAAACAGATTAAAGGATATGTTTTGACAGTGGTAGCCTGTTCCAGACAAAGTCCTGCACCCTATTCTGGGTCTATACTCTTTCTTCTTTTTGTCAATTCAGATTCAGCCATGATACGGATTGGGGTCGGGGTCATATTCTTTAAAATTTCAAAAGTTTTGCAGTTGCTCCATTCGCTAAGCAAACCCACTATAGTGAAAGTTGGCCAGTGACCACAAGATGAGGTGTTGCTCTTTATATTTATGAGCTATTTTAAATTATACTTATCAGTCCAATCATTCCTCTTTTCTTCACCTCCTCACTCTCCTTCTGTCCATCCGACCTCATCCTTAACTAACAATATCTGCCAGGATTTTTTTAATGAGCCCGCCATACGCAAACACACACACACACACACACACACACACACACACACACACACACACACACAGGCAAGCACACAAACTGCCCCCTCATAAATCCACTATATCATCCTCCCCTCTGCCCTCTATCTCTGTATACTCCCACGCCTATCTTCTGCTAACTGCCTCCCCTCCTTCCCCCATCTCACCCAAGGGTAGTCTCTCTCTTTTGTCTCCCTCGCTCCTCTGTCAGTGAGGTATGCCTCTCGCTCTCTGTAATAATAAGGCTTTCAAAGGCTAGTGGTACCACTCTGGCTATTCATTACAACCAGCCCATGGTTCCAGAAAGATCACTTGTTGATGCCCATTATGAGGTTAGACAGAGGGAGGGAGAGAAAATGGTTAGATAGGTAGTGGTGGGTGGGTCTCGCTAGGCAAACAAAGCCTTGGCTATTTCAAGGTTGTCATGTGTCATGCAGCCCATGGACATGTCCACATGCGGCTGTCTTTGCTCAAACCTGTCCACATTATGAATGGCTATCGTGGACCCCGACTGTCAATCAAAGCAATATACACAGACACAGACTCACGGCCGGGACAGAATAAGCACTGAGAGAGTATTTAATTTCTTAACAAGTTCATCATTAGCAATCAATCATGATTGTCCCCACTACATTACATCTTTCTCTTCTCTTTTCTGTTTTTAATTGTATTAACTCCACCTTATTCTCTTTCATTTTTCCCCTAAGTTCTGTTGTCTTTTATGTTTATTGTCCCTGAGGAGGTTGTGGAAATGTGACCATGCCTCAGGCCAGGAAGAAGGTCAGAGACAACAGCAGCAAGGATCCTGTATAATTGTGCGCCTGATGTGCTCACATTTTTCATTCAGGTGTTAGAAACAGACTTATTTTATCACCTTGTATGAAAGGCCAAGTTCTTTTCAGAGGGGGAGCTGCATTACAACGCCTGGCTTTTGGTCTTTTTTTCTTCTTCTTTTTATTGTTAATATTTATGCACAACAGCACTCCACTAAATGTTGACAGAGATTGAAGAAAAAAAATTACATAACATTAACATATCAAAAATAAATCATACACAAGTATATGAACAAGATAACATTGATGTAAATAAAGATATACTGACTCTTAAACCTGCTGTCAAACCTTCATGCCCGGCTGTTGAAGCTGCCTTGATCTGCTTGCTTAACATAAATATCCCTGTGATGCACCTTCCTATGGTGGTCATGGGAGGAAAAACTGGTTTTGGCAACCTGAATGTCTCTCTACCTTCACAGTTTCAGTACTCAATAGCTATTGGTTTGACAGCACTAAGCCTTTGGGTGTAATGGACAATATTTTGGGAGATCTGTTGTAGCAAACTGATATACAGGTAAAAACTTCCCCCTCTCTGCAGCAATCATATCTGTTAATCACTATGTGATTCTTCTGATTCTTCTCCATCACTAAATGGAAGGTAACAGGAACTCAAAAAGATCACTCTTTATTCTGAGGACACAGCATCTGAACATCATACAAATGAATCAAGGATCCAACAAAGACTGACCTACCTAAATACAAACAAGACTGACGAGGGGATGAAGTGCAGGTGGGGGAAAGGGGCAGAGAGGCTCAGGTGAGGGGAATAAGGTGATGAGGCAGAAGAACAGGCAGGGAGCTGATTACCTGGGAGAAACTGAGGAGCAGGGAAGGAGTAATGAGGCTAATGCAGTTCAGGTGTGTAGATGGGTAAAGGAAGGCAGTGCAGGAACACAGGAGGGTGAAAAAAAAATAAACTGAAACCTAAAAACCAAGAAAACACAGTAATAATAATAAGCCGACCAAGTAAAATAAAGGACAGATTTACTAATAAAGGCAACTTAAATGAGTCTTATACACTTAGACCAGCATAAGGATTCTGGTAGATTTTCAAAAGCCGATGGATTTTAAGATTGCATTTCGGCTGATGCCGTCCACCTCTTCACATGACTTGTTTACCTGCTGGTAAACATGATTGGTCAATATTACTCAAACTACAAATGGAAACCAGAACCCTTCAGATACTAAAATCTTGTCCTGTTGCCTACAGATTCTATCTTTAAATGAATATGTACACAAAATCTGTTTATAGAGATTGTGTCTTTCGAAAATTGTTAGAGTAATGTTGTCCTTAATGCACCTCTTTCAGAGCATAATGTCACAGTGCTCCAAATTTCTGCCTAAATGTGCAACAGTTGTGACCTACAACCCTGTCTGAGCTGATAACAAGTTATTTTACCTGGTGTACACAGAATTTCCACATTTTGTCAAGTAGCTGAAATATTTCTGTCTCACTGTGTCTTTTATTTTTAAGTTGAATTTCAGTTTTTCTGTATCTGATTTTGAGTTCGCTCTGTGGGGGAGTAGGGTGAATTTTTGCTATTCTCTTTCCAGCTTGTGAATTATGAAATAAGACATCAGAATCAGAATGGGTTTATTGCCAAGTAGGTTTTCAAGGAATATGCCTCTGTGTTCGGTGCATACACCTGAGAACTCTCTGAGAATGACCTTTGCTGTTTTCAATAGAAGCAATGGTGATATTTCTGGAGAGTCATATTTTTCAGTAAAGTATTGCCTCTCTCTGGAGAAGGAATTGTTTTTCTTTGTCTGTTGAAAGTAAAGTGGTGGTATTGTTCCAATTTTGTGTAATAAATTGAGGCTTATTGGTCCAGGATTGATAATTTTGGCTGCAACAGTTTCTGATTAACATAATAAGTTTGAGCGTTTCTTGAAAGGATGAATAATATGTAGATTCTCTGTTTTGTTGGTTCAGCAGCAACAACAAAGAATAAGATCTTCCATTTACCAAATGCATTCATCTCTAATTGTTTCTAGCGTTTGAACATTCTAATTTTTAATTGAGACTGTGATAAAGACTCATTCCACTATTTCGTCTCTACTTGATTTCCATGATTTGAGAAAAGTCTGCTGGGTTGTTCTCATAAGGCCTACGAATACTGGCTATTGGTATCTTAATCTTTTATATGTTTCAGCGGGAATAAGTTGTGATTAAGGCACTAAAGTGCTCCCGCTGTGAACAACTGAAAATCAACATTTTCATCTGACTTGCAGACTCTAACTAAATGAAAGATTCTGACATCCGTGTTGACCTTTGGTGTGAGCAGGTGTCTGAAGGTAATCTACATCAGTATGCTGGGCTAAGAGTGCATGTTGGTTGCCATGTCGAGAGCACTGTGTGGTGCAGACAAGCACATTCCCTTCAGCTATGGCACTAATTGAATCAACTCAGTGCATTATTTGGGTGTCTGATGAGCAAGAACAGGGAGTTGAAAGGTTGAGCTGGTAGCAGGGATGGGGAGGTGAGAGGGACAAGGAAGGTATTTGACAAACACCCCTAACAAACACACATTAATACACATATGTTTGCCACAATCATCCTTTGATTCTGCAACCCCGTGCCTGCCGTCACCACTGCTCAAACCCTGAGGCAATACCTAGGGCTAAAGACTTTACAGGGCTCTGACTCTGAAGCACCAAGAGTGGGCGGGAGAGCGGAATTGAAGATTAGGAAGATGCACTGTGTGTGTGTGTTCCTATTTCCTATTTGTGTGTATATAGTGTGCTTGTCTATTTGTGTGCGTATATATGTATGTGTGTGGGGGGGGGGGGGCAAAAGAAAGAAAGACAAACACATGCTTTCATCAGCCTCTCTTAGGGTGCTCCAGGGATATCACAGATGCCATTAGACTGGGCCACATTGAGCAGAGCAGACGATATGCGGAGAGACTGCAGAGCGTCAACAGACAACGACACAGACCTGAGTCAAACAGATCTGGCAGATTTTAGGATTTGTTTCACGTTCCCTGGTGTTCAAAATATGTGGGACTTCACTGTCTCGCCAAAGTCTTTATAATGTCAGGTAAGCTGTCTATCAGCAAAACATACAAATATTGACTTTTCTTTTACACGGGGTAAAGAGGAATATCTAAATGCTTGATGTAGGCTAATTGCAATCATAAATGCAGATAAAGGTAGCAAACTTACATTAAAATTCAATTAGTGGTTCGGTGCAAAAGAATTCTTGACAAATAGCTCATTAAAATGACTTTTTAAAAGGAAACAGACAGCTGATGGAGATTCAAATTGGACATGTCATCTGTTCCCAAATCACAGGTGCATTGCCGAAAGTGGAATTATTAAAAATATGTACTGTATGAATAAAAGTCTGCATTTCCAAATATCAAAAGTGTCAAAAAATTAAAACTAACTGTCACAGCTAAGAAAACTAAACTGTCATGCTACCCTCTATTACCTATACCCTTGTACAGTGGCAGATCTTCCTTTGGACAACACAGGTAACCACCAACCCCCCCTCCAATAATATATTTATTGTCATAAAAAACATAAGGGTCATGTGAGCAAAGATCATGCTTGAGCATTGATGGGTATGGTGGTGTGTTTGTGGAGAGCATTAGAGTAAAAGAATATGAAATGGGAACAGCCATCCAGGGTGCAGTCCAAACAAAAAGATAAAAAATAAATAAATAAAAAAACAAAACAAAATTTGCATATATTGTATGCTAATCTGTTCATTGCTCAAGTTGTTTATTTGTCTTGATTTCTCCATTGTTTTGTGTGTAATAGATACAATATATTTAAATACCAATACTACTACTACTACTACTACAACACACACACACACACACACACACACACACACACAGACACACACACGCGCACACATATAAATGAATATGCTAAGCTCAGCACTGCCTTTATAGTAGTCTTTTCAGTGATTATATAGTTAATTTCGATGTTGTGCATTCTTTAATTACATATTTATGGATTTTTGCATATGGCAAGCGCTACACTTAAAGCACTCCAAATCCATTTAAATCCAATTCAGAGTCCTTCTCCCCACTCACAAGGCCCTCCATAACTGAGCCCCCTCCTACCTCACTGACCTGCTCCAACACCACACTTCATCCCGAAGCCTCCGCTCCTCTGATGCCAACCTCCTGTCTCCACCACTTAGGACCAAGTACCAGACCTGGGGCGACATAGTGTTCTCCATAGCCGCCCCCTCCCTCTGGAACTTTCTCCTCAGAAACATGCGAGACTGCAGCAATCTGCCCATTCAAAACTCATCTCACCAGAACTGCTTTTAATGTGTGATTAATGTTGTGTGTTGCAGAGGATCTGAGAAGAGCTGCAAATATTGAAACTTTTAAACGTAAACTAAAAACCTATCTTTTTAGTCTGGCTTTTTTGTAGTGTCTTACTATTTTATGTTTTATGGTTTTATGTTTTTAATTACTCTGTTTTTCATTTTTGCTTATTTCATTTGTTGTTCTTGTTTTGTTTTTATTTTTTCATTCAAATTGTAAAGCACTTTGAATTGCATTCGATTTGTTTGAAAGGTGCTATATGAATAAAAGTTGACTGATTGATAAATATTTTCAGTCCTGTTTTCTGTGATGATTTTCACTTGTGTAAAGTGTCTTTGCTTACCCTGAAAAGCACTCTATAAAAATTCCATTATAATTATCATCATTATCATTAACAGTATTATTATATATAAGTAATTATTGTTTTGTTTAACCCAGGCTTAGCTCTTAATACCGGACATTTAAGCTGCACCATGTGTTTCTACAAATGCATATAACATGAATCATTTCACGTTAGTTTGTCATTAACTGTATACATTTAGGCAAGCCCCATTACAGCAGTAAACTAGCATAGTTTATACAGTGTGCAGAGTATACTGAAATGTATGTCAGTATTTACATTTGCAAAGAACGCAAATATTATTTCAGCTATACTGTTGACTTACAAGGAAGAGAGAGAGGAAGTCCATACAACATGTAAAGCAGGCAGGACGTGCGTGATGAAAGCAGCCACACAAAGGAAATGTCACATAAAGCGTTCCTAAAATAAAAAAAAAAAGAACTGAACTAATTATGCTCTGTTGTTGTTTATAAGACGCTAGTGCCTCCATCTTTTATTCATCAAGACGCTAGGCAGCTGGAGGTTCTCTGTCTTTCTCTCTCATGCTCACTCTCTCAAATCTCATTTCAAGCAGAACCCATTGAGCCGTGGAACTGCATTCCGAATCACAATGAACTTGTTTCTCCGCAGTAAAGAAAAAGAACGAAGGAGGAGGAAAAAATGGCATGAGGGAAGCTTTAGCACGGCAAACAGATAGAGAGAGAGAAAGAGAAAAAAAGAGAAGGGGGTGGGGATGGGGTAGCTTTCTAAATGTTACCTGACAATCACCACTGCACAAGCAGGCAAATATGTGGATTCACAAAACAGGAAATAGATGACTTGTTTTGGTATTGAGGGCAGACCACCGGTTCAGTCAGCCTAAACCCTGTGTTCGCTGATGCACTTATTCCTGATACCCACCGAAACAGACACACATGGCGACAACACGGACAGGACAAATTGGCATTTCGACACATACCATAAAACAAGTCCTTGATTTGGAAAAGAAACTTTCCAAGGGACTGGGAATTAATTGAGTTAGTCATCCCTACTACAGACACTTTGCCTCAGGAGGGCCTTTTAATGTGAGATTCACATTATTTAATGGGGAATTTCACGCTCATCTCCCAAACTGACCATAGTGTATAGTCTGGCTATGCCTCATTAGGAAAACTGCGGGGTATTCTCCCTGTGGATATATCGTACCTGCTTCTTTTTTTTAGGATCTGCAGACATGTTACATTTCTCATTCTACAGCCACAAGATCTCTCTGGGGAATGAATAGTGTCGCCAGGGAATTTGAAGTCTGTGTGTTAACAAGACCCATCACAGTTTGACAGCCTTTAGTGAGGGTAGACAACAGAATTCATATTGTAACAAGTGTGTAATAAAAAGAGATGTCCAAAAACGACACAAAACACTCCCATTCCTCAAATTGCTTTTGGCTCAGTAGGCTTGATAAGATGTAAAATGGCCAAGAATGATGTCTGAACAAAGTTTCCAGCACATTAATATAACTGATTTGTGACAGCGGCATTGCAAAAAAAAGAATTTGGTTGATCTTCGTGGAGCTGATACGAAATGGTTATTTAAGTCCCACACTGGGTTTGTAGGTGAAATGGTTAAGTGCAAGTTATTTTTGAGATGCCCAGAAAAAAAAAAAGTCTGGGACTCCAGGAGACCTTCAGAGTTGATATGATCCATCTCTGCGCCGCCATCTGGCCTCTTTCTGTTAATAGAGGGTTTTGCTCTGAGCTCGCCAACACATGGCTAGAGACAGACAGAAAGAGAGGGAGAGGGAGTAAGAGGAAGCACAGAATAGGGGAAGCAGGAGGTAAAAGAAAAACTTAAAGGTGAGAGCAGGGACGAGAAGCACTAGAGAGAAATGCAGAAGCAAAGCAAGAGAGACAGCAGGGTATACGGAGAGAAGACAAGTGAAATTAAGTATGAGAAATATGGGTAGCTACAGAGAGAGTGAAGAAAAAAAGGTAAAAGACTGAGCAAGAGAGACAGGAGCAGGAGAAAGTGCAGTGCACTCTAGGGGGGGAAATGTACTTAGAATAAGGAGTAAAGCGGAGAAGTGGAGCTTTGGAGTACATGTGCCCCAGGGAGGATAGTGTGAAGTACCTTTTGTCTTCCCACCATCAGGAGCTTCTTTTGAATAAACCTAGCCAAGCATTTCCTTTTTGTAAATCTCACTTTGAAGAAGGGCAAAGCTAAAGCTTCTCCCACAGTGGCGATCGAGTATAGTTGTACCTCGGCCCACGCAAATCCCTTTCTCAATAGCTGTGGGTGTGTAACAGTTTCATTTCCATTTTAGAGCACAGGGAGATTGCTCACCGCCGAGACACGTAACAGCAGCTTCACCTTGGTTGTGAGCCTGCATATGTTGTCCACAGTGATTGGCAAGGCTGTGTGACCAATTTGATTTAAAGCTTTATGCCTGCTTTCTTTATCCCTGAGACTTGTCAAAAAATGACACGTGGCATCATGGCAAGACAGGCATGCTTCTGCCGCTGCTGCTGCTGCTTCTCCTTTTGCACTGCCACCAAATCCCACTGGGAAATAACAAACTCCAAAGCTGAATTCATCACCAGTGATCATTATGATCATTCTCTAATTGTTGTTTTTATGAATGCAGGTGTTCTCCAGCATAGGCCCCATGGGGGAGGGCAGTGTAAATGCAAGAGAAACAGAAGTGCTGCTCCTGCTGCAACCAGATTGAGAAGTTAGTGCAAGATTGCGTTCGAAGGAGAGAGTGTTGCATGTTACTGGAGGGAGATGGTAATTAAGCCTGGGGCAAAGTGGTAATGGATCAGCCCAGAACTGTCATCCACAACTCTCCAGTGCCCTGCCTCTGACGTGCGAGCGGTTTTCTGTCAAGCCACAGGAATCAAAGAGGAAAAAATGAATGTGGACTTCAACTGTTAGGTTGGTATGGGTCAACTGGCATTTGGTGTGGTGCAAAATCATAATAAGGGGGGAGCACGCATGCCATGTCAAACAGACATTTACAATAGATAATGTTTTTTGTTATTTTTACTAGCTTGGTTCAGCTTACGGATGATATCTGGTTATAGGTATAAAAGAACCGAAACAGCTAATGACATGCACAATGAATGAATGGGAAGTGAAGCGAAGAAGAAGAGGAACAGGAAGAAGAAGAAGTAGCAGAAGAAGAAGAAGAAGAAGAAGAAGAAGAAGAAGAAGAAGAAGAAGAAGAAAAGAACAAAAAAAAGAACAAACACCCACCCAAACGCACACACACCCACACACACGCACACACACACACACACACACGCACAGGCACTCACACACAGACATTTTCACACAAATGAAAAAAATAAATTGGTATAAACTAGAAATTTGCATTCTAAAGCATTGAAAAACCTTTCTTTGCCTTATCAGCTGTGTTATTTTAGGATGCTGGCTATGCACTTTTCAACTCTTCATTGTGAGTAACAATAATTGAAGAAGTCCTTGGTCCACGAGGCCTTTTTTTTTTGCTTGTTCACATTCCAATATTTGATTAAAATATTTTCTTGTAGGCACTGCTATTGAAAAGATACAATTGCTTTATTAATGACCTTAAATCATCATGTCATTTAACAAGTTACTCACTTCGTCTACTTTGACTATTGAGTAATATTTATGAAAAACATGAAACAGTATGAGAGCCAGAATTAAAGTTCATAAGTTAATGAAAGAAAATTTAATTTGTGCAAATACTTACACTTAATTAAAAGTGTTAAGAAATTATGAATAATTTTAATCATATAATTCTCACATTTTATTTGCCTTCTCCATGCAGAGGAGACAAATTATGCAAACACACTTGTCAGCATACAAGTGCAAAAACACAACACACATGTAGGCACACAAACCAACACATACATACACACAAACTACCTCATAGCAGTTAAAAAGAGGCATAAAATCATACACATAGTTTTCTCAGTTGCCCCAGGACTGTTGGTATTGCACTACAAAACTGACTGTCTCTTTGTATCTCAAAGTTCTCATTAAAAAAGCTTGTTTTCTCCATATCAATTGTGAACGAATAAGACCCGAGGCTAACCATCCAACTGGCTTTTGTTTTTTAATTATTTTGCTATAAAATGATATGATAATAATTTATCAACCCAGACAAATAAGGGCAATTCAGCTAGTAGCGAGAGTGTGGGTGAAAGCTGACTGAACAAGTAACTTTGTTCCTTTGAAGCCTGAAAACAAATGAACAATATTGTGTGTTTTAATGCCACTAGTTACATTGTTGCACATCAAAAACAGAGACAGCTGGTAAAAAAAGCAGGCATCAGCTGTATGCCATGTTGCTCAAATCTGCTGAGCTCTTGTCAGTCTTAAACACTGAATCATACATTCAGCACTTATCATGCACACCCCCTGTTATGCAGTCTGCTGACTGATTCACATAGATTGTACAAATTAGAGACACATAGAATCCACTGAGGTGAATCCAATCAAAAGCTCATTAGATCTATTGTACACACAGAACAATAATACTACGTAGTCTGGTGTATGGTAAATGGATGGACCTGCATTTGTATAGCACCTTTCTAGTCTTTCGACCACTCATAGTGCTTTTACCAACACAATCTCCTCCCATATTATCACATATTGGTGCTTTATCAGTTGACTTCTGAGTCTGCACATTATTTTCTCAGCATCCTTCTGCCTCTGCTGTTGACGTTCCAGGATTCCACAAGCACCACCAGGACGTCAACAAAAATGCATGTTTAGGATTAGGCTACCAAGGCATAGGTGGTTAGTTGTAGGCAACAGAAGCATGTGGTTAGGTTTCGGATTAAAACATCATTTGGCTTTACATTCATACAAAAAGCAAATACCGGGCTCCCGGGTCAGAGGTCCGTGGTTTGTTGGACCCATCCACCACCCTATACAAACTTCCAGCTCCCTATATTACATCATTACCAGCAACGTAATCTGAAGCAATCCAGCGTGGTATCAAATGGCTGTGACAGGTCTGCCTGTCTGCATATCATACTACTGCAAAAGGTGCTGTCTGGCCAACCAGTATCATATCATAACACCATGGAAGGTTTCATCTGTGTTACAAACTGATGCCGCCTAGTGGTACCACAGTAAAAGGTGGCTTTTGGCTTCTGTATCTTACAATGAAATCCCTGACAAAGTGATGGTTTTTGACAACTTTGGCATATGGACGGGCCACTTGTAACCATTCACATGCACTCAAACACCAATGGAACAGCCAGCTGGAGTAATCTGGGGTCCAGTGTCTTGCCCAAGGTTACTTCAACATGTGGACTGGGGGGGATCAAAGTGACACAGCCGGGGATTGAACCATCAATCTTCCAATTGATGAATGACCCGCTCTACCTCCAGAGTCATAGGCACCCAATATTTTGCAATATGTGACCTTTATTTAATCAGGTACTCTAAGTCCCACTGAGAAAATTTTGTTTTCAAGGGAGACCTGATCATTGTGTTATGTACAATGATACGAGACACTGAAGAACTGTAACATATGTATTTTGGAGTATAAATAACAAGTGTATTTTAGTATGTCTGTCTAAAGGAAAACCAATAAATTTGATGATTTCTGTCATATTTGGCAAACATCAAGTGATGATTTTCATGTGTTTTATTTCCTTGATTTAGTTGTCTTCAACACCATCCTGCCCACATATATGGTTACTTGCATTTTCTCAAGGAAATATATGTATATCCTTTATGTATAACCACAATTATACCCGTGACATTACATTTGCCTTTTCTTCACTGAGTCAGTTGAAGCTATGAACCGTTATCTTTTTTCTCATCTCTCTCAAGCACACATATACACCCACACACGCACAAACAGTACTCAAACTTTCCATCATCCAATAAGGGAGCAATATGTCCCAATTCATGGGCTGCCAATCAACCACCAGCAAGCATGACAAGTCTGTCAGGACCAGAGTGATTAATATGAATGTGTGAACCCAGTATATTTCGTGATGGGATTGTGTGGGTTTTTCCTCTCGCAGGCATGTATATAGCATGACAGACATTGCATGCAATCATGGTCTTAACATGAGGTGGAAATCTCTTTCTAACCACTAAGGCATACTGATGTTTTCTGTGAAGGGATTGCTCAGAACAGAAAATAACTTGCTTTTTCTTTTAACCTTATGTCAAAATCATTAGTCATGTTTAATACATGTACTTTGACAGTCAAATGTTTGACTTAGTAAAAGCAAATAATGGTACACATTAAGCGCAGAATGGCACTTTGCCTTAGACAAACTGAATTTGTGTGACGCCTGTATTTCCATTTATGCACACTGTGCATCTCAAGGAACGCTGGAGAGAATAAGAGTCTCTGCACGACATTGTAGTATGACTGTGCAAATCAAGCACCGTACTAGTCCTGTAACATAAAGTACAGTAGAAGCAGCACCAGCTTCAAGGTTTCAGGGTTTGGTATTGTGTAGGAAGATGTACCAGAGTAATTGTACAGTTGAGTACGAGATTCCTGTTTGTAGTCTTTTTAGCTATTTTGAATGTGTGAAACTCTGCAGGCTACTTTGGACAAAGAGGCCGCACAGTGTGTTGAGCAAAGCCCTTCGCTGGTGGAAGTTAAAAAATATATATATATATATATCAGAATAGACATATGAATAGGGGCAGAGATACAATGCATGGTGAGCCACTGTGAATTTTACTCAGTCATATGCATACTGCAGCATTTCATGGAATTTAGACTACAGTTTAATGTAATGGCAATCACAATGGTGAACAAAAGTACTGTTGTATTGGGATTCTAAGATGTATCGAAACTCCATGTTGTTGTTTTTTTTTTTTATTTAAAACATATAAAATGTACTCTTATTGTAACATCACATTTCATGCACCAACTCACAGTTGTTTTTTTCTTGTTTTTCCCACAGATGACTGCTTTAAAATTGTGAACTACATACTATAGGTGCTAGACATTTTAATTATATGGGGACTTGTTTTATTACAAATAGAAACAAAGTTTTGGTTCCAGTGGACCACCTAACACCATTTCTCCACTTCATGTATTTTGAGTAATGCATAGTTTTGCAAGGTACTTTGATGAATGCAATTCTCACCTTAGATTCTGAGACACCAGTTGCTTAGGAAATGAAATGAGGTTCCAAAATAGCAAAACGGCTGTACCCATGGGTGAATACACCTTGTACGTGCAAATGAAACACTAAATTAACAAAACATAAAGGTGACACTGAAATGTATGCTGCTAAATTAGTATTTTCTTTAGTACAGTAGCACAATAAAGGCTGTATTGATGTACTTCTTGCTGATAAAGTTTCAAAACAAGCTTCCAGATCTTTGCTTAAGATTTCTAACTTTAAGAATACCAAAGTAAAATGCATATAACTAACATCTGTATAGTTATTTTCAAAGGTTGTGGTATGCGTAGCAAAGTAAGATACCAAAGCACAAATGAATGTTGTTTTGGAAACTGATCTGAAGTTGTTTGAACTGATGGTGAAGGAACTGCACATTGATAGAAAGTATTACAGGCAAACATAGTTTGGACATCAAGGGCTTAACTTTCTTGTAAAGCACATTATGCAGATTTCGGAATGTGACCATTTGTTGTAGAGAGAAGCTATATAATGCTGTGTTTGTGATCCATCCATCCATCCATTTTCTTTCGCTTACCCAGAGTCGGGTCTTGGGGGCAGCAGCCTAAGCAGGGAAGCCCAGACTTCCCTCTCCCTGGCCACTTCGTCCAGCTCTTACCGGGGGATCCTGAGGTGTTCCCAGGCCAGCTGAGAGACATAGTCTCTCCAGCGTGTGGGACGTGCCCTGAACACCTCACCAGGGAGGCGTCCGGGAGGCATCCTAATTAGATGCCCAAGCCACCTCATCTGGCGCTTCTCAACGCGGAGGAGCAGCGGCTCTACTCCGAGCTCCTCCCGGATGACCAAGCTTCTCACCCTATCTCTAAGGGAGAGCGCAGCCACCCTACAGAGGAAGCTCATTTTGGCCTCTTGTACCTGCAATCTTGTTCTTTCGGTCACTACCCGAAGCTCGTGGCCATAGGTGAGGGTAGGAACGAAGATCGACCAGTAAATCGAGAGCTTTGCCTTTCAGCTCAGCTCCCTCTTCCTGTGTTTGTGGTGTTGGAGCTAAATGATGCACTTGACATTTTACATGATGAGACACAGGTGCTCTTGCCACTTTGTTAATCAACTACCATCGAGGAACAGGAGGCTCAGTCCACAACCAAAGAGTGATATGGAGACAGGGTACAGCTTCTGCTGTCACTAGTGTTATGGCAGTGCCACAACACAGTTTAGAAGCAGAGACTCCATTACCATCAGCTATCGGATTCTGTCAAAGGTTTCCAAAAATACTTCTGAATAAATGGACATATTGGTGTGACAAATTCAAACGATCCTTTGAGCTTTATTAGCCATGGACACCAGGTGGAAAGCACTCAAAGGAATTATATCCTGCAAAGGAAATAGTTGAGGCAGCCGCATGTGCTTTGAGCACTGCATTGAACCTGAGAAGATATTTAGAGCACCCACAAGTCACTGTTAGGCTAATATTAAAGTTATGTAAAAAGATAGATACCACTGCATTAGTGTATCAGTAAGTGATGGAAGTATGTCAGTTGGGGGTGCATAGGTTGCAATAATATACCATATGATACTACTCTTAAATTAAATAACTGCTTGTTTATTGTAACAACATAAATTGCAATCAATGTTCACTTATACATTAATGGAGCAACATCAGCTGTGTGATTACTTTTTGGCCAAACCAATAGTAAACTCCATTTCTATAAATGACACTTGTTCAGTCTGAGCATACGGAGAACTGTTAAATCTAAGTTAAAGTACTGTCACTGTGATGAAGTGTCACGGATTTGGTTGACAAATTAAAGTGCATTAGCATGTCAAAATATACACATCGCATCACAAAGACTTTCTGTCCAAACTTAACATATACTCTTTGATAGATGGCACTCTGTAGCCTGAACACATGCCTGATTATAAATTATCAAAATGTTCTCATACCAACTGGTCACATGGTGCAGCTCTGTCAGTGACCTTCCATGTCCTGGGATGACATCATAGTGGGATGACGCAGCCCATCACTGTGTTGTCAACATGCACATACTGTAATGAAGCAGCATGGTCCTTATGTTGTACACAACAGCGTCGACTGTCTTGATGGTTGGGATTGGGCGACAAAGTCAGGGATGGTTAGCTTTAGGCAAAAGAGGCACATGGTAAGGTGTGGAAAAAAAACACATTCACACAGGAGGCAAACTCAGGACTTCCTCACAAAAGTAGGTTGTTTCATCACCACCTGCTTGCCCTATAAGCGCACCCACACTCCTTACATTATGTGGGTACCTGCAGTGTTAATACCTGATGCTGTTCCTCAGAGTTTCATGCGCAAGCAACCTGTTCCATCCGGTCAAGTTCTTCAGTGACACTATCCGTGCGTGTTTCATGTGGATGCACCTGGTGCCATCTAGCTGTCTGCCAGAGTATGATAACAATGCCACTGGTTCTGTCCGAGCATGTCCTTATCTGACGCCTTCCAGCCGTGTTCCGGCTGGACGCGGAAGGTAGTTTTTGGCATCATGCTTGAGTGCCGAAACCATTGACAGAGCTGAGCTATTTGACGAGTTCAGAGAGAGAGCACGTTGGATGAAACATGCATGATTAGGATGCATAAATGAAATAACCTGGCACTTCTAAAATTCTAAGTGCTATATTATAGGCAGATGGACTAGCTTAAATTACTTGAAGACATTTCATTTCTTATCTGGAAGGCTTCAGTTCTAACAGACTGATTGGGACCCACTTACAATGCAGTCCTGAGTTCTCCCCCCAGACAGCTTAACACCCATTCACACCTGGACCCATCTAGCTCTTATGACTCACATGATGGCGAGGTAGGTCAACGACTCACATGTGATCCTAACGACTTTGAAACTCAGAGCTCACATATGACCTCAAAGACTCGCACACCCACACAGGGTTTAAGGTCAGTCTGTTAGAACTGAAGAAGCCTCTCAGATCAGAGGTCAAACATTTCCAAGAACCCCTTGAAAGTCCAGTAGCACTCAGACTTACTATGACCTGGACTGAGAATCTTCACTAATTTACCAACTTAAAAAACATAACCAAAGCTGACAACAGAGATGTAAAAACTATGAAAGCTAACAAATCAGCAAAATGGGAGATCCAAGCACGACTGGTCCACTTAACTTCTGTCCCAGTACAAGCAGTCCACTCAGCATCTATGTCCCAATACACACATTCCACTCTGCCCCAGTGCAATCATTCAAACATCTGCAGCTAATGAGGCTCTACAGTCACAACAGGGATTACTGTCACAGCAGAAGGTCCTCCAATATATCATTGAAGGTAAGTTCCTGAATAAATGCAGAAGTCACTGCTGGAGGATCTCCCATGAGCATTTTCAACATTTGGCATTTTGCCATACCCAGTAATGCACCTGTGCATGCACCTTGGGTGTGTTTTATTTTGATCACTTAGTGTGCTTGCTGGGTGGTGCATTAATCCCGTCATTATTGAGGTATATGCAACCTTCAAATGCAGAGCAAAACAAGCAGCCAGGTGTACAAACAAAAAAAGAGCTTTAATGCTGATTAAGTGTCCACAAAAAACAAGCAGGTTTGCAAAGCACACATTACAGATGAAATACAAATAAAAAAATACACTGAAACTAACTAGCATCACAGGAAAGAACTATAATAAAGGCAGGAGCGAACAACAGAGAGGATCACAGCAAGGAAAACAGGGTAGGAATCACAGCAGCGAGAACAAACAAACTGACAAGAGTCAAAGGGAAATACAGGTACATATATGTTCAGGGAACTAATCAGGGGTAGGTGGACACAGGGTACAGAAGGGAAATTCAGGGACTGGCTGAATATTGAAGGCGTGACTGGAAACACAAGGTTGGAGCAAATAAGACTAAAACAGAGCAGGTGTGCAGGGAAGACTGACAAGGGAGGACAAACCAGACTGATAAAAGACAGGTGAAACTAATCAGGGAAACACTAGGGCCAGAAAATGCACAAAGATAGGGAGTAAAACCAGACATGACACACGAGGAGTGATACTACAAAATAAAACAGGAAACAGAACATGAGTAACAAAAAACAAAGAAAACAAAAACAGAAACCCCCCATAACGTCCACAAAAGTCCACAAAATATCCCAAAACCTGAAACTATGACAGGTAGCCTTCTTCTCTGGTTTCACAGACTTCCAACTCAACTGTTAGTAATGGCATGTTTCCCTGAATCTGTTACACTCACACTTATCCTTCACAAAACAATGACAGGTGGAAACTAAAATAATCAGGCTAAGCAGCCAAATAGCAACTTAAATGTTGCACATAAATATATGTAGCACTTATTTTAATTACTGCAAATGTGAATCCATGGCAGAAATTGGGTTAAACCTGAATAACGTTGATCGACAAAAACTCTACAAATACCTTTTCTTGGCCGATATCCAGCACAATACACCACATACTGACTTGAGTCACATTAATTAGGATGTTTTGTAAAGTTCCCAAAATACAATTTTCTTCAGAGTTCTCTTAAATTCCTGGTACATTTAATAAGATTTAACACAGGGAAGTTAAAGGAAACAGGATGTTTATTTTTTTTATTTGAGGTGTGGTAAAACCAAGGAGACGGAAAAGGAAAAAGTGTAGGAGTTAACAAAAAAAAAAAAAGGTGACGAGAAAATAACCTTTTTTCATATGGAAAAGGGTGACATATGTGACATGAGGTTTCAGGTGCCTTGAGAATGCGTGGAAAACCATGTCTTCAGTAACACGACACCCATCAGCTGCCACTTTCTGATCCCCTGTCTGTCTTCAGCTTATCCTTAAACATGCTTCGCCAAGGAAATAAACATTTGAGCTCAAGCTTTTTGAATCTTGTCCTTCTCTTCGTAACAAAATCCTCATTTACAGTTACAGCCTTTATTTGTATTGTTTGGTGGCATGATTGTGGTTTATACTGAACAATATAAAACAATTATATTCAATTTTATGTGTAAAGCCCTGAAATGTCCTGTAGTATACAGGACATGGATAGATTTATTACCAGACATCTCATCCTCTGTAATCTTCCAATTTGATTACATTTACACAAAGACAGATCAAATAAGTAGTGTAGAGCGGGAAAAAAAGAGCATTTCATGGAGTCTGTTTCAAGCCGGCATGGATTACTAAATGTGTGCTTCTTTCTATGACAGCTAAAAACAGTCATTACAATTGGAAAACCATAGCTTCTGGGTAGAGTTGCTCTCACACACCCATGGTTTTCTGAGCTGAATGGAATATGAATGTCAAAATAAAAAAAAGATTTGAGGGGTTTTGTTAGATCCCAGTGATTTCTAAATCTCGTTCATTCAGCCCCTTTTTGTTGTGTCTATTACAGTTCCACGCTGTCTTTTCTGCAGCCTTCCCTGTCATGCATGTTTAAATCTACATTACATACTTACCTCAGCTGAAAAGAAGGATTTTTCAGCCCATTCCTTTTTTGGAGCTTTTGTTTGATAAATCTAATCAGTCTCGGCCCTCATTCTTGGATTATCGGCCAATGGTATCAGGAGGCTGGGTGGAATACAAATGTGAAAAACATTTGTTGTGATTTCTGTTTTGAATTAATGTTAGCTGATATAGACCCTATATTGCCTGACAAACTGAGAAAGAAAGAAAATAAAATTTGTAAATTCAAATTAGGAGCAAAACTATTTAGTTACCATCTTGGTATTATGCATGACACAAGAAATGTCCTGCTTGGGGGACAGCGGTATCTTTTTACAAGAACCTACGCAAGACCACAATGACCTTTTCTTTATTAATGGCCTATTCAGGCTTTATAAATGAAGTCGGTATGACAGAAAAGCTAGGAACGACTTGAGGACTACTGACAGAATGCACACAGTGACAGGTAATGCATCACACTTTAAGACAGAAATACAACACATTTTGTTATTGCACTGAAACATATAAATTGTACCAGTTTATTTGGTTAAGCAGTGAATTTGATTTATGTAGTACTGAAGGAGGTAAATACGCTAGAGAAACAGTAAACAATTAAGAAATAGGATGATTTTTGTTGTGTTCTGTTTGAGTATTTACTTGTAAACATTAATTACATCTTCTTGGTTATCTTCAGTCATGCAGCGGGGAGTATGGCCTCTATTGCTCTGGCCCTATCTGCTAACTGTTAGCATCCCACTAGACTGTAAGGAAGAGCAGAGTAGCCTCTCCCGCTGCCCCTCCATCTCTCAAGAGAAACTTCTAGACCGAGTCATCCAGCATGCTGAACTTATCTACCGTGTCTCAGAAGAATCATGCTCTTTGTTTGTAAGTAAATCCTATCACTAAACCAAAATGCGTGTGTGCACTTGTGCACTGTAAGCGAAAGAAAAATATTCGTGAGACCCATTGCATCCACAGGCTCATATAGTGTACCATAAAAGGCATAGATTTAGCATGCATATAGCCTCAGGAGAGACTGAATCACTCTTCACACTGAGGATCACATGACAAGAAAAAATTATTTCCACTGTGCCTAGAAAGAAGGGATTCAACCGAAAGGCAATCTAAGAAAATCCATTACCTATAGGCATTATATTCTTATCCGCTAATGTTGGGCATGAGTTAGTTTTTTAAACATTTTTTATGAAATGTGAAATCAGCATTTTGAAAAGCAGTGCTGTAGAAGCGCAGCCTTAGGCAAAGGCTACAGTGACAGCAATGCAAAATTTAGGGTTTGAGAAGCTGTATGATACTACTTTTTATTACAAGCTGTCATAAAATGTATTCAGCCATAGTGCGATGGAATTATGTTGTGTCCTTACATGTAAATTCTAAAGCGTAATTACAAAGACGTTGCTCATCAGTAATAGTGGTGAGCCTTTCCCAGGTATGTCTTTTTTTATGATCAAATCTAGCATGCAGCCTAGCAACACTTGGAATGAGCTCTACAATGAGAGCAAAAGGAGTTATTGTGGCCTTCTTCACAATATGCTGGACCAAAAGCACTGACACTCTCTGTTAGATACTCTCCGTTATTTGCTTTTGATTCTGACATGATCATCGCCTCACTGCCAGGCTTCAAAGTAATCTTCTATCTCTCTTCTGAGCCAAAGATATTTTATTGAAGAAGCAGGCCTGAAGTGGAGTAATACGAATGTGATAATGATATACTGCAGCAGCGAGAGCGCAGGTTTTGCAGCCTGTTGAATCCCCTTCACTCTGCGACTCGAGATCCAAAAAGGTCTTTGAAATGGGGTGATGTAGGACTTGTTACTGAGAAGACGCTGCATGAGGTCTACAGATGAGAACATGCTACAGAACAAAATGAGTCTCTGCTGTGTCTCCAGTGGTCGAGACTGGCAGAGCTTTTGTCATTGTTTTCCTGATGTGTCTTTTTGTGTGTTCTTGTAGTTCTATACCTATGAGAATCGAAGGTTTTCAAAAAAAGAAAATATACTGAAGTGATGCTCATCTGTTTTTTAAGGAGCTGTTTTTTAGAGTTTCGATTAAAGTATAGCCATTTTAACATTTTACCTAAAACAAACAGAATTAAAAATCAAACACAGATCAGGATACTGCTGTTTATGACCTTTCGTTTTGAATATTAAGGCTATGAAGGTGCACACATTCATGCATTTCATGGGTGCATCTTTTTTTGCCCACCATGATTGTAGGAGGAGATGTTTATTCCGTTCGCATTGCAGCTACAGAGGAACCAAGCTGGCTATGCATGTATCACCAAAGCCTTACCCCTCCCCAGCTCCAAAAGTGAAATCCAACAGATATCTGTAAGTACATGGCTGCTGATCACCACATATTTTTTAAATTTTTTCATGTTCTTTATCATGGCATTTGATCGTAATCAGGTAACATGTGTTTGCATGCTTTTATGTGTTAATGCATATAGTAATTTTCTGCACGTGTGTGTGTGTGTACAGGCTTTGGCCTAGCGAATGTCTGTTTGCATTGCAGGTCTGCTCACAAATCACTTTGAAGCCGCAGTGGTACTAAGAGCCCAAGCTTTCTTTTTTAATAACAACACTGAATGTGCAAGTGCACCTCCCCTCCTTCATATGTGCCCCTGTCGGCTGCGCAGTGATGGGTTGTTTGCACCAATTACAATGAAAACTGTACAAATATAATTGCCTGTAAAACAGTTCAAACATTTTTTTGTCTGTGCTTGCTGAGGTTTTGAATACTGTCCAACAGGGTGCAGCCTTTTTGGCCAAATGTCGGCTGGATCAGTAGGGTGGAAACTGGATTGAACCACTTAGCAAAGGGCAAATTGACTGATATGATATGTAATCTGGTTAATGGGAAGTTCTAAAATGATCCGTCTTTAACTAACAAAAGCTGAGTAATGGCAAAATCAATGTATTTAGCTTTATTGAAACTGCTGGTTTAAAAGTTATGTCATCACTATAATGGTAAATGTGATCTTTGAAACTACATATACTGCAAGCTCTTCTTTATGTTAATAATTTATCCTCTGCCCTTTCTACTGAAATATCGCCTGCTCTGCGGTTTAATGGCCATTTGTATGGTGGTCATTTGCACTTGCTTTAGAGTCCGCTCTGCTCTGGGCAATTTAAGCAGGCTTTACCCATGACACTTCAGCCCACTATTGTTGCTGAATGTTTTGTGGATGGCGAGCCCTCGATCAAAAGCCATGCTGTTATTGAGTTCTTCAGCTCTTTTTTGATCACTTCTTTTTATTACCGTCACATAATAATTCTGAAGGGCACATAGCTGCAGCTCATTAAAGAAATAAATGTTCCTACAAAGACATGAATAGAGAAAAGTCAGTTCCCCCGTAGCCAGGGATGGAACATGTTGTAAATATTCAGGGGTCAACCCCGAGTTGGCTCCGGGGGCATGCAAAGAGAAGGTTTTCTCCCCCATTTATGACAACTATATGCACTATTTTTCAAACCATTGAAGATAATAGAATGTCTTAAAATCTATGCATCATTTGTTGAAAACAAACATGATATATGTCAAGGACACTACTCATCTTGTAGACCCAGCATCTTATTTTGTACCTTTTTTGTTCTCTAGCTGTCTTCATCACTGTGAAACCATAACAAAACAAATGCTGAGGGTAACAAACTTTTACTCCTGCACCTTGAAAAGAGTTGCAGGAGTGACATTTCTAAAGTTGCTGCAAATCAAGGAACCCCAGCAATGCAAATAAAGGTGGCTTACAATACTCTGAATCGAATATATATAGGGAATAGCATAGTATAATAAACAATGTGGACATAGATTATTACCTGAATGACAAAGCTGGAGGTATTTCAAAAGGCTAACTGATTCTTGTTCTTTGAGAAAACATCCTGGGGTGGAGGCCCAGAAGTTGTAGCTCTGCCTTGTTTTGTTGCATATTTCATAAATAAGCTAAACTATCTATATTTTGTTATGTGTCTTAGGACATCTTTGTGGTCAGCTATGTCATTCATTCTGTTCTTTCCACTCTCCACCTGTGTGCCCTGCAGGACAAATGGTTGCTCCACTCAGTGCTAATGCTGGTACAGTCATGGATTGAGCCTTTGGTCTACCTGCAGACTTCTCTGGATCGCTACGAAGCTGCTCCTGACATGCTGCTTAACAAGACCAAGTGGGTGTCAGAGAAACTGATCAGTCTGGAGCAGGGGGTGGTGGTTCTCATCAAGAAGGTGGGTCAGATTTCTAGATTACCGTAAACTCACAAATGTATGATATGCATCATACTTTTTCTCATTATTTCCATCATGTTTCCAAATGTTGGCATTCAGATGTTGGATGAGGGAATGCTGACCTCAAACCACAGTGAGCAAGGCCTACTCCAGTATGATGTGCAACCAGAGATGCTGGAATCTGTCATGCGAGACTACTCCTTACTCAGCTGCTTCAAGAAAGACGCCCATAAGATGGAGACTTTCCTTAAGCTCCTCAAGTGTCGACAAACTGATAAATACAACTGCGCATAAGACTTAAAATGCAGTTCTTAAATAATACTGCTTTAAATGAATTCCTGAGGTTGGTAGCCATGCACTTATAGATATGGCCATGCCTTAGGCGATTCAGCCTTGTTTGCAATGCAGTACATTCTTTATTGATTGTTTTGGAGCACCTTCACACAAAACTAAGTAGGTGTAATGCTGTGCCCTTTCTACAGCATACCACATTTTATATTTTCCCTGCTCTGTTGTTATTTTAACCTGGCAAAGGCAACAGAGGGCAAACTCCCAAAAGATTATTTGCGTGTCGAGCTGTCAAGAAAATCTGCATATCCTGCCATTGATTTCCATTTCCTTTGTTCTTAACTGGAGTTTGTATTCCTCGCTGGCTCTTGCAGTGTTTTGATTATTCCCACGGCCCCCAGAGTATTCAGTGAGACGGTTTCACTTCTGCATTAGTGAAATGAAACACTTTCACCGGAGACGGGAGTCAAACAGAGAGCAATCACTACTTTAAAAAAGACACACATTTTGATTGGTGCAAGAGTGTGAGAGACAGAGAGAGAATGAATAACAGCTAAAATGAGAGGCAAGTCTTATCTCGAGTTTTTGGTTAGATGCAGGTTTAGAATTACTGAGTGCTCATGAAAGAACCAGAAATATTTCTGTGCCTAAACATGTCCAATTTCATCTGAATGTAATAATAGAAGCTGGTTATTCACTTTAAATGATACGATTTTTGGATGTAATACATATGTAATGCAGAATGCAAATTATTACATATTAATATTTTTAAACATCTTATGTGTAAATAGAACAAACCCAATGTAATGTAAAACCTTTCTAGTGAACTACTTACTGTATGCGCTAATAAAGCAAATTATTTAAAGACAAGGTTGTTTTATTATAACTTATCTTTTTTGAGTGAGTGAGCGAGTGAGTGAAAGCCATATCTTTATCCTGTTTGTAATGCCATACATGGGGAATAACATTTCTCCAAAGCAAAGTAGTGCAATTTCCATGTTCTCAATTCTGCCCTTTTCACCCCCAAACACAAGAGGGCAGTAGTGCTCTTTCCTGAAGGTTATGTTAATCAGTTTATTGTCAACTCAACCTGCCATGGATTTTATGACATCCTGTCTTTCCAAATGCTAAGCTTAAATGCGTTGGATTGATCTGGAGAAAATACAATTTAGGTATGATTTATTTTTATTAGGTTTGGGGGTTTTTTTTGTGGGTTTTGTTTTGTTTTGTTTTGTTGTTTTTTCTTGTTTTGTTTTTATTTTCATTATTTATTATTTCTTTTTAAAAGGGTTAGGGTTGGGGAATGAGTTAGGGTGGGGATTAGGGGGGCAACCAACAATATTTACTTACATAATGTTATTTTTTTATTTTCTTTTAATAAATACGTAACACAATTTTGGTTAATGGAGTGCATGAGCTTTATATAAATCTGTGTAGGAAAGGTTTCATATGCATAATGACACACAGTCATCTTTTGATCCATGTGATCTTGGCAGCCAAAATATAGCACCTGCAGTAGTTATCCCACTGACACTTAATAGGCTTGAAATTGGCAGGCAGCATTGCTTGTTCCTGTTTACATCTGCCACCACACCATGAGGCAGGGAAACAATAAAAGAAGCAGTCGCCACAAGCATTTTTCTGTTTTTTTTTCCTAACTGATCTGAGGTTTCTTCTTGCCTTTTTTCAACTCTTCTGAGTGTCCTCCATCCTCTGCTCTTCCACCATATCAGAAGATGTAAATCATCCTTGTGGCTGCCCCTGTGAGTCGGGTGTCAGCATAGAAAGGTGGTGTGGGTGGATGTTGGGGCAGGATGTGGTAGGGGGGCCTAGTGTCAGCAATGTCAGGTTCAGCTTCCTGTGGCCTAATCACTTCAGCATGAGGGCTCGGAGGAGATTGGGCAGCCTCTGTTCTGCTCTGCAGGGCTGCAGCTTCTCAGCCTCAACCTTGTAGTGGAACCCTAACCTCACGTCGTTTGGTACCTGACAACACGCGAGTAATCATAGGCGAGGTAAAGCTCTGTGCCCCCACCCACTTCTCGAGCTTTGAGGCCATAAATATTAAAGATTGGCTATAAGTAGTGAGAGTAGGGAGGGGATCAGAGGAGAGAGAAAAAGATGTTAGGGAGTGGAAGGGGAAAGAAGGACACAGGGATGAAGGGAGGGGTGTGGGGCCCGGGTGATTTCACAGTCTAACTATTATAACCTGAGGAAAGGAAATCTAGACTGCTGGGATGCATAAGTGGAGCAGGGGAGGCAGACAGAGAAGGAGAGGGAGAGGAAAGAAGCAGGAAATGTAAAGAAAATGGACTGAGGGACGGAGGCAAAGAGAGGTAAAGAAGGCAGTTGTTTCTTTTTTTCTTTTTGCTCAGCGGCAATGTGAAATTTGTCAATCAAATCAATAGAAAAAAAGTGCACAAATTATAATGGGAAAGATATAAACAAAATCACTGGGAAAGAGTCTGAGCACAGCTCTGAGCAGTGTGACATGCAGGGAAGTAGGTTGGATCTAGAGAGAAAATGGATGGCTGGAGGGCAGGTACACAGCTAGAGGAGTTAGGTTGGGAAGTGGTGTTGGCTTGATATGAAACCGAGACTCAAAGTATGAAGTCCTTGAGCCTCCACTGGCTCGGCTGGCTCCAATACTGTTGTTTTGCTTTCATTTATGGCTCAAAACGACAGCTTGGAAAGACCTAAAACGGTCTCACAGCCCCTGTATGATCTCCCACACTGAAAACCATGTAGCTCTGCGCCTTTCCTTCCTCCTCGTTTCCTGGGCTTTAATGACATATTTAGGCTGTAGCAAAGAACTTGTCACTGAAATGGTTTGCTTATGTGGAAGTAAAAGCGTGGATGAGCAGAGGTGAGAGTGGGAGGACAGTCTTTCCTTTGCATCTAACTTCTGACAACCCAGGCTGCTGCTTTTGCGATACAGCCATTTCTATCATACCACTGCAAACAAGAGGGAATTGGTTTGGGCCATCAAAGAATGGCATAAGGTCTCAAATAGAGCCAACCAACCAATCCTGAGCACAGTACACCTGGGGCTACAGTCATGCCCAGCTGTCAGCCTGTGCATACATGTGGGTGTATGTTAATCTCTAAGTCCAGTGTGTCGGCAGAATCAGTGATAGGTCTAAACCTCTCGATGTCCAACCTCACTTCACCCTCTGCCTTCCCTTTGTCTCCCCAGATGAGACATCTCTTCAAGGCTGTGTGGAGACGTGAGTGAGGGTCAAGAGGTCACAGGGATCAAGGCCATCCTAACTGTTCCAATATGTGAAAAGATGTCACGTTGTAACAACGGCTAGCTCGAGTTTCACCCCAGACAGACACTAGTATAGTTGGCAAAAAAGAAATCCACAATGACAGCTGAAAACCGCTGCAAATATCTCTCATACGAGATACCATTCCCATAAAACAGGAACATACACCAAAATGTAAATTCACTCATAATTTTTTCTGTAGTTCAATAATATTTCCTTTAAAAGTAATATTTTTATTAGATTAATAATCACATTACAACCTTTAGTGAGAAAGCCAAAAGATAAGCAAACAGAACTTTCCCAAAGTGAAACAAGTCTTTGGTTTTGTTTCTTTGTTTATCCAACTATTAAATCAATGCATGGCTACCTTACAGTGTTTTTCACAGTTGTTGCCATTATGTAGCCTGCATGAGGTAGGAACACAAAAAGAGATAATACCTCAACGTGCAGCTATGATTAATAGGGGAATACGCTGGTTGTGGTGAAACAAGCCCTACAGGGCATCTCTTGGTTCGTGTCGAGGAATTAGGCGATTACCTCAGAGACTGTGGGGAAACAGGCTGAAGCTATGTGAACTCAGCAGGGAGCAGGCCATCAATCGTTTTAACCTGAAGCTCTTTGCTGTGGCGGGGAATCACAGATTTGTTGTCCAGTGCATTCCAGAGCTGTGAAGACATGGAGAAAAAAGGGGGAAACTTCAGCGGGTTGTAAATACAAGCTCCAGATGAGAAGCTAAAAATATGCACCTTTAAACTTAGTCTTGTCACAGCTACTATCCCCTGTCTCATAGACGAACTTGTCTTACAGCTGCACTCACTAACCTTACTGAAGACTTAAATATTTAGATAATTTGAATAAGCACTGGGAATTAGGAGTCACTAAGAAAACTGTTGGTTAGGGTTTGGTAAATTACAGCCATATCATGTGATTAATTACTGATGTGGGAAAATAACTTAATGTTGACTTTTGGTTTCACATGGGATATGGACACTGGTCTCCTGTGTCTAACTCCTGTGCTGGTTGGACTCATCCACCTAAGATTACTTTTGCACTCTTTATACTATGCCCATTGCTCTGAATGTCTAAAAGTGTTGCCAGTGTTTAGGCATTGGGTATACATATTTCTCATCCTGTGTGCCTACCATCTTTCAGGTAGCGCAACATATCATTGTAACACACAACTGATATTCAAGTCCTGTCAATTTTTAATGGCTCTTTGTCATCTCAATGTAGTCTTTGTGCAACATCTGCTGGGTATTAACAGCATTTTCCATGTTAGGACATTCAAAATAATGTAATCTCCTTCTAATTTGTAAGCACACAATTAAGACAGTACTACAACAACTTGACATGTTCTGGCTAATTTTCAATACCAGTTCTTTTAGCCTAAAAACAGTTAGATAAATTCTAACCTGGAGGCAGTCTGCTGAAGTTTGACAACAATGCTCATTCTTTGTTTTGGCTAAACCTAGACTAAATGTTATTTGTCAACTAATGTATTGATGACTAACACAAAATGAGAAATGCTATTTGTTTTCTAAATTTAAGTGTTCGAGCCTCTTGAAGACAAGATTAAAGTGTTAATTTTTCCTTAGCACTACTTTCTTCTTTTTTTAATTGTCCCCCATGTTCAGAAAGCATAAGCGGCTGCCTAGAGAAAAAAAAAACAAACCTACATCTAGTGTCTTTTTCAGAGCCCTCTGGCTTTTTAGTACAGTTGCTCACTTGTCATCACTGTCTCTCCTTTACTGTCTATCCTAAGCTTTGCAATAAGGCAATCAGAAATATTACATCAAAGACAGGAGAGTCAATTTGTGGGAGCAAATGGGCTGTACACTGAATGCTGCTGGTTTTGCTTTTACTGCACATGTTGTGAGCTTGTTGATAACTGAGTTGTCAATCTTCTGTTAACATAGTCCTATGTTAGCTACCTAACTAATGATGGTTGATAATGATTGTGGTAATAGAAACAAAATCCACACTGCCTCATTTTAAAAAGCATGGGAGCATTGTTTTTTTTTTTTGTTTGTTTGATGAAGCACTGGTTAAAAGCAAACCCAGCCCTGCCATCACTTTTCTGCCAAAGAAAAACTTTATACTAATAAAAGAAGAAGTTGACTAAATATGCCTATGACTAAAACTCACAAGGACTTTGATCTCAAGTCTTAAACTAAATCTTAAAATAGCTAAGAAAATTAACACTAATAGTTATCATTAATTAAAGTGTTAATTCTGTGATTTGATTCACAATGCATGTAATTTTCTTCTTATGAACTGATTTCAAAAAATGGCCGATGATGCAAAATCTGAAGTGAATAGAGTATTATAACATCACACCTACTTCACGACTCAGCTCTTTGTTAATGCTCTCAATCAAAAATGACATTCTGCAAGCCTTGAGTGCTATTCAGCCTTACCCAGGCATTGTACAAACTCCATGTTGTATGTCATTTTATGAATGAAAACAGCAATTCTAAGTCTTTTCTAGCTTCTCTACACAAAAAGCCAATTGTAGATGAAGTTTATAGTTTCTGTTATAAAGCATCAAGATGCTGCCACTCAATTCCACTCATCAGCTTATTGTGGATATAATGAGAGACAAAGAAAAACATCTTAAATGACTGTATCTAAACTGGCGGCTGTGGAACAAACGCCTTCACTTTAGGAAAGAAAAACGAAGAAGGCGGACAGATGCCAAAAGAAGCTGAGCTTAAATCAATGCAATTTCCTCCCTTCACGTCTCTGGCCAGAAGGACCTTTTGGAGTTTTCCACCACTTTTTTTTGTAAGGAATTCTTTCTGCCCTGAGATGTACTGTAAATCACAATACACATGGACGGGCTGAGCTAGTAAGAGAAACGGAAGGTTGTGGAGGGGCATATATTTGTCTTTCTGCCAGTATGCGTCTGCTTATGTTTTTCTTAGATCAAGACACAGGCCTAAAAATCTAGTGCATTTCCTTCACTTCAGGAAGCACTTTCATAACTTCAAATATAATAATTTCCTTTTTGGAAAGACGCCGGGGATTATCCATGTGTATTTGGCTTTCATTTATCTGTTTTCTTCCCCTGAAAGAAAAGGATTTGAGAAAAAAAGGGGGAGCTCACAGATAGTAAATGGTTGGACCTCTGGCCTCTGATCCTAAATGGGTTTTGATAGGTGTGGTGAATTCAGTTTCGGCTCAGGGATTATGATTTACCGCCTCTCTGGTTTGGCTCCAGGAAAGCAGTACTCACATCCTCTGCCTATTTTTCTGTTTGTTTTGCCTTCCCTTGGTGGCAGCAATACTGAATGTAAGAGGTATGTTTTAGGAACCCCCTCCTACTCCAACATAGGGTACTAGAAAGAGGAAAGACTGAGTTTGGTTGAGTGTGAGGCATTTCAAA
Organism: Plectropomus leopardus; assembly: GCF_008729295.1. Classification (NCBI taxonomy): domain Eukaryota; kingdom Metazoa; phylum Chordata; class Actinopteri; order Perciformes; family Serranidae; genus Plectropomus; species Plectropomus leopardus. The sequence continues at coordinate 9,215,152 of NC_056467.1, read as the reverse complement.
GTAAATTAAAGTGTACTGATGAGAATATGAAAGACGTATTTTAGTAGACATGAACCAATTACTGCAGAACACTTGTGTGCCGTAAACACTAAAAGGAAACATTGGAATTTGAAGTGTCCTTTAAACTAAATATTTAATTTAGAATATCTGTCCCAAGTAACACCCTTAAAGGTGTAAAAGCTTAAATGAGGCTGACAAATGGAGGTCAGAGAAGGTTTGACAGCATTCTGATGCAAACCAATTGTTTATTTGCAATCATTCACTAGAGCAAACATTGGTGCTACCAGGTTGGATAATGACTTCACAACACAGGTACTGCTTTTCTTAATCTTTGACATTCAATATTTGGATAGTAATAAATCTGTTCTTTTGACAAATTTAGATGAGGCTCCTTTCTCAATGTTTTCTGCTCACACTTTCACTACTGACATCAGGTCCTACCAGAAACATAGGCTACCAGTACAGATAATGATGTGAGTTACTTGCAAAGTTTGTGCTGTTGTTGATTAAGTTGCACATGATCTGATTTGCCTTGTTTAATGGTGATGAGTTTCAGGCACATGGGTTATAGTTAGACACTAGTTATTATTATTATTAGATGCTCCAAGCAACTGACATATAAAGAACAAGAAAACCTTCACAGGGTGGAAGGAGAAGGGGGTGGATGGATCAAACAAGCACAGGACTTTAACCCAGGAGTCCACTGTCTGTGTTGCAGGTGAAACCAGGAGTCAATGTTGAGTTACTTTAAGTACGTAATGTTGTGTTTCACATGACAAATGTAATGTATGTTATGTGATTTGTGACATTAGGGTAACAAAACATTCTATTTTAACCCAAACTGATTTTTTTTTCTCTAAACCTAATCATGTACAGCTAGTTTTGTTGCTAAAACCTAAAAAACAAGCACACCTACATTGTTTTTTTTTTTTTAAAGAGTCTGCATGTTGATGAGTGGAAAGTGTACATTTTCTGTAAAAAAAGGAATTTATTTTCAAAAGACATCTTTAATGTAACAAGACACTGACTTGCTACATTGCTATATAATCTCAAGCATCATCATTTTTGACATGTAGGGCCACTGAGCAAGCATCCATATTTGACAAGTTGGGGGTAAGACTGTGTTGGTAAGTCAGATTTTAAAGCACATCCAACATGTTGTATGCATAACTTTGATATATCCACCCTTGATCCAATCTCCACAGATGATGCCTTAAATTACAATGTTTACTCACTGTGGTCCCCCATACTCGAACCCTAAATTTGTGGCTTCCTCCCATGCCCTCTACAGCTGACCAACTGTTTATGTAGTTCTGAACCACCTAGAACAGACCATGAGGGCGGTTCGATTTTCATGTGGTATTTGGTGTAGACTGAGGTCAGATACTATTTGACAATTGTAGAGGAAGAGTGATATATTTGGTCTGAAGGCAGCAGATTTAGAAATAGAGACATTACGTCAGCTTATGACGTAATAGTATTTGTGAAGCAAAAGAGTCATAAGAGAGTCGTGCCGATGAGAAGACAGCTGTGACATCTAATGCTGATTGCATTTGTATTTAGCTTCAGCAGTTTATTTGGCATTGTTCAATAATGATTGGCACAACAATTTCAATTGTTTCACTAATTCCCACCTTGAATGTACCCCCCAAAAAAAAGAATGGCTGTAAGATGGATAGCGATTTCATGAACTGTTCAATGACTGCTATCGGTAACGTATGCAAGATGTGATGGAGCAGAAACATAAACATCAATTGCTGGGATGTAGAATGGCAGCTCACCTGTGGCCATGAAGCCATTTATTGTGTTTCTCATTTCAAGCATGTAAACAAGCACGAACGTAGAGCAGTTTGTTTTGAAGACACATCATTCAGGTGTCTTTGGCAGTGTGGCAAGTGCACATGTGCCAAGGTTTGAGCATTGATTACTTTTAATGCTTCATCAACAATTTATTGAAAATGCTGCCAGTTTTTTTTGTGGTAATAGGAGCTGAGGGGTAATTAAACCGCCAGTGGTCGTATATTATATACAGGAAATCAAAATCTGTAAATTAGTTTATGTCACACACACACCTCATATATTAATGCCATCAATTAACCTGCCTTTGTTTGCCACCCTCTTGTCTTATAGAGTCTGTGTGATATGGCATGTAAATATAAACTATCTGACAGAAAGTGTGCCAGATGTTTCTTGCACTATAAAAACTCACAACTCATCTGAATCCATCAAAGAAACACTAAAAGTACATTGACAACATATTCAAACCAGGCTTGGCAACATTGTACATCTGATAAGATTGTGAATGTGGATATCCGTGGCTTGTCTGGCTGGAAAGAGAGGCATGGAGAAAAGGGCAAGACTGCAGTAAGGTGGAGGGGTTATGATTGTGAAAATGTTTTGTGTGCACAATGTGGACAGGGGTGTGAAAGAGGTACACCGCAGTGTGTTTGTGTACATGTGCCTCATCAACGTCTGACTGTAAATCAGACAGGGAGCGGAACTGTTGATGGCAGTTTGTGTAGCCACACTACATTGAAGCTCGGCAGCTGTAACGGACACACAGACAGATACAAAAATACATTTTCTGTTGTCTTTATAGTTTGTCTATGATATGTTCTGTTAATTGTGGAGTAATAACATAATCCACAAAAGATGTACTACAATAATTTAGAGTTGTGTACAAATCACATGGGGAAATATCTGGTCCAGTATGCTCACACAAACAGTAGGGGAGTGTTTAAGCACCCTGAACATCAACAGTAGAGGTCAGAGTTTGATATTGCTCCATAGCAGGGGTAATATGTCATTTAAAGACAACATTCCACATTGGAAGATAAAAAGATGCCTCAGTCCATCAGAAAGCAGCACAGCCATGACATGTTAATTTAAAGGTGACCTGTGGAATTTTTTTGTGAACAAACACAATAACAATAATAATAATAGCTTGGATTTATATAGCGCCTTTCAAGGGACCCAAGGACACTTTACAAGAACACTAAAAGTCAAATTATGCCTTTATAAAATATAATAAAAACAATAAAAATAGTGCCGCTTTGTCATGGCATAAGGGCATAACTCCAAAAGGCACCTTTTGGAGTTACGCTCAGATGGAATGCTGCTGGATGGCGTCAGCTGCGAACACAGCCAGACAGAACCACTGCAGTGTTGTTATATGCCGGCAGATGGCTGGATGGAAGCTGCCACATCAACCTGATACGCCACAACAGGCGTCACTTGACAATGTAGCCGGGTAGAACCTGTGGCGTATGCATGACATGCGGCGGGACTGCCCCTCCCTTTGTTGCCTAATCCTAACCATCTGTGCCCAGCATGTGTGGTTGTTGATGTGCTGTTGTTGACTAAACAAGCACGTGGAGCATAATCCCCTGATGTTCATTTGGTGACATCACAGTAGCAGCATCCCAGAATGTAAAACGTAATATTTTGACGTGGAAGTCCAATACAAAGCTGCAATATTTGATGACTTTGGATGAGAACATGTTAGGGTGTCTATGGAGATTGACTCCCTTCTGGAGTCAGCCTCAAGTGGCCATTAGAATAACTGCAGTTTCATGCATCTCCACATTAGCTACATTTTTCAACCCCTGAAGCTGCTACTTTGGCTAGCTTGCAGTCTTTGGTTGCAATTTGCAGCATATTTTGGGATATTACCGCCTGTGGATCAGTGGCATGATATATATAACGATGTGGTTGATAGCTTCTAAGAGAACTAGAAAATCATTGACAAGTAGAACTGGAGGATAAGGGGAAGGACATTTAACAAAAAAAACTAAAAGAAAACAAAAACAAAACACTCCATTGCAAAATGAGGTGCATTAAACACACATGCAAGCTGAAAAGTATCACTTGAATCCTTTAACCCCCCCCCCTCAAAAAAAAAGGAAAAAGACAGACTAAATTGTATCTGTGGAGCAATTTTTAGGATTTCCCTCATGAAAGTAGGGCTTTTAACAATAGACATTATAGAATACAATAAAATCAGAGTAAAAAAATGTTGCTTCTGGTTGTGTCTTAAACTATACTAGCTTGGTATCTACTTCTGGCAGGGCAAGGCTTTGATAGTACCACACTCATTTTTCTCTTTACACTTTTTTTTCATCCCAATTGCTTCCCCTCCCTGTCCTATTGTTCCAGCAACGTGGCACGAACACAGTTTCCTGGATTCCCACTCAGCCAGGCGAAGGACAGCACTCCAACTCCCTGCCAAGACACCTTATCTGTGGCTGGCAGCCTGCAGACAGGATGGAGTGGGTGAGGGTGAGGCGGGGTGGGGGTCTAGGGAGGGCTGGAGAGGGTAAAGGCTACAGGAAGGGATAGGGGAAATACAAGAAAGGGCTTGGTGGCAGATGTACCTTATAGGTGAAGGCATGTTGAAGTACTGTACCCGGAAGATCTAAGTTGAATTAATTGTTTAAATTTATTGTTTTCTTTTTTAAATATATTCATAAAAAAAGCAACATGACTTTGTCAGAGAGTCCTGGACTTATTTTCATTTTGTCCCCCTGTCTCCCAACCTTTATCAACTAGCATACAATACAAAACAAAAATGAAAACCCATTTTATGTTCACCCACAGTCCTTGGAAAGATGAATAGAGGCTTTATACTCTTGAGCAACATGCATTGACAAAATGGCAAAAAGGACTGGATGAGAGAATGGACTGAGTGTCGGCAGGATGACCTGAGGGGTATAGCCAAAAAGCAGTAGATTATTCTTTAAGCATTACAATTTTGTAAGTAGTTGGCTGCTCAAATATCCTTAGGGTTCTGCATTGTGTCTACTTTCTTTCACATAATGAATGAATGAATATCTCCCCTATCTTCTGTCAGCAGTGGTGGACAGATCTAAGGGCATCATTCCACTGTTTTGTTTTGGCCATTTCAAGGCCACATAGCTGCCAACTGGTGACTTTTAAAAAGCAAATGTCTAATTAAAGGTACATAAACAAGGTCTTGTTTGGCAGAAAGATGATTCACTGGTTCCCTCTGTTTGAAACTGATAAGGGTGATTTATTCGACTTCCCAATTCTCTGCTGATGTCTTTCTGTTGTTTGTTTTGGTTTGCTTTAGCACTGAAGCATAACTTGACATTGAATTGATTTTTAGGTGTGAGCAAGATTGAAAGTTCATCGTTTTGCTCCAGCTCAAACTTCACATTGATTAGTTGTTCGTGTGCATCTGTGTGTTTGTGTGTGCACATGAGAGGAGTTTTTTTTTCAGAAAGGGCTACAGGAAAGATTTTTCTCTTTTCTCTCTGTGGTTTTTAAAGTCAAAATCACACAAAGCTGGCAGAACTTGAGTCAGAACTAGCTATAGCCTGCAGCCTCCTGAGCCCCGGGGTTTAGGCTAAATGATGAAATGTGGGCGCTTTCTATAGGTTGGAAGCTTAAATGTACCATGAATTTTTCAGAGTTGTCAATGGACTAAAAATAGGGGGCAGCTTTTTGCTACATAATAAAATAATTCAGATTCAATTTCCATGTTGCAAAATGCTTATTTCCTAATTTCTTTTTGTTAGAATAGCCCCAAACTATATGGTATTACCTGATGTGTTGCACTAAATTAACAATTTTGGTTTTGCTTTATTCTGTTGTGCAGAGTTATTATTGCAATACTTTCCTGTGACATGAGGAAAAAGAAGTTTTCTGGAAAGCATGCATTGCTCAGTATTCGAAAATATATACAAACAATTAATCATTGGTGGTTACAGAAACAAGTTCCTCATTCTTCAGCCTGCAGGAACATGGCAAATTTGAACACTCATTTTTTACAGGTACATAATCAACCTTGTGGAATTGAAAAAATGTTAAAAGTAATGAGTAGATTAAAAAAACAGCTTCCTCAAATAGGGTGAATCTACTCATGTCAACACATCAAAATATATAGAAAATGTGATTATTTGCAATAACTTGACTGCATCAGCTAGCACATTATTCTACTTGCAAAATGATAATGGCACAGTAGGTTTTCTCTTTACACTCTATGTTGCATAGCATAAGAAACTGTGTAAAGCACCGATATTACTATAATAAAAGAACCATGGGTTGGCTCACTGATGTCATTTGGGTGAAATGACTGCATATGAAAATCAAGGACAGATAGGTCATCAAAAGACCTTAATGCCTGCATTTTCCCCATTGCATTCGATACTCACTCTGACTCAAATCCCCCTATGATCACTTGCCCACACTGATATGGACCACAATCTCAGGGATTTTTTTAAAATTACATTATAAAATGAAATAATACGAATACTATAGTTTTATGTTTTGTTTTCTTTGGAAAAAAAGACACAGGCGAACAATGAGGGCTTGTCTATCAATGTATCTGAGATGTAAAATCGATTAAAGAGGACATAGTTCTTTTAGATGGAACTTTTATTCTCTTCTTTATTATTAATCTATGATTACTTCTGAAAAGTTTCCCTGAGACTGGGAGTTAATGTTTTGATGGAGGCCCCAAAATATATTAAAAACATATTAACTAAATTACAATTACAACTGTAAATCACATGTGACTACAGTTAAGAAATCATTAAGGAATAGACTATTATGGATAAGGATAGTCTCTGTGTATCTTAGAGAGAGAGAGAGAGAGAGAGAGATAGAGAGAGAAACAGTGAGTGTGCGAGGAGAAAAATAAAACAGGTTTTAGAATCATTAAACAGCAGATTGTCACGGTGAGTGCTTAGCCCTCAAATCCAGCAGGTTTCACACCATCTGGTGTGTTAATGCACTGCAGCATCTCTCAACACGCAATGTGAATCCCAGGAAATGACAGCTACCAACCACAACCATGCACCACTTTTGCAGTGAGGTGCAGCAACCACATGCGTCCACTAGATGTCACCAATGCTCCTGAATGTTTTTATTTTACAGGTAAAAATGGACATGAGGGATGAGTGGAGAAATGAAATGAAGGCATGTCATTGGGGCATTTGGGTAACACTATCCCCTATTTCACTTTGGTGCTCTTCAATCTGATATGCAGATGGAGAGATGCACGGAGAGGTGCGTTCCCTGCACATGGCTGTTCAATCACTTCAACAGATGCTACTTTCATTCCATCTCTCACACTCATCCTCTCCCATTCTGCCTCTGCTAGATTACAGCATTTGTGTAAGGTTTCACCAAAAAATATCAACTGCAGTGTTCAAATAAGAAACTGTGTGTGATGGGGCATTTTGTGATTGGCAGTGATGTGGGAGAAGGAAGGAAGCATGTCCCTTGTTTACCTGCCACACATGTAAATATTCACAACTTTGATTAATTTGTTATGTAAAATTCCTTGGATTATTTTTTATCAGGGGCCTCTTTTATGGATCAACAGAATATAAATAATCAAGGAAATTGATGTATATTCAGACTTTATGACATTTTTTTTTTCGTCTTGTTTGTTTACTACACCAGTACATCTGAATAAAGAATACTTTATTGCTCACGGTTGTGGTAAATAAACCTAGCTACAGAAATGTGGAGAATCCAATCAAGGTAATGGTGCATAGCATGTGGTTGGTGCCAAAAGTTTGAAAATGCAACGTTATATTTCTATGTGCAATGCTAAGCCACTTAAAGCTATATTGGCTCAAGTGGGTGACCTGGTTTTAGGAATAACCTGTTTATTATTCTGAAAGCCAAGACTTTGTCTGTTTGTAATCAGACAATAACAACAACAACAACAACAACAACAACAACAACAACAACAACAACAACAACAACAAAACCTGTCCTGTTGGTGTAACGTGAAGTTTTATGTGTAATTTCAGTGAGGAAGGATAAGAGGCTGGCACCGAATAAGAAAAGAGTCCAGTTGACAATTGTGTGCTGCTAGCCTTTACAAGCCTCCATATTATAATAATCATTTGAATTAGGCAATAAAGATTTCCTACTCTGAAAGCTTAGGCTGTACTTAATTAAAATCAAACAAAACTTCAAAAAGATCCCAAACTGACATGTTGTCAGAAATTCATGTTTATCTGAAATGAAAAAAAACTGGGTCAATATCCCCTGTTAAAAAATAAATCGTCTCCTGACTGGCAGTATTCGAGGGAAACCAAAACGACCACTTGCAAAAAAAGAGCTAAGAAAGCTGACCTAAATATTAATGCATGCATAATGCAAACAAATATGATGGAGGTCCACACTGGTTGAAAAAAAAACAACAACAAAACATTCAAATTATGACAAAATAATGTTTCCTTAACAGACAATATGTGTTAAAGATCAGATAGTATTTAATGTGATAAACAGGATAAATGTTGCATAATTGTCCCTTTTTGATTCTTTCCTTCCTTCCTTCCTTCCTTCCTTCCTTCCTTTCTTCCTTTCTTCCTTCCTTCCATCCTTCCTTCCTTTCCTCTCTCTCTCTCAGTGGGACCTCGTGCAGACTCTACCCAAACACTGCTCTTTTGTTTAGGGCTGGGCGAGCTCTCTGTCTGACCACTCCTTGGGCCTAATCGCTGCAGAGTTCTTTCCAAATTGCAATTACTGATAAACAGAGTTGGCTGATGGGGACAAGTGATTGTGCAGGCCATGGCAAGCAGTATCTTGCATCAGCCTAATTGTCACAAACAATCTGCCTCATTTCTTTACCCTCGCTACCAGAGAGTGATTGCGCTGAGCACACTTGAGGGGCAAACCATTTATGAGTCCGCTCATTTGGGACCACTTTGAAGTGTTCTCTAGTGTTTCTCAAGAAAATCTTTCTCTCTTCTGCAGTCTGCGTTTTGGGATTGTCTCTAAACAGTTGTTTTAGTCTCTGGCGATAAACAGTTATTTTGATTCGTCATCACAGATAGAGGGCTGAGTATTCCGTGATTATGACGTGCAAAATGTTATGTTTGATGTTCATTTCCCAGGGTGCTGTGAAAAGAACCTTTTGAGTTTTTTTTTTCTCCATTTAATTTTCATTATGCAGTAACTCTTGTACATTCTCTACATTAGTGGGCTGCAGTAACACACTGCTTCACATTCCTCCAGTTAATGAATGATTGCACATGTGGGAGCTGCCCAGTGAAACCGCAGCCTTCTAACATACCCTACTAGATCAGGTAAGTTCCTTGCTAAAGGGTCCATTGCCATTACCCAAGAATTTTTCCTACTCCCTGGACAAACCAGCAACCTTCCTGTCATGGGCCTGTGTCTCAGCCCTTTACACTGCCATGATCCCCTTTTTTTTAGAATTATATGAGTCCCACTGTTTCACAAGGCCTCATTCTGCCCAGATGTGAATTTAAGCAAATGTGTGACATGGGACTTGTATGTGGTTTTCAAAGTCACTACTGCTGCACCGATCACTCAACTGGATGTAAAAAAGCAGCATGTCTTTCTACATGTATTGTGTGAGTTAGAGACAGGTTGAAGGCGATTACAGAGAGGAAGCTATGACCCTGTCCTATCCTCATTCCCTCTGAGTTTCAGCTTCAGCAACTCTCCCTTAGCTGAAGGAAAGAGGAAATGACCCAACTCAAACAGGAAGTGCTGCAAGGTGACCAGTAGCAGTCTACTGGGAGGTGGAGATGGTATGCTCTTTTGGATGTGTGTGCATGTGTGAGGCAGACTGAGAGGCTTTGGGTTTGTGTTGGCCTACCTCTGGTCCTGGTAAAAACCACTGTTGTAGCAGTTTGGGGCAGGAAACAGCTGTGGAGAGTGAGGCAGAGGTTAAAGTCTACACACAGCCGTTTGAGGGTTACAGTGCGCTGTTTGCCAAAATCAATCAAATTGCATAAAGCTGGCTTTTACTGAGCTAGAAAACCACATCATGTTAGCACATTCACACAGACGTAGGCTCCAGCTCACTGTCAGTCATGCTGGATAATACGTGGCCACCGTGATGAAGGTGAATCTTATGGCTGCAGATTCTGTCACAAGTTCTCAAGGTATTTTCATCTAAAGGAGTAAAAATCTGGTAAGACTGCAAAGTGTTATGAACAAGTATGTGTTTTTTTAAGATAAAAGACTGACGGGGCAAACAAAATATAACGCAGATGAGTCGAAGTAAAAAAAAAAGATGAATGAAGACGAATGAAATGACGACAGTGTCACTGGAATATTTTGAGCTTCACGGCTTGCAATGACGACGTGTCACTTTCTGGGTAGATTAGTCACACCCCTCGCCCAACCGGCCACATCACCACAATCCACTGGATGGCTTTTCTGTGGCTTCTTGACAGTTAACATGTCTTCCACTAATGAAAACCATAATGCTGCAAACTGAAGGATTGCAGTGTATGTGTGTGTGTGTGTGTGTGTGTGTGTGTGTGTGTGTTTGTGTGTGCATATCAGCATACATTAACCTTTCACACAATTTGCATTAGTATTTGTTAACATATCTTACTTGCAGACTTACAAATGCAGGGGATGACAGACAGCTTGAAATCGAACAGACAACTCTTTATTCCAGATTGGCGCAGAGAATCGGCAAACAGAAAATCGCATTACCAAAACAAGGATGCAACAAAGAATGAACTGAGACACAGGACTTAAATACAAACAGGACTGACGAGGGGATGGATTGCAGGTGGAGAAAAAGGGCAGAGAAGGTCAGGTGAAGGGGATGAGGTGATGATGCAGAAGAACAGGCAGGGAGCTGGTGTCTGGGACAAACTGAGGAGCAGTAAGGACTAACAAGGCTGATGCAGGGCAGGTGTGTAACTGGGAAAGGCCGCGTAGGAAGGCATGAGGGGAAAAACACAGTAAACGGAAATCCCCAAATCCAAGAAAAGAGTTATGTCTAACAATCTGACCAATACAAGACTGTCCTTGTTTTCAGGACATTCTTACTAATAAAGACAACTTGAATGAATCTTTTACACTTAGTCCAGTCTTCCCAAAATTCTGAAGAAATCAGGACACAGCAGACTGTGACAGACTATTAGTTACTGTTAGCTTTATCTACAGTCTGCATTTCAGTTTCTTCATAGCTTTAATTTGCATTTTATATAATTTATATTTCTCATTATTCTTGCACTGTTTTTGGTTTTTTTTAATGTCCCTTTCATCACCTTACATTTGCAATACCTGCACTGGTAGCATCTCACATTGGCACATATTCTATTATAGTGATAGTTCTACCTACAGGTGGCTAGACTACCATTTAACTGCTGTGTTTTATTCTCATGTTTCTATTCATTATTTCTGCATGTTGGTGTCTTTAATGTATTGTATAAGCTACTGGATGCATACATTTACTTTGGAATCAGTAAAGTATCTATCTATCTATCTATCTATCTATCTATCTATCTGTCTGTCTAATCACGCAGAATGTTGATTAGCATTTGTAAAAAAAAAAAGACAGACACTCAGCTCTGTCAGCTAAAGGTGAAATGTAACACATGTATCAAGGCCATGGGCAACTTAAGCATTCACATATGATGCAGTGACAAGTTACAAAATGATCAAGACTGGCTCCTCTGACACAGTCCAATAGGAACTTGATCAAGGTCAAATGATTAGTTTTGCACCAGTGTTCTCAACACTCTTAATACCGGAGAAGTTGGACAAAGTAACAGGAATATAGTGAAGTATAATATTTTATATCCCAAAATTGAGGCCTCAAAACACATCTCTGACACAGTCTCAACAACAAGAGAATGACATTCACAAAGTTCCTATTTACTGCACTGTTATTGCACTGAATTGCATTATATTGTACAAGTATTGCTGCAACTTCATCTGCTAGCTGTATCTTACACTGTTTTTCTGACCCCCTGGTTGAAGTTGTGGTGTCTGTATTTGTTTGCATTTTCAACTTTGAGACAAACGACAGAAAAGGTAAAAGTCAAAACCTTTCCAAGTTATGCTCAACCCATAAGCTGGGAGACTGGGAGGCATTAACAGGTAACAGGAGAGGCCCTCTTGGGACAAGCGTAGGGAGCTGCTGGGGAGACTTGTGAAAGATGCTGTCAGACCCCACATCTATGACCTCCACATATTATTCCTTGTACAACTCCATGTAAACTATTGCAACAAGAGAGGCAGAAAACAAAAGCTGAGTCCTTGGGGAGCCCCCCCAAAGACAAAATAACTCATAATCCATTTCTTGTCAGATCAGTTTAAGAGACTCATACATCATCTCAGACCTCTTTATGTCACCCTTTGCCCCCTGTTTAGTAATGACTGTATTGTAAATGAGAGAAAAGGATATTGTTGCTTGATAGCTGATAACAAACGGTTAATCTGTCGTGCTTTTTAATAATCATCTGACATTAACTGGGAGCAGCTGGTAGTGGTATTTATAGAATGATCTGAAATTTCATTGTATCTGTTATCCAGCTGCCGTGAGTGCATCTGGCAAGCATCCTGCTATACCTTGGAAGTCTGAGCAGTTTCTCCCTCTCTCTCTCTCTCTCTCTCTATTGTCTCACAAAACTGTTTTCATTGGATATAAAATGGAAACGAGGTAAAATTTGGCAATGGTTGTGCTGGTAGCTATAAGATCACCTTGGATGAAAAGTATTGAACAGAATCACAATGCAGCAATCCATCCAGAAATGACAAACAACTAGCATTGTTAATGCATTTACCTACTGCAATAGATGCTTCCATACATTAATTCTGATGATACAGTGTGACCTCTGCAAGTGCATTTGCCAGTCCAATCTAACTCTAAATGTTTCCATGGCAAATGTTTGAAAAATGAATATGATCTGTCATTTAGTTCACAAATAAGTATTTTCTTCAGTAAGGGCATGTTAAGTATATTTAGATGCTTGTATATGTCCTGTCATCAGAGCAGACACTCTAAAGAGCTATTTGCAGTAGTCTGTGTCAAAGTTGTAAATTATATGGCTAGTTTGAGGGTTGGTTTGGAAGGTCTCTAGAACATTTTTTTTAATGAAATACAGTTCCTTCAAGTGAAATCACATGCAAAAGTAGAATTCCCACATGCTTTAGCTATGGTAGACAGTTTAACCTGGAGTAGCAGATATGAGACTGTTTCTCTCAGACACAGACATTGTAACTGTGAGATAGCCAGGGCCGACGGTGGACGTTTAGGGGTGGTAGTGTGTTGTGTATTGTAAATATTAGCTTAAACACACATAATGTCATAAACATGTAGAAGCCTAAAGTGGGACCTTTAAGCTGCATCACTATCTCCACATAGACTACAGTAAATATGTTTTTTGTCTTTTACTCTCTAACCCCATGGAAAGTCTTTCTCTGGGCATTTTGCTTGATTTGGTCAATGTTTGATGCATATTTTAGCATTATAGTGTCATTGGAAAGGACTTTCCTCATGTGTAAGATATCAGAATGAAGGATGTGACATAACAAAAAGGGTGTGATGCATGAGGCATGAGGCCTTGTGTAATTTGTGGAGCCCTACCGAACTTGTGTGGTGAGCACAAGGCCGCCCAGGTCTCCTTTTGGAACATTTTAAGTGCTCTTGGGGGCCCCAAGTAGCCGTTTAGTTTGCCTATGCTTTGGGCCGTTTCTGGAGCTAGCCATCAAGTCATGCCTTGTGTCATATACATTGACATAATGTGTTTAAATGTTTTTTATCAATAAGTACTTTTAGTGAAACATGTGTGCTTGTTTCGTCCAAAACAAAGTCGGAGGGCTACAACATCACAGCACCCCAGGATCTGGTCTCTGTTGACACCTTGCTCAAAGATCTCTCTGCAGGGTGGATGTTTGTTGTCATGCTTCTTTAAAACTCATGCCGTTTTTGGATTCAGTATTTTACAGTTGATCATATAGACAATAAAGTTTTGATTTTTTCTGTAGTGTCTTGCTGCTTTGTCTACCTTTGAAGAAACCTGTAAATAACCTTTGATAGGGTGGGTTTTTGTATAGCTTTGATTCAACATGATTTTTCTCATCCCAGCGGCTATAAACAAGGTCGGACAAACAAAACTGCCTCTGATGGCATTGTACTGTATATCGCACGCTCACACACACATACAATTTAGTTTGGAGTCGACAAATCTAAATCGAGGTTCTGCTTTTGCATGTCATCTCACGCAGGCGTGCTATTCTATCCAACAGACACCAACTTGTGCCTTTACACACACTAACACACACACATACACAGACATGGATGCAAACATGCCATACTTAATGGGTCTAATATTTACAGACTGTCTGTCTGGTGAATCTGGCCAAGGAGATTTGTCTGAATCCTCCCAAAGCCACGCTACACCCAGATCTGTGGAATGCCACTCCCTCTGTGATGTGTCCCTCTGGATGAAGCAGATGGCCTGGGTGTGCCTCAGACAGCGGCACATAAAAGAGCAACAATCTCTTTGCAACTTAAAGGTAAAAACTTGTTATGTGTAAATATCCTTTTAGTTACTGACACCGGGAAGATGCTACAAAGTCACCAAGTCCAACACCTGCAAAAATTCCCTCTGCAATCATCATCCTAAACACATTAAAATAGGCACTGCACCCTGACCTGTAACATCGTTCTTGTCAATTGACCCTTCTTATGTCCTGCCTCTTTTTTGCTGTATGCTCCAATAACAGTTGAGTGTGCTTGAAACACAGGAGAACCTCAGTCAACCTTTCCTTCTCCTGTTATATATGATATGTACTAGTTTCATCCAAGTTGAAAAGAAAAACACATTTTGGATGATTAGATGGTTAAAAGATGTGGCTGGGGGACTGTCACCACCATCATGGATGTATTACGTTATATTAAGTCACATTTTAAGTCACATTAATGTTGGCAGAACACTAGCTTACTAGTAAGATAATGTATAGCTACATCAAACCGAGTTATTCTAATGTCAGATCAACTGTATTTAAGAGATTTGTAAAAGGGCGGATACGTTGGTTTGTTATATTTCTATGTGCCACCCCAAAGTAACTAATGTATCTTTTTAAACTAGAGAAAGACTAACATTAGGTTGGCACTGCATCCTGTATTCAGTAATAAATAGTACTTTATTGATCCCCAGAAGGGTAAAAGGGGACTCATACTCGCTGTAGGAGCAATATGTTGACTGATAGTCTTGTCACCCTCAGTCTCTCCCTTTTTTGTTGAGACCAGAAGCCTCAATTTGTGTTGTTTCACCCACAAAATATTGTGAAGATATCATTCCATCGCATGCTGTAGTCTTTCTTAAAGCTATAATGCCTGTCACCCAGAAACTATCTAAACAGGGTGGCGTCAGACAATAAAGTTGATCTTATAATCTTATTGCTTACATACAATATGACGCCATATAGAGAATAAGAAGGAATGTACCTCTTTTTAACATAAATAAACAACTCATACTGCCACTCTACCTTAGTACTTATCTACCCAAATGCATTGATATATGTGTGTAACAATACTGACATTTACTGTTGCAGATTCTAGATTTCATTTTAATTTATCTGTCATTCCAACTGAGCAGGAAGTATTTTTACCAAATATTTTTGTCCACAGTATTCAACCAATTTAAATTATCTTGATGTTGTTTAGAGCATCATCTATTGTATATGTAACATTATATTTGTATTATAAAAAATGGTCTACACGTATAGTTCAGTGTGGAATGTTTTTGGTCAGATGATGTACAGTCGGTTTTGTAGTTTAGTTTTGATTCAGTGTGCTTTTATAACACATGTTATAAAGGTGGACTAAAATATCTGCGCTTGTGCTGTCAGCATTTCCGTTTGGTTAATTAGACATTTTTCTCTCTGATTCAGTGCGGACTCATCTGCAGAGGGCCGTGACTGAGCTTCTGAAGAATGTGTGTTAAATTTTCGAACACGTGGCCCTGTCTGACTTAGTTTGGTGTCAGTGTGGCACGTTCCAGAGAGGTGCACATTAGGAACCTCGCTGGATCACAGTCTGTTTCTTTTGGAGCACTGGGCCACATATTTGAGCCACATGTGTGTTTGAGACAGAGAGCCCAAATGAAACACACATTGGGACCCAGAAGTGCTGCGTCTGCAGTTGGATTCCTGGAAGCAGACTCACGGCCTGACAAAAGGGGGGGGGATAACTGTCACGGCTGAAATGGTATTCCGGGAATTATTTGACGGGCATCTCATTGTTATAGTTTTATTTCTTTTTGAATGCTTTGGAAGCTTTGCTACTGTGTCTGTTTTTCATGACTGGCTGCAGTGACCCTTATTTTTTGACAGAGGGCAGCAGTAAGCCATTGAAAAAACAAGTGTGTTCCGTTTTGGTGTCAGACCAGAGCCACATGCCAAAGACAAGCCATGAACTTAAGTTGATCACACTCGGCCTAATTTGTTCAACTTAAGCTTGTTTGATTCATTGGTTGAAAATTGTCTGTCTGAGGGGAGCCAAACCACCATTCGCTCCTTCTCCAAAGCATATTTGAAAGTCTGCCAGCCATATTTGGGGTTGCATGCACATTACTGCATTGAAACAATATGTCAGTTTGGAGCATGGCTTAATTTGAGCAACAAGCAAATATGCTTGTTGAGTCATCTTGATATTGTAAGTGGATGACAAGGGGAGTAACGGAGGTTAAAAAGACCCCATCAACCTTTTGTCATAAGATTTTTTTCCCTAAAATCTTTAGGATTGTTGCGTTGGCCTCTTGAGACCTTTTTATAACTGCAGTCCCCCTTAAGAGTTCACATCACTCTATGGATGGACACAATGTGTGAAAAGTTATCTTCTTTATGACAGGATGTAAAGACAGTCTAGGTTCTTTGGCCTCCTTCTTGCATCAGATTTCTGATCATTTTCTTATGCAGCTTTGAGTCAACATGTTAATGCTGCCGTCAGTTAAAAACCCTGTCGCTCAATCTTGAGCAGTTGTTTCATTTTGACTGGAGACAGAGGCAAGTATGACAGGGTGTGTGCATGAACTGTAATTGAACTCAACTGGATATCATCATGCACAGATGTTAGTTCTTGTCTTTTTTAAATCATTGTTATTTTTTTAAAATCTTGACAAATTAGTGGTAGTTAAGTGAAAAGTAAGGCATCGTCGGGTGGATCCCTGCAGCAAGAGAGAGTAGGATCTTGCCTTTTTATGTCCTAGTGTGGCCTGGTGGAAAACTGTTATCTGTCAACATAGCATTCTGAGTGCACATCCACTGTTGAGTGGGACAGAGGGAGGGCAGAACATTAAAATACTCCAAGAACTGACTGTACTTGGTGGCGTCCCCCAAGGCCCCGCCGAGAGCCCGTTCTCGCTCGTCTTCATAAACAGAGGTTACTTTGGTACAAAGGGGGGTTCATTCCTGCAAAAGTTCATGTACTCAAGCTTGGCATTTTTCATATTTACATTGCTTGATCGTCTCAGTAGATCTGTTTATGATATTTTCCCCCTCACTGTTTGTAGTTTTTTCATCTCAACTGATGCTCTTCTCCATCTCCCTCCCTCTCTCACCCTCTCTTTTTATCTCTCTCTCTCCTGTCAGTGCGATATCCTGCGTGCTCGGTTTCTAATTTAATTCTCTGAAAGATTTTCTTTGTTTTCTTCATAATTCTTTGATATATTTGTGTATCTGCATCAGGACATGTTTATATTTCAAATGTACAGAGAGGAGGTCTGTATAGAGAGATGATGAGCGACTTGTCTTGACAGCAGTTCAGATATTTGACAAAGACATAGCTGGCTGTTGTGACTATGAAGTGAACGGAGAGAGAAACCAGACTGTTTATGATTGCAGCAGCAAGTCTATTTCCCCTGGCAAACCAGTAAAAAAAAGAAAAAAAAATAGGCCACAAAATTTTGAAGCAGATCCATTTCCACTGCACTCAGTTTACTTTTAACTGTTTCAGCCCGTCTGTCCCACACCTGGTCGCTGAGCGTGGCACTGAACAGAGCACACTCTGTTCTGCGCCCAGGCAAATCTGCCGAGCCATACGGAAAATAAATCAGCTCCACATTCATTAAACAAAAAAGCTGTGGGCAGATTTATTTCATTATTGGGTCTCTCTCATTTTTAGCATCCGCTTTTTTTCCCCACTACCCTCTACTTTTTTCCCCCCTCATATACAGCAATTTAACTCTCTAAGTTAATCCTCCATCTCATTCCTTTTGATTCCTTGTGGAGCAAAGGGCCTCAGCTGTGCCTCTCTGGTGGATCCTCTTCAAAGGGAACCAGTGTATTGGTTTAGTGTCTCCACCTTTTTGCTATCTCTTGTGCTGCGGTTTGTGAGGTGCTGTGAAAAACTCTGGCCCAGCCACCTAAATTGCTGCATAATGACCCAGTGAAATGTCCCCTACCAGGAGAGCCTGGGCTCTCTGAAACAACACAGACAAACCTGCACAAATACGCTGTTCTGTTTATGGAGAGGCAAAGCCCTCATGGAAATAATCGGCCTATTAGGGTCAGATATTTCAAAGTGTGCTATCTGTTTTCCCTTTTTACCCCCACTTAGGGTCTTTGATATAAATTCCCATGCCCTGTCCCCCAGTGGCAGCAGTTCTCTACGATAAAATCCTTCCCTCACTAATTCTCTCTCTCTTCTCTCTCTCTCTCTCTCTCTCTCTCTCTCTCTGTGTCTTTCTGGAACACTGTGCAATGATTAAAGTGTTGATTTGTTATCATTCTGACTTTGCAGTACTGGTGCACATTGAGGTCACAGAGCAGAGCAACTGTGAAACCACAGCACCCAAATCTGACATTGTTGTGAAAATAAACATGGAGGTTTGTCAGTTTCATTTATAGTCTCTGATAGATGGTGTTGAGTTTGATTTTTCACTCCCTTTCCTTTTTGAAACCCCATTGCAGAAAGTTCGTTGTAATAAGCCACGAAGCAACATTCAGAAAAACAAATTGTAGCTTGGCTAATCACTGGAACATGACTGGGGCCTTTGAGAGGTATCACCTGTTTTACACACATTAAAATGGCCTTGTCTGTGCCCTCCCAGCTGCTGACAGTACAACTAACTTTGAGCTGCTATCAGCTCCATCCTCCCAGCATCCTCTGAGGAAGGAAGCGGCGCAGGCTGCATCAGTGCCCCGCAAGCTTTGCACCGCCATCTCCTGCAGGGACGCTGGTTATTTTTGGAGAGAGGGCGGATCGCGTTACGACTACGAGAAGACCCCTCAGACAGGAAATCACCCAGCACGCCACCCCAGCAGCTTGTGCATTCTTGGCCTTTGGCTGCAGCAACTGAACGCTGGTTGGTGATTCAGCCCTGCACATGCAGACGGTGATCAGAGAGAGGAAAGCCCAGCAGAACCAGAGACCCATCTTCATTTCAACTCTGGATGACCTCTTCTCCACTGAAATCTCAGCACACACAACCCATCAGCCCTGTGTGACACAAAATATTCATCACCACATCCAGTGAGCTCAGACGTACAGTAGATTGCAGTACTTGTGCAAAATATATATTTCCAAGTGGAGATTGGTGGAGAGCATCAAACATACAAACATCAATTTGAGGCCACAATGATATTATTTTGTACTTTGGGAATTCATAATTTGTGAGTTTTGTGCACCCAAAAACACTATGTGTGTTTTGTTTTACATCATATACACAAGTTTATTTGATTGGTCTATTTGGCTTAAATGTATGGAAATACACACATTTCTACCCATCAATCCCCTGCTCTCCATACATGCCTGCATCTATTACTCTAACACATAACGAGGCAGGCTAATGCTTGCACAAACTCTGGTTTAATTCTGCAATGGTCTACAGAGGTGAAAGCAAGATTAAATCAAGCTTCTACATGACTGAATTATTTCCTGGATCATTACCGTACGCCGGCAAGACACTGCATAATGTAGTCATGTGTTGTGCTATTTGTTTCATATGAACATTCCTGGGGTTAGCTGAAAAACCGCACAGTTATTATGTGGGGAATATCAAAGCCTGTGCGGCCACCAGGGCTGAAGTGGAGAGCGTGGGAGGTTTGTGACATACCCCGGATTTCTCTCCATCTGCCCACCGAAAACATGCATGGACTGTATTTGTGTGTTTGTGAGTGCAGCTTGTGTGCATGTCTGTGCGGCGAGGAGAGGGGAGCCATGCTGCGTTTAATGAGGTTGTTTGGCTGTTTTGCAGCGGACTTCCATCTCATTTCATTGAAACATCATTGGCACCCTCAGCCAAACTCCTCCACGAGGCACTATGAAATGTGTTTTATAGATACAGAATCTTAGAAATGCTGATAATCAAAATAAACAATCATCAGGGCATTGTTAAATCAAACTCTGGAATGTGCCAAGTTAAATCAAGTCTGGATACATTTGTGTGTCTTTTCAAGGTTTGGGTTTTTTTTGTTTGTATGTGCATCTGTGTGTTTTTGACACAGGAATGTGTGCCAGTGCCTGGTTTATTGGTGTTCACATCAGCCTGACCTCAGGGTGTAAAGGGCTGTTGCTTCACCGTCACTTCACGAGCTCAGGTTACACACCCCCCATCCACCCTCAGAGAAAGCAAAACTGAGGTGACCACTGCATGAAACAGTCCTGCTCTCTCACAAGCAAATGCATTAAATCTCCACAACACCACAAAACATTTGGCACCCATGGTGGATTGTTCTGTATGGGCATATATAAGTTCAAATAGATCCCAAATGCACTTGTTACAAGATACCAGAGTTGTGGACTTGAGTCACACGACTTGAACTCAAGTCAAACTCACACGTAACAGTACTTGGTACCTTCCATGAAGGCCAAAGACCTATATTATTACTCTAATGTTAAATGGCAACATTTAGTTTCGAGTCCTAAACAAGTCATTATGCAGTCTTCACTTTGAGTGTAGGACTTGAGACTTGGTTTGTGACTTGTCAGTCTTGCCTTGAGACTTGACTGCATA
Organism: Plectropomus leopardus; assembly: GCF_008729295.1. Taxonomy (NCBI): domain Eukaryota; kingdom Metazoa; phylum Chordata; class Actinopteri; order Perciformes; family Serranidae; genus Plectropomus; species Plectropomus leopardus. The sequence goes on along the minus strand of NC_056467.1, from coordinate 9,194,432 downwards.
TACATACTTTCAACTTGCAAAACAATGACTTGGTCCCAACTCTGCAATACTCCATTAATCCTTTCATATATATGCATGAACACAGACATGCATAAACTCCTTAGCTACATTTTTTAAGTAATACATTGATGGTTTTATAGTGGTGACCTTAGAAACAGATCTGGAACTGAGCTTGTAAGCTCACATCTGACCCCTGCCTTGTAACCACAGCATGAAAATATGTGCAATCACCTATAGGACATAGTGATACTTGACACTATAATAAATGCTATAAATGTGCGTGTCCTTGCGAGAGTGTGTGCAGTCCCCAAAAGTGCAGTTGTTAGAGAGATATCCTGTGGTGTGGGGTTTCAGCTCAATAATTTACATTGTTGCCCTTTGCAGGACTGTGAATGTGACTGACACCTAGTATATTACTCAGTATTTATGGGTCGGGTTTCTGAACTTCACCACGACACCGTCCTTGTCTGCTGAAGTCTCAAAAGATTCCCACAAGCTATTACAACCTACCCATTACTATGGCATTTAACCTCCTTTTGTGCACATTAGCATCGCAATAAGGTGATATGTGCACAGAGATGGGAACCTATGTGTGGGGGATAATGCATGACTCTAAAGGCATCATTCATCTTATTGTTTTTCACACTTTAGGAAGCAAATAGCCTCACATCTCATTTCTTATCTCTATGCAGCGAAGGACTAGCTGGTATCCATCCACTCTGTGCAAAGGGCAGCAGCTGAGGAAACTAGAAGACTGTACAGAAGCTAACTATTAATACATGGATTAATGGTGAACTTCTCGCCCATACAGCCTTGGGTACAGTACATTCATTGGTTAGAAGGTACAGAGAGAGCAAGGAAGAAGGAGTCAACCGTCTCCCCCTCTTTCATCATTCCCCCACTCCCTCCACACCGCCGCTACCCCAGAACCCACCTTCATTAAAACTCACTGGAGGGTTATGAATGGGGCTGTCTGGCCTGCCGCACGGCCTTGAGAGCCCAGCTGGTTCCTATTAAAGACTCTCACCGTGTGTGTGTGTGTGTGTGTGTGTGTGTTTGTGGGTGAGAAAGAGAAAGAGAGAGCACCCAGTCATCTGACACTGAGGGGTAACAGGTTCTGGTTAATCCCTGGCAGGTAGCTCTGATGAGACCCAGAATTCAGGTGCTGCCAGAGCAGAGCAGAGGTGGGGGGGGGGGGGGGGCTGCAGGTAAAGGAGAAATTATCTTCGTTTTCATGATGTCCATCTGAATCCCTAGGACCTTCAACTCCCTTTCTCCTCGGAATCTCATTATCATTATCCTCCACTGTCTTTTTATTTGCATCTTTTGCTGCTTCCCCCTCCTTCATCTCCCACTTACACCCCCAGCTTTACATCGTTTCCTTTCAGCTCTTCCTCTTTCACCTGCCTGCCCTTTTGTAATTTATAGTGATAAATAAAATTCTGTTGTCCTTCTTTTGGTCAGACATTATTTTCCTGGCCGTGATCCAAACACGAGGATGGGATATCGGGCCCCAAGCCAGACATTTTGGGCCCATTTTTATGAAAGTGTATAAATCTGAGTGAGCCATAGAAGGGAGGTATATATATGCTCCGTCCCATGGCCTTTTGTTCTCATGTTGGGCTCTTATTGCAGTAGCAGGGGGGTTGAGGGCTGAAATAAAACCTTACAAATGAAGAGGCCATGGTACGGTAGCTTCATCTAAACAGCGGTAGACTTGTCTGAGGCTTACTGGTCGATTTGTTAACAAGATTGATGGGAGGTACAAGAATACTATGATTATGGAACATAATTACAACATTAATCCATATAATCCTGTCATCTTTGAATTATATTCTTTCATAGCCTTTAATGCCATTAAGATAATCTTAATTGTGCATTAACAACATGTACACAAATGGAAACCATTGTGACCAGTAATAAAAGGGGAAAAATGACAGCATGGTGGTGATATTTGAGCCATTTGTGTATTGACAGGGTGTTTTGGGTGTCATATTCTAGATAGCTGTACATCACTGCACTCATGGTGACATAGCAGAGAAAGACATGAAAAGAGGACATGTCTTTATTTGCGATAGCATTTATTTGTTGGACAATATGGTTTAAATTGAGTGCACTCACACAATCCCTCCCCTCCTTCTCCCTACTTTGTATTCCCAGGCCAGAGTAAATCGCCTCACTTACGTCGAAGTTTACATTCTCATTGCCCTCCCAGCCGCCAGACCCCCAGCTCCCACCCCCTAAAAAACTGACCCCCCTCTCCCGTCAGTAACACCCTCATTCACAATAGCAACCTATACCCCCCGACCATCCTAAACTGCTGCACAGTGCAACACATGTGCTTCCAATTAGGCTTTCTTTTGTGAAGAAGTGAGGCTCCTCAGACCACCGCCTCCTTCTTGTATTCACACACCCCCACTTTTGTTCACATGGACACATGTATGACAAAACATTAGGAGCACCCTCTCAATGTTGTGTTACACACTTTCGCGCAATGCAAATTCATGTCCTCAGTCAGGTCGCTTCTTAAATGTCCTTTTTATTGACTCCTCCCATTAAATGTTTGAAGAGCCTTTATTGTTTAACATGGTTGTTGGTTGTTGATAAGGTGGGTGTAAGGTTATATGGTAGGTTACTGAGGAGGGAAGTGGGTGTACTCTACTATTTATTACAATGTTTTTTTGTTTGAGAGGTGGGTATATTGTAAACAGCCAGAAAAAGACTCAGGTATACTGAGTATACCCTCCACTACACACTGTCTAACTAGACAATGCAAATAATTACTCTTTAATTATGTTTGTTATGTTTATATCTAAGTCATTAGAGTTTGTCACTTAGTGTTTAAGTATCTGATTGTACTTAAATATCAAAAGTAATGTATGTAATTAAGTACTGAAAGAAAACCTACACATAAATGCTGGTAATAAAAAGGTAAGTGGAGCCTACATTACATTTCAACAAAAATGGGATCATTTTTAACAGCTTAAAGGATTTAAGGGACAAAATCCAGGTTTTCCTTCACTCCCATACCTTTATTTTTCCATCTGTCCCCTCCTCCTTTTCTTCTCTATTTTGTAATAAGTAACTATGATGCATAGAGGAAATGTAGTGGAGTAAATGTGTACATGTTTTTTTTTTCTTTTTTTAGGCAATGTTATGGGGTTAAAATAAAAATTTACAGAAATATATAAAAACCCTAGTAAAGTACAGATACTTACAAATAGTGCTTGTAGTGTAACAAAGGGTTATTACTTTGTTACAGTATGCCACTGACTGTGAGAGTCACACTATGGATGTTGAAAAATCCCCAACTGTGAGAAGTTTTGGTTGTGACCACTAGAGGAGCCCCTACGACACATGAACACCACAGTCTATTCAGTGACAGTCAAACTAGTGGATGGTGTACAAATCTGTAGCAGAGGAGCTTTTTATTTGTCACACTTCAGTGAAATCCTTGCAATCATCTTCCAACCACTAATGGTTAATGTGGTCTCTTCTTGCCCTCAAACAGACGATGAGTCTTGGAGGTCTTCCATCACACATCATTCAATATTAGATTGTACATCAACTTTAATAAAATAGGAGAACATGAGCACACACACATGTTAGTTCTTTGTTTACCAATGACTCACATAGCAGCATTGTTAAAGTGTAGTTGTTTTCTAGGCCGCTGCTGCGGCTTGTGATTGAAATTACTGTTGCCAAGGAAACGCTCTAATTTGGCTTCATTGTAGACATTGTGGTTTGAGCAACAGGTGCCTGTTATTTTTGGTTGCTTTGTGCTGTGTGTTTAAGTATCTTTGTCTGTGCATATGTGTGTGTGTGTGTGTGAGAGAGAGAGAGAGAGAGAGAGAGTTTGTGTGGTGATGTGTGTCCTAGCATGCTACCTTTGCATCTTCAGAGGGACAGAAATACACAGCCGCAAGCTGAGACAAGCAGGAGCAAATAAGGCTCTGCGGTTCGACGAGCTCGGCACCCATGGGATCCATAGCATTTGTTTACGAACCCCCCTTGAAGGTGTGAGATTTTTTTTTAAGTTCTTTAAACCTGTGTTCGTTTCACTCAAGCAAATCAGGCATGAGGGGGAAAAAAAACAGGTTACCAAAGTTGTTGTGTGCTCTGATCAACCGCCACTCAACTTGACCTTTGAATTTTTTACCAAGCTGTTGCATGAGCAGGTAGGCTGAGTAGATACAGACTGATTAGATCTCAGAAAATGGCAAACCTTAATCTGTGATATGAAACCGAGAGAGGTCTATGCTTGCATTAATTTAAATGACAGATGTTAAGACATCACGCATCTTAAGATGCAGCGTCTTCATGATCCAGCATCAACAGATTGTGAAATAAAGTAAATCATTTGAATTCCACAGATCTACAATTAATGTAGCCTAATGAATGTTGCCATTGCAGAGGCTGTTAAGCCTGCACAGAGCTTGAACACTTTTCCTTCAACTAGGTCATTATGGTAAATTTAGAAAGTAGATGTGCTGGTGATCTTCCTTGCAGAAATAACATTGGTTCTGTTATTGTCAAAATAACTGAATATGTTTGTTTTGGGGTCCATTTATAATCTGGAGAGAAATAGAGTGATAGTATATCTAACTAATCTAATTCAGTGGCAAAGAGTGTTGTATACATTTTCAACACTTTTGCACATTTCAATTCTTATTTGCAGATCATATTATACTATACTTAAAATATTGAGGTTTTTTTTAAGTTTCCTTTACATGAAGTTTAATATATTTAAACTTCACTAGCTTCATTAAGATTTTAATAAACATTGAGATGCAGTATTAAATGATGTTATTCAGACTTAAACTGATGAACATGGCTGAATAGGCAAGCTGCGTTTGTTTTTATATCACCTCTCTCACACAGAAGCAATTTAAAATACTTAACATAAGTTTAAGATATGCATTAGAACATTTTTACTAAAGGGACCTTTTTAGGAATACTTCACCCCCCAAATGTCTGTTTTTACAAAGTGAAAGGTACAAAGTAATTTTCTTGTCATTTTTCTTAAACATAGTTGAAGAAGAAAGGAAATTAAGGTGATCCTAATTCCTGCTATATCAATTACTTTTAAAGATTTAGTACAAAACTGGGACTCAGACGCAGAGAAAAGCACCAAACACCAAGAGCTGTTTATTACATCCAAATCTTTATTGAGGTGATCAGTGGACATACACATGTTGGTAGGCAGCAAAGTCAGAAAAATCCATTCAGGGAAATCACACAAGAAAGAAAGTCCATAAATCCAAGCAGAGTCAAAAACCAGGTAAGCAAACACAAGGAAAAGACTGGAGAGCACAAAAACATGACAGAAACAATGACAATCTGGCAATGAAGGAAACAGTGGACTTTAAATACACAATGGCTGATTACTAACTACACACAGGTGAATGAAACAAGACACAGGTGAAACACATGAGGCTATCAAAAAAGGCTGGCAAACTCAGGAAGTAAATGTGCCACCTAATACAATGAGAACACATTTCAAAATAAAACAGGAAGTGGACACAGCTACATGAACATAACTTTGACAGAATATCACATTACCCAACCTCGTGTTGTGTTGAATTTGTGAAAAAATCCCTATTTTTGTTTTGTGCACTAAGAATCCAAAATCAGGCAAAATTCTTGATAAATTGAAATAACAACAGCAAACTATAGCAAAACGTGTTTACAAACTCTCACACAACTCTAGCTGCAACTCATGGTCCTCTATGACTTTAATTCACCAAAAATTGTAACTGCTTTTGGACTCTTCACTCAATGAGGAGGCACGCTAGAAAAAAAGTTTCTTAAGTATTCAACATAACACGGGCTAAGTCTTTGATATACAGATAATCTATAGGGTGTGAAGTATTCCTTTAAGATGTGCTTTCTCTCAGCACATTAGAAAATCCTGCACAGTGCTGCCAAATGAATCTGACATAGACCCAACTCATCTTAGATGTACATGGACAGTGGCCCTAATAGTCGCTTGGAAAAGAGGCTAATGGCTCAACACTTCAAACACCCACAAAAGGAGACTGCAGAGAGTACCTGGGCAGAATTTCCACCACAGATCTGTCTACATGGTGCTGCACATTCTTAAAATTGCTCAGAGCTCATTAAATCATTCTTATAATAATAGGGTTGTACCAAATTATTCAACCATCAAACAGCAATTTAACCTTCTGGTAACAGTAGCAAACTCATAAACTAAAAGTAGCAGAGAGGCCCATACAGTGATGCTTAGAGCCAGAGAGCTGCTTTGAGTGCAATCCTGCCACACACACACGCGCACGCACACACACACACACACACACACACACACACACACACACACACACACACACACACACAGATGCACACCAGCATGTACTGTACACTCAGAAATTTACCACACTTTTGCTGGTTCTGTTACACATTCAAAGCATTTAGTAATAAATGTCCTGCAACCAGGAGGCTCTTTTGACCTTCGCCACTGTGTCCACCCACCACAGGCCCCAGGGAGCCCACCTCCCTCTGACTTACTCCTGCCTGGCTGATCTATGTCTAAGAGCGATAGAGAGAGAGAAGGAGAAAAAGAAAGAGCAGAAAAAAAAAGACTTCTCTTACCCTCTGACCTCTCTCCAGGCCTGAGCAGGGAGTGGGGTTGAGCCCACCACGCCACATGAGGCCCCGCTGCATGGTGTTTTCCTCCTCTGTTATTCCAACTCTCTGGTTACAGTCCTAAACCCAAGGGGGTCTTTAACGGGGGCCTTGGGATCACAGGCCTGACTGTTAACAGCTCCAAGGTGAAAGGCCTCGGACGCTGCCCTAAGCCCTCCATGTTACAAACTCCCTTGGCTTAGTAAATTCCTTAGAGAATTCAGCCTGATCCTTTGGGTTCTCTTGTACACTATCTAGTTAGTGCCAGTGGTGTTATATTACTGCTTGAGCACATTGTAAAACTGGCATTTGTAGCAATTATTTTACAGTATAGCCACCAATCTATTGTTAATTCAGTATCTTTATGTCACTGATGATTAACATTGACCTGTCTGAAGGGTCTCATCAGCAGTGTTTACTTGATTCTGACACGTCATCTGAGTCACTTGATCACCAACAATATTTTTTTCACTCAGAATGATGGATTGCAGAAGAGAAAGTGAACTTCAAATCATTCAAATATATGCATGCTTGTCAACGAAGCATTCGACTTTTGTTTCAGCCCACCTCTTGACCCGACAATTTATCTTTTTGACAGTGTCAGCTCACAGAAATTTTCCATTATCTCTCTAACCATTATCTGCTTATGTACCACATTTAAACCCGTCAAAATCAATCCAAACATGGTAATTGATGTGTGATCCGTTGTGAGCCTGAAGACCCTCTGCTCTTTTTGTAAAAATTACACTTGTCATTTTCTATCTGAGGACATGCCTCTCAATATAACAGTTGTTCTTTTCCCACAGGTGTGATTTGTCTCCTCTGTCATTTCCATTTGACTCCCCAACCCCCTCAGTTTATCATATTACCCTTAAAGAGTTGCCCTGAATATTGAAAAATAAAAAAAATAAGATAAGACAAACAAGAAAACATCTAAAGTGTAATTTGAATCATCTTAGCCAAGGTAAACAGGCTAAATACAATGCTAAAGCTCATCTTTGAATACCATAGTATTCACGATTATTTTCTAATTATTCACTATTATTATCTGAGTATTCACTATTATTATTTTAGTATTCACTACTATTATCTGAGTAAGATGAATAAGATTTGTTTTGTTTTTGTTTTTTGTATTTAGTCATTATTTAATTATTCTTGTTGTACCTAATTTTGTATGGATTTTATTGAGTTATTTATTTATCTGTCTATATATTATGACTCTTAACACTGTACGACTTAGACATCACAGGTCATCTTAAGCCAGCCGGGGTAGGGAGGGAAGGGAAGGGTGAACTTCCTTTCTGGAGTTTCAATACCCACAAAATTTGTAAAATATATGGACACATATGGATGAGGTGTGGCTATGTATGTATGATTTATTATTATACTCTGCACAGAAACTAAATAAAACTTTGATCACAAAAAAAGAAAATCCCAGTATACCTCACATCAACGGTTAAATATGCCCTCATTAATTTTGCTACCATAAGCAACAATCGTTTTTTTCCATTCTTTTTTTTTTTTTTTTTTTTTACATGCACTCAGTTTGACTCGACCTGTGCAAAAAGGCATTGACAGATGGTTACATTGTAGTAATAATTGCACTGTTGTGTCTGGCCTTGCTGAGGATTTCCTCTGGGAAGTGTCTGGCTGCAACTGTGATGATGCTCCATTGAAACTGGGTTGAGGTCCTTCGTTTCACAGCTCAACAGGCTGCTTTAGGTGAACAGCAGGATGACCATCTTCCCTCAGACACAATTATATACAGGTTTGCGCACACACACGTGCAGAGAAAAAGGCTAGTTGGACTAGTGATGTCCCATGTGTGCGGCTTCTTTTCAAACTTGCAAAAGCAGGATGTTTTATACAATTTACTGGTGGTCTTTCTAATCCACATCTAAACTCTTGTTGTCTTCAGCCTCAACTACCTGGCCCGAGCCGAACTCTATCCTGGGCTACCAGGGCACTACAGAGACAACACAAATTCTAATTTTAATGCAACAGACAATTGTTTTGCCTTTATATACAGTACTTGAACAACAAGCTGACTCCTCTAAATGACTGTTTATTCCCAACAATGGAGTCTTGAATCGTCATGCACTTCGGTCTTGTTTTGCGACTGCTTGCTTGTGTCTCCTATGACCCTTGACGTTCTGCTATCTCAGTCACGCATACACATCACACCTACACTGGTTATCCAGCAGCCTTGCTCCCCTATTGTCTCCCATCCCTGCAGTCATGACCCAGAACGCCCCACTGCAGGGGTCTGTTCCTATTTATAATGAGGGGGGTTTCCTCCTCTTGTATTGTTGCTTTTTGCCAGCACTTCCTCCTTTCATTCACTGACCTCTTCTCTACTTCCTGTTTGTGCGGCAGACCAGTGGTCATCCTAAGGGTAGTTTGGTAAATCCTCTTAATTACTGCGGGTAAAAGGGTGTGGTTGAGACAGTATAGAGTGCAGGAAACTGGAGTCATGTCTGGATCCCCCTATGATGTGTCCAAATATGGTAACAATATCCTGTTGGACCAACTTGGTATTTTGTTACCTCTTTAACACAATACGTTTGCCAGTAGATTGTGCTGTATTCTTAAGCTCTTTGTGTTACATGAGGCTTTAACAATTTTATTTACAGTTCCTAAATTTTGTGACATCTCCTCAGTATTTTCACAAAAAACTAAATTTAAACTAAACACGTAAATCAGTTATGTCAGTGATGTCAGTGATGTTGGCGTCATACCCTGATGCAAAGAGGCACCTTGTGCGTCCGTATGATACACACCAGGTGACATCATGTCAAAATTCGAACTTTCGCCATTCACTTCCTGTGTGAAATTTAAGGCAAACCATGATGTTCTTTCTAAGCCATGTGCATTCGTTACCTAAATGTAAGGAAGTAAACCTCAAAACAAAATGATTCCCAACATTGTTAGCTAATTCAAAAAAGATTGTAAGAAGCAGAAACTGTACATTTTCTGACACACAATGCCTATAACAAGTGTAAATTGACACAAAATCCCAAAACCGATGCAGGAAGGTACCCAGGGCGTCATGTTTGGGTGTGTAGGTCCACTGATAAAGCAGCAGTATTTGACAAGTTGGGATGAGAACATGTTGACTATTTAGTCTTCTGACCGTAAGTTTTGTCATTCAGCTTTCAAAGGGTTAAAATGCCCAATTTAGAAATGTAAAGTCCTCTTTTCACAACATTATTAATGTTTTATGGCAAACTCAAAAACAGCAGCGACAAATACTGAAACTAGCTTTTTTATAAGCATTGCTTATATTATCCATATGAAATTATCTTTCCACATTCTCACTTTGACTAACTTTTCTGTAACTTTTCCCTGCCACCAAGGACCCATTATTTATCAATTTATGAAGATCCAGGCTGGTGGTGTGCAGTCGCCTCTGATTGCAGAACAATCTGTGAGTTCCACTTCAGATCTCATGTCCCAAGAGAGACCTTTTTATAGTTTAACAGGAACCAACCCTCCCATGTGGCTTCTACTCATCTGTGTGAATGACATAGTTTTCTTCATAATTCATCTCTGTTATTTTCTCCTCTGTTTCATGTTCCTCACGCAAAGTAATCAGCAGTCATAAGGGAGGAGTGAGAATATTTCTTTGTGGTGATGGTGGGGCGAAGGGTTAAGAACTGGAACACAATGATACTTTACAGCTTAAACTCTAAATTACAATCACATGCATACACAGTCTTGCCAGTTTTGTGCCAGTCTTTTGTTATTCAGAGACCATGGCCTCAAGTGTTTAGATGAGCAATTGAACATAAACAATACAGTTGACACTGCAATTCAGTATCAAACAATCTCCAGCACAACAATGAGTTCAAGTGTGGGCAATACAAGTGAATGGCTGACCATTGATGCATACTTCACTTTGTTGCCCAGTCGATGTTAAAACTATGGCAGGAAATGATGTAAATGGTGACCTGGAGAGGCAAAAACATTGTATAAAGGGAGTCTCATGAGAGTCTGGCTGACAATGGATCAAAATGAGACAAGGAACAATGGAGCACAAGTTACTGACAACATTCACAGCCTCCACCAGATGCTAGTGTGAGAAAAAAAAACCCTGTAGTTTGATTATTTGGACCTTTGAGCTGTTGGAGCCAAGGCTACAGCCCACCTGGATGTTACAAAGCCTCATCATACAGAGATGGGAGGCTAAACCCCAACTCTTGGGCTCTTATCTCATTCCGACATCTGTTTGCACTAGGTCTTCCAGATGTTTCCTGCTTGGCTTCTGCTGGTTCTTAGCAGGGCCAAGGGCCTGCGCACTTGCCTGTCCTCCCCGCCTAGTGTTGGTGCTAGACCTTTGGGTCCCATCAAATGTGTTTACCTAAGGCCCCACACTGATAGTAACTTGGCGACAAGGCTAAATCATATTCCAAATGTCATCATCTGTGGGAGAGGCAAGTTATTTTTGATACAGGGCAAGTGCTTTGGCCTTCAGGAGGCGCAAATGGGAGGATTTTTCTCTAAGTACGTTGTTATCCAAAGGACATTATGTAACTGTACTCTTTCTATCTGCTGCGGTAAGGCACAGTTAAAATACTCAATCAAATGTTATAATCACCCAACTGCAGTTTAGTCAATCAGGCCTACGTGACTCCATTCACTGCTTACTTCAGAACCTAATAATGTCCTTTGTTTTGTTTAAGAGACAGTTTGGATGACGGCCAAAGTCACCTTCCCGTGAAATGCATTTTCAGACTGATATGTGAACAATAACTCCATCATTACTTACAATATATGGTGTAATATTTGATAAACATTCAAGAGTTGAGACACGTACACAACCCATGATTCGGTGCAGCATGTCCTCAGCATTTTTGTTAGATGAGTGTAGAAACTGGGCATGGTGCATCGATCAAGAACAGTGAGTCATTCAGTGTCAAAAGCCAGTTCAGAATTCTGATTATGAATATAGATATATGAGTAGATGTGTTAAAATGTGTAAAATAAATATTTTTATATTGAAAATGTATCACACTAGATCCCAAACAACAGATAGAAAAAGTGGCAACCAGCTAGCTTAATTTGGCAGATATTTCTGGATATTAATTTCTGAAGTAGGTGGAGACCAAAAACAAAGCTAAAAGTAGACTGAATAATGGATTTACATTCAACAGGTGGCCAAAAACACAATTCAAAATGCATGTTAATGTTGCTCTGTGGATGAGTAAGTTTGTATATTTAAGAGACACAAGTTTGGCCGTACTGTGTTTCCACCCACATTGCCCATTGTGCAATGTGTCAACACATGGTTGTTAGTCTGTGTATTGTTGTGCCAAGCCTCACAAACAACACGATTTAATCTGAGCAAAATGTGATCACCATGTGTGGGATAATTTGGTGTATTAGACATAGTTTGTGACAACAAACTATAAAACAATGAACATTCAACTTGTCTAAGGCCAAATAGTGAGTATTTATAGTTTTCTTTTAATCAACCCACCTACCTTATCTTGTCATTTATTTGTGATAAATGAATAGCGGCCTAAATTCAAGAGCTGGAAGTAAATGTGGTTTCGACATATTTTGGCTACTTTTCTTACTGAAACAATATGCCAAGAATCTGAATAATTCATGACAACTGACTTGATAAACAAAGTTAGAACTGGACTTTGAATGAATCTAAAAGATAAATGTTCCAACTGTGAAAGCAAATGTTAGGTTCGCCCATTATCAATTTTGGGCTTCCATGCGGGTCATGTAAGCACCACTGACATTTCATAGCACTTAAAGGCATCCAGCGAATATTATCTTTCACCCATGCAGTAAGCCTATAGTGGCTTTATTGGTCCCTCACTTTGGTAGTCTAAAACATAAATTTCATTGATCGTTATTTTATGCCCAATGTTATAGAGTTAGTCATGGATTAATAAGTTGTATCTCCACCCTAAACCTTGGGATCACTACTTATGGTAAATCAGTTAACTGTTTAGAGAGTTCCCTGAGATTGTCCAAGGCTTTGATCTTCTATGTGAGCGGCAAAACGAGATCTACAAGGTCTGTATCTAAGCGATGCAGGGATTAGTGCTTTACTGCAGCTTGATTATAGTTGGAGACAGTCTCTTACAAGATGCTGAGTTACTCTATCACTTCTGACAGCAGTGGAGACTGCTTGCCTATCGTCTGTCTCATCCTCTTCTTCATGATATACTTCATCCAATTCTCCATCCAACCCTCCTCCCTGCTAAGGCAACCTTTATCTCACCCTAACCTTAACCCCATTCCTCCTGCATCCCTCTTTTCTCTATCTCCCTGTTACCTAAACCAAGATTGGTGAAGTGCAGGAACAAAAAACAATCAAGTTGGACACTTAACACAATGCTAAATCATCACTTTTAATACCTAGATATGTAACTAATTAAATTTGATTAGGATTTTATCAGATTTTAATTGTAGGTTATTTAGTTGCCAAGAGAACAAACAAGTAATCTCAGAGATCCCCACACCCCATTACAACACATTTAACTTGTTCTAAGTTCAAAATAACATCTGCTGGAAAGCATGGCACAAGATGTTTGTTACGCTGGGCTGCAGCGCTGCAGCGCTGCAACGCTGCGGCGTAGCAAGGTGTGGTGAAGTCTTAAGATGAGAAGCCGTAGCACATCCTGAAATGAGTGAAGCTTACAGACAGATCGCGGAGACATTGTTTTATGGTTTGGCAAATGCATAAGTGCCACTTCTCGTCACCCACACACACAAACATACCCAGAACCCTACATCACCTCAGAGACACAGTGGTTCATGATGTGGTGGTTCGAAACGATTACAGTGAAAATAAATAAAAGGTTATTTGCCATTTTCCAGAGAGAAGACATTAGCAGATGACCATCTTGGCATTTTGGGTTTTTCACAGGAAAGCTGCTGTTATATCATTGCTTGTTCTTTTGAAACCATTTCTAGAGAAAAGAAACAACAATGTTTCACCACTTGGAAATGTTCTGACAAAGTCAATACATATGACAAACAGAGACGTATCCTTTACATACAAGAGTGTCTGCCAGTACAATGCAACCAATATATGAGACACATAGTATGGATGTAGCAAAGGAAATTGTAGCCTTTCTAAAGCCCGCTATGTCAATCTGTTATAAATTTTGAGCTATTTCTAGTGAGCATCTATTCCTGGTGAGTTACTGTACTCACACCACTGGCACTGATATACACCGGTTTTCAGGCAATGGGATCTATTTAATATCCTCCTACGTTTCATTTGAATTATAAGGATCAGAGCATATTTATAGGATGTACTGCCAGAATGTGTGATTCTTTCCAGACCGTTTGGCACGAAGCTTTGCAGAGTGCCCTGCAGATGGTTCTTTTATTCACCTTATCTGCCTTTTTTTCCTGTCTCCCTCTTTTTCTCTCATTTTTCTTTCATAAAATACTCCGGCTCAGTCTTTTTTGGAGAACGAAAGAGGAAATCCATCAGATCTGCAGTGGTGCACCGTACCTCTTGGCTCATAAATTGTACATGCCTCAAAGTAGCAGGAAGTACAGGCCTAATAGGGTGTATCCTCCAGGTTTCCTGTTAGGTTAACCCATTGGGTCTGGGGTATTCTACCCTGCCATTGGATCATAAGACACGACCCCCTCTTGCCTCAACACTCAGAATGAATGAGCTCATAATGCAGTCAAGCTGCAAAGTCACAACTGAACAAGTTTTGTTTTTTTTCTACTGTATTGTAATATATTTTTGCTCAGTGCTTTTTACAGAAACATAAGCCACCAAACCAAGCTATTTAACCATTTGAAACCTGAAACCCTTGAAACTGCTTGATTTCTTTCAAAACATGGGAGAAAGAGACAAAACGTAGCAAGAGATAGAAAAGCACAAATAAATTAGCAAAAAAAAGAAAGAAAAAAAGTACTTAAAAATCACAATTATCCTGTAAATAAATTCTAATTCTAAATATGTTATTATGATAATTATAAACATAGTTTTCCTTGCTTAGAAAAACAGGTTTCATATCAAGTTGCTCATTGACTTTTTCCCCCCATGCTTTTTGAAAAAAAGTGCAACAATTTGCCACGAGTTAAAAGGTTTAAATACTTGTGAAAGGCATCTGGAAGCAACACAAGAAAGTGATGTTTCTCCAGGTTTCAAAGGGTTAATGTTGTGGTTGTTATTGTTGCCAGCAGCAAGTTGATCTGCATTTTGGATTGTTAGAGTCGTACTCCAAGCTGGCCATGCTCGTACCGATAATTCCTTGTTGCATGGTAAAGAATGATGGAGAAATCACAGTTATTGAATTTCCATACCATTATCGGGATCATTCAGACACAAACATGAAGACACTTTTTCTCTACTTGATTCAATTCCCAGCTCCTCCTTTGTCTCCAGGGGATGAAGTGTGACTGGCATTGAAAGGGTTAGATCTGAGTACAGGAAACTCGAGCCCAGAGCATAAGACAGAGAAAGAGAGAGATGATCAGGTGCCCCATCTGGATCCAATCCCACCTGGGCCCAGATAAAAATAGAGGCTGTGTGATAGGCGCACCAGTCCTACTTCTTCTAAGATGTAAAGGGGGGGGGGGGGGGGGGGGGCTGTGTGGGTCCAAGTTTGTCATTGATGCTGACCCACAGTCACCTCTTCATTTTCAAAGAATATATTTTGATTTTTTGATTTTGTACAAGACTGCCCCCATGAAAAAAAAAATGTTTTACTGAGGCTGTAGGCTTTTTCCCTGCCTCCCCCCTTAGTTTTCTCACACTTCATCTCTGTCCTATGGATGGGTTGCAGGTGTTTGGAAAAGAGCACTCCAATTTCTCAGCAGCCGTTGCAGTTGGGTTCGGGTTGGTAAGGATTGGCCACGGTTTCATTGCTGAATTGAGTTAGGCTCTTGAACTGTGGGGGTCATCCCCCTTGCGCCTCTTTTCACAGATAAAATGCTCAGATAGAACATGTTGAAAGGATATGTCTCCAATTTGGCTCGTGCCACCCTTATCCCTCTCAGCTCCCCCCATCATCTTTCTTCCTATCTCTCTCCCTCTGTCTGCCTCCCTGTCTGCTTCGGTGCATGTGTCAGACAACTGATTAATTCCCTAGAGGAGGGAGGGTGGGTAGGGGGTGGAAGAGAAAGTGGGGGACACAAGAGGTGAATTGATAAATCATCTCTTTATTCATCCACAGGTAAATAAAAAAAACATGGCCGTGCTCAGAAATACATAGATCTACTCTGTGACACCCGCAGATGCTCTGCATTAATGTCTTCCTGGCCTGTTGTAATTTATAAACTGCTTTTACATGCAGACCCCAGGGATGACTCTTATCTCTGCTGCACTCATATGCATGTGTCTAGTTGCTCCCAGAAGGACTGCATGTGTTGAGAGTATCATCTCATTCTAACACATATTTGTAGTTGATATAAATAATTTGGTACATGCTGCAAGCCTATAGCAACAAAGAACTCAAGTCAGACATTGGCTGGATAGTAAAACAATCTTGCATTGTTCAAGCCTTTGAAAACTGAGCAAATTGGCTTGATTGCTTTCAAAAACATGGGAAGAACGCAAGGAGCAACAAAAGAAGAAATTTCCAAAATATTAGCAAGAAATGAGTAAAGAAAAAACAATTATGTGAAAATTAGTAAATAAATATATGAATAAGAAATACTCCTGTTTAAATATGCTATTATGATAATTATATATAGTATAGTTTCCTTTAGCTTTTTTCCTTTCCTGACACAATATTTCCTTATGTTCTTAAAAAAAAAATATAATAGTTTTCTGAATCTACTAATTTCTTATAATTTGTAGATCATTTCTCCCAGAGTTGCACATTGGCCTTTTCCCATGTTTTTTGTTTTTGTTTTTTTTTAAAGAAATTTTACCAGTATGCTCAAGTTTCACAGGGTTAAATACTTGTAAAAGGCTCCTGAGAGCCACACAAGAAAAGTAATATTGTCGCTTCAGGTTTCTTAGGGTTTAACCTATCAAAATAGCAGGAGCATGAGATTAATCAGATGAAGATAATTTACAATCACATTCTCCCTGTAAAGCAAAGCTCTTTGTCAGCACTATCATTGTTTTGACATACATATGTGACTAAGCCCGTCTGATGTCATCTAATCATGATGAAAAACAAACTATGGATGTATTTATAATTGCTCACACAGGTTCAGACCCCCCCCCTTTACAACTGCTATCAACACATTGATTATTATTCATCACACTTTTGTAAACATTAAGGCGTTGCTGTAATGTATGCATTTCATGTGCATTTCTTCCTGTAAACGTTGTTCTAATTATATTTAACAAGGTATGAAATATGCAACAAGGTGAGAATGGTGTTATGGCTGCTCATTGAGAAGCCTGAGGTGGTTGTGAATTTTTGTTACCAGCAATGCTATTTATTTCCACAGCCTGCTCCTTTCTCTCACACTCTGGATTTTTCCTTTCCCTCTATTACTCTCTCAGTTCAGTTCAATTCAATTCAATTCAATTCAATTCAATTCAATTCAATTCAATTCAATTCAATTCAATTCAATTCAATTCAGTTCAATTCAGTTCAATTCAATTCCATTTATCCACCCATCTATTGTTGTCCGCTTATCCGGGACAGAGTCGCAGGGGCAGCAGGCTGAGCAAGACAAGCTTTCCCCAGCAATGCTTTCCAGCTCATCCTGGGGGACTCCTACCTTCAATGCAATGCAATTCAAATAAATAGCCTTATTAGCATGAACAAAAATATGTTATTACCAAACAAGCTCACAAAACAAAACAAGACAAAAAATGATAATTTACACATATTACAAACATTAATTCATTACATATATTATATTTACAGCTTCATCTATCTCTCTCTATGTATTTATATAGAGATATATCTCTCTCACTACACATGCATACACACACACTCAAACATGCATGCACACATGCATGATTCATGTCAACCTGGTGTACTCGCCTGACAAGATGGCAAAGTCTTGTTTTCAGTGTTGGCCTTAAAGTAATTATTTTCATTAAATAGCAATGATTGAATTAGATTACAAATTGAGACTCAGTTTTAACATCAGAGTTATAAATGTCAGTAGCACTTTGTTTCATTAACATTAAATTTGGAGAGACTGGTCCAGACTTAGTAGCTATTAGTGGATGAGCTGGCAGCCATCATCTGCCAAAAGAGTAGAAATAGGTCTTCTGATCCTAAGATGTCCTAGGTCTCTGCTCAGTCATAGATTGTATAAAATGCTGGATGTAGTCACTGTGATGTCACCCATTGGTTTGTGGTCTCCCGTTTTAAAGCATCAAGTTTGGCATTTTGGCTGTCTTGGCTGATTTGCAGAAGAAGAAAAAATAAAATAATGTGAAGGAGAGAGATGCAGGCAGCGGAGATCTGTGGTGTTGCCCCTCCTCCCCCTGATATTTCCCCTGCCCCTAATCCTGTGCTCTCATTGGCATTCAGTCCTCGCTGCTGTCATCACTATTAAAAACAAAATTCATACTACAGGATTTGGACTCACAGACAGATCCAGACATTTAACCTGCTAGATCTCTTGGGCATCAGCAATTGGCACATTGGCAAATTTGTCAGATCATGTCTGAAAATTCACACAGCAATTGCTGTTCATGGGAACAAGTGCAGATTTGCCTCTGGTCTAGGGCTTTTGTCAGCAATCTCTGAAAATGTTATAACCCAGATGAGCTTAACTTTTTGCTACCAGTTCAATGTTGGCTCTGGTCCATTTAGGTTAAAAAAATAGAAACAGACTGAATCCAAACCAAAATACTTCAGAGATGAAAGTTATAATTTAGTGTCCATCATGCATAGCAGCTGCTGTTATTGTTGTTGAGGGGTCTGTCGGTATAAAACAACTTCTTTTAAGGGTGAAGGGATGATTGCTTTGGGACACTGTGTTTATACAAGCAATGTACCATGATGATGAAGTTAGTTAGTGAATATGCAGCTCTTTGAAATTTTATATTCCCATAATAAGTGTTTAGCATTTGACCAAATAAGTAGAGAAAATAGAAAAAAGGCACTATCAGTAAAGCACAATGGGCCAAAAATTACTTTATATTATGTTTTGTTTTATGAAATAATTCTCCTCCTTAGTATGCATATAACAGTCAGTGCCAGTGAGTTTTTATCAGTCAGGTAAGTTCAATCAAACAAAAGATGTCTTGGTGTGTGTGTCTGTGTGTGTGTGTGTCTGTGTTTTCCACAGAGCAGTTGGTTAGAGGAGGATTGCAGTGCCAGGCTGTCACAGCACTGATATTGTAGCTCAAGCTGGTTGAAGGCATTCTGCTTTGCGGGTGCAGCAAAAAAAAAAAAAAAAAAAATTCTGGGGTGGAGTTTCTGATGAAGGTGGTTTCCTGTATTTGCTTCTTTTAGCAAAGAAGCATGTGTTTGTGTGTTAGTGAGAGAGAGAGAGAGAGAGAGAGCTATTGGGGTGAGCACTTCCAGCTAAACAAAAAGTAGAGAGGAGTGACAAAACAGCAATTGGTCATTCTGTGTGTGTGTGTGTGTGTGTGTGTGTGTGTGTGTGTGTGTGTGTGTGTGTGTGTGTGTGTGTGTGCTGATATGCATGTGTGGCCACTCCACTTCTAATGCACCGTGTTTACAACTGTAGAGCAAGTTGCTAATGGTTGCCTGGCCAATGACCCTCAAAACAGACTGCCTCCCCCCGTCTCCTCCTGCTCAGCAAGCCTTATCTCTCCTGCCACTGCCGCCCACCCATTCTCATCTGCTGACTGGGAGGGGTGCCTGAGTGTTCAGAAACTGAAAGTGCTGCTGCTTTGGTTACTTTGCACACCCAATGATTTCAACTTTAGGAATTTTAAGAAGAGTAATTCCATACTCCCCTGCTGTGCATGTAATTATTTTTATTTTTTTTATTAACATTTTAGTTTTACAATATTTACACCATCAAGGTACTCTTCAGACAAACTATCGATCTTTTGATCAAAACAGGAAATCAGTAGCAGTAATCTGTTCTCGAAATTTGGCAACATAAATTTAGCTCTACTTCAGCACAGTAGAGCAAATTCATTCAACCTAATGACGGCAACTCATATAAAAAATGGTTTACTTAACTCCACAAACGTCACAAATTGGTTTTGCAATCATATACTGCTGAATGATAACTGAGATTGAACAGCAAACTGTAGAAGAAATCACAGAATGTCAGAGGTTTTGCTGTACTGTTTGCTTGCCTGTTAGTAAATCATCTGAGAAATATTTAATACAGTGTAACACTATCATAAGAATAATAACTAAGTCAAATAGTCTAATATTTTATTTACTTTACCAATACTAAAACTGTAATTAGTTCTAATTAATCAATTTATGCACATTTTAATTTTGTAACTGTCCAACTGTGATTAAAAATGTTAAATTTAAAGTTTATATCCCCCTCCAGACACATTTTAAAGTATATACTTATACTAATAATATTAATATTTTATTAAATATGCTTTCCCACATAATAGCTTAAAAGAGGGAGGTAAAAAGGGCCGGAGGCAGATCTACTCTTTTCTTGCTCGTTGGGAAATTGTGGATCATCCACAAAAATGTTGTTTGTAATTAATTCACTGTCATGAATTGGGCCATGAGAGGATACACAGAAAATACTTGTGTTATTTAACCATAAAAATAAAAGATTGATATATAAGAAAACTTGTGAGAGAGATCAGATGCAAGTGCTGTTGTTAGTGTAAGGCTGCCTTCTTCCAGCCTTAACTTAAAAGGTTAAATTACCTGAGGGCAGTGGGCAACATAAAAAAATAAAAATAAAAATAACATAAAAAAAACCCCAGGGAACATCTTCTCAGTTTCTCTTTGATTTTTTAATGATTGCCTTACAACACGACAACTTCACAGAACACATAGAGCCTCTCTTAATATATCCCTGAGAAAGGCCATGAGAAAATAAAATTATCTACCAAATAAAATAAAACTCAACAAATAAATCTCATCTTACATTAGGTTTTGGTTTTGTTTGACCCCCAAAGCGGAGACTGACGTGGGCAGGTATGTATAAAAAGAGTTTATTGTGCACAAGAAAAAATAAAGGAGCAGGCAGTGGAGGCAGGGAGCCGGCTGAGTCGTAGAATCATTTCCAGCAAAGCCTAAGCACATGGAAAAACTCAGGCACTGAAAACACTCAGGCTGGCGAAACAGCAAGGCACACAGGAGCACCTGAGCACACACACACACACACACATGCACACACACACACACACACTGGAAAGGACAAAAACAAAACCACAAGCAAACAAGAAACATTGCAAAACTGGCAGCTTAAATACCACCAAAAAAAGCCACTTAAAAACAAATCACTGAAGGAACACTGAAAGTACAGAGAGCTCTACCAAAAATACAAATTATCTGGCAGAATAGTGGAGTGAAGACAAGGCTTATATAGGCAGGTTGATGAGCTGAGTGGACACAGGTGTGCTGGAGGAGACAGCCACACCCCCTGCCACACACACATGCCCTGTAGGATAAAGAGACAAGAGAGGGAAGGGGGAAGGAGAGAGAGAGAGAGAACACATACAAAAACATACAACAAAACCAAAACCAAAGCAGAATTATCACAAATGAAATCAGATTAGATTCAACATTATTGTAACTGCACACATCAAGTACCAGTAAATTGTATTTTCAGTTCAGCATCCAACCAGATGTTAACAATAGACAAAGTGCATCTTAAGATAAATGAATGAATGTTATAAACAAATATGTATTGGTAGTACAAAATAAACAAAACATATAGAGTACAAATTAAGGCAGCTTTGATATATCGGTAATGGTAGCTATAATATTGACAGAAACTAATGAATAGTATGATCAGTACAATACATATGCCATGCAATTATTGAAAGCTATTAGTTATGTAACATGCAGACTCTAAAAGAGGACCTTGTGTTCGGTGGAATATGGTCAGAGTTGAATGCAATCTGTTAAAGAGAAATCAATAAGCGGTATAAACAGTAATAACAATAGTAATAATAATACAGAAGGTAATGGGCCCCAGTATCAGCACCACTGGTCATGCACCAGCAGTCTGAGGTAATCAGCGTATTATGGACTGAAAACAGACCAGCCATATTTTTAGCCATTTTTTGATTTTGTGCAGCCTTTAACTGTATTTATTAGAATGGATTCAAATATATTTATACCCCATAACACATCATGACATTCTCTGACAGCCAATAACTGGACTTTAATAAGTCAAATGAAATGAAGTGCTCTGAGAAAAAGTCACTTCTTTCTGGAAACAGAATGCATGCAGAAATGTAAGCATGAGGTCCACATGTTGCGTAGGCACGCTGAGTTGTTAATGTTATGCAGTTGTCCGATGAGTCATTTGAAAAGGATGACTACAGTTTAACTTTGGAAACAGGAACAGACATAAACAAAACTTTGACGACAGGAAAACATAGATGTTAATCTAATTTTGTTGCAGTCGCTCCAAGATCACGATAAACATGATTTTTTTTTCTCCCCTAATTTCTAGAGCAGTGTCACTTTTGCCAGTCACTCTGCTCTGCTTTGTTTCAATTTGTTATCACCTGACAGACAGTCCCCTCTCACTACACGTCAGCTGTCCTCTGACTCAAGACTCTGCGCTGATTCCCTGACCACAAATTTGCCTTTGGGTATCTCTTCCTCCCTCTGTCCATCTCTCTCTCTGTGTCTCTCTGCTGGGTTAGTAACTGCAGGGGGAGATGGTGAGAACAGTGGGCTGTAGCCTTTCCCAGCCACAGCCCAGAAGATTGCTGTGGAGCGAGGAGCCCACCTCTCGCCTCAGCCCCTGGCCCCCCGGCCCCCAGTGATGTGGGAAAAGCCTGGGAGGGTGTCCCACAGAGCATGCTTAGGCAGTCGTCCCAGGCTCCAAACCTATCACTCCAGCCCTGTCAGTGGCAGCAGCAGCAGCAGCAGTCAGGCCCAGGCCGAGCTCGTTAAACTTAGCCTGCCTCACGAGTTGTTTTCTTTGCTGTGTTGTTTCACCTTGCCTCTGCCCAAACAGAAAGTGCCACACAAGTTGCAGTGGGAGTCAGTGAGGGTGAAATATGCCATTGAGTCGTGACTTCTTGTTACCACTTAAAAAGATCTGTGTAAACATCTGTTTGGTTTGCCTAGAAGAGTCACGAGAGGGCTATTGATTGACGTAGCTTTGACGGTCGCAGCTTTGAATCTCAGGTTTCTGCTTTTTTTTTGTTTTAAATCTTGGCAATATTATTTCATTTTGTTTTCACTCTTTTTTACTGCCTCTGCAATGAGTGACTGTTAAAGCATTTGTAACTACTTTAATGACTCGTATCCAGCTGCATGGCTAAAATGTAAGAATTACACAATGTCCATGTGGAGCAAGAGGGCCTGCACGATGGCTTGATGAGTAATCTCTGGCTAGTCCCCATGTGTTAAACTGATAAAGAGCAGGAGGATCTGTACAGTATCAAAGCCTATAGCAAGCCAGACACACGCTTACGCGCACAGATAAAACAACTTTGCACCTCTGCAGAGGATAAGAGTGCCAAAACATGAGGAAAACAGGAAAAAAAGAGGTCATTGACCTTCACTAAGGCTTAGAGAGCATTATCATTCTAAGATCCTTGCATGTCTCCAGCTGAGGATCTTGCCATGGGAATGTGTATTGTTCCACCTCCTTCACAATGATTTCATGTGAGAAGCTCAAGCAGAGCAAAACTGCACTGAAACTCCATGTTTCACAAAATACACAAAGAGACATAAATCATCACTGCTTTATGTTCACATGCATGTCTCTCGGCTGAGAGTTTTAAAGTCTTCCAGTCAGCCTGCTGCACTGATTCAGCGTTCATAAGCGAGGGAGCAGATCTTTGTATGGGAAACTCGGTGACACGAGGAGCGCTCTTCTCCTCCACAGCGTGTGAACAGCCACCATCCTCCCTCCTTTTCCCCACGCCCCCACGTTCCACCCTGTCGACCACTTCATGCTAAACATGGCTTTTTTTTCTGTTGTCATCTTTAGGTTTTATTGTCTTAGTGAAGCAGTGACCACTTGGCACCAGCAGACTGACCACCCGGTTTCTGCTTTACATTAGCTCTGAGTCACCAGGAGAGCCCTGTTTATACTGACTAAGACAGAAACACTCGGGAAGGCAGCCAAGAGGGAACTTGTCCTCAAAGTTTTATCTTGGATCTTGTGAGATACATGCACTGTCAGAGTCTGTTGGGGGGCGGGGGGGACAGGCAGGCAGGCAGTGTAAGCATGGATTGCCACAGTGTGTGTTTGTGTGATTGTGGGGTTGGGCATGGGGGGATGGTTTGTGGTTATGTGAGCAAGAGCTTCTTGGCACATCATCATATGACTTTATTTGCTCTCACACAGTGAGAGAAAAGGGGATGTGAGCACACAGATTGTTTTATTGTGGAAAAACATCACCGTTGCAGAGTCATAGTAAACACATTATTACATAGCAACCACAGAGAGTTTTTAAACCAGTTTATGTAAATACAGGTGAAATGCTTTTCACTCTGCGGGTTTCCAGGATATTTACTGTTCATGTAGTGACTATGTTGTCCTGTGGTTATCATTAAGAGAGATGTTTTCTGCTGATACTGCTTACAGTGCACCTGAAAGGCAGACAAAGTCCCTCATTTGATGTCTTAAATTTGTCCTTAACTTTAATTTTGAACAGTTTTATTCTAACTGTCATGGATAATAAGAAGAAATGAGACAAAATGCTGATGTTCCCCTACAGACTCCAGTTATAAAATGTATATCGCTATGCAATCGCTACTGCCTGCTCTGCAGTAGGTTAATCACATGTTTCGAACTAAAAATGAATAATATCTTAATTATGTAAGACTTTTATAAGAATCACATAATGCTTTTTGTTGTGTCTCTAAAATTAAAAGGCAGTATGACAACTTATGGTCATGGTAAGAACTTACCATGATTGCTGTGTAATGACAACCATTCTGGATCTTTAAACAATAAAAATGTCATAAAATGTTTCTTGACACACCCAAAAGTGAAAACACAAAGTTACGGATTATTTCTACATTTCCTAGACAATTTCAGCTCAAACTTAATTTCAAATTGTCTCCTACCCAGGGTTCCCACAAGCACTCTGTTTTCTATAAAGTCACACACTGGCTAATTTTGTCCTGCAATTCCTTTGGTCTTCTTCAGCTGCCAGGCACAAACACACTGGAGACAAAAACCATTAGCACTGCAGGATCACATGATATTACTGAACCCTGTCTTTCCACTGCTTAATTCAGCTCAGACCAGTGGTTACTTAAGACAGGAGCTGTTGTTTGTCATATGTTGGAGAAGAGTGGAGCTGACCGTGGTGCTGCACAGGTGAGTGCTGGGGTGTATCCCAGGTACTGCATCCTTGCAGCCTCCTCCATCACTGCTGACATTCAACATTGTTTGTTGTTAACATATCCACCATCTTAATTCAACATGTTAGCATGCCAAAATTTGTTAGTTAGCACGAAACATAAAATGTGGCAGTACATCCAGTACTTCTTAGAGGTATTCTCCTTCAGTGCTTGTGTGTGTATACACACACACACACACACACACACACACACACACACATATTAGTTGATATTAATATAGGTTGTTGTTTTTTTTTGGTTTTATTCCTGACTTCATGCACTTCATGTGCTGTTATCAGCTGGGGGCTACAAACCCATAAACTAAACACTGTCCCAAACACAGCAAAACATAAAACAATATAAAATAAAAATAAGAAGGAAGAGGAGGAAGAAGAAGTATAAGTATATACACCAAATACTATCATGGGCCTATACATTGTTATTTAAGAAAATCTTGTAAAGTATACCTAATAAGATATTTCAGTGTGGACCAAAGTTATGGATGGAGTGACAGTTCCATCCTTAATGCCATGCTGCTAGTGTGACTACAAATGATATGGAAATACATTTTTTAATGCTCAAAAATATTTCACTTGTGTAGTAGCCTAACACATGTATGTTTAACACCTTTCTTTATGGTCATCATTCCGTCAAGATACCCACTCTTGGACTGTCCACCTCTCTGATGCGTCCCCTGGTCTCTTCCACTCTGTGCTATTATAGCCCATAGCTCAAGATGGAGCAAATGCACTCACTGTGTTATTACAAAAAAAAAGTAGTTCATTCATGTTGTATACATATGCCTTCACACAAGCCCCGGGTGTTTTCTGTCCTTTCCCACAAAACTTTAACCTCTAAAGTGCCAAAGGTTGAAACAGCTTACTTCACTCACTGTGGTCTTTGCTGAAGTGGTTGTGCTGAAATTCCTCATGGGGACAAGATATTTAGTCGTTCTCTGGTCTGATTAATGAGAAAGAATTTAACTGGAATTTTACCAAAACACTCAATGAGGAATTCTGTTATACGCCAAACTACCGTTCCCTTAAATCCAACCTTTCATTCACATTTATCTTGCAAAGATCATGCTCTCAGCTCATCTGTATGAGGCAATCACTCAGCCAAAGGTAAGCCAAAACAGAGCATGCAACATGTCGTGAAGCACATCATCGGCCAGTTCTCATGACTCACTGCAAACAGTGGGACAGCAGGTGCTGAGATTCGACTTTTCACAGCCTGCTCCATTGCACTGAAACATTTTTGCACAGGCCATGTATTATGTTTGTTGTGATTTGTGTTTGCTGTGCCGGCCCCAGTGAGCTGTGTCAGAAGGAACAAGTGAGACAAAGAGTTAAGCTAGATGAGAGCCAGAAAGCAGCGAGAATGCAGCAAAAAGCCCGCACACACCAAAGGCAAAAGAGGGCAGCGCCAGTGAGAGTACCAAAATATCCTGATCTGATCTGCACCGTAACACTAAAAAGTGGGAAATTGCAGCTGAACCAAAGCCAAAATTATTTACTAAGACACAAAAATGCATGATATCTTGTTATGATGTTAAATTAATGTTAAATTCATGGGATTAAATTGAAGTTTAAAAGAGTTATAGGTGCAACTCAAACCAAAAAAAGCATGCCAGTTACACATCTTTAGTTGAACGGCATGCTTTGTTTTTACGAATAGTAAGCTTTGATGATGTTCACTGACTTTCATTTACACACGGCGTTCATCCTTCCCTTCGCTCATCATTTCCATTCTTCCTCCATCATCAACCCCCTCAATCTTCTTGTAGTCATTTTAAAAATGCCCGGCACAAGCAAAGGTGATTGGAAATGAGTATTTGCAATGCAGGATAAAGAGAGACTGACAGACATATAAAGGCTGAGTGAAAATATGATGTGTAAGTGGTGTGATTATATGCTGGTCTAAAGAGCCAGCAGTTAGCTGGCATATGAGATTGTTCTTTCACAGCTATGTTATTAGCATTGATTGACATCCATTCTCTGTAGAGACATTGTTGATTTTGCACATTTTTAATGATTGTGTTATGTGTTATGAAGTTTGCATTCTGAGACGACCCCCCGCCCACTCTGCACAAGAAGTGAAGTTTCAATTTAACACGTCTGGTTAACACCAATTTCATATGCTCTAAGTCTAAGCATTTAATGGCACAGAACACTATCGCCATGGTACTGTAACCTGGTGCAGATAGAATTTACACAATCTGTTTGGACTCTGTAACAGACCTATCCTTTAAAATGTCACTGTCAAAACATTCTTAAGTAGGAGTGCTATTGCTTATTCCATGAAAAAATTTAAAAGGTGAATTTAAAAAAAAAAAAAAACAAGAAGCATAATTATTTTATTTTGTCAGTAACAAACAAATGAAATGAAATAAAGAACACCCACTCTGCAACAAACTTATGGTTAGCACTCAGTTCTTCTCAAGTGGCACACTAGAGATTTATTAGCTCTGTCTGACCCAGGCTTACTCTTGAAGACCAGTCAGCACTACTGCACTGTAAATCACGCCTTGCCCAGCCAAAAAAACAATGGTGTTAAGGGTCAAATGTCAATGGGGAGGAGGCTTAAAATCAGGAAGCCAGTGGTAATATCTTTATCAGCTCTGGAGGCTTTTTTATCAGCATCAGGGTTACAGTGGGGACTTTCAAACTGACAAGTACTTTTAGTAGAAAATATAATAGCATAGACCATATACATAATGGATACCCATGCCACCCATTGGTTTGTGGACTGCTGTTTTGAAGCCTCAAGTTTGAGGTTTGAGCTGTGAAGGAGCGAGGGGCGGGTCTGATTGAAAGACTGCAACACCTCGCATGCCTAAAGCATTGACAGAGCAGGCCTGTTTGACAAGTTCTGAGTGAGAATGGACTGGCCCTTAAATGTGTGTATCTTTGGGCCTTAATGAAATGTAAACAGGTGAGTTATAAAAAAAAAAAATGTTAACATTTGCCTCTCAAGATCAGATATTAATAACTTCAAAATTTCACTTGACCTACCTCCTGACCTCCAAGTTATTTTCCCATGGTTGTTTAGCCTATTAAGCAGTTTACTGGTAGAAACAACACAGTCAGCCTTACTGATAATAGCAAGCTATTGCTAAGAACTGGAGTAACTGCTGCTTACAGTGTGTTTCTCTTTGGCTGCAGTGAATCATCATGCTTATTTCTGAATATCTGTGGAAAGTACCTGCTATAATAAGCAGGGTTTTCTGCAGTTTGTTGACTTGTTGCAGTTGAAAGTCACGCAATAGCAGCAACAGTAATGATCACACAGAAGGGAAGAGCTGTGAATGAAAGAAAGTGCGTAAGGAAGAAAGAATAGCACAAACTAATGCCTGTGGTCAAGGAAGTTGACCCTTGGTGCTATTTTCTCATGAGAAGGGTGGGATGGAGTCATGTGGGCAGCAGTTACATGGGTGTTTAATGTGTGTTTGAGTAAGTGTGTGCCTGTGAAAATATTTTCCTCTTTACCAGTTATTGCCCTTTTTTGCCCCCTATTCAGTTCAGTCAGATCCGATTCATTAACTGATTCATGAATAACCATGTATCATACTGCATAGTCAAATGTTTAAATAAATAACTGAATGCATGTTGTCACATGTAAAGACAAAAAAATGTACCATAAATACATTATTTAGACAGAATAAACTTGGGTCTGTAAGACAAATTAGGCTACATACTGCAAGTTTAATGTAGCTTAAAACACAAAATTGCCTGACAGTTACAGCAAGAAAGCTGTAAAAAAAAAAGTGTGTGTGTGTGTGTGTGTGTGTGTGTGTGTGTGTGTGTGTGTAACCCAGACAGCAGGGAGAAAGAGAAGCGGTCTTTTCACTAACATTGATTGAAAGCAGATGTTGGCGAAAGCCAAGACAGAGGAGAAAATGTTTCGGAAAGTTCTCAGGGCTCAGCCTTCTCTTTCTGGGCCCTGGCCTAGGCAGCCAATCACTGCGCACCATTTGCTGGTCTTAGGGGTGAAACAAGCACTTCTATTGGATGGAGATTCAAACGTGGGCGTTGGGAGCAGATGTCCTGGGAAAGTTGCTGAATCCCAGTCGACTCACAGTAAAAGAAAAGCGAAAACATTTGCTTGTTCAACTGGACAGTGACCAAAACCTGTTTAAGTCCAGCTGAACTCGATCTCCCTCTCTTTCTCTCTTGTTGTGCTTGTACAAACACAATGTTTCTGTATGCCCCAGTTATGTGTATAGACGTATAAATTTCAAAGAAATTGACTTTCAAATGGTTAGTTTGAATTTCAATGGCCACACAAAAGGAAACTTAATCTTTTGTAAGAAAAGAGCGCTGACTTAAGACCTCTCTTTTCTGCTGCCTTCTTTCATCTAGTTTGCAGATGATGTTTGAAATGAATGCAGCTGAGAGCTTCCACACCTTTGCCATCTCCCACCACTCATCTCTCCATGCCTCCACACCTCTCCTCTCCTCCTTTGCTCCTTTTCACCCCCTAACCTTCACCCTCCCGCATTCAACCTTCTATTCCGTTTCTCATCTCTCTTCGTCTCCAAACCCCCTCTCCTCTCCTCTCCTCTCACCTCTCCTCTCCCCCCATCATCAGCACCCTGATTCAGTCACACTCTAGTTCACACACGGTCTCACCTGCACACAAAGCCCCATCTCACTCTTTTATTGTGCCAGTCTATTGCCAATTCACAGCAACAGCACAGCACAAATCAATCATCTTTCCTAATGGAAAGTCCACATTAACATGAGAGGACACTCCATTTCCGTCCCAGAATGCCAGGTCGACTGGTACCTGAGCTTCAGCCAATGTAGATCAGGGGGCCAGCAGGCACTCTCATTTCAGGTGGGATAGCAAGGTGATGCCGTTAGGTCCAGGGGTGGCTCTGGGAGTCAATGGTGTATTAACTGAGGATGCGACAACGGCAATAAAAATGCAAATTACCAGCCAAAGCAGGGGATGGCCTGGATCTGCCCTTCATAAGCCAGGATAATACAGTCACCACACCTGCCAAGACATGTGGTTCAACACATCTCAAGCACAACAATACAATGAATTAGAGGAGGGGAGGAAAAGGAGAGGAGTATGTGATACACATTAAGACTGTAGGTGTTATGGCTAAAGAAGGTGTGTGCAACTGCCATTATTGTTTTTTTTTAAATTGCCCCATTGTGTTTAATATACCTTCTGTTTAATAATAAAGGTAATATACACCATTGAGGATGCTAGACATTTGCAGCATTTGTCATTTCTCAAAGTAAAATACGTATTCATATTTTTAATTATATGCAGAAATCTGCACCAGTGTTTAAAGTGTGTAGAAATTCCAGTGCTTCTTAGTCACTTGTGCATCTTGAAGACAGCTGATATTTGCGGAAGTAAAGAATAAAGATCCAAAACCAATCAAAAGCTTGTCCCGAGTCACCAGTGTTAGACTGAAAACATCCCTGAGCACCTTGGCTGCCTTTTTCCGAACATTTTATGTCACTCTATCTAAAATTTTTAAATCATATATGGCAAGTAAAGGTGAAGACATCTAGCAAGGGTATGGCATATCTCTGTTGTAATGATAACAGTGGACACTAAGGAAAATGAGATTCCACTAAACAGAAATTTGAAAACTCCCGAAACTTTAATTGATGCAGTGCTTTTACTGTTCAACTTTATGTTTAAACACTGCATGTTCCTTTGTATGCTATTATTAGTCCTGCAGCTTTGGTTTGGATGAGCACGCTATGCACAAAATGTTGCCACTATAACAACAAAAAACACCATAGCAACCAGGGTGAGAATGGGAGCCTCTTGTCATATAAACATAACACATAACGTCAACTGCCTCACAAAGTTACAATGTGGGCATTCCCAACATGCATTTTAGGTCATGCATTAGCATATCTGGCTTCACATTGACATGTGACTCTCTGTGACCACAGATGAGCAATAATTTAGAATCCATAATCCTCATTTTACTTCATGTCAATTGAGCAATGAGTAAAATGATCACAGTCTTACCTGAGTTACATTTCGTGGCACAAGTTGCCTGGCCCAAGAGACTGCATGTATGTGTTGCCAGAAAATGGTTCAGGGAATTTAAAACTGTTCATTAAACTAAGGTTAACTCAACAACAATTGAGTGGGTAAATCAGCAATGTCAGCATAAAAACGGTGCATGGATTTGTGGCATGTGTGATATGTAGGTGGTGAAGGTACAAACCAAAAAAAGATGACACAGGGTAGATGCCAACTTTGGAAAGGGAGAGACAGAAATTCCTTTTCCATACTTGTGCTGGCTTGGCTTTACTTAGTCCAACTTGGCATGTCAGCCCAGTACTGCAGGGATTTCCATCTCAAACTACAGGGCTACCTGCTTGAAAGGTGTATCTACTATTGCTGTTATTATCCAGCTTTTTATCTTTATGGAGTGTCAGGCTGTCGTAAAGACTTTGCTCATATATATATTTACTCAAAACTGATGAAGTATCAGCTATGTCCAGCAATAGCAGAAGAGGCTATTTAAACATGTTCCTTAATTGTCACTGACTGCTGACGCTGAATCATCCTTGTATCACAACAAAGTCCATCATTACTGCAACCTGCCTGGATGCAGTCAACCCCATAGTAGAGATAGTCCATTTACAGAGGGATTTGGCACAAAACGTTATGCAAACACAATCGGTGCAGCATGGTTTTCATCAGTGCAATCAAAAGTTACAATATAAAAGCCTTAGGAGTGAGCACATGGACCTGGAAGAACCAGGTGAGCCTAATCAGCTGACGACCCTCCCATGTCAACCAGTTGACTGCTGAGGTTGGCCAGGACAGCTGCCAACACAGTGGGAGGGGTGTCACTGTGTAAAATAAATTAGAAAGACAGAAAAAAAAGGATAATTAAAAGAGTTAAACAACATATCCATACAAGCCAAGAGTCCATTGCATAGAGTTACAACAATGGACCAAAATCAGTGGGAGACAATTTTACCTCTATCAGACATAAACTCTCTGCCTGTCTCTCTCTCTCCCCAAAATCCATGACAAGGGTCATATTTTAGAAGACAAGGTAGATCTAACTCTGTTTATGTCAGTCCCTGGACACCACTGAAGTCCATATTGGCCCAAGTCAGTCCAACCATGAAGGACAATAGGAAACAAATATATCCCCAGGCAACTGTGTCTAAAGTTGGCTGATCAGGGCCCTGAGGGACACATTGGTCATATTTCACAACTTATCTGCGTAATGGAACCACTGAGTTGGTCTTGAGTGCGTCACAGGGATTCTCTCTCTATGAAAAGGGGGACAGGAAGGACAGCAGTAGTTGTGTTTCATCCTTATCATAGCAGAAGGTAGGTCTTAAATCCAAAGAATGTAGACTGTCAAAGCATTATTAATGAAAGTTAAAGGCTAACAGAGATTTTGCAGTAATAACACTGTATTATTGTGCCCTCAAATGTTACATTTTAGTATCATAAATGTCCTGTCAATTAAAAATGCTATATAACATTTCGTCTGGAGCGGTCAGGCTTTAATTCTGTGTCATTAAAATACCAGATCTGCTGCACTGATCTTTATAATTCATTTTGATGACATACACATGTACTGTAACATTCTCTTATGGAGCTTTGTGTGACTTTCTTTGGAGATTTATAGTGTACATACACTGCAGTTTCATCACAAATGGAGTTTCTTCTGGTACCATTCACTAGCCGTGATGAGAGTGACTTGTTCAGGACAGATTTACTAAATCTATTACAAATTACTGTCAGGACCACAAAATGTTGTGCTGCTATCCACCACATGGTTTCAATTTAGTATTTAGTATTTGTTAAGACTGATTCTATAATTTGTCACAGCCACAGTGCTGTCTATTATTTCATTTGAATGTTATGCTACTAATTAAGAGTTTAGGCAAAGGACATGTTGTGTGCATGTCTGGAAAGCAATGTGCAACAGAAAGCTCTGCTACTGAGCTTGAAATATTTCAATAGTGTTAGATACTGCTGTCAGCTTAATGAAAGGGTTAATAATTTTAAAAACCAAATTTGGATATCTGGTGCTTCTCCCAGCCCTTGAATCACAGACACAGTTTGCTCAGCCGCAGCAGTCAGTCATTATTAATAAGTCCATTTCCATTCCCTTGTCCATATTTTGCACTCCAAAATACAGATTGTGCAAACTCAAAACTAATTTTGTCCTGTCATTATGACCAATAAAAAGTGATGTTTGACCCATTACAACACATTCTCAGGGCCAACTCCGTCCTAGCAATGACAGACAATGGTCAGTGGCCCTATGCATCAAACTAGACACTAAGACACTTAGGGACAGCACTTGACATGCATTCAAAATAAACCTCTGTTTTTTATAGTTTCCATATGTTAAATTCATACAGTCTGTTTTCAAAAATACAATTAGAAGGTACTTAAAATAAATAAAAACTCTGATTTTAGGTTTACTTTCTTAGGTTAAGGCGTGTGGTAAGGTGTCGAAAAAAACATGGCTTGCCTTAAAATGTGACACGTGACATACACAGTGCACTGTTATTAAACTGAAGTGACTTTTGATTTCACATGGGACACAAACAGAAGTCTTCCAAGTGAAAGTGCTGAGTTTGTTTGACCCATCTACTTCCACTCCCACTCACCCTATGCACACTTTCTGGCTTCTTATCCAACAACAGTTGCTCGAAAGTGTCAAAAAATGCTGCCGCCCAGTACGTCTCATAGGGCTAAAAGGTGCAGCGGTATCTGATGCTGAGGGCCACTGAACAAGTGTCAGTATTTGAGAAGTTGGGAGTGAGACTGGGATGCCCATTAGTATCTAGAAAAGTGCCCACTAAAGTAATCCCATGATATTTTTGGCTACCTATATCTTAACAGTACGCTGGTTGCAGGGATACTTGTGGTTTTTAGAGTCTCCAGAATGGGAACCAGAGCCTTTAGCTATCCAGCTCCTCTTCTGTGGAAGCATCTTCCAGTTTTGGTTCAAGAGGCAGACACCGTCTCCAAGTTTAAGAGTAGGCTTCAAGACTTTCCTCTTTGATAAAGCTAGAGTTAGGGCTGGCTCAGGCTTGCTTTGAACCAGCCCCAAGTTAGGCTAATACACGCCTAGTGCACAGGCCAGTTTTGATGACTTATTGATTTCACATAATAAATTCACTCCAGAGGTTCAAGTTTGTATTGTAATACAGCCAGTATTTCCCAAACTCATGGCTGCACCAGTGGATCATTTAGTCTCCCACCTAGTCTTTCTCAGTCATGTTAAGACTACATGCAGGAGAGAGATGTAGCTTGGTAAGACCCTTTAGATAAATATTTAGGTTTGAAATCTGACAAACGGGCTGCATTCCAGTGTCAAGAGAACTGTAAGCTGCTGACGACAGGAGGCGATACTTTTTGTCAAGGAAGAGGCAGCAATCATCCAACATCTTTCTTGCAACCTCCAGGTGCGACAGTTCTCGCTTTCTGCACAGACTTCCTCTTCTCTTTATGTTTCTCTCTGCTGTCTTTCACTTTGAAACACCGCTTTAAATGAGTGGAAGCGTTCTTTGAAGGAGGCCCATAGCAAGGAGGGAAAAAAAAGGGTGATGGTGGGGGTGAAGCGTGTCTGCGTAAGCCAGCGTTATGTCTGGATTTGGATGGGAAATAAGCAGGTATGAGTGGTATCACAATGGTTTGGATATTGCTCCAGGTCTGTTGGAAGGTGCGCTGTCTTGGCAAGTATTTAAAAACCTGCACAGTGATCACGTCTGGCCTGGATCATCAGCCCCAGACAGAGTGAGGGAGGTGGAACAGGAGAAGAACCACCTGGGTAACCTCAGCCTGCCCTCTGCCAAGAAAACCACCATCAAGTGCAACGAGATAATGTGGGTCTCATTTTGATGGAGGACAGCTCTATTGTGTTTACTTTGGGCTTTGAAGTATGTAAATCAGTCAAGCATATATATATATATATATATATATATATATATATATATATATTGATATTGATATACCCAGCTCATTCAAGAGCATAACAAAGATGGGACTACACAGTAACTATTTTATACAACAAAAGCAAAACAAGATGTGGGTGAATAGTCAGAGAGGTGTGGATGTTGGGTGCATGAAGTGTGTGGGTGCTAATTCAAAGGAACAAAAGGCTAACCAATGAAACCAAACAAAACCATGTTGGGTACTTGAGAGGGACCAGCCTTTCAGGAGGGAGAGAGAGAGCCATCTTTGAAATGGCCAAGCTTAAACAGACTTGTGGCAGGTGAGGTAAAACCCAACAACGAGGTAGCAGGAGCCGAGCAGAGAGGGAGATCCTAAAACAAAGTGCACATGCAGGTCAAACAGGAACTGACAAGTGTCCCAGGGGCATCACAATATATGTATATATATATGTATGTGTATATATATATATATATATATATATATATATATATATCTGTTTGGGGCAGCATATATATAGTTTCATGCATTTTTAAAATGTAAAGTGTGTCTTATTTGATTAATATAATGGTCTTTCTACATTGCTTTTTATGTTACAGACATTTTTACTGTCATCAATGTAAAGTAGTCCCACACCAAATACATAAATTGCATCTACATTCACAATTGCTTGTACTTTTTGTTTGTTTTGTTTCCACATTAAGATTTTCTTAAACTAAAAAACAGCCTACTGGACGTGCCTTTTGGCCTTATTGCTAGACTGCAGCAGTGGGGCCAAACAGCTGTGCTGTTTGGGGCAGCAGGCCATGGCCTTGTATGTTTTCTATCTACAGTGGAATTTATATGAGCCCGGGGTTACAAGCACATGAATGGGCCCTAGTGTGCTGGTTCTGTTTTGACGTCACCTCATCAGTGCGCATGGGACACAGTTGTTAAAACTGGGACACTCTATGGCCCGCATGCCTTTCAAAGGGAACTAGGCCCCCTTTGAAGGACCAGAGTGTGGTGATTTGAACAATAGACAGATTTGTTTGACTTAGTTGTGCCACTGTTTACTGAAAGCTTACATCGATGTATCTATATCTATGTATGTGCCTTTCAGAGTTGCTCAGTGATTTACTGTGGATGTCTCTTAATGTTTAACTATATGAAACCCCTTTTGCACTAAATTTAGTGCATGTACGCACATTTTTTAAACATGAGAAATCCCACTCGAAACAGGCAATAGACTCTATTCCCATAGCCAGCAGACCAGAGCCGTGAAAATGGCTCTACAACTGATGAGTATGCCATTTTTGTGTATTTGTGTGTGTGTGCGTGTGTGTGTGTTTTTTCTGGTGTGTTCTGTTTGAGGTCAATGACAGGCTGGAATACAAATTAGTAAACAACAGAAAGCAGCATGGATGCCAGTGAGAATGTTATGGTGGTTACTTCTTTTTATATATCTTTTACTTATCCAGTCACTCTTACAAACTTGGGGCCGACTAATTCGGAATGATGTTTAAGTGCTGCTTCGACAGAGGTATTTTATGGTGGTGCATCACTGCAATTCTTGTAAATAATTTTTACTGCCATGATACTACTATTATAGCAATAATGAATTTCAATGTTATATAGTAGGTATATTGTACAATAATGTGCATTCATGGCTTGAAACAGTAATCACACTCACAAATATGAAATCTTTGTTCACATATATTTTATAACATTTTGAAGTACAATAAGTACATTTTAGAAATAGAAGCTACAGTTTATAAAACCTTTCCAGCAGAAATCATTGATGGGCCAGCATCAGCCTATTTTTTCTCTAGCAGACAGGTCTAGTTTCTATATAAAAAAAGAATAAAAAAAAACAAAAACAAAACAAATCGCTACATTATTTTGTCCTGCGCTACCTTTAAATTCCCATGAAAGCACCAGCTGTCTGCATCTCTTGTCTTTTATAAAATATAAATTATTGAAAAATATTCAAATGTTTGTGAACTAAATACAATAAAAATGATCTCATAACAAAAATACAGAGACACTATAAAATATACAAAAAAAGAACAACATCCAAAAACAAAAAAGGTTTTCCTTCTGAATCCATTCTGAGATATGCATATGCCACAAACTACTTGTGTGTATACACTTGCCCAACTAAGGATCATTAATACATAAGACCTGCAGTAGATTGTAATCCGTGACATTTAACAACAGTATATTTTCCTGACAAAATAATTTTTAAAACACTAACATTTCAGGTAACAGAATGTTTTCTTTAAGCACAATAATCTTGTGAAGTCAACCATACTGGAATTATGACCTTGTGGAGTAAAAAAAAAAGTATTTTTCCAGGGCACTGACAACTTTTACAATTATCTTTAAAAAAAAATCTGTAAAGCTCTTGAACATAAAACACTGACATTGGAAAAAGAACCTGAACAAAAACAGTGTTTTGAAACCTTGACATCAACATGCAGAGAAGACTAAAAGTACAGTGCAGCTTATTACAAATTAATTTGTAGAATTCTTTGTGTCAGATGATGAGCATGGATGAGGGACTTGGTGAGTCAGTGCTTGATGATGTTGGACAAGCTTGTTACCAATTAAACATTGTGAACATATCCAGCATCTCTTTTCTGCACTCAGGGGTAGACCCAGATCAGTGAAGGCGCTTCTCTTTATTCTAAAGCTGTGTGCTTTTCAACATATTAACAAATGATGAAAGAAAAGTCAACACTTTCAAGAGAATTCTGGTCCCTGTCTTCTGACGTTGCGGACTATACCCGAAGCACCGCGGCCAAAGACCTCACAAGGGTTTTGGTTATTATTCCTGCTTTGTCTCTCGCTTATTTGTGTAATCTGGGTCTCAATAAAGCATTATGAAATACAATCTGTACAAATAGACATCTCAAAAGCTATTTTCATCCATATGGGTAACATTCAGCCACTGTAAACAATAACATTGTATTCTAAGATGATATTCCACTTTGGCATTTTCCCATAGGGCCAG
Organism: Plectropomus leopardus; assembly: GCF_008729295.1. Taxonomy (NCBI): domain Eukaryota; kingdom Metazoa; phylum Chordata; class Actinopteri; order Perciformes; family Serranidae; genus Plectropomus; species Plectropomus leopardus. The sequence goes on along the minus strand of NC_056467.1, from coordinate 9,156,515 downwards.
TGCACAGCCACTGTTCCCACTGTTGGGAGGAAACTGCTGCCAATTTGCTCAAATGTAACCAGTGAATCTTTATGCATGTATTCTGAGCAAACTGAACAAGTGTGGGTGGAATCATACACGAGTTACTTAACTGATTTTGATCATATAAGTAACTCACAAACCTAAAAAAAAATTAAATACAAATGTCTGCCACTAGTCTTAAATGCCTCGATTTGCAGTGAGGTTTCAGCTGCATTCATGCATCCAACCACAATGGCAGTGGAAAATGAAGAACACAACCCTTCAAGCAGCGCCAACTTTCATCTTTTCTGTCAGTCGTTCTCTATCTCTACCTCACAAGTGATCGTCACCTGCAGTCTCCACAGATTTCTTTCAGTCACCTTCATCTATCCCACACAACTTCTGATTCCTCCTAGCCAACATTTTTCTATTGCCTGCCACTTTTTCCTACACTGTACCTTCACAATACACTGCAGCTGCGTCCTCATGGCCAAAATATACTGCATAATTAAAGAAAAAAATCTGACATTCTTAAGATTTTGTAAAATCACTCCCTCCACGATTTCACTTGTGATTTTATTGTATAGACAGACTATTCAAACACTACTAAAGCAACACTCACATGGACAGTGAACCGACAAAATTATGCATCTAATCTGCACATTAAACAACTCTTCTCGCTAAGGACTCCTGAATTTCCCCACATAGATTGTCTACAGTCTGCTAATACTGGTGGTATATGCAAAAAAATGCATAAGTTTCAGTCACAATGTGTGTCTCTAACAAGGTGGCAAACATGTACGTAAAGGTGAAAGCGTCGGTTTCAAAAGCAACGGCTGCTTTCGTCTGTCTGTCTATCAGACACTCTTGGAATGAGTCATGTCACCAGGTCCTCAAACTCTACAAAGCACGGGGCCAGTGTCTATAGTGTTGTCTGATAACAAATCAGCACATTTCAGTTAAAGGCTCCTTGAGAACAGAACAGATAAACTTGGCATCTAATGTTTGGTTCCACTGTAATACCTTCACTGACAACATAAGAAAAAATGCTCTTTTCAATATATGCCTGGTAGGTTTACATTGGCTGTTCTCAACATCAATAATATATAATACTGGCACAAGCATACAATCCTCAAACAACAAATCAGAAAAGACACTTTTTGGTCCAAGCTGAAAATTCTCTCACTCTTTTAAAAGAGAAACAGTGAGCACGAATGTAAATATGTCATTATACCTTCTTTAGTTTGGTTTTTACATTTTGGCAACCCTTTTTTTTTCTTAGCGGGAACCTTCCGCCCGCTCTACCCCGATATTGAAATTAATCTATTATTTTGCTCTTTCTCTTTCAGTTCAGTCAGACTTTCTGTCTTGGTCCTCGTATCTCCCCACTGTGCTACTTAGGCAGCAGGGAACCTGAACTCTACCCGATACCACTCCTTCTGCCTTGAGCTGCTAAATAATACCGGTACATAATCACACATACGCACGTTCACACACACATGCGCGCACACACACCTCAAATGCAACAGGGTATGAATACAGGCTTTCGGCTTGTGTCTTCTTTTTAAACATGGTCTGAGAGACAGGAGCTTTAAGTTGACAAAGACCACAGTTAGTCATTAAAAACATTTTGGTCCCCCCAAAAAACGGTTAACCGACTCTATCAAAACAGTTAAGACCACTTTATGAGCCCCAGTCCACGTGTCTCCTTAATTTCGGTCTTCACTTCATGTTTCTTCTTTGCTTTCACTCGTCCGTATCGGGCTTTACGTCCAACATTGCATGGAGCTCCTCAGGAGTGTAGCCCAGCAGGCTTTTTAAGTCACAGACAAAGCGGTAGACGTAGCGTTTCCCTGATGTCTTGTGGATGATATTTTTGTCATAGTAGTAGCGTAGGCCACGGCTCAGCTTCTCATAGTTCATCTTGGGCTTGTTTTTCCTCTTTCCCCACCTCCGAGCAACCTGAAACAATGCAGAATAAGTGTGTCAATACGTGACATAAACAGTTAACCCCTAACCCTGCCCCCTAGACCCTAACCCTATCCCCGAGGCACATAAAAAACAGAATAAAAATAAATAACGTCTGGTAATCTCTAAGAATGTAATCAACTACATTTTATGTGCTAAACAATTAACAGTACTTTCTGGTCATTTTGAAATGAACTACTGGCAAAACCAGTAGCCCTTCCAAAAAGATTGATGAAGCCAAACAAGGCGTTCAAAATGTTTTCACAAAAGCAGAAGACATCTTGTTCATGTGGCTAACTACTTAGGACCTCCCAGCATGTGTACCAGTGACCAGCGAGGTCACGACCTCTCACCTCATCTGGGTCGGAGAGCTTGAACTCCCAGCCGTCGCCTGTCCAGCTGATGAAGGACTGGCAAGACTTGTCGGTTAGCAGCTCCAGAAGAAACTGCCAAAGCTGGATGGGGCCACTGCCTGCAGGACAGATCGGGGAGAGAAGGTTTGCATTAAAAACTACTGACATCGAGAAGTTAGAGGCAAATGTATAGCACCAAATTCTAGGCCCTATGGATAAAGAGTCTGTGTGGGCCCCCCACCCTTCAACTCTTGATCCATGAAGTACCAAAGTATATATATATATATATATATATATATATATATATATATATATATATATATATATATATATAGAGAGAGAGAGAGAGAGAGAGAGAGAGAGAGAGAGATAGAATATAGAATATATAATAATATATGGTATGGTTGATGCTAAACTCAACCCAATCACTTTGTCCTAGTGATTGGGATAACTGGGTTAACACAAGCTCAAAGACTTTCACATTTGTTCTACAACATAAAATATGTAAATAAATGCCCAACTAGTGAATTCTGAGGCTTGATAACACAGCTATACAGATTTATCAGCAACAAGTTCTGCAATCTCATTTAGCAACTTGTTGCTGATAAATCTGTATAGCTGTGTTATCAAATCACACAGCAACACATATTTGTTGTGGTGGTGACATTAAGTCATGCCACCACGGAGTGTTTTGTTTACAACCAAATATTAGCTTTTTTCTTCTGGCAAGATCAAAAAATATGATCTCCTTGCACTGCAAGGATAGAGAAGATTGAAAATTCCAGATCAAAAGGAGGACTATATTGTATCTCCAAGGTGTATACTAATGACAGTGTTAAATATTTATGCCAAATATTCACTTGTATATGAAGAGGGACAAAGTAAACCTACTAATTTGGGTCAGACTGAAGTACAGCAATGGAACCAAATGCCCTCTGAAATACAACAGTCCCATTCATCATGTATTCCCTTGTCTGGCAGTTGCCCTGTGCAGTATGTGAATCTAGAGTCTGTGTCTGTATGAGTTCCATACTGATGAAATCACTAGTTTAAAATAGGACGGGGTGCCTTTAGACTTCAGCAACACGTCTCGGGGAGTTGAATACAGACTGTGCATGTGAAAAAAGAGAGGCTGCTAAGTCATCTGTATTATTATACTGGATTGTTTTTTTCAAATAAATATAGAGTAATATAATAAGCTGTTAAAAGTGAATTCAGTGCTATTACAAGAACTTTATTACATTTCATAGAGAAAAAAAGGAGGGAAAGCAGAACAAAGATAACCAAAAGAAAAGGGCTGGTCTTTGCTCTGAACTAGATTCACTGCATAGCACTTTGATCTTGTGGTTTTTCAGCACATACACCAAGCCACCCACTTTTGAGGCTCGCATGTTGAAATCACACCTGCCTATGCAGCACACCGCCTCAGCAAAACTGAAGCTATACGCAAAAGTCATCTCTCTTTCAAGTGCCTCAGAAAACCAAATGTACTTTTAAAGAACACAAACAAAAGCTTTCAGGGAAACAGATGTGTGGGTTGAACACTTTAAACGGTGCTTGTGAGCCCTCTTTACTCCTGCAAGGATCGGAGAAGGTGCATGACAACAGACATCAAGACTTTGGAAAATAAATGTGCTGTTCAACACTGGGTCTCTTTCAGACAGAAAGCATCGACTCGCATTCCAAATGTCTGCTACTGTAATAGCGAGCCCACATAAGGGTGATACAGTGCCCGTTTACCAGCCCCCTGCGCTCTCATGCCAGAATGTAGGCGACCCTTTGACAAAAAAAGAAAAAAGAAAAGTTTCCAGAAATATGTTACAAGTCTGCATGCACAATGGGCCTCATTGAAAAAGCATACTGTAGCAAAAGGGTGGGTGGGGTAGGAGCTCACAGTCACAGCAAAGTTAAGTGTCTGACCCATGGTATGCCAAATGAGTCTTGAGCATATGCAACTAGCTGGATGTAGATTGAGGCTGCAACAAAGGATGAATGTATAGATTTCTTTTGTTGTAAATGTAAAAATCACACACACACACACACACACACACACGCACACACACACACATATGTAGATGTATTTTTTCTTTTGCTTGGTAAATGGCCACTTGAGTAAATCTAAATCTAGTAGCAATAGAAAAAAAGTACTTCTGTGTAAGGGTGCAGATTTCGTTTTAACATTTGGGGTGGAAGGAATGTATTAAGCAGAGGGTCTGAGGGTTCGTCCTGAGGAAACACTTTATCTCCTGCACCAATTTGCGATGGACAGGTTTATATTTATGTTATGGAAAAAAAAACAAAATTTAGCGGGCAAGTTACAATTCAAAATTACTCATGTAATGTTGTCCCTGTTGAGTCAACACACATATATGCATGATTTATTCTTCTGTGTTATTTTGTTTGGGGCAGAAACCTCTTTAAATGTGTATGTGGCACCTATTCAATAACACACTAATTACTTTTAGTTTATAACCCCTCTGGACTTGAATAGCTGATATGTTGTGTCATGTTCACACAGAGAGAGAATAAACAACTCAGACAGAGAAGAAACTCAGTCAAGAATTTGTTAAAATTACTGATCATCACATGGACATTTTTGGGGGATCATTTTAGAATCCGTAAGGTAGGGGGGATTTTTTTCCTAATTTTTTTAACCTTGCATTTTTGACACTGCACATTTGTTTCTTTTATGCTTACATTGTAAGGTATGTTTTCTTGTCGTAAGATAAATCATTCTCAACAGACCCAGCTAGTTTAGCGTTTCTTGGTGCAAGTTAACTTAAAAAAAGTGATGGGTTAAAATCAGCCATTTCAAAAAGTGGTGGGGACATGTCTCCAGCATCCCCAATGTAAATGACACATAATGCATCTTTGTACTTTGTACTTGTGAGACAGGGAGCTGGAGAGAGACAGCTAAGTATCAAGATGCAAATAGAGAGTTTATCATGTTGTAAAGCTGCCTGATGTTACCGTAGACAGAGGTGTAAATGAAAAATTGTCACAGGAAACCACTAAGATGACAACTGCAGCTTCACTTATCTCTCTGCAGCCTTATCAGGCTCCCCGTCAAGTGTCACCTGTCACCCTGTGACTGGGACAGGAAGCCAAGCAGAGTAAGCTGCCATAAACATCAATTTAGAATCCTACATTTTTTTTGGTTGAGGTTTCTCTCGCTCTCTCTCTCGCTCTCCCTTTCCTCGTCTATTTCTTCATCCACCCACACTCATGCGCATGGGCCCGCACACACATGTACACTCAAAAAATAGCTTCCATCTTTGAAGGACTACACTCTCCTTACGCTGCTCCTGATAACAGCTTGGACTGCAGGCTGCATGGCTTTTTTTCTCTTTTAGGAAAATTGGGGTAGTTTAGCCTGATTTTTTTTTCATCTTTCCCTTTTCCTGGTGCGTAAAAGCTCAGAGGAAGTACATTCTCCACAGTAAGAGTACATCACTATGCATTAGGCTGGGGACACTCGCCAGGCTTTTACACACATGAGCTCTTTGGAGTTAGCTATCCTGTCGTAACGACTGATACAAGTCAGACATCAAGATTGAATGGAACCAGAATTTGGTGGCGTACATCTGAAAAGGTCTTGAAAGAAGACAAATTTTGACATGCTTATGTTAATATTTTGATATAATACAGATTTTTGCCAAAGCTCATTTCATAAAGGCAGATGCCATCACACCAATATTATTTTTATCATTTATTTTCAGTTTCTTGATTCAGTCCACTCTATTAAAACAGTGTTTATGAAGCAAAACAACATCTAATGATCACTACAGGGGCTTTTGTACTCTTTATTATTCGATTATATGTGCATTACGACATATTTCCAACATCATTACCGATGAATGACTCATTGTTCTAGAAGCAGCTTTTGAACTAATAACCATACAGACGACCAATTAACTTGTGCATACCAACTTTAGGGACAGACTGTTGAGATCTGATGTATGCATTGTTAGTGATGAGGAGAAATTTGCTTGGATTTCCCCTTCTCCAAATACTGGTGAACTGACAGCCTTGTGACTATAATTTAAACATGGCTGAAAAAGTCCCAAACACTTTGGCAGCAAGATGCAATTTAGCTGTCCTTACTACCCAGTTTTTAAACAGTGGTATGTCATAAAGACTTAAAACATTAACTGATGACTACAAAATTTTATTGTGTATTTTCTTATGCAGTAAATGATATGGAAAGTAGACACATCCTGGTAAACTGTTAAAAGTAGTAACAGCAGTCATCTTTTTATGCTCCTTCCTCAGATCAAAACCTTGACAGGTGCTAAAACAGTGCATTTGCTTTAGAAGAGTTTGCAGATTATTTCCACATTTCATTGAGCTTGAAGAACATACGTAAGCCCGCTGTTTGAGCGTGTATGAGTATGTAGATGCCTCGTGAGATGAAGAGATATTTTTTTCTCCCCGGTGTTATGTGCAGGGGCAGGCATAATTTCTATGTTTCAGCGGCGTTGCTAGGACGACCTGGAAAAAATAGGTTGAGATGCGGGCTGCAGATAACAAGGAGGTAGATGAGAAGTGAAGACAGAACAAAAGAGTGCAAGACAAAGACACACAGAGAGAGAGTGAGAGACGAAGATATGAGCAAAATCTACTCTGCTTCCCGTAATGTGCATGACTCGGGCTGCCAGGGTAAAAGGTGTTTTGTTTTTGTTTTTTTTCTTTTGGTCTACAAGCGCACATCACACATCTGGGGCTTTTGCATCAACAAGTGTTACAGCTGCACTGCATCTCATTCCCTATAAGGCTTGAAGTCCACTGGTGGCATGCAGAAACTATCAAGAATAATCCTAATTACCCATATAATTACTTAACTTTAGCTCACCGCATATATATATATAGTTCAGGGTTGCCGACACATTCATGAATTTGTGGCAGCCTGCCATGATTAAAACCAGTGCCGCCAAATATTAATTTTATGTGTTTGGATTAGTTTGTTTTTTAATTGTTCATTAGAGGCACAATTGGAATGTTTACCTTTCTATTATTCAGTGCATCAGGAGCACAAAGCATATTCTGGGGCATAGATGAAGCAGCACAACGCCAGGCACAGAGAAAATGAAACTTAAACATTCATTTTCCTGGGTCTAAAAGTTTGATGTCAGTCATCTCTACACCAGCAGCTACTGTCATCACTCAGTCTGATTAGCTCCAGCTAGATCGATGGATCAATTATCCACCATGCGACTCAAACTGCTGCTGAGGAAAAAGTCGAAATCATGAAATATCAGAATTTATGTCAGAATTTAGAGAGGGTACACAGAATGATAGAAAAAGGGACAAAACAGGAAGGGGACATCCCTTTCTCACACCTGCTGCCACACATGAACAAACTGTAGTTAATAACAATATTACAACATAAAAATAAATAATAGAGTTCCTCTTTTTGTTACAATTTGTGAATATGAGAATGAATAATGAATGTATTCCTTTTTTTGTGTACCAGTGTCACAGCCCTGAAACTGAGATTGCCAGGCAGTTTACCGGCACACCTTAATGGAATAGAGCCATGATTAATGTTACTGGTCGCCCCATGCTTTCCCTGGTTTGACATTTTAAAAATATCTGCTGCAGAAGACATCTATAAAAAGCTGCAGCCCCTTTCAAGGTAGTTCTATAAAATATAAAATTATAATGTATAAACTCTGACCTCTAGACATCTTACCTGTGTATCCTGCCAGTGCAGCCGCTGGGATGACGGGTTTATCCTTGCTGAGGTCTGATCGCTCCCTCACGTAGTCTTTGAAAGTGCCCTTGGGCTTGTGGTTATGCAAGGCAGTGGGATAGTCTTCTGAGTCGAAGCTGTCATACGAAGGTACCCGCTGCAGGCTGCTGAACGAAGACTGGCTGCTCCATGACTGGGTCAATCGGTCACAGCTCTCAAAGCTCTCGATGCTTTCAAAAGAGTCCTGGCCACCAAGCTTACCTGTGTGGAAAACAGCAATAGAAATATAGATATTACAAAGGTGCAAACTGTACATTTTATGGTATATCGCATTGTATTAACTCTTAAATAAAGCCTGAATTATAATTATTGATGTGTTTCTTCTAAAAAAGCTTTTTTTTTCCAATGTGTTACTTCAGTGCATTAGAATGTTAATTGTTGTTCTAAGTTTTCTTTAGAATTTGACAAAAGAGAAACATTTATTAAAGTGACATAAACAACACCTTAGCAGTAAATTATGTTCCTTCTCTCTAAGCTATATTGTTCCGTACGGCGCCACATCTCTCCATTTCACACCTCATTTCCTTTTTACAACCACCATTTGGGTTTGATTTTAAATGGGAGACAATCACACAAATTGCCTTGCTATTTTTGGCCTTGGGAAAGATAAGAGGAGCCTTTCAATGGCGAGTCATTATTAAATGACAGATAATGCAGCCCCACAATTGATGCCGAAATCTTCAACTGCTAAAATTGAAGCCACATGTGGACATCACTTCTGCTACAAAATACTTTCCCACGTCGGGAGAGCACAACGCTGAAAAGCTCGGTATGTGGGATGCATGGGGATTGGTTCTCATACCTTGCAGGCAAATGCTTGAAGCACTGGCAGGAGGGTTGCATAGTGTACATGGGCACATGGTATTCATTTATACAGCTGGGGATTTGTGAGAAGAAAATCCTAGCTTTATAGCTATAAATGTAAACCACGCTGCTAATTCCTTTGTAAACTATCACTAGGAGAGAAAACAAGCCTGCACATTCAGAAAAGCAAACAGTTTCATGAGAAAACCCCACGCTCGCTCACTGAGGATGACACCTCTATCTCCTTACTCAGAAGTCGAGGAAAAGAGGCCAACAGAAACAAGAAAGAAAAAAAAAATTCTCGAAGGTTACACCACTTGGGCTGTTTTACATAAAGGACGGGCGGCAAGAAGAGAACACGTTGTGGCTTTGGTTCGTGTATCACACTGACAAAAACAATAGACTTTTCTTTTTTTCCCAACCCAGTCTAGAGTGTTAGAGACGGGTTTGCTTGAACCACAAACCAACCAGAGGGCCTGCTTTTCTTCTCTTCTAATACATGCACGCTGATGTGGCATGACAAGATTCTGGTAGCCTCAGCACAATCACAATCACACGCACACTGACACCCACGCAAAAAAACATCTACAAGCACTCACAATCCAAACAAACTGTTGATTAAAACAGAAATGCGGCACATTATTCCATGTAACACTCTGTTGAAATCTTAACTATACTCCTAAAACTAGTTTGTGACCCCTCACCTCTGCTGAGGCGTCCCACACACATGTTGTCGGGTGATACCACCTCCTGCTTGACACTGAAGTAGTCCCCCTGCAGCGGGTTGAGAGGCGTGTCCCGTAGGATGACAGCAGGGTATTCGCTCTCGTACTTGAGCGTCAGCAATTCCTCCGAGCTGATGGGATGAAGTGTCTGGTAGGACTCTGTGATGAAGCCGGGCTCTGAGTATTCAGAAGGAGGGACACATTGAGCATGCTCAACACCGTAGCCTGGAGACACAAAAGGGAAATGAGCATGGATAGAAAGCAGAGATGGAAAGAGCAAAGCAAAGGAGGAAGATCAATCTTAGGAGAGTGGAGTCATTATCCATCTTGTGCTGAACTGCTGCCAAAATGCTTAGTATGTGAATAGTCAGTAACAAAACACAACCCAGAGTGCATGAGATGAGTGTTACATTTGAGGCGGGATTATCGATTAGACATATACCTAAATCTAGCAAATCATTCTAACAATATGCAGTCAATATGCAAAGGCTTTCTACTAGGATATAAATCCAAAACTAAACCACTCCTCTTTCTCCATTCATATTTTAGGCACACATCTTATGCTATTACACAGAGTGATTGAGTATGATGAGTACTTACTGACAAAGTAGTCTGAGGTATAACGGGATTCCTGGAAGTTGGAGGTCAGTCCATTGATGGGGTAATGCTTTGCATCCTCTTCATGAAAAATAGATAGAGAACGAGCGTCAGTGACCTCGCCATTGATTTCATGTATCATGTAACTGCATCCAACATTATCAAAAATTAATGGCCTGAGCTAAATTGCGTCTTCCTGTTTGGCTCCTGTTACTATAGCAAATGCCAACAGTGTCCTACATTGGTGCAAGTAGTGATATCATGCAGTGTGGTCAGAGTTTTTCTCTTTCACTTAAAAAAGTACTTAACTGCTGGGAAGATGGTCTTTTAATACAACTGGGCTGTCTATACAGCAGAAAGACACAAATACTTTTGCAAGTGGTACAGTATGACCACAGAAAATAGAAAAAAACCTGTGTGGCATTCACTTTTGGTAAAGTGGTAGAAACCCTACAACTTCCAGAATGCACTGCGCCATACCAGACCAATAAACTGGTTGGTGATGTTATGCAAACTTGTCAGTTTGACATGTATTACAGTTAGACAATAAGCTATCATATGTGTCTGAAAGCATTTAAAGTGAGAAAAAGGCATCTCAGAGAATTTTGGTTTATATCTGATCAGCGCTGCTTGTTTTAATGTTTAATCTCTGTTTTTTTCAGCATGTGTTTTCACTATGAAGGAAAGAATATGGCAGCCACTTCCTGTTCACAAACACTCGCTATTACAGCTAAACAAGGCACTAAAATACATGACTGAAAAAAAAGGCGAGGAATAGGCAATTCAGTAACATTATCTTGGTTTATATTTGATCAGCACTGCCTAATTTCATTGTTTGATCAGAATTTGAGTGTCTCTTCTATACTCTTTGTGTCTGTGTTGGCAACATGGGTGGCGGGCAATATGAAAATGTGGAAGCAAGCAGAGCAAGCAAAATGCTGCCAGATGACAAATTTTGCATCATCCGACGCTATTCACTGTGAGGGAGAAGGGAGATCTGGCACTGGTTAGATAGAGGGAGGTTGACCACAGTTCACTGACACATACTACCCACGCTGTTATGATACAAAGCTAGTTGAAAATCAGTATACCTTGAAAATGGCGCTGTCAAAAAAACCCATCTAATAATATACAAAAGTGAAAAAAAATCTTTCTACCATTGTGACCTCACCTTTCTGAAGCATTTCTAAATGTTCCCAAAGGATGTCACCCACAAAGTCAGGTGCTAAGTCCAGGAAGCGTTCCTTCCCCATCGCACACAGGCTGGCTCCGTTCATGCAGAATTTGTCAAAGTCAACATTCTTCAGACTGAACTCGTTCACTGTCCACGTTAGCCACTCAGCCACATGGTTATCTGTCCACTGTCTGGGATCTGACGAGGATAACAATTGATATATTCACGACAATTGTTATATTCACCTAATATTTATGCAATGCATTCAATCCTTCTGTTAAAGTATTGATGTGTATTGAGACTGAGATGCAGTTACTACACATGCACTATGAACTGCAGCACAATTTGCTCCATTTTCAATGTGGGAGAGCTTTTTGGTTATGCTGCTGACTTTGACACTACCTCTGTGGTAAATATAACCACCCATAACAAGTCAATCAAAAACAAACAGGGACACACAGTGGTGGATATAAGCAGTTGTGGTAATGACAAGCCAAAACCATAGTTTGCAGATATAGTGCAATTGCACAAACTGATACTGCGAATCCTGCTGCTTCCAAACTGCATGAAGAGTCTCTACTCCCATTTAAGAAGCTAACTCATTATTTTACTGTCTGTATCTAAATTCTCTGGACACTGCAGTCAGACCGTCTGCCCAGACTGAAATGTATGTAATATAAGGCCACTTTTGGAATAACTGGGTGTCTCCCTGTTCTCATTCCTTCTAAGAGACGCCCTCACTGACTGATCTAAAGCAGACTATAATGTGAGATAATCTACTGGATGCCTGACATGTGAGATGTTGAGGTGTTTTCAAGGTCTCATGCTTTACTGATAACACTTCATTTCCTCAGTGAAAATGTTTACAGGGGTTAACAAGAACACAAGCAGCTGACTGTCTCACCTTTGGGAATACCCAGCCGCTGTTGTTCCTTTGTGAAGCCACTGAAGGTGGCCTTCAGAGCCTGGGACATCATCTCTTTACTCCCTGGAGTTAGCAGGGGGACATCGCCACACTCTGGATCTGCCAATCACAAATTACAAAAAAAAAAAAAAACTGATTATGATGTTATTTGGAGCAATATCAATATGCATTTCATTTGGGAGTGAAGTCACAAATATGCTAATATTACATACTGCTTTGATTATTATTGACAACCCAAGCTACGATGATGCATCCTGTATGTATTTAATGCCAATAAAGTTTACTGAATGGGAAATGAAACAGAGACAACTGAGACAGAGAAGAGGGCGGGAAAGACAGACTTGTGAATGTGATTCAGTTAGATATTCACACACACACACACACACACACTCAAACACAAACAAAGTCAACACAGTTGTATCTGACCGTGATCAACAACATGGCTCAACAATTACATCCCGTCTAGACAGCCACTGTCTCTGCATCAACTCCAATCTATTTAAACAAGAGCTGTCACACAGTAGCATCTGAACTGCTTGCAAACTAAGTAACACTGCATGTGCACTATTTTTGCACAATAATTTACATTTGCATATTTCACTCACCATGCTCCAATAGAATTCAATCCATGGTGAGTGGGAACAGTTTAGAAAATGTCCCACAAGTAGCTTCAACCACTTCTTATTTTATTGTCAATTCTCTTCAGTTTCTGGTATTTCAGACAATGTCCAAAAGCAAATCCCACCGGTTGGACACTCAGACAAACACACAAGTTTATTTGCAAATACTACAAACATTAGCCACTCTCCTGCACGCACATCCTGGGTGGGAGAGCAGAGCGTGGTGCCCATCAGTGACACTGTGACCCCTGCTAGCTTTCCTGCGTCGCCGCCCTTACACAGTGGGCCTACTGTCACCGGACCAAGCACGGGGTCAAACATTCTGAGAGGTCAAGGGTTGAGGGATGAGGTGATGATGTCACCGTGGCTGCTGGCGGGTGGCTAGAAGAGTTAGGGTGTGGGCTGTCTCAAGGGTCTCGGTCACACACTAGGCTCACTGTTCTCTGCTCACAGCCAGTGGGCACCCAGTGCGGAACAGAGCTCCCTTTGATGGCTTTAAACAGTGCCTGATGACTTGAACTCATCTAATTAGATTGAGCAGGCTGCAGAAGTGTGGGATGAGGGGGCAAAGCAGGGGAGATGATGAGGGGAGAAGACCCCCAGGCCACTAATTCTAGAACACACTAAAAACTAATCCAACCAAGACTCAAGAAATGACTTATAAATGTGCATGAAAGAGGCCCTATGGAGTTCCAATTACCTCACATGCCTTTATCATTCATTCTACAAAGCACCCACACTCATAAACACAACAAAGACAGACACCTTGTATATCATGGTCTATCAGAGTCTGATGTATGACATATCCTCCCTAATCAATTTGGGGGAGTAAAGTGCATGAGACAAAACTTTAACATCTTGGTGCTTCAGCGGGTTGAGGTGCATACAAAATCAAGGGTTCAATTAGGCTTTCATTTCTGCAGCATGTCTTTCCCCTTAGATCTTCCCTCTTGTCTGTCTCCATTGCGCGCCAATTAAAAACGTTAAAAACCAGATCACAAAAGCCATGTCCTGAGGGCATGAAGAAACGTTGTGTCACTCCTCTCACAGAGCTGCCATCCGTCCAACCCAGATGTTCTGGCATCTCCACCGGCTCGGCGGTTTTATCTGCCAGAAGTACACTGGGGCAACATACAGTTCATGCCTGTTTTCACCACTCGCTGACGTCTCGACCTCGTCTGGAATGCACAGCAGCTGTCCCTCCTTCGCCCATGTAACCAACGTCTGTCTGGCTGTTAGTAAAATTAGGTCTCCCAGTTTCTTTTTTCTCTCTTTGGCTCTTGTTTTTCCCTCTATTTTCTCTCTCTCTAAAGAAAGAAACCCCACAACATGCGCGAGACAGAGCACAGACAAGAGTTCTTTGCGTCTTCATGTGATTGAATTAGGCCTGTAATAATATATTTCTCTCTGTTATACTGGTGAACAAACAAAGTTATTCATTCAAGTTAAAAGTAAAAGCAAGGTAGAGGAGCTGAGAATAAACACTGTTTTACAGGCTCACATAAGACCTCCGTTTAACTATTGTCAGACGCAGTTCACACATCAGAATAAACCGTGCAGTTTCACAATAAAAATAAGACCTCAGGCAAGCTGTCTTTGTGTACAAGTTGCCCCTGACAGCAGGGTTGTCTAGGCTTCTGCTGAGCTCATTTTTTTCTTTTAAGTAGTGTTGGTAGTGCAAAAACGTACATGTTGCAAACGGCTGCAAACTGAGATGGGACTAGGGCTCAGACAGTCTGCACTTTGATGTGAAGGCAGGGGCGAAATGTGGCAGTTTATTTAAGCTGGATCGAGTGGAGTTTGTCTGCACTTTCGAACCGCTTACGCTCCTCCCTCTCCATTGCTTTTATCAACCCGGCCCCAGCCTGTTCTTGCCCACACAGACTTGAATCCACTTTAGCACTAAATCCTCCATCAAAGACACTTAACACCACTGTGCATGAGAACTACCATTAGGCACTCTAGAGAAAAAGAGAAAAATGTGCATCACTATTATAGAGCAATTTAAAATTGGGTTAAAAAAATGAGCTAATCCTAACCCTAACCCTGGCTTTATGTGATTTCTTTTGTTTCTAGTTTCATTACTCATTTTTCCTGTTTAAAATGAGTCTGAAGTAGGCTTTTGTTTACCATGTTGCAGCAATTCAAAGCAAAACAAATGTCTTCTAAGTTTGGACTGTCCGGCCACAGTGCAACAATCTACAAAGACCTATTGCACCTTCAACAAAGGTTTCTTAATAGTATTTATAACTAAGCACATCACTTTGTTGTTCTTCTGTGCATTGAAATCTTAAAGACATGAAGCAGAGGACACAAAAAAGCTACCAGACAAACAAAAGACCTAAAAGTGCGACAATAACAGTGCAGCCTCCATGGCGAGTGATCCATATGAAAGTTATCTGCGGCAGAGCTAATGTACAGTGTGCATCCATTAGCGAGAGAGAGGCGAGCTCGGATCCAGCCAATCTCTAGTAAATGATGAAGTCCTGATAGGATTTCAATGCCTGCGAGTCCCATTAGATCCAGAATGGTCAGTGTGTACTGAGAGTTAGAGCATCCACAAGTCATCACTTTCCACATTAGATGGTGTGGGCCTGTCCGCAAAATGAGTCCCATCCACTTAGCTCACCAAATGTGGGAGTGGGTGTAAATCACAAGCAACATTAAGGCATTTCGCTAACAAGAGTAAAAAGAGTGTCTGGGGTGAAAAGTATGAAATGAAACCAAGTTCTGCTAATGATGTAGAAGGAATAATAAGTCCATCTATTATAAGAATCACTGATGAAGTGAGACTGATGTTTCGTCTGCATTTACAATAAAAGCTATTGATTACCCATTCAGCTCTTGCCATCATATGAGTAATGGACAGGCTGCTGAGTGCGACGACCAGATTTCCCCCAAGGGATTCTTACTGACAGACTGTGCACCTTCATTGCCCTGCCCCTGTGACCAAGCCCCCAACCTTAGAGCGGTTCTGTTTGGCAAACTTAAACTGACACACTTATGAACACACATACATGAAATAAATTAGCAGCCTTCTTCGCCTGTGCGCCAGAGCGTGGGCATGAAATTGGGATTTTTGCAAGTGGGACCAAAGTCTACAGGGCTGGAACAACCAGGGCTGGGCAGGGCAGGGGAAGATAGCGAGGGAGCATCCCGGGTGGGTGAGGGGAGCTGAGTAGGGGGTTTGAGTCACCAGCTTGTAATTTGAGCCCATCACAGGACAAGAGAACCAGGGGTGGGCACAGTGGGAAGAGAGATAGAGAAGAATGAATGAGAGGTCTCATAATGCTCTCTCTCTTCTCCTTGTCTCTGGAGTGACATCACAGTGGGATCAGTGCCATCTCCCAGCCTCTGGCAGAGACTCGCTTCATTCATAAAGCCTGGACTGCTGCCTCCGCTCAGAATGATGCAACGATACAAGCAGAGCAGGCAACCAGACCCAACAAATAAGGGACAATATGCTTTCTATCATGCGATTGAGCTATAAATAGCCCTATAGAGTTTGTCCAATGAGTGGGTGTGTGTTGGCGTGAGGAAAAGAGAGTTGGCAGCTCAAAAATTACAGCAACAAAAAAAAGGATGACATAAAAAGGCTATTCAAAGCTTGGTCTTTCAAAAGTAAAACACTCCTGGGTCAAATAGTCATTTATTTATATCAGTGTCAAAGCATGTGGTAACTCATGTCCTCCTCTCTATGCCCTTCTGTAGAAGAGTGTATGGTGGGCTTTATTTAAATCAGCACAAGAGTCAATTTCCTGTGGCTAAGTTGCCACTTCCTGTGGGAAGTAAGGTAAGATGTGGGTTCAGGTGAGGGTCATACCCTTCCTGAATATCCCAACATGTATACAAGTATCAGCAGGGTCACAACATAGTGCAAGAAAAAAAAAAGAGGAAGTCTTGGCTACATGCCGAGGGCTTATAATCGTCTCTTTAAGGCAGACCAGTCTACCCACAGCAGACCAGAGGTGACAGTGGTATCTGAGAGACCCTTTGATGGAGATCCGTATCTGGACCCCTGGTCTGAGAACGCAGGGTCATAAACCCGACCAGCATGAAGGGGGCCCTTTCAGCGCCACGGGGTGATAAAGTGGTGGCTGAGGGCTGTAGTGGAGTAAGAGGAGGAGGACGGGGTGGCAGTCTGGTTTTGAGAGGGCTGCTTGTTCAGCCAGCCGCTCTGCTGTTTAGATTTCCATCTCAATGCCAAGGACCAGGAATAGATGAGTAGGCCTGTCTCAAGCCAAAGTGAAGAAGCCAGACCAGACCTATACCTAACCCTACTCCAGCGCTGGATGGTGTTAACTAAAAGAGATCCAACACAAAAACCAGGATCATCCCACCATCACAGACAACAGTGCTGAAACACTGGTTTTATTCTTAGGTCTCCACCACTGGCTTCTGGCTGCCCCCCTGAAGCACAAGCCTGTGGTGGTGTAAAGCAGCTGTACGGGACGCAGCCACCACTGCTGACATCTGCCTTTGGCCATGAAACTAGAGTTGTCCAGGATCATCACCAGCACAGACATACCGGCTACTGAAGCAGACAATAAGTGAGACTAATACCCCATAGCTGCCTTGCTGTCTTTCTTTCCTCCACTCCCTCCATCTCTGAAATCATATTAGCTTATGATGTGAAAGTGCATTAACTCTACTGTTTATGCCAAAGTCTCAGTGCTTGATATGACATTACTTCTGAGTTTGAAATGATACGCACCATCGCCAACAGACGCTAAACATATTTTTGCTAAAATCTTGATGGAATTCTTTTCAGAAGAATGAGGGAAACAGAGACAAAGCACTTTCAGCAGGATTTGGCTCCTTGTTGCTTATTTAACTGCTTCCAAGCTTTGTTGCTTGGTGATCTTTAACAGCATGAAAAGGCCTGCTTTTCTTTTTTTGTTAGGTATGCCTCAAGTATCAAAGGTTGAGCAACAGTAATGCACTTCTCACAACAGCCCATTGCACAACCTCCAAGTTCTCTATTACTTTGAGAATAATATTGGGAGAAAAACCCAGCATGCTCTAAAGCACTACACAAACAGTAAAGATCTTAAAAATGTCACAGAACTTGAAGGTTTTCTATGACCTCCATACATGTTAAATATTTATAATGAAAGCACTACTTAGTCCAAAAGGATTTGACTGTCTTGTTTTATCCATCAGTGTTAGGCATAGTGGTGAGAAACGGGAACTGACAGGCGAGCACTGCACTGGAGAGTGCAGGTGGTGTTAGCCTAGCTGTATCCAGGCTAGCTGCCTCCCAGGCTCCGTCCCTGTTGTAAACACACAGGGGATGCTCTGGGGGAACTGTTTAGGCGTTAAACCAAACACACGACATATCTGACAAACAGTTTACTCTCCGTGTTGCATTTTTTCCACAAAACATTGTGCCTGCCCCATTTTTAGTCCAAACTGATACATTCCACAACCAGGTTCCTGATATAAGTGTGAATTATGTGGCACGGCTACACGTTCACACACACACACACACACACACACACACACACACACACACACACACACACACCAATGGAAGTGTTTGCCACACGACGTGCTCTTTTGTGCAACGCATACACATGTAATTCTTGTAGTGGCTGGGTTTAATTATATAATCAAACATATATGAGAGCTTGTTGCTTGTTTGAAGGCAAGCTATGGGCGACAGATGGATACTTGATAAATAAATTCCCCCTAGACCGCAGTGTTTTCATGTTGCGTGCCTTACATTCCACCTCTGTTTTACAATTGCTAATGTGCTTCTCACAGCTTTCTTGTTTTCCTCTAATGCGACCAAAAATGACTTGTGGTCTAAGTGGCAAAATGGTTTCAGCTCAAGATGATGAATTACCCTTCTATTTTAAGCTCAGTGTAGGCTCCATAGCTAATAAGAGTATAAAACATCAAACATCTGGCAACATCCCTTCTTCCTTTATCTTTTTTAAGATACGGGTGTTATTTTTTCATGACGCTGTAAAGCACCTCAGCTTCGGCTGACTTGGCTTACTTTAAAAGATGTAAACCGCGATTTGAAAACTGGAAAGTTACAACTCAGTGTTTTGCAATAAGAGATGGGAGTGATTTCCAATGCAAGTGCATATCATTGCAGATGTGTAATCTCATGATTACCTTTTACTTCACTATCTCTCTCTTTCTCTCTCTTGCACACACACACACACACACACACACACACACACACACACACAAAACCTTAGTATACACAGACAGACCATGACTCACTCCATCAAAGTATGACTGGACTTCTGGGGATATCATGCTGTTTCAATTGACAATGTGACTGGTCATGATGAAAGCAGTGACCATATCTTGTAAAATTCCTCTTCAGTGAGTCAAAATTTGTCACTGTTAATCTGTAACTATGCATAGAACAAACAGGCAGCAAACAGAGCATCTCTAATGAGCGTTTCTGTGAAGCCAAAAGATCATTTTCCAACAACACAATGGCCTTTCTGAAACTGAATGCTGCCAAAGTCAAGTTCTCATTATGTTCTGGGCTACGGGAGTTGTAGCCAGAAAAGGCAACACATTTCAATGTGTTAAAACATGCAGATACTAGAGAGGTCATAGGCAGACAATGGAATCCAGCTGCTTTCACTCTCATAGCTAAACTCCAGAGGCAGTGTAAAACCTTACATAGAGTCCCGTTCCTCGACCTCCTCTATATCTGCCAGAACTCATGTGCCTCCCGTTTGACTGTGTCACCTTGGCCCAACTCAGCGCCACTGAGTCGCACCTACACAGCAGAGCCAGCCACCCACGCAAACACACCCTCCTTTATCTCCCTTTGCTTTGGCAGGCCAATCAATCTATACAAGTATGATGCTGTAGGTCTGATATGCATAAAGTATGCGGCTGTGCCCCATTTGTTCACCTGATTACAAAAGCAGCATGCAATGCATGTCGACTCCAAAAAACAGGTGGTGTGCAGCAAATGCAGACAAAACTGAAAACAAGGGAAGAAAATCTGGAACATATACTGAACAAAATGAGTGACATGGCCTCGTTGAGGACAGCTGAACATCCGTGGTGAAACAAACCCACTGCTTTTCAGGACAGTGGACTGATTCTCAAAGCAGGCGTGTTTCTAAACCAGCTCAGTTTCCATCCCATTATAGGAAACACAGCTCCTAAATGTGGGACCATAAAACAGAAACAGCAACAGGGAAAAGGGGGGGGGGGGTTCTAAAGCACAGGATGCTGCTGAGATGCGTGGGAGGTTGTGGAGCCATTTTGGGGCAACGTCAGGCCAGTTAGGGTTCGCAGTCACACATCAATGTAGGCCTGTGGTAGCAGAAACCAGTAAGCGGGCCAAGCAGACGCACAGTCGGACAGCCAGTGGCGTGTGGTGCAGCAGGCGTCTATTGCCATGACTCAGGGATTACAAGCAAGGAATGACTGGTGATGGGACAAAGTGCACTCCCCAGTAACTCACTATACACCACATCAAGGTGTCGTGAGAGAAACCCATGTGGCTAACAGAAAGACATTGGAAACAGAGAAAGAAAGGGAAAGGAGGGGGAGAAACACTTGAAGAGGAATTGTGTGAGTGGGTGGGTGGATGATTGAAAAAGAGTTGTCTGTTACAAAAAAAGCTTGTTAATGCTTCATTTCCCATGCCAAGGAACATATTTTCCTTTGTTTTGGTTGTTGGCTTTTTGTGGAATGCGAGTAAAACGAAAAGCTGTTGATTGCAAGAAGTTGATCTCTCCTACTTTCTTTGCATAACAAGAACTATTCACTACCATCATATCAACCACACCTTCAAAGGCCTCTCTTTCTCCGTCCCTAAAACGCCCACCCCTTCTCTTCTTCATACACACCATATGCTTACTATTTAGCAGACTGCTGTATCTGGTGCTAACACGCCTTGCTTTATGACTAAGCTTCATAAGCAAAGATTAAGGCGTGTAGTCACCAGGGAAGCATCAAGATAGGACCCACGCAGTATAATGGTTTTAGGTTTATATGGGCAGATAACAGGCTGATTGGAGGAGCAATGAATGAACCGCCAAATGAATGGAGGGGTTACCTATTGATGTAACACAGAGGCATTGCTAAAGAATGGGGAAAAGAAAGAGGGTCAATGTAAGCAACTCACAGCTACTTCATTAGTATCCACCCAGTTGATGACATGTCTGGCCAGCACAGGCAGGCCCATTGAAGAAACCAGTATCAGTTACCCTCTAGGCACAGACATGGCCTGGTCAAACACTGCCTAATGACATTGGGGTGATGCACTAAACGTTGGACAACTAATCAAGTTCTGATCCAGCCAACCATATCATCCACAGTTTGACACGGCGCACATCAGATGAAAAACGGACCAGTTTCCTCTGTTTGGCCCAATTCATTGACAGACCACATCAATGGAAGCCTGGATCACCCAAACAGTGTTTGCACAGCTGCCAGGCAGCCACGCACTCAAACATTGGCATATATTACACTGCGCTACTGAAGGAGTGCTGACACAAACACACCGAAGCAAAAACCTGAAGCTTATGTAACACCCTCTGTTCTGACAAATGCTTCTCCTCTCCGCATCCTACCAACATGGGAGGCACCTTGGAAAAGAAAATCAGTGAAGCCTTTCTAAGAGTCAATAGTGTGGCATTGCCCGTATGTGCTTGTGTGCATGTGGTGGGCACTGAACGAGATGCCTTATAAGGGCTCTCAGAAGAAGCACCAGGCATGCCAGTTACAACAAACAGCAGCATTTTTCATCAGATAAAAGTGAGCCTCCCACTCCAGCTCCTCCTCTGCCTCCATGCATGCCACCCAGCAGGGCATGCTCACAAACATTCCTGTCAGTCACTGAACCCTGACACTTCAGGCCTGATGCACAGAGTAAAGTAAAAGAGGGATGACTCACTCAAATCCAAAGCTGACTTGTAGTGTAAATGATTGACAACTCTCTCGAATATTAAATCTATACTTGGATAACCTCAGAACAGTGTTACAAGAGTTTAACACTCAATAAGAACTTGAAGAGCACTTGCGCTTTCATGTCTGTATTTCACAACCCAACACCTTCCCGTTAAGTAATCCTCCCTCCTATCTTTAAAGCTTGTCTCTCTGCAACTGACAGTTTTGTTATGGCTACATGATGCTTTCAATAATAAGCTACCATAGTCTGGGTTACATAAAAGTAAGATTGCTGTGTCAGGACTTAACTACTATGACTGAACAGAGGAGTAAAAGCTTTGTGCAACTTAAGATGTCTTGTTTGGGTACACCTCTGACCCTGGCACAGTGTGAGCGTTAAAAGGAATTACCTCCACTGGAGAAAAAGAGAGAGAGGGCAGACCTTGAGTAAGCTGACACTGGCTGCACTTCCATCGCAAAGGAAAACAAACAATATAGCAAGGTGGGTTGAAGCCACTTAAGCCTGTTAGTGGGGTATGTATGTACAGTATGTAGTTGCAGGTGTTTGGAGAAAGGGGGAAAAAAAGACTGTTGTTCCCACAATGCCATAGCTCTGTGCTTGCTTGTGAAAAGCTGAGCAGCCATGCCCATAGGGACAGCTGCTGCTTTCACAAATCCAACAAATCAACAACTGCATTCTGGATTTGTGTGGAACACTTATGTCTTTCAGCAAGTTGTAAGAAAAGAGCATATTGTGGTCTTTTACATACCTGCAACACTAAGCATCAATGTTGTGTCTTATTAGGATCAGGAACGGTCCTGAACACTGGCAGTACACTTATCTTGTAAGCATTGTAATAACAAGGAGCGAACAGAACAGTATGTGAGAGAGAGAGGTGGAGAAAAGATGTGTTTGTGTGAAGTTGTAAGCTGCTCCTTGGCAGCGTCAGCCCTGACCCGAGTGCACCCTAGTATAAGGGTAAGCGGGAGTGAGCATTGCGAAATGGTTTTGCAAGATAGCGCTACGCTTTGGCAACTTAACTGCAGCTGTCAGCACTTTTTCATGAATTTGTGAGATGTGTATGAGGGAATCTATGCTCTGCAGGTATTGACAGCAAGGGGAAGGTGGTTAATGTGGTGAGTCACAGCCCCTTAGTGGGTCAACACTAGCAATTAGTATCAAATTTCAATGATGCATCAGTGCTGCTCTACTAACAGGCTTGACGCCACCTGAGCTGCAAAAAGCACAGGGGGATTTGTTCATGTGAAAACCTACTAAATGCAAATCATCCAAACATGCCACCATGTGTAACAACACTCAAAAAAACGAGAAGTGAAACCACACAAAGATTTAAAGCCAATCACACAGTCATGGGCTTCCCTGTATATGCCCTGGACAACCCCTGGAGCAAGCCAAGTCTTCCAGGCAGCAGGGTCAGAGAGGCAAGCCTCAGCACTGCAGATTCATCACCTCAGCCTGCCTCTCCTTCCCTCTGGAAAGTCAGTTTCAACCACCAGTGGAGGAGGGGGAGGTATGAAGGGGGGGGGGGGGGGGGTAGAGAAGACAGCGGGGTTGGTGGGGAGGGCAGTGATTAGGCACTACTGCCTGTCTCCCATGCCGACTGGGCAGAGTGCCTGGCTCTCCTATTATGGCACTGAATATAGGGTTAGCGATGGGTGCTTAGATGGGAGAGAAAGGGAGATGAAGAAGGATCCCAAGTGAGGTAAAGGCAGGAAGAAATCAAAACTACAAAGCATGAAGTCAATTTGAGCAACACACTTCCTGAACAAAATGTGACAAAACTTAACATGTCAAAGCAAATCTGGAAAAAAAAAATGTAAAACATGCATGTGAGTTTGAAAGTGTGCCAGCGACATTAAAAACTATTAAATAATATGCTGTATGAATTCACTATTTTATTACTATGTTGTATGACTGTTTTTCCTAAATGGTATCAACTTCTGTGATGTCTATTTATATGAAAATAACTTTTCCATATTGCCCCCTTATTTCACAAACATCATATTATTAATTATGAAGGCACGCCGGTCACAGTGTGATTCATTCAACAGAAAAAAAGAAACACACACTGGTTTCATGGACTCCACAGCCTCAGGCGTGATTGCATGTGTCTCAAGTGTTGCGTGTTGTCCAATATTGAGAAATCAACACCGTCTTCACACTGAAATACGTTCAGGACGTTATGTTCCTTTTAGCGCATCCAGTTACACAGAATTATCACTATAAACATCGGTGTCAGCAGCATGTTACGTTACAAGGAAACCTTCAGGAGTAACGTTAGTCTCGTGTTAACTGTCAAGCGTCTCAAAGAAGAGTTGTATTACTCACCGTCCATTTTTTCAGCCTTTATGATTGTTAACGTCGGTTTCATATCGACAGCTGCCGTCATGATCATCAGATCAGCGTCTTAATAACGCCGCGTCCACTCTCTTTTTTTATTCTAACAGCTCCAAAAACACAATATAAGGGAAAATCTTCTCTTCCTCTGACGCTCCGGTCAGTTCTACTGGCCGTTTTTTTCTGTTACCTTTCCTCTAAAACTAAAAAAGCGATTTACTTTCTTTTACTCCTAACTTATCTTTTTTCCCTCTCTCGTACATGTACACACACTGCCTCTTTTCCTCGTTCTTTCTTACTCGCTCACACACTCACTCACTTCTTCCTCTCTATCTCTGGTTTATGGGCGTTGCATTGCACAGAGCTAGAGTGCGACGACAGCTGAAGGGGGCGGTGTTTGGGGCTGACTTGCCAGTTGATTCACAATTCAATTACAGTACCCCCCCCCCCCCCCCCCCCCACCCTTACACACACACCCACACACACACACACACACGCAGACACACACACGCACACGCACTCACACACAAACACTTTACTATCACCTCCCCCGTGTCTCTGTGAGAACCTACCAAGACCCCTTCACGTCATCAGGCGCAGTTACATGTTCCCGCAAATTACGCGTGTTTAACAGGGATGAGAAACACTGTGGAGCTGTGAGAGCTGCTGAGAACCCTGATAAAGAGCCCTGGTAATGCTTAACCGCATTGTTTCCCAAATATGACAGCAAACAATCCATTCAACAACTCAGTCATACAATCTTTCATGCCAAAAAATACTACCACCAAGTTATAAAAATATAATTAGATTAGAAATAACACCATGTAAACCCCTAAATAAATTGTAATGCAATGTCACAGGCATAGGGAGCAAGTGAGATATCAACTGATTCACATGCTTGGTTAGTGGTGCCTTCATTTGCGGTTGCGTTTACCATGTTCATGACATAAATTCATATACGTCTATACAACCATGGAAATCTTCTGGAGGCTCTGAGTTCACTAGTTGTGTGACGTGTTTTCTGACATTTTCAGAAATAACGCAGGCCATTTACTCTTGACTTTTTGGCAGATGGTAATTTAATATATTGTAATTTTAGTTGTAAATTGTTGTAATTTTATAATATGTCTGTTGATATTCCCAACAGCCTCATCTTTTTCCTCTTACATTATGCCTTTGCATTACCTGCATTACGTGAATCGCTCACTAGTTTACTAAATTATTAGCCTTGGTGGCCTCTCATGTACACGGCTTCCTATGACATAACTATGAGCAGCATTAGTCCATGTGCTTCCTATGAGGAATTGGTACTCTATGACTATGACTATGGACTGAATTGTGACATTGCATCCCTCGGGTTTTGAGACTAAACCATGAATTTTCTATTTGTGTTACAGCTACATCATTTAACAGGTGACACATGTAACTACTTTGTATCACATTTTGAACACACAGGTTTAAAAGAGGTCCAAGATACAGGTTAGAAATGTAAAAAAAAAAAAAAAAAAGTTACAACTATTCCCTATTTCCCCCACTATATGGGACAAAAACAGCTTTGGAGTGCTATATGGTTGCCATATTTGAGCCCCTTGTAGGAACATTTTTTGAGCAGTATGTTGATTCATGAGAATAAGTGACAAAGCACACTGCCTTTGGAGATGGTTTCGGATCTTAAAATAGCCACATACAATTTAGCTGTAGTGTATGTGTGGGGAGCCGTTCACTAAGAGGAAAGTAAGGCTTGTCTGTGTCCTATATTCTGCAGGTCCAGGCTTCCTCATAACTTGTAACTCACCCTCATAAACACCTCAGAGTATTTCCTGTTCACCTTGTTCTGATCAATAAAAAACAACCATGTCCTTTTTTTCATAACACAGCTGCATCAGGTATTAGTAACAAAGTGCATCTTTGCAAATAGGTACAATCTTATGTTTGCATATATTCTTAAATGAAATTTAGGTATGGGTTAAAAATAGGTCAGTCGTGTGGATGTTAAAATCAATCATACTGGGTCTCCTGTCAGCAAGATCATCAATGGAAATTCAGTTAGAACATGGCAAACTGTCTGTTCCAATTCTCATTTTGAGTTATTTTTTAGACTTTTGTACTTTCTTATCTACAATAATCAGGAACAATGACCATGTCTTACTGGAAATTGAATCAAGAATTTTCTCTGCCACTGGAAAAGAACAAAGACACGAGAGAGATAGGGCTTTTTAGCCACAGTAAGGCTCCACTCGGAGCAAACCACTGCCATTAGGGAACACCTCCCATGGCAACAGAAAGAGTAATAACAGATTATAATAGTTATTCTCACACTCTGGAACTGGCTGCTTTTTAACAAATGCAAGGAAAGAGAGGTCCAACAAGAAATACTGAAGGGATAGTGGGGACTCTTGTTCATTAATGAAACAATGTAAATGGTTTTCTGTAAAGCACAAGACCTCTTTTTCCAAACATCCAACCACATCATAAGCGATCAGAGTGAGTCATATGGCACAACCTACAATGCACGTCGATATGATACTTCTGCATGTACTGTACGCATGTATGTAAGGAGACTGGGGAGCCAGGGTTATTGATCACACATGGATTTTTCAACCGGTGGTACTTTGCTGGCTCCATTAGCAGCCCTGGATCAAGTTTCATTGGCCTGATAGGAGCCTCGTCTGGGAAGAGTGCTGGTGGGTTCTGCGGTGAGAGGAGCTGCCTCACCCAAGGAAGAGTAGAGGGGGTGATGGAGGAGAAGAATGGGAGGGGGAATAGTACCTCTCACTTCATCTCAGTCAGTCACTCAGTCCCTCTCTCTCTGACTGGATCTCTTTGTTTTCTGTTAATGAACTCCCTCGTATCTGTTCTTAAAAGGACAGCCCGGGTCCTTTAGTGCCTAAGGGCAGCCATTAGGGGTTTAATGGTGTTGCTGACTAATATCAGGGTTGGCGTCACTGTTGCCCATTTTAGTTTATGGTTTTCTTTTGCCAGTCTTCACTTATTTACATCCAATATTTTTAACAATATATCATGAATAAATCAATTTTATTTTTTAATGATTAAACAAATATTTTGCTTCTGTATGGCCTTATAATAAAACTAGGACTTGTTTGAGATAGAAAGACAGAAATACTTTTGAAATTGGTGCTTCATGACCTGAAAAGGAAAAACAGAAGATGGTCACTTTTGCTCAAGCGGTAACTACAAAATTACATGTAGCAGAATACACTGCGCCGCACCAGACCTATAAACACTCCCGCTAGTAGGTGACGTTGTGCAATTACAGTTACACAGTAAGCTAAAATATGTTTCTGAAAATATATGAGGCGAGAAATAGGCAAAACAGGATCAAAATCTTGGTTTATATTCGATCAGCACTGCTTAGTTTTACTGCAGTATGGCGCCCACGTCTTGTTCACAAACACAGGGTATTACAGCTAAATACAACACTAAAATATGTTTCTGAAAAACATTCGAGCTGTGAAATAGGCAATGCAGTAACATAATCTTGATTTATAGCCGACCAGCAGTGCCAAGTTTCACCATTTCGGTCCGAGTTAGAGTGAGAAGGAGGGGTTCTGTCCATGGTGATGGTATTTGGGGCTGGCAATACGAAAATGCTGAAGTACACTCTGTAATTTGAGCAACAGCCCAGAGAGCCAGCAGAACTCGACTGGATGATGTGTTATGCATCAAGTTGCATCATCTGATGGAGTTTCATCGTAGCGAGGGATATCTAGGCACTGATTAGATGAAGGGAAGTTTACCACAATTCATCTACACATACCCAGATTGTTTTGATGCAAAGCTGGTCGAAAATAGGCAAAGTACCCCCTTAATGTTCAAAATGCATAACTGATATGAGTTTAAAAAAAAAGAACTACAGAATTGAAATTGCACTTGTAAATGGGCAGTTTGCTGATGACGTATTGTTGCTTTGAATTCCTGTTTCCATTTCTGTTCTTGTATCTCAAAACACTGTGTTACTGCTCTGTCTTTCAGAGCAGTGACCATTTCTATTACCCTTAGACACCCTGGTGTACAATGACCTTGAAGACAAACACATTTACATTAACAGAACACTGACACAAGAAAAATGATTTCCAAACCAAATGGAATACTAAACACTTATCCTCTTCAAGATCTTTGTATCAACTGCTTTTGTCAAAGTTCTACACAATACAAACTCAAAAAACAACTATTGTTGAAACAAACTGCGTCATTTCCTATTTAGACAAAGGGATTGTTAATAGTCTTACACTCATAAAACAATCACACAGTGTGTGTACCACAAGTCCTAGATCAAACAAGTTTTATCTTCAGGGCCTCTTTTCTCCACCTGGCAAATGCTGTTGCCATGGTTTTGACAGTTAGCCGGCTTCACTCACTTTGCGTTGCAGCGCAGCACCCCTAGCTAAAGCAGCTCCTCCTCTCTGCTGCTCGCTGTCTGTGTCTCGCTGGCACATCTGTGCTGTCTGCCCGTCTATAATCCCTGGATGTAACCGTTGCACCTGCTACTTTTCACAGAGTTAACTGAAAGGTTATTCGATTTGGAGCAATCCATACAGCTGTCAAGTGATATTTGTCTTTGATGTTGGCGCCCTTGAAGCAAGAGCACAAGAGTATTTAGATTTCAAGACTATACTTTTATTACACATTTACAAGCATCAAATATGAAATGATGACTTAGCTGGGTTGGAGTGTAAAATGTCTCAGACAATGGATGTGGCCTGACAGGTTTGGTATCTTGTGTGAATACACGGCATTAAGCATCAGTCAGTCACTCATTTACAGACACTCAGAGGGGTGATGGACACACACACACACACACACACACACACACACACACACACAGAGCAGACAGTTAAACAGTAAAACAGTGGGGTCCTTGTGGCCTCTGTCTAGCAGCTAAGTCTCAGCTCTCTCTGTGGTGGATACTGTCTGAAGGTGCCACAGGCTGGAAGCACTCCTGCTGAGATCAGAGGGTTTGCTGGGACAGGAGTATTGTATCCCTGTGTGTAAGTATGTGTGTGTGTGTGTGTGTGTGTGTGCGTGTGTGTGTGTGTGCATGTGTACTGGACTTATGTACATCTTTCTCTTGTGCCTCACATTCCAAAGTCCCTTCTGAGACTGCGTGTGTTAGCGAGTGCATGTGCCTGTGTGTGTGCGCTCTGCTAAATTGTGTGCAAGTAAGTGCACTGGGAAAGTAGCAGGGCCTCCCTGAACAAAGGCTCAGCTCTTTTCTGAACAATTAGCTTCGCTAAAAAGGACATCTCTTCCTCCATTAGCGGCACCACGTGCCCCCCATCACTCCATTGTGCAGATAATTCAATTATCCCCACCCCCCTCCGAGTCTCTGCCTCCCAGACCTCCCTCTTCTCGTCTCGCCCTCCCTTCTCTCTGTTACCACCATGCTCTCAGATAAAGCTCCACTAGTGCCTGAAGCTGAGGCGAAAATACATCAGTCTTTGGTTTCATTCATTCCTCATTGTATAAATAAAGGCTGTACATTATAGCAAATAGCAACACTCTAAAGAATGATAATCAGCCGCTGCTTTTTGTCAATTGTTGTATAAATTCTCTTTCTACTGAGTGATAATAGGCACGGATTTACCTGCAATAGGATGGACTCGATTCAACTACGAACATACAAGTCACAGTAAGAGGTACTTACTCTTACCATTACTGGTGTACACTCATTGTAGTTAACAGTGTGTGAATATTGCTAAGCTTGTGATATAAACATTAAACAACGGGAGGTCTCTCTTAGGATTCATTAAAGCACCACCTATCCTGATGAGCTGGCATCTGTTGCATCATCACCCGTCAGTGATTGCATGTGTCTCAGAACTGCGTGTTCTCCAACTGAAGTGGTTTGTAATTAGTCACCGCACTATCAAGAGGAACTTACCACACTAAAACTTCCTAGAAATAAAACTCGTAGAACTCTGGGAAAGAGACGTTTAACAGCCGGGTATTTGGCTGATGGTTTAGAGGAAAGTATCTTCAAAAATATTTTTTCAAAAGATAAAGGGGAAGTAAGGGGTGTTTCTTTGAGAAAGGGTAGCTTTTAGTGAGGGGACATTTCTTAAGGTCAAGGGTATTTTTCTGGAAAAACACTTCAATAAATGGCTTTTCAAAAGGAAAAAAATATGTTCACCAAAAATAAATTGTTGTGATTGTTGAGTTTCTTTTTTAGTTCAGCAAAGCAGCACTTTGAATTATGGGGTAGAAATTCCACTCAATTTCAATGCACAATTTAACCACTTCTCAGAGGCCTAATGTGGAAACTCAGATAGTCCAGACTTCTGAAAATACTTTAAATCCCACAGATGTACAGTGTAGTAGTAACAGATTACCTCTTTCCTCTGTTTATTGACTAACACCTCTCGCCTCAGAACTATCTGTGCAGTTCAAATCTGGGACCGTGGCAGCGGTGTAGCCCATTCCTCCAGAGTTGTCTGTCGCTTTTCCGTGTTTCCACTCTTGTTTTGTTTTATTGTTGGAGGGGGAAGTGTGCAGCGGCCTGATTAGCATCACTGTTTCCTCCTTTCCCATAACCCCCCAGACCCCCGCAGGCTGCCTGTTTACTTTTAGAAATAAAAAATGGGCCTGCGCCCGTGAGGACGTGCCCCTCATCAGAGGCGAAACCCCTGCCCCCCCCCCACCCAAGGCTCCAGATCCTCCTTCCCTCCCTTCTTCTCTGCTCCTCCCACCAACCCCAGTCCCAGTCCTGTGACTTATCCTTCTCCTTATCCGTCTTCTCTCCTCAAACTGTATTCCGCCCACTCCCCTTTGCTTTCCACCCCGTTCCCCTCCTCTTCCAACTGTCCAGCTGTCAAATCACATCAAATAAAACACAGGCCAATGGTCCCTGAGTGCCAGATCACAGCTGTGTCTGCGTGTACTAAATGGGAGGGCATGTTTAAATGTACAGTGAACTCATGAGTGCCTGGGAGTGGATGTGTGTGTGTTTCTTTGTGCGTGTGTGTATGTGCCTGCTTTACTGAATGAGAGGATGCTGTAATACAATACACACCAGAGTGCAGGGTGTGAATTTAATGAATGAATATGTGAGTGTGCATCACTGCAGGATGTTGGTGGAGTGCGTATGCATGTGTGTGATATCTACGCCCGGATTTCAATGAGATTGCACAGTCGCTTTGTATTTTCCCACACACTGGCACACACACACACAGTGGATTTCCACAATGGGAGTGTACAACAGGCCTTGCGGTGTGAGTGCTGGATAGTAAAGAGTAGAGCTGGGTTAGTGTAAACATCGCCATGGCATGGCTGATGTCAGGAAGCCGTGTGTGTGACATTGGGCTCTGGGCCAAACATGCGATAGTCCTTTAACATCCAACATCCCCGCCTCACATCTGCTCTGAACTCTTTCTTTCTCACACTAACACATTTCATTTTAACAACACCCAATCCATTCTCCAAGAGGTGACTTGAGCTGTAAAATCGCATAAAACGTATCCACTTTAAAAGTTAAATAAAATGTATCAACCTGTGTACCCATGACACTGAATTTTAGCTTGTGAAATAGCAACACTGTCGACTGAGGATTTGGTGCTTCAAAAAGTATGTTTTTTTAAATTGTTTTTTGTTTTTAGTGATCACATTATAAACATTGTACCAGTAAAATATTTGTTTGAATTTCAATTTCAGTCTGATTTCAACAACTTAGAGAGGCTGTTCTCAATATTTATATGCTAAAAATGTGAACACAATTAAACATTTAGCAGCTAAACACACAAATATTTCTTTCAGGAGTTGGTAGAGACCTAAAACAGAGCTAAAAGAAAATAAATATTTGACTTACACCAGGCCTTCAGGAAGTGCACCAGGCTTTGAAGCGAATTTTAATATTTTAATATTTAATAACAGGGGAATGACAACTTCAGGTTGTTCTGTTGTCTTCATGTATTCATCATGTCTGTTTCATGATATATTTTGTAGATTATTTCCTCATGTCTTGTGTTACTTTCTGCCATTGTCTGTTTCCTCGCCTGTTTTCTGTCACACCTGTCTGGCAACAGCCTCGTTAGTCCTTCCCTACTCCTGAGTCTCACGCTGCATTCATGTGACATCGGAAAGTCGTAGCTTCCAAGTCGGGTAGTTCTTTTTCCGACTTTGTGTTCATATGCTTTGAGGTTGTAAAGTGGGAACAACATGGAGGCTACAAAGAAGATGAGTTGCATTTTAATGGTAAGAGCATTTAAAGCGTTTCTTGCTTGTTACATCTAACAGATGCACATACTAAAATCTGCAATGACTAAATGTAATTGATAGCTATTAGGAACAAAATAAAAAAATATATACATTTTTTACAGTCAATTATTGACACTGTTTCCATGCTTTCTGCCATTTCTGCTGCCCTGAAACATCAAGCAAATGTCTCGGCACCTCTGTTATCATGGGTATTTACCAATTTCCCAGCCGTTATTATGACTTTGGGGGGCTGTTACTGTTCTTGAAACTCGTAAATACAATATTTCCAAGGAGCACATGAATGCAGCATCACTCAGCCATCTACACACCTGTCCTGCATTATTTTGTCTTTCATCTCCTGCATTTGGGTCCACCTGATCCACATCTCATGACAGTGGCTCTGTCATAAGATGCTATTTGGCCCAAAAAGACTCCTTCCCACAGATTTACATTGGGAAAACGACATCTGTAGATCAGTGGATTATCTTTTTTTACCACCACAACCCCCAGAAAATGACGCATTTCAAAAGTCTAGAAGAGCCACATGATTAAATCATTTTGTCCTCATTCAAGTTAGCGGAGGGCTAAACTGAAAGTTAGCAGCTCAGCTGGCAAAAGTCTCTGCACATGATCTGTGGCCCCAATGATGCCGAAGATCCGGGTTACTTCACACCAGGGAAGTCTAACATTTTTGCTTCATGCGCCTCTGAGCAACTTCCACAGGAATGAATGGCACCTAGCTTTGATCACTGTTCCCAGTTCTCATCACACATCCAGAACTTACACTTGCCACGTGGTCTGAAACACGACTTCAAACGATTTACTGTCATAGTATCAATGATTAAGTATCAAAGCGATTATGTGTAAATGTTGTGTTCATAACTGGTTTCCACTGCTTCCAAGTGACCAAAAATTCAATTAAAACGTTTAAGGAATATAGTAAGATGAGGTTGTATTTTCATGTTTATTTTCATGAATGTACTATTTCTGGTGGCAGTTTTACGTTTCCACACCTGAATCAAACAGAGTAAACTTAGAGGAGTGCCTTATAGGTAGTATAACCCTAATAAGTGATTATACTCCATTATATGCCAGCAAATCTTTGGTTGACTGACTAAGACACTTGTTCAATGCTAATTAATAAGCAAATAATGATAATTAAAAACTGGCACAGCCTCGGCTGTTAAAAAAAAATGAATGGCATGAACATGTGACTTCAAAGTAAATGTCTTGCAGGTGCCAGATGACTTACACCGCAGGAGGAAGTTGTAATGGTTTGCTCCTCCATGTCTTATAACATTCAAATTAAATGAGTGTTCTGAAATTGCAAGTGCATAATCATCAAAGGGAAGCTGCATTTTCAGTTTGACAGAAATGAGTCAAAGCAACGGCTACAGGGTGTGTAGACTGTGTCAGAGGTTATTTGGTTGCTTTTAAGGTTAGCACAGACTCATAACGCCATATGCCAGTAGCACAACAACCTCAGCAGCTCTATGAGACACCTCCAACAGGAGCTAAATGACTCTAACAACATCTCCAGGTGGCCAGAATGCTCTTAGACCTGTGGCCTGCATAGTGTAGGATTTAGGAGGAGGATGAGAAAAAAAAAAAAAAGGTCAACACTCGGTCATTTTTTTCCACTCAGCTATGTTTATGTCAACGGTTTAGCGCTGGGAGCAATGAAGTGAGGGCTCCAAAGGAGTGTGTCTCTGGCAACAAACATCAGCAAATCCCATCAAATCCTGACTCCCTCTCATACACACGCACACACACACACATGCACACTCAGGCCCCCTCCACCTCTCTAGAGACCAAACTAGAGGCTTGGGAAAAAGATGGCCGCCCTTTGGCCTCCTGCCTTGCCCCCTGCATCCAGCTCAGGGAGGTGACGGAAGAAAGCCTGTGCCCTTCCAGCACCCCTACCCTACTCCCGTGGCGTGCGTCCCAGTCCACTGATATCAATCACTTTTTAGAACGAGAAGAGGCCAGAGTGAAACACAGGCAAATGCTCTGAAAAGAATGTTCCAGTTTAAAATAAAACTCACATAAAAAAAAAGAAAGAAAATAGAAAGAGAGGGCTAGAGGGAGGAGACTGCGGGGCATTTGGTTGTCCCCAGAAGAAAATAGAGAGAGCGAGACAAAGAGAAACAGAGAGAGAGGGGGTCTGGTAAAGGCATTGCCCTCAGGGTCAGCATCACCATCATCCTTCATGCAGCGGACGCAGAACAGCAGGCCAAGTTGAGACAGCGTGTGCGTGTTTGTTCTAACGAACTAAATAAGGACATTTAAATGTGTGTGTCAACATCGTAGACGATAATGCTAGAGTGTGAATGATTGCCCATTTAACATTCCAGTTAACACAAAGTCTTTTGTTCTCTCTAAGTTGTGTTGAACATTGACTATTGACTATTTTCAAGCATTATATAAGAATGTACTGTCTGACTAAAAAAGCCAAATAGTTTTTTTTATAGACTAACACTTAGAAATCTTTACTAAAACTGTATAGTTGTAAGTATTAAGTATGACTGAATGTATTTTGTCTCTTCTTCCAGTACCTCATTTGAGGTGAGATTATGTGTGGATCCATTTCTTACCTGTGGGGCACATGTCATGTCCATTAGGCACCTCCTGCAGAGGTATATCCTGGATGTAAAGGGGCTGTGATGGGTAGTACTGCTGCTGAGGGTGAACCACACCTGGGAGGTGGGTCTGAGGGCCCACTGCCACCCCACCACTATGCCTCTGGAGACAAACAACACAAAGTATGGTTTAGCCAAGATGAAGTGAGTGGCATGGAATAGATGCATATTTTATATTATGATGCAGAAGATTTATTGAAGTTTTAGCTGATTAATGGTGCTGTTGAAGAGCAATTTTCTGCACCTCACAGATGTGAATGTGGTGTATTTTAACCATGCTGAACTGTGAAAAACTGCAATTCCTCTAATGGCCACTTGAGGCTGACTCCAAAAGCAAGTCAATCTCAATAGACCTTAATGTTCATATGCCCAACTTTACAGCAGAAGAAAACATGCAGTCTGGTGCAAACATGGTTTGGTTTCTATAACTAATTTTAACATTCATGACAACTGTAACAGGGTTATTTTTTTATATATACCTGACATGTTTACAATGTATTAAGCCTTAAAGTTACATATAATTAAGGTTGGGACCGTTTGAATGACCTGTTGTCTATAAGGCGTCAGAGCAGTCAGTCCCCCCCAGGCAGTGGCAGTTGGCAGTGCAACTTGCCAGTGTGTCAGTGTTTCATCTGTTCGCCAATGAAAAACATTTATTTATGTGCCTGGGGATGTAATAACAGATTAAGCTAAAAACAGCTGATCAAACTGTCAAACTGGCTTTGGCCAACATCTTATCCTTGGATTTCTAAAACTTGCTTTTTTCATTGTTTTCAAGCACAGATAACCCTCATAGCTAAATTTGACTCATTCAGTTTATCTTTACTATGTTGATTTATCCTGCTTATCAGAGCAATGTTCACGTAAGAGGTCATACCAAAAAGGAAGTCTAAAGTCAGCACTTGACAGGGGAGCCAGGAGAGATATGAAATTCTATGTGGATACAAGAGATACTAGAGTGTAAGATAGCCACTTGGCCATTTTTAGTGTATCAAAGCCTCCGTTTAGCAACAAACAAAGAGACTCAATGGATATTGTTGGACATTCCTGTCTGAAAGTAATGTGAACAAGGGATTGGCATTTTTCTCACATGACTGTGTCTCACTAGATGTAATGTGACCTTTCTAACTTGATTTTCTATTAAAAGGTTGAATATTGATGTAAAGTGTTTGTAGTGTATACTCCACATCTGTGTATACACCATGTCATCTGCTTTTAGAGTTTCACAAATCAAAGAGCAATAATTCATCATTTCATATTTTTAACATGTAAAAATACACTAAAAGCAAGGCTACAGTTAGTCTTGTCTATGTAGCCTCCAATATGTACAGTATGTCAGACCTCATGCTATACATCATACGTGTAACTGACAGACGGGCTGACAGAGTGACTGCCAATCTGATAAGCCGTCCCTGTTTAAGCACTGCAGCATTTATCAGTAGCTGGCCAGCTTTATGGATGGCAAACATGACCAGAGGATCAGGAGGGCCAGTTTATGAGGTTTTTTAGAGGTTTGCGTGGGACGCTGCCTTTTCCTATCAGTCCAGTCAGTAAGGGGAGAAAGTTAGATAGGCATGGAGGGAGCCACTCAGATGATTTATGGATTAGACTGAGAGACTGATATAGATAACAATGGAGATAACATCGATACCATATGAATTTCCAATGCAGAAGTCGGTCTATGATTGGGAAAACGAACAGGGATGGCTAACAACTACCTTGAAAGAGTTTTGCATGTTGTCCATTTTTATATGTAACAATTTGCCATATAACTGTTTGATATTTGAGTCATATTAACATTAAACTTGACCTTTATTAAACCCAGCTTGACCAAACAACTGCTGTTCATGTATTGATTTCCTTTGTTGTTTGTTTGTTTCTATCCCATAGCAACCTATAGTTGTGCTACAGCAATAAAAAAAAAGAAAAGAAAAAGACACCGACACCAATGTGCAACATATCATACAGCTGTAGCTGTAAGATATGTTGCACACAAATACAGTGATTGGAGTCCAATTATTTGTGATCTGAACATATATCCACAAAGATACAAATTTTTGAAGCCATATCGGAACATAAAACAAATATGAAACATAAAACAATAGGGTTATGAATATGTAACCACTTTTTTCTCTGACATTTGTGACTCACTGATCTCATGCAATGTTGCATAAAATATACAGTACTTGCACACATTCACTCATTCATTCACTATTACCTGTTTAATTTAACTGCTCCCTAGTGGTTCTAAGAGGAATTGCAGTGTTAACAGTTTGCAGGCAGGTGTAATTAAATGCACCTGAAAAACACAGGTGTAACTGTGTAACTCTTCTGCAATGACGAATTTAAATATCCGTCATAAAAAAAGGCAAAGGTTGTGTCTGAAATCACTTTCTACTTATCATACAACATAATATATATACCTTCTGCCATTTTATTAGAATGTCAACATTCTGAGTGTGCAATTTAGTGATGAAGCAAAATGATGCTAATTCATAAATGTTTGATAATCTCAATTTACTGCCTCTTACTTTGGAGTAAACAGAGACTTAAACCACAGCCTTAGTCACTGACTGCCTCTCTCTGCACTGCATAACAGTGTATGTGAGTGCTATGATGTTGTTTGTATTCATGATTGGAACAATTTTTTAGAGAGAAAACTAAACTAGAAGGTCGACTGCATGTCAATCCAAACCTGTGTCAGGGAGAGTGCTCTGCTAAAAATGCGTTGCTGATGTTACATGTACTAGAGTAGGGAAGCCTCACACTGTGTTTTATCATTTCTTGTGATCAAAGATCACCTTTGCAGTGAAGTGGCTTGCTTCTGGCATTTTCTTGCCACCGACTGGTTGTGCTATAAAATTTGACAAGGTGATTTTATATGTAACTGCCAACTATAGTTTTAATTTATGTTTACAAGTTTACTTCAAATTTAGTTATAATTACTCAATTTTGTAAAGTTGCTGAAACAAGTTTAATTAAATTAATCTTTCTAAATTTTAGCAACATCAGTAAACCAAGTTTATTGTGCTATAGTCTGCTAGTTGCAAACTAGTCAATAATATTTGTATTTTCTTAAACATGTTAACAAAACAGAAGCAGCAGATGTCCTAACTTCAACACTGGCAAATCCCTGTTTTTGATGATCCATAAAGTCAGACTAACCTGGTTTACTGAAGATGCTAACACTTAGAAAGAGCAAGGTCATTTCACTTGTCATTTTTAAGCTGCAACAACTTCAAAAAATTATGTAATTACAGCGAATTAAATGTAACATTTAAATATAAAGTAAACATAAATCAAGACTTATAGTAATATTTACTTTCCTTTTTTGATTTCCAAGATTATTTTGAGTAAGATCAACTTGGTACATTTTACAGTGTGTATGCCACCGTTCTCAGCATACGGTCTTTGTGAAGCGTAACACACTGACAATCACTACAATATAAACAGAAACACATCAGGCCCGGCTGCCTTTTGCTGATAATGCATGTAAATTTAGGAGAACAGAGCTACCGAGGTGATCCAGGCTCACCTTTTGACCAAGTCTGCCCTAGTATACTGTAGTCTCAATTTCAAAGGCAAGCCCCAGCACCTGAGCCAATTAGGAGCCAGGGAGCTGTATCCTTCCATGGTCTCTATCAGGCCAGGGTGGGGTTGCCATTTGCATATAACCTCAGTCTCTTATCCTAATGTGCCGGCGCTCTGCATACAAATGGAGGCATTTATTTTGCCGCTCATTGGCCTTCACCCTTCAAATGCTCATCTGACAGGAATCCCAATGTACCCAGCTACCACTGTCTCTGACTCTGTATTCAGCTCTCTCATTTGGAAAGCGTTAGAGGCTTGGTGTTCTTGCAAACAGACTGCTACAAAGCACTGAGCGGGTGGCTTAGCTGAGAAAAATGTTATTCAGAGGGGATGGTCAGACTCCAATATGATCGGTTAGTGGAAAGGTTACAGGCCTACAGGTCTCCGTATTTACAATATTACTTGCTAAAGAGAAGTGCATCTTTACTACAGGGCTGTTGTGCAACACTGGGGAGTTCATAAGGGCGATTTCACAGCCTTGTCGAAAAACTGTCTTGTTCAACAGCTCTGTTTCCTAACTTTGGACAACATCACAAGGAACAGCGTGTACAGATACTATTAGTGCAACTCTGGTGGACTACACTCAACAGGAAAAATGTTCAGATAGAGTGTGTTCCTGTGAGGTGATGGAATCCAGAGTTGCTCTTGCACACATACGGCTCATATGCTCCTGCACACATTCCTGCAGTGTGGCTAACACACACACTCATTCCCTCACACTCCTGGCCGGCTGTGTGGCAGGTAGCCGAGGCAGCCTTAACACAGAGGTAATTTACGAGGGAGGTCTTACCATTGCGCCCAGACGGTCACAGGGGTGAAGGGCCGGGTAGGAAGAAACTGGATCCATGTAGTAACTCATCACTGACGCTGTGGACAGGAGAAGCAGGGCCTGCTGAAGGGATCAACACAGAAACGGATGGGGCAGGGGTGCAGCGACCTATCTATCAAAAGCTGTTTACACTTTGCGTGCAAGTGTGTGGTATATACTATGTGTGTGTGAGTGAGGAGAGAGAAAAGGAGGTAGAAGGACAAGGGTCAAAAAGAGAGGGTCATCAGCGCAGGGTGAAAACTGTGCTTTGGGGCTTCATAAAAACACATCCAATCTTTATCTGATTTGGGTTTTAGGGCTCACAGGAGTGTTTTGATGTATTTGTATTGTAGGTATGTATTTCTTTTAAATCAAACACTGCTGACTTTTATGTGGGCTAAAAGGGATTTCAGCTGAAGCAAATCCATCCATCCAAAGGCTTGTCAACTCCCGTCTCCTTATGTAAAAATTAAAAAAAGAAAATAACTGCCTCCTCC
This sequence comes from Plectropomus leopardus, assembly GCF_008729295.1. Taxonomy (NCBI): domain Eukaryota; kingdom Metazoa; phylum Chordata; class Actinopteri; order Perciformes; family Serranidae; genus Plectropomus; species Plectropomus leopardus. The sequence continues at coordinate 9,116,612 of NC_056467.1, read as the reverse complement.
TCCTCTCATCTTCCTCACCTCCCTCTTTCTCCTCCTCTTTTCCTTCCTCTCCCTCTCTTTCCTCCCCTCCTACACACTTTGCTTATCACTTAACATTGTTTACTCGAGGCAGCATCAACAAAAGAGACTGGAAAACGTGAAGGGTTACATTAGAGGAGGAATGGTGTGTATATGGGCAGTGGCAGGTCCCATCCTCCTCACATTCATATGTTAAGCAATTTGGCATATCGAGTTTGTGGCAGCTGCTCACAGACTGAGGGGAAGATGTGCCACTGCTCAATGCTTGCAGATGTTCACCAGCTCAAAAAGATTTAGATGCTCTTGTTTTAGGAGAAAAAGTCCCCATACGCAAATCAGTTCTGTCAATAAGATGCATGCACCATTTAGGCTTTACATTGATTTGGTGGGAAACCAGTGCCTAATAAAAGAGCAAAGCATTCAACTATGCAATTTTATAACATAAATAGATTCTACTTATACATTTTATATATTGAGTGCTGCATTTGAAGGTAGTTTCAAGCCCACAAAATGAATAAAGTTGAAACAATATTGGGGTAAAGTTCATTTTTACAAATAAATTAAAATGCACGTGCAACTTTACTTTGCAAGGTCGCAAAAATAAGCAGAGATGAAACAGGTCGAAAGCAGCGCATCTCTATTTAAAAAAAAGCGCGCTGAAGCTTTATGCGAATTCCTGACGGGAGAAACAGAAACTTTAAAGCCAGCACTTTCACCCTGATGCATCAAAGGAGCGCCGAGCACCGATAATATCACACGTATCAGCTCATTTACAGCTCTTTTTTTGGTACAATATAAAGTTTTCACTTACCGACTGCGGTGTGAGAAGTTTGCTGTAGAAGTGGAAGCGCTGGGCAGCTGAGTGTGACAGCTGAGCGGTGGACTGCAGAGATGCTGTACCTGCCTCGCAGCGAGTCCCATAGAGGAAGGAATATTATGCACACTTTTAGTCCCTCCCTCAATCACACGGTGATCCTCTCCAAATTCTCCTCTCCTCTGTGTGTAGGCTTTGGACTTAAACATGCAGCTGTGGTTCGCATGCAGCCACAGTGCAGGTGTAAACTTGCAGAAAGCCTGTGGTGGTCAGATCAAATAGGTTTACTGGGACTAAACTTTTCCACTTTACTGTAAAACTCCACAATCTTGTGGGTAAACCGTCCAATATCAAGCCATCAAGGACATTTAAATGCTTTGCAGGCAAGTTAAACAAAAACTAAGGAGTCATTTTAGACCCATCGTTGCTTAAATAACCCAGAACTATTCTCTCGTTGTTTTTTGTTAAAACCTTTGAGACCTGGGTTGACATCACTTTTCTTGTGCTGCGTTCAGACACCTTTCACAGATATTTAAACCTTTGAACCCTGAGCAAATTGGTTTGAAGTCCTCCGCAAACATGGGAAAGATGAGCCCCTTGGCAAGAAATGTTCTCCAAATTGGAATAAATTAAAAAGGGAAAATTTCCAGAGAACTATATTCGTAATTATCATTGTTAGGTATTTAAAATGATTTTACAGAATTATATTCAAACAGTTTTCATGTTCTCTCTTTTTCTTTTTTGTTACTTTTCTGTTGTTTGTTTATTTTTTTCCTTTAATGTTGTTTTGTACATTAATTTTCAGGTATTTTTTTCTCTTACTTTTTTTAAAAAAAGATTAAAATGTCTTCTGAAGTTGCTCATTGCCTTCTTCCCATGGTTTTGTAAGAAATCAAGCCCCTTTTCCCAGGTTTTAAAGAGTTAATGTTTCACTAAATATGGCCTGTTTAAGTTAAAGCTACATTTGATTAAGTGTGTCTATTTTTTTTGTTTGTTTTCCTCTTGCATAAAGCCAAGAGTCTTACTGGGAAAAATAGCAGGAAAGAGGCAGGAAAACATCACAGGGAGCGGGGGTGTGATGATAATGACAATGGCTGATCTTCCTGTGATGTTGTCATGTGGAAAAAAAAACCAAATAAACACATCTGCGTGTGTATGTGTGTCACATCAGGTTTGTTTAAAACACCATTTTTTCAGACTTATGTGTCAATCAATCTTTTAATTAAATTCTAATATTTTCAACTGGCTGTTAAACATCTCTTGGCATACACTTGTATTATCCCTGTATGGTGACCCTCTAAAATCTGGCATTAAACAAAGCTAAAACGAACCATCTGAAGAACTGCCACCGTCGATTCAATTTCTTTCACGTCTTGCCAGAACACACCTGAGAAGCATCTGCTCCTTGAATAATTATTTACTGTACATCACTGACTATCATATCATCCTCAAAGTCATAGCTCCTAAGCCCAACCAACAGCAGATGCATGTGGGACACTGATTAAAGCTATGACAGAAGACGTTGACCACTCTTCTGCGAAATGAGAAGTCCCCCCCTAGTACGACACAAGATCTACATCCACCTGCTCTGATAGAGGTCGGTGATAACCAAGTAAGAGCACCAAGGTTTATCTATTTGCTTATTTATCGCTTTATTTGTTTATTTATTTCCACGCTGCAGGGTCGCAAGCTTTCCGCTGCATTGCTACCTAACAGCATAGAGTGCAGTCTCTCTCGCTCTCTCTCTCTCTATCAGCTTAACACTCAACACTTGCGAGTCATCTGAAACACCTTGTGACTCCATGATAATTCCGTGACCCCGGCGCAGCATTTGTTTGAATTAGAAAGTGCACGGTTCAATCCTCCTGACAGCCACAGCTCTTAACAGTAAATCTTAAAAGTCTCGGGGTAAGAAGTGTGTGTGTGTGTGTGTGTGTGTGTGTGTGTGTGTGTGTGTGTGTGTGTGTGTGAGTGAGTGAGGAGCTGAGGAGGGGAAGGTGGGGGGGTCAAGTCCAAGGTGAGAGGCGTGAAGAAGAACCATAAGGGGCTCAGTGGCAGGCAGGCTGCATTTTCTCAAGACCTCGTCTGAATCCCTTGGTGCACTGTGGGCCTCAGCGCTCCGGGCCCCCAGGGGACACAGATGGGCAACACGTCGAGGGCAAAAGGCGAGGGTATGACTTATTGCCATGTGGAGAGAAAAGCACGGGACGCGCCCCTGTGATGGGACCAAATTGAATAAAAGTGAAGGGGGGATGAATGCGATCCAGATCTTCAGCCGGTGCCCCAGCAATGCTGTTTCAATTAGCTGGCTCACCAGTTCAAAGGCGAGGCCCTCGATACACTTCTGCTCCGCATGAAGCCACTATCATCACGTTGCCCCCTTGCCTTTCACCTCCCCATTATGGTACCACCTTTTTCCGATCAGAGCCTCCATCTATATGCTGGCTGCACTCATGTTTTGCATTAAACAGATAGTGAACGCCTTGCCATCGCCGCCCGTAAAAGCCATCAGTCAAAATGAGCTGCAGGGGTTTATGGCCTTCACCATCACTCGCTTAGTCTTACAGTGTTTTGGTATTTTACATCAGATTTGAATTAAACTGATATGGGTCGGTTTCTAATGGAAAATCTGAAATCTTTTTCTCCATACTTCATAGTCTCCAATGCCACATTCCTCACCAAAAATTACCAGGATTTTCAAATCTTAACTATATACTTATAATCTCTGAAAGGTGACGGAACGTTTTCTTGACAGGTTCATTCCCTACCTTAAAATAGATACAGTATCTGGAGTCACCAAAGGGTCATATTACCATCCTTACCATCTTTTCAGAAGTGACAATTCCACAATACAATGCTAAATTCAAACCCATTTTAGTATTACTGGAACATCTCTAAGAAAACACATAAAAAAAGATAAATAATTTGAAGATAGAGTTTGCCGTAAGGAGTCATTTATGCTCAACATTAGATTCAGACAAGGATGAGGCCCTCTGCCCCTACTCTGCATTCACTCTGTGCGTATTTTTTGCACTTTTTCTTAAAGCTTATGGATACAGATGAAGTGGAGCTGTACCACCAGAGATTGTGGGTTCAGGTGACTACGATGATATTTAAAAATGGTGGAACAGAACTAATGACTACAGGCTGTTCTCATAAAATGTTTGTGCATTTTCCTACAAAAAAGTAATGCACCCAAAAGTCTAAAAATCCTACAAATTTTAAAAGGCTGCGATCACGTGACCAGTGTGCTGATGGGACAGAACAAGAAAGCAGTGCTGAGTGGGCTTGTGAGGACGGAGGTTGGGGTGGTGGATGGGTCACAAGTTTCACCTGGGACTTTTTCCTGGACATACATGTTCAGAACTGTGTAAACTCTGAACTCTGAGTCATTTTAAAGTATGTCTCACCATGTTTCCTTTCCTACACCTAAACTTTACTTGCCTAAAGACACCTAACTATGTTTTTTTCCTAAACTGAACTATGGTAACTTTATTTCCTACAACTAACCTCCGTAACTGTATGTTAATTACATAACTATTTGTTACATTACATTACATGACATTACATCATTTGTGGGGCACAAATGTGTATGATATCATACAAATCGTTGTGCATGCATTTGTGTATCATTCAGAGTGTTTTATGAAAATACTTTGATGAGTAATTAAGTGAGAAGAGTTCTCCGTCCACATGTCACAATTTAAATTGGCCTCACAGACCGCCGCTGTCTACAATGCAGCATCCGTTAAAAGGTATATGACTTTCTGTCACATCTTTTGTTATTATATAAAACTTTTGTGTGCTCTCTCGTGCCATCTATTGGATGTATCTATGCTATCATAAAGGAAGCATGGAAGTATGACGGCAGTGACGTTTTCATTTGAAATGGAGCATAAATGATCCATTAGTCTGATCAAAATTAACTAATATGCTTTGCCATATAAATTCCACAGTTCCACCAAATGTGTTGTAGATGAAACATGAGTGATGATAAATGGGACTGTCCTGCAGCCCTTGTGTTGTCTTTATCTTGGAACTTTGATTGATTTCTGTCATCCAAATGCTTTATTTAAACCGGCACACCAAACCATACTGCTGTCTGTCCTCCACTGGTTTCCTGCACCTTGATGAGCAGCTCCAGACTGTGAATCCTTTTGTCTCATTTTCTCATTTTGGATCTTCCAAAGATAGCGCTGACAGGTGATATTAATGGTCTTTTATTAGCATCGTCCTGATTGCTACAGATTTTTGGAAGCAAGAGATAGAGGAAAGAGCATGAGAGAGTAAAAAAAGAATGAAGGAGAGAGAGAAAATGGAAGTCCTCCGCCCACTGCTTCTCACAGGAGATCGCCTCTCTCTTTGATAGCCTGCCCGAATCTGTTCCCCCCATAGAAACTGCCCTGCAGATGTTGTTGCTGTATGCTGACTACAAAGAAGGAGCCCTTTATGAGAAGAACATCTATTTTGGGCCTCAGTGTTTCCGAGCCGTGGCGCTCAGCAAGAGAAGCACGGGCCTAATCTATGTGCCGCTGAAAACTCTGTTTTATTCCCTGCCCATGGTATTTTTAGATTAAAGCCCAGTTCTAATGAATAAAGTGAGGATGAAATATTTTATGACAGTATCAATATGCCATCACCGCGGTAGACTTGGGCCTGAAAAAGCCTGCATTGCTATTGGCATCGGCAGAGAGAAAGTGGGGGAATATGAGGCAGTAACCTTGTAGAAATAAAGAACATGGAGAGGCCTTTGTGTCAAGCCTGAAAGGATTTATTTAGAAGCGTACGTGGTTAAGACTCTCACCCTCACCCACAGAACTGCGACTTTGCTGCATTGTTGACTGTGAGGCAAAGGTCTTGGGGGCAATATTAGCTTTTAATATTATCTTTAATTAAAGCACCAATCCCTCAGCCAAGTTGTCCAAACAGTCCTAAATAGGCCCTGTAAATCAGACAAACATCCTCAATATTTGGTGGGTCGAGAGTGTGCACTATAGCCTCCAGATGGTTTGTGTTTCTCAAGCGTTTCACGAGGGATGGTACGGGACAGCGATCTTCTGTTCCGAGTGTGCCTCTTGACAGAACGAGTTCCTCCAAACCACATGCTGAGTCGTTGGATTTCTGCCTAGGTCGCTCTCTCTCTTTTCTTTTCTGTTTCCTCCGTGTGTGGGTTTATCTGTAGGCTATGTGTGTGCATGTGCTGTAGCTTTTTGTCAGTCAATGTTGTGTTTAGTTAACAGCATGCCCACGACCAACTGATTCTGCTATTAAACACATTTTGTGCAAAAAGCGAGCACAGGACAGTGAGCAGTGACACATTCCGGATTTGCATAATTTTACATCATACTTCAAAGACCGATAGAACAAGTGTCCTTTTTGTACAATCTCTAATAAGTCTAAAGCTAACGTTGCTTGGCAAAACAACGCCCTTATGGTAATCTTTTATGAGAAACAAAAAAGATGAGTGTAGTAAGATGAAAGGAAAAAGCAGGACGAGAAGGGAGGGAGATGCTGAGTCCAACATGCCCCAGTTGATAAGCTGTTGGACTGGCGCCAGAATACTACCCCCCCTCAAACACAAACACACACACACAAATACCCCACCCAATGGCCAGCTTGACCCCATCCCCACCATACACACAGACACACACACACACCACCACTCCAGTGACGTCCACCACTCGCTATTCCTCTTCATTAGTGTTCCAGAACGAGATGCTTGTCATGTAATTAGCAGAGGAGGTTTTCTGAATGCCTGTGTAACACACACTCTCATTAGAGAAGTGAGAGAAGGCTGGAGTGAGAAAGGAGAGGTGGAGAGGCAGGCCTGGGAGGCAAGTCGAGGGAGAGCAATCAGTGAGACAGATGGGGAGAGAGAAAGATGGGGGGACATGGAGAGAGAGAAAACGTGCCAGAGAAAAGTGTTGATACCAGCAGAAAAAACTGACATGATGAGAGGCGAGATTTTTGAGTTGAGTGCGCCAACTAGGGACGTGAATGACAACTACTTGGTCTGGACAAAATTATAACGACTTACCTCAGTCAACTGGCATGCTCATCAATATTCATAAACACTGCAATAGGCATTAAAGAAAACCTTTGCCCAGTTTTTTTTGCAGAGTCATCAGCTTTAAATGTGATGATTAATGAGAAAGTGAATAGAGATAAAAAGGCATAATGAATATAAGACACATGCTATGATACTTTGGCTATTTCTTCCTCATTATTGTTATTACATAGTTATTTTTTCCATTATACACTTCTTAACCCTTTGAAACCTGACCAAAGAAGTTTGATTTCTATCAAGAAAATGGGAGGGAGGCAATGAGCAGAATAAGAAGAAATGACCCAAAAAATAGCAAGAAATTCGTAAAAAAGTTCAAGAAAATTACCTGAAAATGTAGAAAAAAAGAAAGTAAAACAATACATGGAAATTGCCCTTAAAAAGTGTTTTAGAAAATATAATAATTTTATATATGTATTTATTATAATTTCCCCCAGCTTCTTTTTTTACCTTTCTTTCCCCTAGCTTTAAAAAATAATAATTTTCTAAATCTACTATTTTCTTGCAAGTTGTTGAACATTTCTTACCAAGTTGCTCATCGTCTTTTTCCCAAAGTGTTTGAAAGAAATCACACCAATTTGCTTAGGGTTCAAAGGGTTTAATACTTTGTGTCTGAAAGCAACACAATAAAAGTGATGTCGCTCCTGGTTTCAAAGGGGTAAACACACAATGATTATAATTATTTAGTCTGAGTTCAGTTTATGTGAGAAGTAATCAAGGACCTGGTTGAGTCTATGTAGTGTTTGAATATTTCCCTGGTCGCTTGTTGTGAGAAAGAGGTATCATTAGCTCCACTTTATTCCCATTGTGTTCACACTGATAACAACATCAGCACGCTGGTAGACCTGTCGGCTTTGTTCAGCTCATCCAGCCTGTGATGAGGTGTGTGGCTCGGGCAGCAGAGGAGGGCTTATCAGGGTGATGAGAGGGAAGAAGGAGCTGCTTGTCAGTGGCTGGTTTTCATCAGAGCCTGGGTTGTGTCCAATGTCTGGTCTTCTTCCCGTGTCTTATATGCTTCTTTTTCAACATCACCTCCCTGTACCACCAGACCTGGGTCATAAAATGTATATATATTTTGTGATTTGCTTTTTAACCCATTATAGCAGTGTTGCGCACTCTGGCTCCATATGCATTTCTTTTATTTTAATGACATTTCAGCACCTCAGGCCTTCTTCAAGATCAACAGTCAAACTGATGCTGCGTTCCATTGTACGACCTGGAGAAGTGCAATTGAAATGTCATTTAAGTCAGGACTCCATATTGGAAACTCGGGCAAGATCACAGCAATATGGCAGCCCACAGAGTGAATAGTAAGCAGAAATACCTATTTGTCAGTTTGTCGGCTTCTTTTATGTTTTATTTGTGTTGTAAAATGTGCTATAACCACTTTGTAGTGGCATTTCCATTTCAGTTGATTTGTGTTTGATAGAAGTCTTTGTAAGCATGTAGTAGCCTACTAGCTTACTCCTACTGTCTCTGTAACTGTCCAGCAATACATGTGTGTAGCCAATCAGAAATCAGAAAAACCGACACAGAATTATTGACTTGCAATGGAAGACAGCACGGGATACAAGCATACTGGTCTTTTATACAGGACACACCTTAGTCACACAACTGATCCACCATTGGGTTGAGCAAGTCACACAGTCACATACATATAGTTAAACACCTGACAGTGGTTAGGTAATCAAGCTTCACCATTAGGTTAAGTAAAAAACAAAAAAAACAAACAAACAAACAAACAAAAAAAACAATTACGAGGCCTTCAACAAATCAAGACCCTTAGACCAAACAGTAACAGGAACTTTTTGGATTCCAAACCAATTTTGGTTAAAATACCCCAAACGATTCAAAATTAGATGCAAAACTGGAACAGAACCCATTCCATGTTGGAGGGAAAGGGGGATCAGTGGATGCTAGCACAGACACACTGCAATAGGCAGCCACGACTTGTCCTTTAGGCAATAGGGGAATTTTCATGTCCCACAGTGGCAGTACTGTGTTTTTGAGAATTAAGAGATCATAGTGGTTTTCCAGAATATCCCAAATTCATATGACTGCAAGCATCTCTAAGTCCCTAAAATTCTGCCTCACATGTTTTCCAAGTCTGATTCCAATAGTGAACTTGCCTTATACGTACAGCTGCTGTGCATCGACTGAACGAGCTGGCACAGAGCAGGCAGGTGGTCACGGGGCGTTTATTCAAGGCAGCTGGATGAGCGTTTAGAAAATGTTCACTCACAATTGAGACACAAGAGGTCGAGTCCAGAGTTTGTCATTAGTAGGTCAAATTATAGCAACCTGTTCCAAAGGTATACTGAGTAGAGATCTTGCAGTGGTTAGTTGCAGTGCCTCCCCAATGTTCTCTGCAGCCATGTCATATGGCAATAGTGCCTCTGGCAATGCCTTTAGAAGCAAGAAGAAGATAAATTTCCAGGGCACCAGAAACAGTACATGGCCTCTCACCTCTCTTGTGTGGGAGAAGGCCGCAGCTCATCACATGTTTATAAGATGAATGTGAATCTGCAGTATAACTGGCAGCAGGTGAACACCACTACCACGCCCTGTTCTTACCAATTTTGATTCAGTGTTCAAGCGTAGAGTTTATTTACCAAGTGAAAGTATTGTTATACCTGAGTATCTGAGGTCTGGACTGGGGTTTCCCTATTCTCCACTTTCACTCCCTCTTTATCACCCGCCATCTTTGTCTGTTTCACATATGCAGAAGCAGCCAAGCAATCTCTGGCCCATCTCTCATCACCACTGTCTGGCAGGGTGGCGTTCCTTTGTTTCTCCTCAACTTTTCACTCTCAGTCTCATGCACTTATTCCCATTTCCAACCGCCAGCCGCCCCCACTCACCCACACCTCACTCACCCTTACTCCCACCTCTTACTGTGCAGAAACAGAGTTATTTTTAGAGCTTGGTTGATGGTTTAAGGATGTTAAGTCCACATTGTGCCATGGATTCTCAGAGGAAACAGGCTGTTTCTCTTTTTGCCCCCTAACCTTCATTTCATTTCCTTCCCTGCATCCTCTCTTTCCTTCTCCGAAGCCCTCTCTCTAAAACCTTACGAACACAGTTCCTCTCTTGTACCCCAGCCTCACCCTCTCTCTAACCACCCGATCATCAACACAACACCACATCACCACCATGCTCTCACCTCCCTCCTCACACCTACACAATTCTCTAATTTTCTTGTTCACCTTCTCGTCTTCTTTCTCTTACTTCCTAGCAGTGAGCTGTTTTTCTTCCTCTACATACAATCTGGGCCTGACATCATTCAGAATGGCCAGCCACTCTGTCTATGGATGGAAGATGCTTCAGTACGGCACCTCACAGTGCTGCTTAACTAAGACTTGCATTATACAGATTATGTTTATGATGTGACCCCAAACAAATGTGCAATACTGTATATTACATTATTCTCCAAGAAGAGTGGTTCATTTTATTTTTGACTTCCAGACTGTAAATCCAATTCTAGATTTGCACAAATCTCACTTGGATGTAATGATTTTTTTTCTCAAGATGTAATGATTTTTTTTTCTCAAGTTGTAATGATTTTTTTTCTCAAGTTGTAAGAGTTTGACTTAAAATATAGATCAGAATGTCTTTATCCATAAATGCTTCAGGAATAGTAGAGATAAAATAGCTAAAATTTCATATTTGTCAAGTTTTCAGCTTTGGTCTACTCAAATGCTTGTAACTTATTGAGCAAAGTTTCAAGCACAAGCCTTACATAAAACTCTTCTTCTATCACACTTGTTTCGCAGCTCAACTCTGCCCTCTATCACTGGATCTCTGTAACGCAGATACAACACATCCCAAACCATCATTTTTAGCGGAGGGATGACACAAGCCAAAACTAAGTGTCTGGTCTGCCTGGCTTGAATAAAGATAATCCTGGTCTGAAATTCTGATGTTTTGGTTTTTTTTTTTACATTTCTTTCTGCCACTGTGCCTAATCGAAACAAAAAATATCGACATGTTCCTTTTCTAAAGCACCACCTGACACACAGTTTGAGCTGTTAAGTTCTTCTGTCAGAATGCAATCAGAGAGCTGGCATGGCCCCCTACTGGCTTCTGTTCGTCTCACCAGCCGTCTCAAATAGACCTCACCATATGTTAACACTTTACTTTCCAAATACCCATGATGACAGCGTCGCTCTGTCTCTTTAAGACCCGGCGTGGAATGCTGTGGTTTCGACTAGGCGTTTGGGGTAGTGCCCTCACCCACACATAAACACAGCCCTAAAAGTGACTGTGACTCACTCTTCTTCTCGCTGTCCCTCTCTACTTTCATTCTCAGATGCCTCCCTATCCTCGTTGGCCGGTGTGTGGATGTGTGTTGTTTTGGCAGCCTGTGCTTTCATTCTGATTCAATTGAGTGTTTAAAAGAAAACAATGGCCTGCCCTCATCTGGCTGGCGCTGTGTCAGAGCACAACAGCATGTGAATGTTTCCTGTTTCACATGTTTGTTTGTGCCACAGGTGAAATGGGAGGGCGCTGTGGTTGTCTTTGGCCTCAATAACCCCACAATGCTTTTTTTTAATGCTTCACATGATCCAGAATAGCAAACAAACATCTTATCTTGCAGATATATGTATATAGTATGTCTTTGGATAAATCACAGGCCCAGGTATTATGATGTTTAATACAAAAAAAAGAAAGAAAAGGCTTCCTTATGACCTTTAGCACATTTTAGAAACAAATCACCTGAGCTGATTTGCCATAAAAAAGTTCATCACAGCTTTTTCTTACAATGTCTCCCATTCTGAACAAAAGGGTACCAAAGTCGTCAATGAGCCGCTGCAAGCTTGAGCCAGAGAGCCCTCCAGTGGTGACAGCTGGCAGTAGCTTTCCTTATGAATAGGATCAATAGGCAAGCTCCCTTTATTAGATCCAGATTTGACCGTCTGAAGGCACAGATGAATGATTTTTGTAGTCTGGTGAGCAGCCCACATCGAGTTCAGCCTGTCAGACATGTCTGGGGGGACGTGGGGGAGGAAAAGAGAGACGCGGGCCTCAAAAGCCTTGAGAATGCGGGACAGGGGTAAACCCTAAACCTGAGAGCTCAGCCCGGGCTAGCAGCCTTCCAGGGAACAACACTTTTCTTATTGAGCCAGCGGGCCAGACCCAAATGAGAGGTGACAGCATATTCATTTCACTCAGTGTTTTTCTTTAAGGGGTTTTTAAAATGCTGCTGAATGATGAGCGGTCAGTGGATTTATAGTTCAGGGGATGATTTAGGCTGTCGAAATGGCACTGCTTTCCTCCTGCTCTGCTTTTTTTCCACAGGAGCAGTCATTTTCGGAGGCTTTATTTCAGCCCCGTGTTGCTCATGCAGGGATGACTCCCCCCTGGCAACCAAGATTGATTTAAAATGTAAAGTGAGCACCTTGTTTCCCGTGCCCAGTCTGGACTAGAGGCAGGGTGTGTCCACACTCACAGCTGAATTTACACAAGATAAGTGGTCTGAGAAATCCATGTATACACCCTGCAGAAAGGAGAAATTCACAGTATTTTTTGGTGTTGTGAAAAGTGATAAGATGGGCATACACTTTAGATGCACAAAGCATAGACACATGCTAGACACTGACCCAAATCCACTCCCTTTTCCTTTGCTTAACTGCATACCAGAGCATATTATATGTAATGATAACATGCATTTTGTCTCGACACCACATGTCCCTCCACAAACATCCAGCTCTGATCTCCGTACAACCCCTGGGGGCGAGAATACCAAGACTGAACGGATGAGGTCACACAGTGGACGTATCAGAGGTTCGCTCTGGACCTGATGAGTGGCAACACATCAGGAGGCATTGGGAGGTCGTTAATTTATAGGGATGCTATTACCTTCATAAATGCTTGCCTCATAAAATGACTGCCTTGCTTTAATTTAATACTTCCCGTTGCTAATTATCACTGCACACACAAGTGGGCTGCTGTCTGCACTCTGTGAGCTATATGGACAGGCAGAGTTTTTGATGAGTTTCTTTGAATTTTGTTGTTGGGCAATGTCATTTAAAGTTGGGCAAACCATCCCAAAACCCTTTTCTGATGTTTTTCTGCAACAGAAAGGGTCTATCATAGGAGAAGTGTCACAGTTGTGTACATCATGACATATATCCCTTTGGACTCAGTCAGTCCTTAAACCCTTTGGAACCTGAGCGAATTGGTTTGACTACTTTTAAAAGCAACATGCTTTTGAAAGCAGTCAAACAATGTAATAAGACATTGTCCAAAAATGAGCAGCAAATTTGTAACACAACCACAAGAAATTTACTTAAATTTAGACTTTTACTAATTTCTTTAAATTTGCGGGCCAAATCTTATCAAGTTGCTCTTTGCCTTTTTCCTCATGTTTTTGCAATAGATCAAACCAATTTGTTCATATTTCAAGGGTTAAATAGCTCGTGAAAGGCATCTCAACACAGCAAACTGACGATATCAACCCAAATTTCAAGAGGTTAAACTGTAATTCAGTGCATAAAAATGATGCAGATATTAAAGTGAAACAACTTCTTTTGAACATGAGCCCCATGCTTTGCTTTTCCATGTCTGGCCCATGACTGCCTGGAAGCTTGCGTGAAAAGATTTGATTCTCTGCCCTGCCTTCCCTGGTGCCACACTGCCATTTTCTCTATCCCCAGGGAGTTTAAAAAAAAAAAGAAAAAGGGCTGGAATGAGACTGATTTCCATCTCTAGATCATCTCTCGGTAGCCCCTTCAACTAAATAAATAAGTCATTACAGTTCAGAGTAAGGAGCTTCATTTACTCCAGGCGATGTAATCGCAAATGTCTGTATGTTGCCCACATCATCTCAAATACAAGTGTTTTTGGTGGACTCCCAAGAGAAAGAGCTCTGAAATGTTAACACAACAGTGAGGAAAGACTGGCAGAGGACTGCATATGGGAAGCTGTTGATGGCAGATTGTTTGGCCTCGCTGCACAGGAGGATTAAGTTTGCTATGAAAATACATTGGGAGATTCTGTTTGCCACAATATTTAAGCATAGGCGTGCTAAATAATCATGAAAGATGATTGTCAGGGAGTCCAGGCCTTCTGCAAGAGACATAATCACCTCACAGCCACATTCCACATTTTAATGTCATTACCATGGCAGAAACAAGAAGTCCTGGATGGTGCAAGGCTTGATGAAACAAGCAGACAGAGGACCTGAGGCATTAGCAAATATATGGAGATTTTCAACTCTTTAAAAACACAAGAAAAAGTGTTACCACAGAGGACAAAGCAATCAGTGTCAGAATGTTTTAACCGTCAGAGCAGTTCAGTTTTAACAACCTGATAACTGACATGTCACTTTTAAAAACATTTTAAACATCCTTCTAGTCCTTGAAAGTGTGTAAAGTAAAGTGTGTAGGTTTTGAAAATAGACAAATGGATATGCAACTTTGAAATTGCTTGGGTTTATGTATTTTGTGCGAGAACAGAAATTGAGGTTCTGTTAATATTGTTTACCATAAATGAAAAGTGCACTTCAACACTGTAACATAATTAAGAAGTGTTCACAAGTTCAAGCCTCTCTTTCTTTTAAAGGGGAAGACTGCCTAAATTAAAAAGTCACATTTCTATGGCCTTTAGTGTTTCCTATAACCCTCTCCTCAAGTACCACTTGATTAAATATCTCCCTTCTGCAACACAGCTGAATGAAATGATCAGCAAGCAGCTTCAGGAGTTCTTAAGGAGCCAATCATTTGAATCAGCTGTGTTGAAGCAGGGAGAGATCTAAAACTTGCAAGTCAAGTGGTACTCTAGGAGATGTTTGGGAAACACTGACCTAGGAAATTTCAATCAATTTTTGTGAACATGAGCTCCCTCTTAAAGTCAGAGTCTTAAACTGGTCGTCACCAAGCATAAAGTCTGGAGCTGCTCCATAGACAATTAATTTGAGACTGATTTTGGTGACCCCCAGAAAGTTTCTTTTTCCTTTTTTTGTGCCTTTTCATGACCCAGTGATCTTTATTCTATTGTAGTGTTCTCAGACCTGAAACTGAGAATGTACCCAAATACTCAGACCATTCCCCAGGGTCCTCCCAGTGTCACCTGGAACATCTTTCACCATTAAAAGGCTATGGTGCAGCTCCAGACTTTATCCCCTATGACATCACAAATTTGAGTGACAGCACTCCAGCTATTGGATTTGGGAAAGAGTTGTTTATTTTTTTCTATTATTTTTTACCTGTCTTCGTCCATAAGAATAACATGTATGCATTTTTGAAAAAAAAATTGTCTTTCAGTGTAGTCTGTGAATTGTGGTAAAGTCTGCTCCTTCTCATTTTAAAAATCCTTAGTGACTGACCTTGCTCCACGCCTTAAATTATGACACCCTGGGTCCATGAATATGAGAGAATGAGTCATTTAAAAGTCATTGGATTTGATATAAAAGAAGCCTGTATTTTAAATGTCACTATGCTTGCTGCTTTGAGGTTAACAAGTGCTTATAATTAAATGAAAATATTAATAAAGTTAGTGTATTTCTAGTACTGTAGCCACTGTGGCAATTTTAAAACAGCTGTATCCAAACATGCTAATAAATAACAATCCCTGTTTTCATTTTACTCTGAATTCAACCCACTGATATATGATTCAACTTAATATGTAATGTGATCAGTGCTGATGGCAAAGAGTGAGTTCTTATTCAGTTAAATGGGGACACTTCACTTTCCCTGTGACCCATTGAAACAGCTAATTCCTTGTTAATATTAATATGAGTATCAATTTATATCAGACTACATAATATATTTCTTTTCTTTTTTTTTTCTTTGGGTGGAATTTAATAGTTGCTGTTCAAATGTGTTAGAAAACTTCTTCTACTGCATCCTGAGGAAGGCAACACAGCAGGCGCATGAATGCCATTTTTCAGTAAAACGGATGTTGGGATTTCCGTCCATTGTTTCATGCTGGGAACATGATTATCAGTGTTGTTGTTTTTAATCATTGCATTAGGAAGCGGTGCCACAAACAGAAGGTCTAGCCGCTGATGAAAGACGACCTTTTTACCAGATGACCCCCAACACTGTAAAAAAATGTGAGGTCAGTCAGTATAATATTTCATCCTAGGGTAGTATTGTTTTTATAAATGATTGCTCTACATTATGGAGTGTAGTTTCTGTATTTCTTACAAACGTTTCCAGGCATTTTTTTTCATAATTACCTCACTATTAGGCAGAAAGTATCACATGTTACAAAGTAATCATGTGCATAAAAATGCATAATTTTATGTTGGATTATTGCTGCAATGAGCACATGAAATAGGCCTAAATTACAGCAGTGTAGATCTCACATCTCAAACTCATCTTCTGCATAGGTTCTCCAATGCAAAGGGGAAAAAAAGTTCCAGGCCTACTTCTCTGTTTCACTTTGGTTGCTCTGCGTGAAATAGCGACCTTGATGAGGCTATAAAATGCTATGGTTGGGCGACTTTCCTCACCGTGAATTGCCCCACATCCTTTGGGGGGGGACTCTTGGTCGAAGATGAGGGCAGCAATGTGAAGGAAATGAAGTTAGTGAAGTGAGTGGGGTCAACTGAGCAGGAAAAGACAGAGGAACTCGTGCTGCTGGTGGTATTCCTGCGGGAACTGTCACCATGAGGACAGACAGGAACATGAATGAATATTGCAAAGACAGACTGAGTGGATACTGCTTATGGCTGACTATTAAGATGTATTGAAGTGATTTAAAGTCAGAAAAATTGTGTGTATTTATCAGCAGCCTAACTCAAGGTTTATGGATTATTTTGCAGCGTAGAGGTGTGATAATCAAGCAAATTCTTCTTCATTTTTTGTCAGAAACATCCAGCATCAAGCTTGATCCAGCATTGATATTCCATTAGTTTGCAGATTTATCAGATAAAATGTTCTGCTGCATAATAGAGGACTAAATCCATTAATGAACACACCTTGTCTACATCTTAATTTGCGGAAGGAAGGTGAGAGAATCATATTTCTTGGGAGAAAAAAAATGTTTTGCAATGATGTTTGTGCACTTTTGAAGTTCTCTCACTGTACACAGAGTAGTTTTCCCACACGCAACCACCGCTGCTCCAGAATTTGCAGGGTTGTGCAGACTTAACCACAAATTCATGTTAATAGCTATTTTTTAAAAAATCAGAGAATAAAAAAACCCCAACAAAATTTCTTTTTTATATTTTTCGTGGGATGTCCAATACCAAAAAGACTTTATAAAGTAGATTTATGACGCTCTTTCTCTCTCTGCTTTCCCCTTATTTCATGGTTCAGTGGCCTCACACGGCAGGCAAGGGGAGGTTTTCTCTCGCTGCTCATTGGTCGCGGCTCTCCACCATCTCAGCAACATTTCCATTCATACACCGGGCGCTCCTTTTCAGCCCCTTTCAAAATAACTCACTGTCATCATCATTGGAAAAACGGCTTTGCTTGTACGGGACTAATTATTGAGAATTGACGGAGGAGTGATTAGATCGTAAAAAAACAAAGATCAAACGACCGACGCAAAAACGACAGGTGAGTGAAAAGAAATAATCATTGTTTGTTGAAAATCCTGCTCGAGCAAAGTCTCTAGCGTAGGTGTGCATGCAGGAGGACGATGGATCATTTGCACTTGTTTTATTGGTATTATTGATGCGCAGTCACGTTGTGAAAAGATTGCACTTCAGTCAAATTTAAAAGTGTGGACGTTTCGGAGCGACTCCAATGCATCCATCTTTGTATTACGTTTGTCTCATTGTATCAGACTTCAAAGTTTTGTTGTATTCAAGTTAAATATGAGTTTTGAAAATCGAAAAACACCGAACTTTTGTCAGTTCCCCTCTTTGCAGTCTCACTTTTGGGGCTTCAGTCTATAGGTAAGGGGAAAGAATGCAATGCGTATTAGCTGAAAATCAGTTGGCTCTCGTTTATGATGGATAACAGCAAGGTAAGATGCTTAAAATGTAACACTAGAGGGGTCCCGGCCCACGGGGCTGTCTCGGAGGGAGGTTCACGCCGTTATTCACCAGTTCTCCTCTGTCTAATTGGCTGCAGATGCGGGTATCCTATGTGCTTTCTACCGCGTATAAATTGGATGCATTTGGGGAACTTTATGAGGCGAGCCCTGCGTTTGCCTGCAGGAGCCGAGAAGACAAAAAAAAAAACATTGGTTCTCTACAAGTGTTTAAACCGTGCCACGTTCATATATAACCCCCCTCTTTCTTGGCTAATTTATCATGAGAGAAGGAATTCAATGCGCAAAAAAGCTTCAGCAGAAACGTGAAATTGTGCTGTGAAAAAAAAAAGAAAAGAAAAATTGGAGCGCTATTAAGCCCCTGATTGTGTGTAGGAAGGTATAAGTCTGCCTGAGTTATTTTAATGTTTCATTTTCCCCTTCTTTTTCGTTGAATTCCCCCTGTCAGGCATTGGCTTTCGATCACAAGGACGCGTAAACTGCATCCGCCGCTAATTACGCTCAAACGCAGAGTGGGTTCATGATTGTATATTTGTAATTCTGACAGGTCAGAGCACACATGCTACTGAGCAGGAGAATGATGTCCCATAGGCCTTGTTAAGATATGTTGAACCTCAGTGAATGCCAATATAGAGGTCCATATACGTTCATTTGCTTTATCACACAGTCTATATAACAGCCACTCGTGATGGTATACGCCACTGCCTTCCTTATAATTGCGCAGGGAGGGAAGGGCTGAAGACACCGTCCTCTAAGTGCCCTTTCACCCTAGACTTTGTAAGCTGCACTTATTAAAGCGAAAAGTGTTTCAATATGTGGTAAGCTTTAGGGGAAAACGTGATGGGGGTTGGGATGGGGCCCTCTTCTTCTTCTCCTTGCTGCCCAGCTCCTATTGGGCGACTTGGAGTCAATCATCCATGTTGCCAGTAGGTTAGTGGTGTATAAATTGGTGGTGTTAATATATGGAGAGCAGTAATTAAAACCTAGCCATATGTGATACCTCTGAATACTCTGGAGAAAAAAATGCAGCCTCTCAAAGGATTATGTGTGCAGTGCGCCGGGGAGGGGGGGCTTTAAGCAAATTTGTCTTTCTCTTTATTTTGGTGGAAGTGGTAACCCATATGTGGAAGTTCACAAAACCCCGTGGATGTTTGCTGTACAGCACTGAGCTGTCAGGTGCAAATTATGGCTTGATGACAACATAACAATGTAACTGTGAGGTATTTTTCGACTGAAACTTTAGATAACCATTACAATAATATGTACAAATGAAATACTGCATTAAACAACAACAACAATAGGCTAATAATAATTAAAAATAATAAATGATTTTTAAAATATAAAATTAATAATAATGATTATTATTATTATTCTCCTCTTCTCAGGGCCCATTGGACACTGAGCACCCTTGGGCCTGTCTGTCAAGTAGACATGTTTCAAACTGTCCCTGACACGTCGTCTTACGTCAAGGTAAGACACCACCGTCTCTTCGATCAGGTAATGTTGGAGGGACAAACTGGGGGTCCTTTCATTTTTATTTTTTTTTATTCAGATTGTGATGTCATATCTCCCCAAGCGTCTTACTCTGAGTGTTTAAGTAGTCAAGCTGTGAGGATTATATTCAATTATTTCCATTAGAAAATGTGGAAATTAATTGTTTACACAGCGCATTTGTGATTATTTTATGAGAAATATTAAAACTTTCTTATTGCACAATTATATGTTTAACACCTGTGGCTTTACACAGTTGTCAGGCTTATTGCATTTAGTTGCGAGTTTTTTTCCGCTCTATTTGAAAGTGTCTGCATGTTTGCGCTGCACAGTCACTTGTTGAAATGTTGCTCTGTTGTGGTTAACTGAAGTGTCAAGATCAATTCGACTTCTGCCGATTTCTTTGTCTCCAAAAATACTGCTGCTATGGCTCATTATTATGCTTGACGTCATGAATCTCTCTCTGTCTCTCTCTTTCTCTCTCTCTCTGCTTCAGTCCTGAGAATGTAAATAAAGCAAACAGCGCACATCTGGTTTTCACATTAAAAAAAAAGCTGCATCGCGTCACATATGGCGCAGCGTGAATACCTGCAACTGCTACATATCACGGGCACTGGAACCATTAAATATTTTATATAAAACCGTATATGACTACACAATGTGAAATGTCAAGTTCAATGTGTTTTTTTTCTCTCAGTTAATTTTGGCTGCATGGCGTTTGCTCACATCCATCATAATAAGAATCTGCTGAGGGGTGACTGCTCGGATTGTGTCTCATTAAAATGAGCCATTGTGCAGAGGCGGGCTATGGTAATATCTTCATAATCAAGGTATTTTTCCAAGGGGGCTTGCTAATGTTTTGAAGACTTATTTGCCCTTTGAATAAGGGCTCTTTTCATCCAGCCACAGCGTTTGTGCCACTGCAGAGAGACTCGGCGTTTCAGGGCTCAGGACAATTCCTGATTTGTTGTGAGAGAGTTGAATAGTGGAATGTTTGAGGAGAAAATATGCTTTTGAATGAGTCTTTCTGCTCCCTCAAAAAGACAGGAGGGACAAACAGGTTAGGGGATTTGAGCATGGAAGGAGTTAAGCTTTTGCATATCATATCTGATTTGATTTGTTTTGGAAAGGCAACCTAGCATATTTGTTTCTTGTGATTCCAATAATGATGTTATTATTTTTCATTGCCCGGATTCAGGGTTAGCGTGCTTTTTTGCGTGCTACACTCACTGGCTCACTCGCATTCAGGGAGATATTGGTCAGAATGTGGCACGCCTCAATACAAAAATTTAAAGAAATATTCCTCATTCAAGCGAATCCACGGCCCAACATTTGGTTTTGTTTGGTTAAGGCCAGGCGAGACTGGAACTCTCCAATAAAAATAAATCTCAAATTAATTATGGCCTAGAGCGAGGGGCCAGACAGTTCGTGCTTATGGTGCTGCAGACTCCACTTTTTGCCCTCAGTATTTTGACTCAGGCTGTCTTTTAGCCGGAGAGGAGGGATGTGGATACAAGTCTGCTGTCTAATAAACAATGAAGTTAGCAGGCTTGATGGTACTATTTCTTCCTTTGGAATAACACTCCACCAAAAAGTTTCTCACAAAACTCAGTACTGTAATCTCCCACACCAGCACTGATCAAATGAGGTACCCACGCTGTAAAATCTGGCACATTTATCTTACTTAAAATAATCTTGGAACCCGACTGCCTCAAAAAATGAAAGTAAATATAACTATTAATCTCAATTTACATTTACATTATATCAAATTGTTAAGTTTACAAAAAATAGATGCAGTCAATTACCTTGTTCTTTCCAGGTGTTAGCAACTTCAGTAAACCATGTTCAGAGATCTGTAAGTTCTGCTTTGTTAACATGTTTAAGAAAAAAAAAACTATGATTGACTATTTTGTAACCAGCAGAATACAGATTTATATCAAAGTCAACTTAGTTTACTGAAGTTGCTAAAACTTAAAAAGATTTATTTAATTAAACTTGTCATTTTTAAGTTGCAACAGCTTCACAAAAGTAAGTAAATATAACTACATTTTAAGTAAACTGAAGTATTAGATTTAATGTAAACATAAATTAAGACTCATAGTTACATTTACTTACATTTTTCAAGGCAGTCAGTTTGCAGATTTTTAAAAGTAAAATCAACTTGTCAGAAAGTGAACTTTTAGAGAGTGCAAGAAAAGAGAAAAATTCCACATGCATGTTGACTTGTTTTAGGTCAGCAACTTGGCATATACTCAACACACTGTTAACAAAAATGTGCCTGATTACAGAAGCCTCTAAAAGTTTATGTCTCCCTTTATATTCCCCTTTTGACAGATTGTTTTCACTTGTTAGGCTTCACTTTCTCTCATTAGAACCAAAGTCTCCATAAACTAAATCTCAATATATCTTCGTATAAGCTATGAAAGAAAGGCTGGGCCTAAGAATTGAAATGCTGCTGAACATAAACCCTGTATAGTGTCCGCCCACCTTTGGCTTGTTGCCCCAGCGGAGAGACAGAGGAGCTACTGGCTCGTGGTGTAAGGAAGAAATGTCTGGCTGTCTAGTTCCAGCGTCAAGCCAGATGTTCTGTGGTTCACTGTGTAAACCAACTTGCATCTGTTTATTGGCCTTCCAAAATGTTTGTTACCGCTGTATTCATTATGGTCTTGGTAGGTCCTGGACCCCCAGTCTTCCTAATAAGCTCTGTGAGTGGGATGGCAGGTATTTTAATACAGAGAGGGAGAGATCCTGTGTGCGGCGAGCTGTTGGCGAGATGTTGTTTGATTAGAAAATCAGACTTCTCAGGAAAACAAGGGGGTTTTGTGTCAATTTAAAAGAATCCTGGAAGTTTGTTGCAGTATTTTATAACACTGAAATTAAATTATTTATACAAGTGAATCTAATTTTGAACTTGAGTGGGGTGGAGCTTGGATTTTATTAATGGACCCCCATGCCATTAAGCACATCACGGTATACAACTTAAAGAAAGAGATCTGTTACTACTGGTTATAAAGTCCTGTATGGTGAATCATCAACTCGAGGTCAGGTCTTAAACACCTCTTTAATTGGCCACTTTATCACTAGTACCCCTAAAATAAAATGCTTTGCCTTTATGAAAACCTAAGACTCTGGAATGTAAAAGAAACCAAACCAGTCACTGAAGAGTTAAACAAGGTGTCTCCCTTAATTACACGAGTCTGAACTGGCCTCAGGCAGGAGAAGCCTTGACCCTTAGCAGGATCCAGATGTGGTGGTCCCAAGGGTGGGGGCCCTCGGCCCCACCAGACCCCCAAGTCGAAAGCAGACAGGCCGGCCCTGCTGTCAGTGTTTGCTGCGTTTGGCCACTCTTTAGAACCCCAACACTGCAAAAAATATTCATCATCACCATGGGCATAGGTTTTGTTTTAACACGTCTCCAGAAGATTTTGAGTGCCAAACACGCATTTGGGTAATTTTTTTGCATACATTTGATGCATAAAAATAAAAAAATAAAAAGTCTACACCTATGACCAGCACCATTTCATTTTAATTATATTTTTATGTATTATAAAAACTGGTAATGTGGAGAGAAACGTTCCCTTTGGTGCTAAGCAGAGTTATTTCTTATCAAATTAATGTCTTGATACTGATGAATTGATCAACTAAGTCAGCCTTCTCAAGTTAGTTAAAAATCTCTTGATTTGATTTACTCTTCTCATCTGCTTGTTATTTGTTTAATTTGTCTTCAGTGAAAGATAGCACTGAAATGCAGACTGTGTTGAGAAAATAGACGTCTTTTTTTGCAGTGGCATTGGTCTGCTCGCGTTCAGCGCTGGCTCCATCTGCACTGAAATTATGCCTGAATTGATGAGGGCAATTTCATAGGGCAGACGAGAAGAAAAAAATACCTATGTGGGGGTGGGGATTAGGGGATTTCTTTATTTCTCTTTTTTAGGCTCAGGGAAATAGGGCGAAACCATTTGTTAACAAAAGCAAAGTCGATAATAACATCAATAATAGAACAATAATAATAATCCGACATTTTTGCCCCCTTCTAAAATGCGCCTTTGTTGACGCAGGCTGCATTTCATCCATTCAGCCCCGCGCTGAGCAGCAGACGCACACGTGTAGTGCAGACCCTCAGACTGTAGTGCGGTTAGGAGCTGAATGCTTGGGTTTTATTAATGGTGTCTCAGGAAAACTTCACAGAGAGCTGTAACAAAAAAGACAAGGTTGCAACAGCTCCTGCTATAGGTGTTCAGGATGCTCTCCTGTTCTGATTTAGAGCTCCATCAGCGAGTACGGGAGAAACATCTGTCCACACTCAAAGATAAACTTTATTCCATGTATCACTTTCACTATGAAATATAGGATAAAACAGAGATTTAAAGAGGGATGGAGGCATGGCCAAATGCAAGGCTGAAGTGTGTAGGCGTGAACCAAAAGCTCTCTAAAACATTGGATCACATAACATAACGAAAGTAAAGCTCATTCCCCAAAAAGTCGCAGTTAAATATGTGCAGAAATAATTCATAAGTCGGGTAAATAGTAAACTCTTCCACGCCATCTGTGACACTACTGGGAAAGCAAAACACAGCAGCCTATTCTACAGCAGGCTACACAGCAATGGCTGTGCACAACGCAGGCAGTCATCCTGTAAATATTTCCGAGCAGAAAAACATAACAGCGGAGCGAACACTCAATTGTTTTCCCTGCTTATCTCGCTGGGACAGTATCCTGCTTTTTTGAAGGCAGGGCTTTCGGTGACACACAGCTTCCTTCTCAACCTTCTCAACAGTGGTGACTTCACTTCCCAAATTTAGAGGAAAGAAAAAACTCAATCCGGTAAAAGTGTCTCTTTCTCTCCGCCACATACCGGGGGCTGGAATTAATTCAGGAGCGTGTCATGTTTGGGATATTGTCGGGGTCCGCTGAAAATTGCGCAAAATGGACGGAACTATTAAGGTAAGGGTGGAGAACGGGGTGTATGAGTTTTGTGGGAGACTGCTTTTTCGGAGTTGCGCCTCCTTTTTTTAAGCAATGGGTTGAAATGCTCCTGTGTGTCGGTCTGTGAGCTGGGACCTCCAATCTGACGACGATGAGCGGCTTTTTTCTCTCGGTCTAAAAGCGGTAACCAGATTTCCTTCTTTTTCTCCTTTCTTTGAAAGTATTCACTCTTTTTTTTCAATAAACTGCCTGGTTGTGAGGACACGCAACGGTGTGGATTCAAGGCGAAATCAGAGTCACGCTTTGGATTTTGTGGACCAAGCGCACAATTACGCACGTCTGGAAAGGCAAAAGGAGTGGCTATTTATTTCAGACAACACAATACAAATTTTACTTTCGTATAAGTTATCCACGAGTTCAACGGTTTGGTTTAGTGTGGGCAGCGGGGATTGAGCAATAGCCCATGAGTGGATGTACCGCTGGATACGATGTGTCGAGCTGCGCAACAGCGGTGTGGCACATCGCCCGGCTCGGTCCGGAGATCCCGTCGTGGGTCAAAAAAGTGTGATGGTTTGGAATTTACACAATAAATAATCTCTATCTTTGTTGCTGTTGGTTATTGTAACTTCCCTCGCTCCGCCGCACAGAGAGTTTTGTGTTAAGGAAAGCTGTCATTTGGTAACTTCGTGCGGTAACTGCTCAGTTTGCAACACTTCAAAGCCACAAGCTTCACAATGATACCTTGGCTTACTCCTTTTTATAGTTACACAACTATTTTGAAACGGTATGTTGGTAGTCAAGAGCGCTGGTCTACATTAACTTTGGCTACTGGCCCCCGACAGTCAAATTCCAGATGCATTATGGCTGCAGCCACCAGATGTTGAATGGCAAGTCCCTATTAGTTCACCCCGCGATGCATTCAGTTTGTGTCCTCCGGTTAACAAGTGTAAGCTCTGTAACAATGCAGCTTCTGAGTTTGCTCTTACTGTTGCTAAAAAGTGTTTTCTTTTGGAAATTTAAAGTGGCGGGTTTGTGGCGGCTGGGTGTGGTGTGAGTTTTGGGAAGAGTGTAAACGTTGGCCAGACAAAAAAAAATGTCAGGCTGCATATAGTCACTTAAATCCCGTCATTCAAGGCTCCCAGTGATCATTTTGTTATGTATTGGGGATGAAAGCCACGCTGCAGGCTGAGATTAACGTCCCAGCCTGGATGTTTGTAACAAAGCAATGAGTTGTGACAATTAATGTAATCATAATTGAATCCTTGGGTGTAAATGACTGGCTGCTTGGCTGCATTCACCCTCGCTAAAAGAGAGGAAGGGCTCTCTAACCATGAGAGCTTCCTGCTCCACACAATCTTTTCCTGACAGGTTTCCTCTTCCTCCTTAAACAAAAGACAGGAATGCCCCCCTCTGGGTGGCTCCTGCTAGATGGCTGTGTGTGAACGCCAAACAATCACACGTGTAGTCTGGATGTGGACCTATTGCATGTATCCAGTGTGCTCCAGACGCGTCGTGACGCATTTTGGAGAGATAGACTCATAAACAGAACAGAGGTGGCTCCCAGCAGGTGTCACACTCACACAATGCTTATAGTGGTGCAGCTGAGATATGATTTAATTGATGTGTTTCCCCCGTCTGTTGAGAAAGATATATTGCTAAAATAGGTTTTAGATCTTATTTAGCCTATGCTGCTAGAAAAAAAAGGCTAAATTGTGTTCTTTTTACTCAGAACTTGCATAGAGTTTTGTGTTCAGATCCTCTGGGAGGAATTCATCTAGACAGAGGACATTGAGAGACAGACAGAAAACTAAGTGTAACTGTGTGACTCTGGCAGTATGTGTGTGTTCCCCGCAGATACTGGAAAGAAAACATAGGCAGTGGTCTGTCATCCTTTCAGCTTCTCTCCATGAGAGTGGTGTGATCCTATTTTTAAAAACCCCTCTGCAATCTTGATTGTCACACACCACTTGCCAATCATGGTTTCTATTGCACAGGCTGATATGTCACTGTAAATATAACGTGCAACAGTCATAAAAGCTCAGTGAGCCCTTATCGGGCAGTAATGAGACATTCCCTCACTCTTTGACGCTTTATCATCCGCAGTCGAGCTGGTGTGCTCTGCTCAGATAATGAGTCCTGCTGCCAAAGTTCAGCCTGTGATGGATCCACTGATGAAATCACTGGAAAATCTAATTCTGGCGAGATGGTTAAATGCTCTGGAGAGGTTCAGCTTTTTTTATCCACAGATTAACCTGAAGAGTATTTTACTGAAGTAGTTGAACAGAAGTTTTGCATTTGAAATGTGACATAGACAAAGAAGTTCAATAAGATTTCTCTCTTGTTTGAACAGGAGTTTGATTTGACAACCACTCTTCACGTTATTAAAACAGAGGTCAGGTGCCTTTCTTCCAAGCTGTCACATTGTGCAACTCTTTGAATCTACACTTTACTTTGTGGACAATCAGTAGTGGGTCTGTTGTATTACAACAGAGGGCACTGTAGTGCAGCTACAAATTAAAACCTTTTTTGTTTTTC
This sequence comes from Plectropomus leopardus, assembly GCF_008729295.1. Taxonomy (NCBI): domain Eukaryota; kingdom Metazoa; phylum Chordata; class Actinopteri; order Perciformes; family Serranidae; genus Plectropomus; species Plectropomus leopardus. Next base: position 9,089,817 of record NC_056467.1, on the reverse strand, counting down.
CACTGCAAAGGTCGCCATAACCTGAGATGGTACAGAGCGAAGGCCTCACCTGTCACTTTCTTTTAATATGTTAGTTTCCATGCAAACATCTGTGATGGTTTAAAATATTAATTATAATGATTTCAGCTTTAGTTATTAAGGAAACATGCAGATTGAGAGGCTGCCAGGCAATACAAAAAGGATAAATGGTTCAAATATTAGGTCAGGTATTGGCATAGCAATGATCTTTTTTTATTTTTAAATGATACGATAATTTGCTATATAATTTAGTCTTTCAGTCTCTTAAATTTATTTATTTATGTAAGTTCAAAGTAAAAATCAGAGTCATTTTGTTTGTATTTTTAATGTATAAATCAGCTATAACTGTCAATAAAGACAAACAAGGTATGATTATTGTAGTTAAAGGAAATTAAAGAATAAAGTAAAGGGAAATGTATTTTTCAGCTCAGTGTCAAAACAGATTTAGTGAAAGAGCATCCCTGCCATTTAAAGTCGCTATAGTGTTTTAGCCTTATTGTACTAAGTCAACCTTGAGTTGTATAAGCAAAATCTTTTGTCACCATAGACACATTTATCATCCAAACGGGGATAAGTGAAAAACTCTACTTGCATGAAATGTCCCAGAATGGAATGATGCTTAAGTCATGTGAGATCATGAGGATTTTGCTCTCATAAAAGCAACATTTTAGAGAATGCAAATGGCTACATGTTGGAAATACTGATCAATGAATATCAAGTAGCATTTTCCCCCTGAAGCAGATATGTGGCATTTTGGAATGAAATAATTCAGTCTTGGGGAATTAGACACGTCTCGGTCTAAGCTGTGCCATCAGATCCTATCAGATCCAGATGTGCATCAGACCCGAGCCTAATCCCCAGCAGAAGCATATGACTGTAATGATTTCTCTTGATATTTTGACTTATATATACATAATACTTTATTTTTTTACTTATATTTATATGTGTTTATCAGTGTGTACATTTTTGTCGTGATCTATATATACTATATATATATATGTAGTATTTGTTTGTTTGATCTTTAACAACGACAAATGGAGCAATTATAACAAAGCCTGAATCAAGGTATTGTTGAGAAATACCCACATCCTGTGCCAGCCAAACGTTGGTCTGATATGGTGACATTGCCGGACTCTGTTCACTCTGTGGTGACATCTGCTTGTTAAAATGAAACCCACCAAGTGCACAACCAATGCTTTACTTCAACGACATTATACGAGGAGCATGTTGGAAACCACGTAATATCTTGGCCAGCCGCGAGTTTCTGCGTTTGTTTTCTTTAATAAACTTACATTGCTCCAGCTGAGCCACAGCAGAGGGGTCAGTGTAGCCGTGACCCCCCTGCTTCTGTTGAGTCCTCAGCTGTGGAGGGAAGCTGAACGCCCAGACAAGACAGACACATCAGGGCATGACAGGGGATTTTTGTGTTCAGCAAAGTTAAGAATGATAATGGGCGAGAGAGAATCATTACACATAGAAGCATCTGAGAAATTGGATTTAGAACATTTTTATTGTCAGCTCATACAGTAAATGTGAGAATTTGAGAGGCTGTTTTTCCAATGTTATATGTGAATCAATACTGGTAGAACAACTGTATGTGTTGACTGATAATGTCACAACTCTGTCTTACTCCACTGTGGGCATGATTGAAGTGGTCCTAACATCAACAGGAAGCTACAGTTGCTACGTGGGCTGTATACACAAACTACTGTGGATGCCAGACTGCGATATGACCTATAACTGCACATAATTACTGTAAACAAAAAATACACAAGGGATTGAAAATTTGACATCATAAGTTTCGGGTCAAATGAAAGACTGTGACTGTGGTGTATCTGCTAATGTTTGCTTTGCTTTTTTTTTTTTCACTGTGAGTTATAGGAGAAGATTGATATCACCCTCACATCAATCTGTAAAACATGAAACTACAGCCACGAGATGGTTAGCTTAGCTTAGCATCCCAAAAGAGAAGGAAACTTTGAAATAAACTGCCTCAAACTAATTTTTTAAAACATAATATTTCATTTATTTAACACACAGTTGTTGTTACAGTTGGGTGGAGCCGCACTAGCTTTTCCCCCTGCCTCCTGGCTTTAGCTAATGCTAAGCTACGCTAACCAGCTGCTGGCAGTAGTCTTAGAATTAAACTAATACGCTACCAACTAAATGACCATTTTTATATCAGTTACTCACCCCTTGTAACAATGACGAAAACTCACATGCCTCCGGTGAATGAAGAATCTAAAAACGTCATTGATAAACTTAAAGTCATAGACAACCATGTTTAACAACAGCAAAACTACATCAAAACGTCCATTTACAAACTTTCACACAACTCATGCAGTACAATCCACGTCTCATTTATCCAGTCATATGCGCAGTACTTCCCAAACAGACAGCTCTTTTCGATGGGGAAATGAACGAAAAGTGAAACTTAATTAATGCTGTATTTAAAGCCAGACTCCATTGACAAAAACAGTCGGTGCTGGGAGCTACCGGTCTACCACTGCCTCAATCAGTTAGTTTGCTTGTGTTACTGAGTGACTTTGGTGTTTTAAAGGTTTAGTTGACTAGTTCAGATTCACCAAAATCACACAATAAAACAAACAAACCATGGATCTGGAAGTGGTAGAACAGCAGCTCCTATGTTCAGCAAGGTAAAATAACTATTTTGTCAATGGAGTCTGGCTTTAAAGAGTATAGATAAGTTTTACTTTCAGTTCTGTTTGGGAAGCTCTGAGCATATGACTGGATAAATGATAATTGTATAATACTGCCTGAGTTGTGGGATAGTTTGTAAACAGATGTTTTGATAGTTTTGCTTTTGTTAAGAGTGGTTGCATATGGCTCCAATTCATCAAAAATGTTCTCTATGTTTAGATTCTTTTCTTTACAAAATTAACATAGTTCAGGGTGAGTAATTGATGCAAATGACCAGCTGAGTAACCCTTTTAACAAACACACTTAGGAGTAGTATCAGTCTTCTAATTTGAAAGACAGCAAGCAAGACTATTTCTCCAAAACATCAAAGTAGTCTATTTCTTTAAAGGTATTTTAGTTTGGATGCTGTATGCACTCTATTTGGAATGTGCTTGCATACCAGCACTTATAAAGTCAGTCAAGAAAGACACACCAATTATTTGTTCCTTCCACCTACAGGAGGCGCTATCAGTGGTGAGTGAAGACCAGTCCCTATTTGAGCCTCCGTACGCTGCTGCTGCCCCTCTCCCCAAGACAGACATGACTGCATCTGGCACACAGGACTACGGCCAGACCCACAAAATCAACCCCTTACCCCCGCAGCAGGAGTGGATCAACCAGCCTGTGCGGGTCAATGTCAAAAGAGAATATGAGCACATGAATGGATCCAGGTATGGCATGACAACCACTTCCTGTATCTTACATTTTTGGTGTCTGTGGTCTTTTTTAGGCATGTTAGACATGTAACCTTCATCACATCAGCTACTGCTATAAATATTGTCATTTGTCCTTCAACAGGCCATTTCTTTACCACATCTAACTCGGACTTTTTGCCTCTACTTTTCAGTTTACTTGGCCCCGGCTAGTGTAGGGCTTAAAAATCCCCTGCCAAAGTCAATGACTGGAAAAGAAAACCAACAACACCCAATTTATCTGCTGATAATATTTTTACAACTTTCTTGTCTGTGTATGTTTGTGCAGCAGGGAGTCTCCAGTTGACTGCAGTGTGGGTAAATGCAATAAGCTTGTGGGGGGTAATGACGCGTCTCAGATGAACTATGGAAACTACATGGACGAGAAGAATGCCCCTCCCCCAAACATGACCACCAATGAGCGGAGAGTCATTGTACCTGCAGGTAATAATACAAAGAAAAGACATCTGACAAGAGATGGATATGGTTGTATATGTGTCAGAAACTGTGTATCTGTGTATTGACTGCATATTTATACAGGTGCTAATTGTTGTAGGTGTTTTTCTGTGCTACTGCTGCTATTACAGACAGAATCACTGCTTTGTTTTGGTATAATTTTGCCAATGCTGTAAATGTTTTATGAGTCCCATTTCTATTTTGCTGGTTTGTGGGCTAAAGCATTGTTCCACTGTTTTACATCACTAATGGGAGCACAGCTGAATGCGTGCAGGTAGATATGTATGTCTGCCAGACCTTTAAATTTAATCACTGGTTTCACAATTTTGATCTTTCAGTATGTGAAATAACACAGTTCACAGACTAACAAGTGCAGTTGCAAGGTTAGAGCCTTCAGAAAAGTAATTTTAACAATGAGTTGATTACGTTGTTCCACGTAAGCCACCAGAGCCAAAGAGAATGACTGTTCTTTCCCAAAAATGAGCACATGTAACTCATTTAATCAAAATCGAATGGAGCCTCGGTGAATTTTCCATTTTTAAGGCTATTCAAGTGTTTTCTAAAGTGATGCAAACGTCCACTCATCTATTAACCTAATAGGAGCTCCACATAGAGGCCACTCCTTAACCACAAGTGTTAAGTTTAGGGTTTGGCTTCCAGATTGGCATTGCAGTATATCAGATTTGGGGCAAGTACTACTTGCAAATGCAATTCAAAACATAGTGCAAAGTTTGTACAATCACAGGAAGGGATTTCAATGTGAGTACGCTCTAAAAGATTATTTACCTGAAACATAATATGAGTCATCTGGCAAATCCTTTTCATGTGGTTAAAACAAGACAAGAATATTTACAAGTATCTAAAAGAGGTCTGCTACTGATACAAAATTCTGTTTCCAATTTCTACATGGCCCCCTCCCTTTACCTTAGTCAGATATGAGGCTCTCCCAACTGTCTTTCCTGGTGTCTGTCCAGGAACAATTCTTATGGAGTCAATAAACGTCCTCTCTCTTGCTCTACTATCTTCCTTCAGACCCCTCATTGTGGTCTCAGGACCATGTTCGCCAGTGGCTAGAGTGGGCCATCAAGGAGTACGGCCTGTTAGAGATCGACACGGCCATGTTTCAGAACACAGACGGCAAAGAGCTCTGCAAGATGGGCAAGGATGACTTCCTCCGGCTCACTACCATGTACAATGCTGAAGTGCTTCTCTCTCATCTCAATTACCTCAGGGAAAGTAAGTGACCTTTTTGCAATTTCAGAGTTAAAAGAGCAGTGTGTCTGATTTAAGGGGATTTAGTGGCATCTAGTTGTGAGGATTGCAGATTTTAACCAGCTGAAACTTGCTCCAGTTAGAATTCCTTCAGTTTTCATTGTTCAAGAGGTTTTTACCAGGAGTCAAATTATCCGCAGATGACTCCTCCTCTCTAAAACAATTGAACTAGGTAATTAAAACCGTTTCAGGTTACAGTTTAGTGCTTCTCCAACACTGTTTGGCTAATTGGAGTCAGGCCACTAAGCCCAACACCTGCTATTGTGTGCTCATCTTTTTTCTCTGATAACTAAAGATCCAGACATTCGGGAGATTCTCACTGGGAGATGGATAATCCAGAGAGGTCTCTTCCTCTGCAAAACAAATGGCCCCAGTGATTTAGACTGGCAAAAACTGGTAAAACCAGATGAATTAAACCACTTGCCACATAGAGGCTGCTAACTATGGTGTCCTGTATAAAAACCTGATGGCCCTATCTAGAGCCAGATTTTGGTTTGTCCGTTCTGGGCTACTGTAGAAACATAGCCGTCTAACATAGTGCTCTCCATGGACAGAGACCCACTCCCTATTTAGGTATAAAGGTTACATAAGGTAACAAAAACATGATGATTCTTATTTTCAGGTGATTATGCATTAAAGAAAATAAACTCATTGTATTATATTCCATTTATGGCAATATATTTCCCTAAATCCTGGATCTGTAATAACAAAAATAGTGAATTAAAAGGGGCAGTGGATGATAATCAATCAATGGTTTATTGGAAAAGAAAACAGCATCCAACAAAAAAAAAGAACCCCCCCCCCCACCCCCAAACAAGCAACCAGACAAACAAAAGGAAACAAAACAAAATATTTGAATATTGAAGATAGCAGGCGAAAGGACAGTAATTTTGGTGAACTGTGCTCTTTTACATCATGCTGTTTGTGCTAAGGTTGAAGTTGGCATTGGCTACCATGTGTGCCAAAGAATTGAAGTGAAAATCAACTTTCAGTGAAGACACAAGCCTCTTTTCATATATTTCTCTCTACTTTTGGATGAAAAGCGAAAGTGAAGAAATGCCAAACCCGGGCAAACAACATGACACTTTCTTTTTTGTCACCGCACTATACTCATATTACCGTCAATAAACAATGAAATTGCTTTTACTGGAAACTCATTCCTCCATAATGGCTACCCAGCATTAAGCAGTGCTATGAAAACCAAGGGTGTTTCTCTCCCTCCTCGAGATAAGTATCGACTACATCCCCCCACTTGACTTTGCTGTGCCTTATTCCACATGGTCCAGAAAGATGAAGCCCAGGTGCATTGCCTCAGGAATCACGCTAGGCCTGTGTGTTCAGCACAGCAAAGAAAGTTGATCTGCAATTTGCAATGGAGGCAACTAAATTTGAGCCTCTTACCTTTGAAGAGTTCCGCGGTGCAATCCTGCTTCATATGTTTCGGCGGGGAAACAAAGACAAGTTTCTGAGGCAGTATGCAAATTACATTTTGATATAAGATGGAACATCTGGCATGGCTGCTGCTCTGAATACACAGTGAGTGTCTGGTTCAAACAATAGGTATGTCTACCATTTACTGTAAAAACCAGCGCTTCAGGAGTAATGTGATTGTTGTACACAGAGAACAGTTTGTCCCATCTTTGAATTCTTTGCATTCTGTACTTTAAAATAGTGTGAGCGGCTCCTGCTGCGGCTGCAGAATATCATGACACCACGTTGGGTGGAGTGACAGATGGCTCAACTAAATTTAACATTACTCCCAAAAAATTGCGATGGGCCTCCGCGTGATGTAATGGGAACTGTATTTTGTGGGTGTCAACAGTTTTCTCTGTGCACAGCGTCTGGGCAGAGAGAGATGCTTGTCATGAGTATAACAGCCTCATTGTGCAGTGCTGCAGCGGGTGGATCTGTCTGACCGCCACTGGGCACACTCCGCAGAGCAGTTTTCATTATGGCCACTGGCTGCGCGACTTAGCCACGGCTTAGGCGTGCTGCACCACGACTCTGCCCATTGCTGCCCTTTTTTTGATTTAGACCTTGTGTGTTTTGGAGACAGTGAAGATGTCTCGGGAATCCTCTCCACTTGCCAGTTGAAATTGCTTTGGATCCGTTCCCGATAATCAAAAAGATGAATGCTACCGTCCCGTGCCTGGACTGACTGACCTGTTTTGGGGCAGCTCTCTGAGAAGCGAGCAGTGTGTATTATTGACACTGGGAGCCTCAGGGCAAGAGGAACCATGTTAGTAAATGAACGTCTAAGGAAGACTGAGGAGGAGGAAGGTTGAGGCTTTATGTAGACCCTGCAGGGCTGATGATTTGGAAACTAAAGCCGTTCTCTCTTTTCCCCCCGCAGCACAAACAAACACAATCATAGACGAGGAGTAACCCCGTCCAGAAAATAGACCTCTGGCTTCACTCACGAGAGTTGGAGCTGAGCCGAGCTTCCAGAATACAGAAAAAGAGAGAGGAAGGGAAAGAATGAGCCGAGCCCTGGAAGTATTAGTGATTGCAGGTCATGTGATGTCTTCCTCCAACCCCATTCTTATTACCCCCTGTTCTTTTCCAAAAAAAAGAGATGGTCTGAGGGGCTACTGCAATCATTTCATACACATCTGTGTGCATCATGTGTGTGTTTGGTTCTGTTTATTGAACCTCTGATTAACATTCCTCAGAGTCATTAAGTCCTGTATGTACACTCGGCACGGGGCAGGGACACACTTCCCCGCCCTACAGCCATACCATAACAAAACATTCCTGCCACGTCATGGGCAGAAATATCGCCCAGACACCCACACTGGTTCAACCGCGGGCACAATCTGAACATCTGTCTGGCTACCCAGCTGCTTGCAGTAACAAGGGTAGTTGCCCATGCATTATTTTGGCCTCATTGTTGGTCACTTATCCAGATTTTTATAAGTAATGGCCGCCCGCACCCCAATGTGCTTTCAATTTGGGGCGCAATTTGAGAATTTGTTCAAATTAGTCTGTCAGGGAGGGACCGCGGACTGTTTGCTTTATCGCACCCATGTAGGTCGGTTTGATACCACATGTGCTGGAAACGGAGCAGAGCAAGAAACCTCAGACAACGAAAGACTGTATCCTCTGACACACAGAGATGTGAGAAGAGACAGGGTAAAATGAAAAGGCAGTGAGGAGAAAAAGAGCACAGAGAACTGAGGGTAAATCTGTGGATCTTAAGAAATATAAGAGCAGAAATATATCCTTGACTGATTTTACAGTAGTTATTTGAGGACATGGGCAGAAGGCTGTGAGCAAGAGAAACAATTATAGTGAGCGAGTGTGAGATTAAAAAAAAAGAAGTCGGAGAGGGGGGTGAACTCCTTTTTAGAAGTACGTGGAAATGGTCCGAGGCGGTCATGATTGAGTGTCGTTGGAGAATAGCAATAGTTCTGTTTCCCAGCTGTCGCCGTTGCTTGTGTGTCTGGATGGATTTACAGTGAGGGAGTCAAGACAGAGAGAGAGAGAGCGAGAGAGTGATAAGTCTGGGCTTCTGCACTGCTGCTCCAGAGTGGGGGACATTCTCGAGCCCTCAATAGTTTATACAGACCATAAACATCTGGGCTCGAAGGCTGAGTAGGGAAAAAGGAGGTCTGGAGAGCTCGCTCTCTGTTTCTCTCTCCCTTTTCTCCCCTCACAACATTTTTATTGAGCTCCCCTTGCATTAGTTCCTTCTATTGGCAGATTATCACTGGTGCACAGGGGCTCAACAGCCTGGCTCCGCGCCCTTTACTGTTAGCTGTCTGCTGTTAGCCACCATTACAGAGCAGTCTGCGGCTACTCCCTCGACTGCTGGGGTTCAGGCACTTAGCGCTACGGGAATTTATGTGCATATCACATTAGCATAAGTGGAGGTGGATAATGAGTAGTTGCTATTCATGTAAACACTGAGATGAGCTCAGCTGTAATTGAAGCTAGCTGCTTAGAGGTGCATAATAATTGCACTTGCAACCCAAGTGCCAGTTAAGAATGTTAATATGGGGTAATTCTGCAAAACGTTGGATTTCAGTCATTGATGGTTTTCAGCACTCCCAGGGTGTCAAAGTACTTCACTTGGGCAGTGTTTAGTGTCTGTATGAGATGCGCCATGTTTTCAACACACTCCTATGTAAACCCATTTACATCTTATTAGACATACAGAGCAACAGATTTAGATTAAATTTAGAAGGAAGAAAGTACACTTTAGGTAGGTAGGAGAGCAGGTGGATGGACTCAACAAGCACAGGACTTAACCCACGAGACCTGTGTTTGTGCCCAGTGTGAAATAAAAAGTCATTTTTGAGTTATAGTGTCAAGTCAGATGTTAGTCACGTGAGTCGACTCAACTAACGTCTACTACAATCTTTTCCTAACCAATACCAAGTAGTTTTGTTGTCTAAACTTAATTGTTGATATCTTCTTGGTCACATTAGTTAATGCACATGAATTACTGCTGACCCCTTCTGCATTAAGATCCACTGATCCCCTGCAGCAAGATACAACAAATAATAATCATTATAGTATGCAGTGGGCTTCTGCCCAAGGGTCAAACAATTAGGAGTGAACTGACAGTTCACGGAACTGACAATATGAAATTAACACCCACTTCATGCGGTGTTTTGTCAGATGTGTGGAGATGAGAAAGCCATCAAGGTCTGGTCTCTTAAAGACCTTGTCAGACTTAGGGTGGTTGTAATTATGATTCTCATTAGATCATGAAAAATAAGGTGGTTGGAGATGTGTTGTGCTGTGTTGTACTCAGTGTAAGCCTCCCCACTAAAGGGTTTTGTTGAGCTTTTTGTTGTCATTTTAGGAATTGAAACAAACAACCCATTCTGTCGTTCTTTGGTGAGAACAGTATTGTATACCCAAGTACTGGTCCAGCACCCTTAGGAATTACGTTCATATTGGGCCATTGTGCATGGCAAGATTTGCAATGCCAACATTCAGTGCCAGTGCAGGAAGTAGTGTGCCCCTTATGTAGCAAGGCAGGAAGCAAAGTAGAGGTCATGGTGTGGGACAAGTGCGTAGCACATAGTCACAGACCTGTAATAAATGTTTGCTTTTATTTTATTTTTATTTTTTTTAAACCATACCATGGCCTAAACAAAACCAAACCTGATGTGTAGCAGAAAAAAAGTCAAATTAAACATTTTTTATCTTAGGCAATAAGAAAACCATTGACAGTGAGTTTGGCTGTAATCGACTTCTTAGTAATGTGTTTTAGCAAGCTAAAGATAAGTGTAAGGGATTACAGTTTAAGTTCTGGCTTTAACCTCAGTAACACTTTGATACTTTGGCATTCTGTAGTTCAGGTGGTTCGCTGTCTTATCAGGGATTTATTGACAGACTTATCAGTTTGAACTCTCTTAAATTTATTGGACATGTTAGACTGACACAGGAGCTGGAGGTGGTTTCCATGCTAACATGGTGGTTGGAGGTATCCCCATTTGTGATCTTGGTGCTCTGTACATCACTCCATAGCTTTGGATCTTCAAAGGGATTTTTGTGATCTCACAAGTGTTAACTGTCTACTGGGGTGAGAGCATCATTTCCTGTAGCGTAATCAATATGTAAATGAATTATTTCCACAGAATGTGCTTGCAGACAAAGCTCTAAGCTCATAAAGAAAATAAGACAACAGTAGAGCCAAGTTGCTGAAAAGTTGGGCACAGTTTGTTCGCTTGGGCAAATATGTTCTCATTCAGGTTAAGGCAAGTAACGCTACTGTGGGTAGATCAAGGAAAAGAAACATGGTGACGACGTATCTCAAAATGACTCAACTTTCACTCAAAATTCATACATTACCGATCACCAGTCTCTTGGGCAGAGTCTGGGGGGAAAGTTTTGTGACCCATCCATCCAACACGTTCTCACTCCAAACTTGTCACATGGTGACGCTCGGTCAGTGACCTTCCGTGTCAACCTACGATGTTTTCGGTATCCTTGTGCGTCAGCTGTCTATGTTCCGGGATGCCGCTACGGTGATGTCAGCAACTGCCCATGGTGAGATGATGTCATGGTAAAATGATGTAGCGCGTTACCTAGATGTCAACAAATGCACGTGTGGGGGAATTGAAATGGCATGGTCCCTATGTTCACACAACAGCGTGGACTGTCACAGTGGTTAGATTAGACACCAAAGTCATGGATTGGTGTCTAGACAGGGACACACACACACACACACACACACACACACACACACACACACACACACAGGAATCAAACTCCGAACTCCTGCATTAAAGTCAGTTCTTTGTAGGACTCATCCACCTCACCACCCGCCCACCTATAAGCGCACTTGCGCTACTTATATTATGTGGTTACTGGCAGCATTTTACCTGACGCTGTCCTTCAGCATTATAGGTGTACATGACTGTTATCATCTGACACGACCATGCGCATTGTATGTGGATGCTGAAGGTGGCATTTGGCGTCACACTCCTACGCGGAAGGTCACTGACCAAGCGTCATGATGAGTTTGGAGTAAGAACGACCTGACCCACCACCCCAAGCTGCCTCCTAACTAGACTGATCATGGCCGCTTTTTACTCCCACCAGCACATTGGTCACATAATCACAGCCTTCCAAAATACATGAGTTATGCACAAATTACTGGCTCATCATTAAGTGGGATATAAGAAAATGTTGCTGTTACTTCTTGTAGGAAAATGTACAAACAGTGCATGAGAACAGCCTCAACACTGCTAACAAACAATGTCACTTTGAGAGTATAGGCGTCAGCTGAAATGGTTTGTTTTGGAAGGCAATGACAAATAATCTTCTCTGGTTTGGATGACTTGTTGGAAATATATTTTGTGCACTATGAAAGGTGGACAGTAGTGCTACTAAGTGCAGCTTAATCCTATAAAGCTAAAAGGATGACTTGCTGTTACTTGGAGCCCATTCATCCCCCTTTGAGGTGGCAAGATGCTGAAAACTGTGTGACTGGGACCCTCAGTTTGTTGACAAAGCCCAGACCACATGTTTGAGGCAATGGTATCATATAGCTCTGCAGAATAAACAGCAGAGGCCCGATGGAGGTCAATCACAATGCTGAACAAGCCCTTAAAAATCTCACTATTATGGGCGTGCAAAAACTGGAGGACAGGGCCTTTTGAAATAGCCATCAGTCATAGGAAGGGGAGAAAAGAAAATTGTTTGTGGATGTTATGTAATCTAACAGACTCTGAGCAGATGTGATGGGAGAGGGAGAGAGAGAGTGAGGGTCTTAAAGACTGAACACTGGCCAGTCCTCCAACTGTGCTGTCAGATTACCGGGACATGTTTGTTTTCTGCAAGAGGAAGAAGCCGTCCAAATAAATAGGCAGCAGAGCCAAGACTCCCTCCACCAAACTGTCAGCTGTGGTGTCTCTCTCTCTCTCCCCAACTCCCTCACTAACTCTCACTCTCTCTTGTACAGCAGCCCTGAATTTCTCTGTGGGATGGTTTGAGGTTTTCTCAGCAATGCTGCCTGTTTGCCTGTCTGGGTCAGCCCACATATGTGGCACACAGCAGGAAAAGGGTTAACAGCCCCTTCCTCCTCCCTCCTCTCCCTCTCTTTCTTTTTCTGTCTGTTCATCTTTCTCTTACACTTTCCAAAGCATCGGTGGCTTGCTTTGCCCCTGTGCGCTTACACTCTGTGTGTGGAATTATTTTTGTACGGGGAGCTGCGTTTGATTGCTGTGCAGGGACCCGGCCTCATACAATGGCTCCCCTGTTCTGAGGCCCCCAGGTTTCTAAACTAGACCCAGAGCCTTGGGGGTGCTGCGGAGAAGGTAGAACCGGGAGGGGTGGGGTGTTGGGAGGTTAGAATACATTTGTGGAGCACCCTGCTCTTCCCCCCACAGCCACCCCCTAAAAAAACAGACCCCTAGTTGCCACCCTGGCCCCCTTGATCTGCCCCCCCCACAACCCTCCCCTAGCCCCTACACCAGCAGCACTGCAAGTTAGGTAGAGATCCTGCATCCAATCTCAAGCAAAGCACATCACAAATTTTATTTTGCTTCAAAGTTGTTGTTTTTTTTGTCCAGATTGCCCCATTCAGAAAAGGTATCTTCCTTACTCAGCAGATCTCCGTAGCCATCATAGCATTAAATCTTAACACTCCCCATGCAGTAGCCGCTCTTGTGTTTTCTCTGTGCATTTTTGGCTCTGTTTTTCCACTCGCTGATTTATGCCTGGGGGCAGCTAAAATTAAGAGAGCATTTTGGTGCCGCCCAGGGTGCCTGTGTAAGTGGAGGAATGCAGCACAGAGTTCTGCTCCATAAGGTGAAATGAATAGGCAGCCATATGCAGACTCTTGCCTCTCTGACTTTATTATTCAGGAGTTGGGTTTGCAGTTAAAATGCTGACAGGCTACAGGGTTTTTTTTTCCTACATTTGAAGGACTGACCTATGCCGGATTTAGTTTATATGTGACAAAATTTATGTGTTGTGAACTGTTTTCCTTTTGAGATTATTTTTCATGACAAAACAGGAACATAATTCCAGAAATGAAAAGGGCTCTCTGCTTCACAGCAATTGAGTTGAGCCTTCTACTGCCACCTGCTGGCTACTGTCACACCATTGTGCCATTTTTTTTTGGGGGGGGGGCTTACTCTGAATTACAATGTCACTAACAGCTTATTCATCATGATTAGTCTACAGAGTAACATCTACAAATCTTATGCAAGATCTCGTACTTTACAGCATACACCAAGAAACCTAATGCTATTGAAACTTTTAAGTGCAGCAGTGCTTCATGTGTACTGCTAATCGCTGGATGTATTTTATGAAAATTAAGGTATTTCTTATCCATGTTATTAAATGCTGGTTTTAGGTGTAATCATTTGTCTTATTGCATAACAGAGACATCATTGTCATATAATCATCAGGCCGACATCATGTCTAATAATGCTCTCTTTTGTCTCATTTTATTACAGGTAGCTCATCATTATCCTACAACACGCCATCTCACACAGACCCATCCCCACGCCTGGCTGCCAAAGAAGGTAGGTGCACTTTATCCCAATGTCTGTGTGTGTGTGTGTGTGTGTGTGTGTGTGTGTATGCATGCATGTGTGTATTTTGGTTGATATAGCCCAGAAGTTTTACAAGGGAGCAATGTGACATTACTTAAAGATAAAGAAAAGAATGGAAGACAAAAATAAAGAGCCTGATAAGAAGTTAAAAAAAACACAAAAATGGCAAATTCTGCTTCACAGTACCTGCCAGCTTCAGACAAGCGGATACACACATAGAGCACACAGAAAAATCTGAACCACTATGTGGTCACTGATTGCTGCTGACAGAGCTCTGTGCAGGTGCACCTTTTGTGCTGCTGAAATAAAATGAGCCAAACTGTTACATGCAGACCATTCAGTGCTATTCAAAACAGCTACCTGAACATTGTGACGACACATAGCAGCTCAAAGGGGTAGTGTCAGAATAGAGGCATATTAACAAGAAGACAAAAGGGGCAGCAGGGGCGAGAACAGACAGTAAATGTGGCGATTGTGGGAAAGACATGGGACGTAAGATGTGTGAATGAGGTTGTTTGTTAGAGAGACGGGGATCAGGGACAGGTGCTGCAGAGAGTACGTGAGCGGTAAACATGGCAGAGGAGCCTGATTGGCAGCTTCAGACCAGACTGGAGTGGAGAGTGGAGTGTGTGGTTCTACTGTGTAGAGTGCCATGTAGTGTATGCTGGAGGGACTTTTGTCATTGTGATAAACTTCGCACATTTTCTCATTTTGCACTTTTACATATGTTGTTTCAATAAAAAACATCTCTAGAAGTTGCTTAGATTTTTATTTGATTGCTGTCACTATATGTTTATAAATATGTTTATGAAACACAAAATGTAATGTACCTCTTATTCCAGTTTTTAAACAAAAAGAAAAATCGGTACATTGGTTGGGGTTATTTCCCTTGTTTTGAACATAATTCAGTCTACACCAAACATTTCATTTTTATTTATTTTTCTGTATATTAGTCAATTTACCTGTTTTTATTCTATCATTTTCAATATATTAACACTTTTTTAAAAGGCATATTACCTGAAAAAAGGAAGAATACGCATCAGCTGACCTCATCTTGAGATTTACCATAGATATTTATTTTTATATTTTTTTTTTAATTGTAAATACTATTTTTGGACTGACTTAAAACCTATGGACTTGTTGTTTTTCTACAAGCATCTTACTGTCACTTGGTCCAATTTTCTCATTCTGTTGGTGTTTACAAATCTGTAATAAAGTATAAATGTAGCAGTCAAATGAGACCTGTTGCAGTGTTGCACCAGTAAAAATCCTGCAAAAGCAAAGCTGAGTTTCTAAGAACGACGCCCACAGCAGCTTTGGACGATTGCTTCTTTCCTCTTGATACCTTTTCACTCTACAAACATTATTTTGTGCTGACACAACACCAGCAAGGCGAAGGCTGCACTGTGTATCAGTAATAATAAAAAAAAGCAACACATCCTTTACATCAGCTATATGGTGTCACCACCAGAGACGGGAGAAAGGACTGCAATAACAGTGATAGCCTTGCTCACAGGATGAGGGGCCCTATCAAGGCAGGAGGAGAGGAAACAGTAAGTCTGATAAGTGTCCGAGAATGCCCTCTGCCTCTCTATATCTGCCTGAGCGGTGAGCGTTAGCAGGCAGCGTACTTGTTCTCGCCCTGGCTTCAATACCAATAGACAAATGGGCAGGCCAGATAAGATTCTGCTCAGTCACCCCCCGACCTCTGTCTTCCTGGTTCTCAGCGGCAGGTATTTGGACTGGCAGGAATACAGGGTCACTCCCTTCAACAGCATTTCCCTTTCACAAGAGGTGACTTCTATTATGGGCTCCTGTAACACTAACTGTGCCTCGAGTCATGTCCTGTGATCCCAGCCAATGAACAGTTCTGAACTTTGGAAAGTCTGCGTCTCTAACAGGGTGACTTTTCAAGAATTCGGAAGTAAAATTGTTGCAGTCCAGTGTAAAATAAATGGCTTTATTTTGTTATTACCCATAGGTGTTGATTTCAGGGTGGATGCAAAGACGTACCCCCACAATATTAAGAACATAAAAAAAACAAAAAAAGTATTGTGTATTATTTTTTTTTTTTTTTACAGAATAAGTTGATGCACAAAAATTTACCAGAATGCAGGAAACTAAGTGTCTAATACTCAACATTTCTCTCACTCTGCAACTTTATAACCACAGGTGGAACCAGTCATTGTTTTGCAAGTCTCACTTAAGTCTTAAGTCTTTGCACTCAAGTCACAAGTCAAGTCCCAAGTAATTACAGGCTATTCCAAGTCAAGACTGACAAGTCCCGAGTCAAGTAAAAAGTCCTAAACTTTGAGTTTCGAGTTCTAAATAAGTCATAATTCACTCTTTAAGAAATGTAATGCCATTTTAACACAAAAACTACAAAAACCATGAATGCTTTGGAAAATGTGCATTTATTTGTTAACTTTTGTTAACATTTCCATTAAAACAAGTGTGACTGAACTTAATGATAAAAAAGTAGTGCTGATATAGCATAGTATGGACTTTAATCTTTAGGCTTCGGAAAAGTTTTCATGTATTTTAAATCAAAGTAGGTCTGGGGTCATTGGTGTTAAAGACCATGTCTTTCTTGATTTTGTCAAGTCATAAAATTTGTGTCATCTGACCTGAGTCCACACCTCTGTTGATAATCACATGAAATATTGCAAGATTATTTACACATTATATAATATATAATTATATATACAGGTGAAATAACATGAAGAATACAAGCATCAAAATTGGAGTTGGGGGTTTGCGACTCACCAATAAAAGAAGTCTTGCTTCAGGAGAAGCATTTATCAACATTTGCTCGGATCAGCACTGCCAGATGTTCAACTTCATATTGCCTTTCGAGAACAGTCAAATACCATACAGGCTCTTTGGGGTAGAGTAAGCACGAGCATGCAGCAGGAGACAACCCTTAATCTGCTCCAGACTCTGTGGTGTAAAATGCAATGTTATGAATAAAAGAGAGCATATAAAACACGGAATGCAGCAGCTATGAAAGGGTGTGTGTGTGGCTCTGTGTGTATCTCAAGTCTGTGTCTACTGCCTTGTGTGTATGTGTGTGGGTTGGTTCGTGCATGTCTGAGTACAGCATATGCACATGTGTATGTAGTGTTATTCTGGTGTTAATGTTTGCAGATGATACAACATTTTTTTTGTTTGCTTTTTTTTCCTGTGCTAAGTTTTTGAAGCTTGGTCGATTTTTAGCTTCCATTAGTGTCGCCATTATAACATTTTGTAATTATATAATTAGCTTAAAGGACACTCATATTCTCCGCTGCTTCTAACTGAACGAGGAAAAATGATGATTCACCTCTGTGAATGTACTGCTGCCAAGTCAAAGTGGCAATGCAACTTGAATTGCGCCATTATGTGTACAAACTGTCCCAACATTGATGATTTTCAATTGCTCCTTTTTGCAATTTGAAATTAAAGTAAAAAGTAGATGAAAGATGTTATTTTCTCTGGAGAATAAAAGCACTAATACTTATAATGTTGTGCATAACTGCATGTGAAAATGTTTGTGTGCAGCAGCGTTACAGTCCCCTGTCACTCTGAACATTTTTTTCCGAAGATGCTTCTCTGCTCCTGTGCACCCACTGTCTCCTCTCTGTGTCTAACTCCTGTACTTTGCCATCATTCTCCTCCTCTTATGGCTCCTTCCCCACACAGATGGCTTTTAAAGCACCTGTATTACTGGTATTAAAAAAGTTTGCCCTGTCTGGGTCTCTCTCTCTGGCTCAGACTCTATGTTAAAAACAGTCCATGGTTCTAGTCTGTCCCTCTCCTCTGTTTCTCTGTCTATCTCACCCTCTCTGCTCAGTTGTTCTTTCTCTCCCGCTCTTGTCTCCCGCTGTCGTTCTCCGTCACTCTCTATGTCTCTCTGCCTCTCTCTCTCTTTCTGTCTAGCTCTCGGGCCTTGTTTTGACTAACTGGTCCTGCAGTCAAAGTCTCCCAGGAGCGTGCACCACACCCCAGACCAGAGTGGAAACTGGCTCAAGTCGCAGTCAGAGCGAGGCCTGGAAAAATGAAGGAGGGAGGGAGGTGGGGGGGAGGCAGCTCTGTGTGTGCACATTCAGGTCTGTGTCTGCGTTTGCGTGGCTGGGTCGCCCTGCGTACCCCAGACCACTTGGGCTTTGTACATTTTACATCTGCTGCTTCTTCCTTTTTCTGCCCTTCCGCTTTCCTTCCTTTCACTCACTCCAATTAAGCCCAAAACATTGTTGCAAACCTTTAATATCCACATTCTTGCCCGCATGCTGGTAAAAGAAAATTGTTTTGGGAGTTAATGTAACCTGCTGCCAACAACAACACCAAGGGTAAGAGATGTGGATGAGCCCATATTACTGGGCATCCCCTCCAGCCCATACCAGACAGTAGCTGGGTTTGCTGCCATTGTTTTCTTTTCAAATTCCAAAGTTGTGTTTCGTCTGACTTTTTTTTCATTATTTTTCTTTTTCTCTTCTTTCTCTCTCAAGCCGTTTTACGGACTTAGTCACTCTGTCTCCATCCTCATCTGTCTGCTTCTCAATAATCTTTCTCTTTTGGTGACTTCCTCACCTTTTCTCTCATCTCTCCTTCATCTGTCTCTGCCCCCCCCCCCCACCACCCCCTCTCCTGTTTGCAACCCCTCGCTGCACGTATGGAGGGAGCCCCGTTGTGTTTTTTTCGGGGTGGTGGAGAGTGAATGGAGGTGGGGAGGGGGGGCTGGCGGTGAGTAGAGGGGAAAAAAGGGCCAGTAAAACAAAGAGAGGTTGTCTGCAGGCGAGGCAGGCAGGAAACGCAAGTCTCCCAGGACTCTCCCCCAGTCGCTGCTCCTTGGCTATCCTGCCGGCCCACACCAGATTGAATCTGACAGCCCCGCTGAGCCACGGCAGCCTGCTTGTTATTTGTCCCTCTTCTCCCCTTTTTTGTCTTTTTCTCTATTACACTGTCCTTTCTTTCATCCTTTTGATCATATCTTAATTCATTCACTTTTCTTTTGCTTTGTCGCAAGCCCACATTTTACCTTATCCATCTTTTGAACCACTTCATGTACCACTTTTACTCTGTTTTGAATATCTCTCTTTTCAGTCACAGAGACCATAACCGCTCTTATCATCTGCAGACAAGACTTAAGTCTTTGCTGAAAAGTCATGGGTTAAAAGGTGTAAAGTTAAAAATTAATTAAGAGGTCCTTTAGCAGCAGGACATTTCATCATCAGTGTATATTTTGCTTGTAAGGAAGAGAAAACTGCACAAAACAAACTAAAAAAAAAAGATCCTTTAAAGAAAGCATACGTCACCTGAAATGTTTTTACATTCTCACTGGACAATTATCAAATGAAAAAAGCAACAAAACACTTGTGTGGCAGGTTAACAGGCAGACTTTGAGTTTATGGGTGCAGAGAGATTGTAATCTAGAGTTCAGTTGTGCTGAAAGGAGAAAATTAGGAGTTTGACTTTGTGTATTTTATTGTTTATTTCAGGAGAATCAAGAGGTCAGATTGTCCTGAACCACAGGAGGGCAGTGTTGTACAGTGTTTAGCAATGGTTGTACATGAAGTGGAAGCTGATGATGAACGTTGATTGATGGCACTTGATGTTCCCTTGGTGTGGCTGCATAAGAGTTCTATGGGTCAAAATGGCACACAAGACCCAAATGTGTTGTTGTAGTAAGGACGTTCATTTGGATAAGGATGTTCAAATTGTGTCACTCTTACAACAAGTCATCTTTAAAGTGTGTTTTGGATGCCAAATTTATGGGATTTTTAAATAATTACACCCTTTCACTGTCTTGGAGGAAGAAATGGCCAGCCTCATCAGGCAGCTTGTTGACATGGAGGGTCGTTAGCTTGATTACGCTCACCTGGGCCTTCCCTGGCTATAAAAGTTGACCCAGGTGAATGTAATCAAGCTAAAAACCCTCCTATGTCAGCAAGCTGCTTGATGAGTTTGGCCATGTCAGTTTAGACAAGAACATATATGATAGTGAATTTGTTCTTTTTTTATTCAATGATTTAGAGCTTATCAGCGTGTGAGTTATCTGACTGCACTGATGGTGAATAATTTGCAAACACATAAATATTCATGTCTGGCAAACAAACACCTACACACACAGACACACAGAGAATGCATTTAAAATCTGGGATCAACACACTCACTTCTGAAATGTCAAAACATTCTAATAATCTATTCTAGTTGATAATTAATCATGTATGTCGGGTGAAATCACAATCCAGAAATCAACACTTTCATGTTTGAGATGAGGTCCTGATGTGCTTCATATTTGCACTGGTTTACATGTGCCTTTTCTGAGTAATTAGTAGTTTTGGTGTTTGGTGCAGCAGGATTGAGCCCTGTTCTCTCTCCTTCTCAGTAAAGATTTTTGAATCTAGGGATTCACATCAAAACTTGCTTCTCAAAAATTCAGCCTACACTGATGGGAAATGGGATTGCCTCTTGACCTTCTAGCTTGCTTGTCCCAGCAACAACCTCTGTCATCACCATTACACTGTCTGCCCTCTGGGAGAAACTGCTGAGAAAAAGATGTCCAGGTCATGATAACATTGTGAATAGCATGTCGCACAAAACATTGAATGTATAGCATATCTGGCTACAATGCACATCATATTTCCCTGTATTCTGGCAACTGATTGAATGCTTTTAGCCCATATTAATATGAACCATCAAGGGTGCTGGCCAGGTGCACTGTGAGCGGGGTGTTTTTGAGACATTGCCAGGGGAAGAATACATCCTCTGTTTTATCTGGTCATGTCAGAGTGATTGATTGTTACTGGAAGCTGTCCAGCTTCACACTCAGTCAGGTTTGAACCGCAGACACACAGCAGGTAGAACTCATGCAAACTGGGCCAATTTGGCTGTTTGTCAAGGTTTCATAAAAGCCGCTTGTGTGGGGAGGGAGGTAAGGGTGAATGTCATGTGCATGTATTGTCTGTGTGTGTGTGTGTGTGTGTGTGTGTGTGTGTGTGTGTGTGTGTGTGTGTGTGTCTGTGAGAGAGAGAATGTGTCCCTGTTGTACGTTAATTTGCATCATTCCCTTTATTTGTGGTCAGAGTGTTGCAAGCTGCTCAGCCAACTGTACTCTGTTCAAGATTGTGCCATCTATTAAACCATCACAACGAGCCAAACCAAACCACACTGCCATGCCCAGATATCCGGTGAAGAGCATCTAGAAATGTGGTTTGATAGAATTATTGACACCATTTGGCACTTGTCTCAATGTTTTTGCTGTCACAGTTGCAGTCCAGTGAGACACTCATATGGGACAGATTTATAGATTTCATCAAATACAAAGCTTTTTTTGTTAAAAAACGATTTCTTTAAATGCATCCACTGATCTTATATGAGTATGAGTGTTTGTCTCACTCTTAGAGAAAATGGCAGCTGGAAAATATTTTTAAAAAATACTTAAACTTCTCTTCTTTTGTGTCTTTGTCAGACCCTTCATATGATGCTGTAAGGCGGACAGGATGGTCAAACAACATGCACAGTGGCAAAGGTGAGGACACAAAAATCATTGTGCATTTTTGACTGGACAGTGAGAATGCATGGCTGTCCTGAGAGGGGGCATCATTTTTAATGAACACCAGTTTTCAGGGGAATCCCACCCAGGAAGATATTTTGCAAACTTCAGAGCTAAACAAGACTATTTTTAGCATTTGGAAACAAATATCTCAGATCAGGGGTTCTCAAAGTTTTTATGATTCAATGCCATTTTAGGGAGCCAGCATATGCCTGAGAACCACACAGGAAAAATGCACACACTATGATACATTTATTCATTTTTTTAATGAAATATTATACAAGGATATTATAATTACTCTTTTCAGGACATACAAAACCAAGTAGCTCAGTGGATAGAGCAGGCACCCCATGTGCAATGGCAGTGTCCTTGCTGCAGCTGCCATGGGTCCACATCCAGCTTGCAGTCCTTTGCTGCGTGTTGTTCCCTCTATCTTTCCCTTTCATTCTTATATTGTGGCCTGTCAAATAGAGAAAACAAAAGCCCCCACTGTGCTACAACTTTTTTCCAAGACGTTTTTTATGACCTTATAACAACTTAAACATAACAGTCTACAGTTATTTAGCCTACCTAACACTCATATTACATCCTAGTTTTCCACTTTTTAATACATTTGGAAGTAATGAAATAAAGAGACATTAGCTGTGTTCGAAATTATATCCCCTATCATGGAAATACTGCACTATTTAGTGTGTTCGCCATTTTGTAGTAGTGTTTGAATTCTCAGCGGTTAATTTCATCCACTATATAGTGCACTATAAATTACCCACAACACACAGCAAATTTGAGTGCACATACAATGTACACTAAATTTTACTCCCATATACCACAATGCAATTCGGTCGTGTATTTCTGGAGAAAGAACATTCCAGCTTAGTGTCCCAAATCTCATTCAGTTATTCCCTATGTAGTTCACTATTTAATACACAGTACACAGTGAAGAGTGAGTGAATGGGTGAGCGTTTTCAAACAGTGTTTGACATTTATTGTAAAGCAGTCGAGCAATGGCTTCTGCTTTGATACGGCAATACCACTTGGACAAACCACATGCAAAACTGCACTACACCATACTATTGAAACTAGTCTTAAACTAGTCCTAAACCACAGCAATTTTTTTTAAAGTTTATTCATGTTAGTCATTACATTTGCTAGTGATTATATTGGACAGTGATGCACAGCTACCTGTCATAGTATAGTGATTTTTATTTTATAGTGATGTTTTTTTCATTATATTTTTGCTAATATATTTGGGTGGAGCATTTTGAGCATATTTGAGGAATGTGTCCTCTCCTGTATATATTATAATAACTATCCCAGTTATCCCTGCAGGTTCACCGGTGGTTACTCAGAATGTGACCAAGTCCACTGAGCAGCCTAGAGCTCAGCCAGGTAATGCCTTACTTGGTGACTTTCTTGAACTTGTTGTATAAAAAAAGAAATACAAGCAGACTTTGTCAGCATGGATATCAGCTTACTTTGTGCCAGTTTAGTTAAGGTTGGTTTGGTTAGTCTTAATGTTTTGAGTGTTGTTTTCAAAAATACTGAAACTCTGACTTTGAATGATGCCCTGGTCTCCCCAGCATTGTCCAGCAGAAATAATCACATTGTTTAAATCTCCTCTCCTCTAATAGTGAAGACAGATAAGCATGATTATTCTATGACCAGAAGAGAATTATATTGTCTTTGATTCTGAAATGCATGCTCCTTGTATTTGCTTGTTCTGCTGTTGCATTGGTAGTGAAATGGTAAGAGCTGAAGGCCTAATATGTAAAAGTTAATGTAGGTAAGCAAGAAATAAAGACAAGTAATGTTGTCACAGTCTTCAAAAAAAGTGCAAAACAAGCATGATTGCTGTTTACCACCAAGCTATGAGTGTCTACAAGTGTTTCTCTGCCACACAACTATTAGCATGTGTAATTGGTTTCCCTGGTCAGCTAATTATTTAGAGACAATAATACAAGAGTTCAGCACATAATGCCCAAATGCCAATGTTTTGCATATTTTGCTTTATTTAATCAATCTGAAATTTGACATTATTAAGCAAAAGTAATAAAGAAGAAATTTAGAATCATCATTATATCATCAGTTACTCAGTGATGTGTCTATTTTGTCTCAAGTACTCCACACATACCGTTATTTTACCACAGTAATCACTGTTTACTCCAGTAAAGCTCTCCTTTTGTCCACAGATCCTTACCAAATTCTGGGTCCCACCAGTAGTCGCCTAGCCAATCCAGGTAAGACTTTTAGCACACTTTTCAGAGCGCATCTGTTGTGAACAGGCAATTGTCATGTAAAAATGTCCTTTCATGCAGGGCACCCTGGACAGACATTGAGTTGTGGAGCTGTACAGTAATGCTCTTGGATGAAGTTACATCTCATATCACTGTTTGTGTCCACCATCAGGGTCCGGCCAGATCCAACTGTGGCAGTTCCTCCTGGAGCTCCTGTCTGACAGCGCCAATGCCGGCTGCATCACTTGGGAGGGCACCAACGGCGAGTTCAAGATGACAGACCCGGATGAGGTGGCACGGCGCTGGGGCGAGCGCAAGAGCAAGCCCAACATGAACTATGACAAGCTGAGCCGTGCGCTGCGCTACTACTATGACAAAAACATCATGACCAAGGTGCACGGCAAGCGCTACGCCTACAAGTTCGACTTCCACGGCATCGCTCAGGCGCTGCAGCCGCACCCAACCGAGTCCTCCATGTATAAGTACCCCTCGGACTTGACCTATGTGCCTTCCTACCATGCCCACCAGCAGAAGGTCAACTTTGTATCCCCGCACCCTCCATCCATGCCCGTCACCTCCTCCAATTTCTTTGGACCCACCACTCCGTACTGGAGCTCACCCACTGCAGGCATCTACCCCAACCCAAATGTTCCTCGCCACCCTAACACCCATGTGCCATCCCACTTGGGTAGTTACTATTAAACACCCCGTTCTGACCATCAAGCCTTTAAAACCTTCCTTTTCCCACACAAAAGTCCATATTGCTGACCTGCACTCCCAACGACACCGAACCAATGAGTTTATTGAGGCATTTGTCCTCTGAAGAAATCTTGCTCCTAAATGAAGGATGATAAAATTGAAGGATGTTTTGTTTTTTATTTGTAAGAATCTATAAACAACTGGATGCTATGGTCCAAAATGGAATACTACTTACTTTTACCAGACTGTTTATGGTTTTTTGAACGTGAGTTTCCTGTGCCTTTCTCTTTCCCACCCTCCAGAAAGCTGCACCCAAAGGTGTCCTTTCCAAAACCTCCCCAAACCAAAGCAGGACAGGAGAATGACTCGAGTCTGCCTCCCTCCTCGCTGTGCTTCAGTACCAGACATGGGCCTATTATTTATGGGTCTCAATCTACATCCTCCTCAGTACATTATGTACATTACGCTTGAAAGCATCTGCCTTTTCTGCTTGGCTACAGCCTTGTTGGGGTTTCTTATTCCCACCACTAGCCTTCTGTTCCCACTGCCTGCTCTTCTGTCCATCTGTGTCTTTTTACATGTGTGTGGAGAGTCTTCTGGAATTCGCTGGACATGGAAGAGCTCTCAAAGAGATGGACTTTTCTCAGCACTGAATGAAATTTGGCAACTGGAATATGCCATTCACAATTTTATTTATCCTCCAAACTGGAAGGCTAGAGAAGAGTTAAATGCCAAAGAAGGAAGCGCTGTATGTTCTGCTGACCTGGGTCAACTCAGTTACTTAAAATGCTTTCTGTGTGTTGGGTGCAGGATTTCAGGACGGGCGACGTGTACAGTTGACTGCTGGGGAAGCTGAGTCAAGATGTAATTGAAGTAATTTGCAGCAATAATTCAACCCAGGTCAGATGTTTTCAGGGGGCCACACACTAGGCTATTAAATGTTTGCCATGTTGTTGCCTTTCAGCCATGCCATTTCCAGATGTTTTGTTGCTCGACCATGTCAGTATTAATGTGAATGTTGTCTGGTTTGTGAAATGCGTTAAAAAAAGGGATACCTTGCAGCAAAATCAAAATTTGTCAGATGTTTTCATTTGTTTAATAAAAAAAACTATTTTTACTTTTAAACACCATATTTGCTGCACACATCTGTATATGAACAAGAAAGTGCCTTTTTTCCAGATGTGATGATGTAGATGTTATCTACACAACAAGACTATGCCTGGGTGATATTTTTATCCAAAATGCCTTACGGTATATCCAGTTTCAGTACACAATGAGAAACCAAACCCTCACCGTGCCTTAACTGCTGTTTTGTATGTTTTTACTCTTTATACACAAAACAGCATTACATTTTAATTAAAATGCATAGAAAGATGTATAATCATCATCTCCATGTCTCATCAGAAATCTGACAATTTTTGATTTTGAAGTGCACTCTGTTAATAACAACTGCCACGGTGTTTCCTTCCTCTTTGTAGGCCAGTCAGGACCATATAGGTCAGCACAGAGAAGTGGCTCAGCAGTATGTCATGTTAGTAGACAGTTGAGTTGCATTTTTTACCAGGGCTGGATCCTAGTTTGAGAGCAGCATGTGTGTTTGAATGTTAGTTTCTCACTGATCTAAAGCCCAGCAAAATGCACATGAATCTCAAGTCAGGATTTCATCATCATGTAACAGTATAATGTCAAAACATATCCGTCTTCAGGTGTTCAAAGCTGTTAATAGCGAAAGTATTCCTAACTGAAAATGGACACTTGAAAATAAATTACTTTGGACTAAGTAGTTTATCCGAGAACAAAACAGATAAAGTATGACAAGATGAAACAAGGAAATCCTCAGATTCGCAAACGCTGTGCGTTTGTCAGACCTATTTTTTATTATTTTATAAGCAACAGTCAACTAGGCATTAAAGCAACTTACTGTATAAATTATGCAGAGTTATTTTCATATGTGACACAGTATAAAAAGTCAAGAGAATTAATACGAGTTGACCTCGGTCAAAAATGCAAACCTTTTAAGTCCATTTCTGCTAAGTAGTTTGTTCAGCATTTTAAGCGTTTTTATATCTGTACATTTGGGCAATACATTTTAACATTTTTTTGTTTTCTTGATATTGTTATTATTTCTGAAGTGCCTAAGTGTCTTTACGTGCACAAGGTATTTTGTTTGTCTTCCCCAAACCACAAATGCCTGCTTGAGTCATTATCCAACAGCCAGGGATTCCTTTACTCTATATGCAATATGTGATCATGATGGATTTGTTCCATTATAATTACTGTTTATGCCAAATAGCCCTGAAATTGAAACCTTTTCTTGTGCATTAAAGAATTTCAGATATTTTAGGCAAAACAACACCGACAGTATTAATATCCACAACCAGCTTCTCCTGAAAGTTTATAGCTTTAAAAGAACAAATAAAAAGGGAACTTGTAATTTGTAGCATAAAGAAATTATTCTATTGTACCCTTAACTGTTTCACAAGCATTATCAATGAAAAGGGATCTGTGCTACTTCGTATATGCAATGTATTTTGGATATCAAATATATATATAAATATATGTGTATATTTTACAATTAACCAATGTATTATTATTATTGTCATTCCTGCAATGTATGAAGTAATACCTTTTGAAAAAGGGATTTTGTATAGGAAAATGTGACAAAATAAATGTTTTTACCTCTCAAGTTATCTTCCGTTCCCTGCCTATGGCTCCAAAACAAACACAACACCAGCACTCATGGAGCAATAGTCTTCTTATTTATTGTGGGCAAAAACATCTCAGTTAGAAGCCATGCCTGTGGCTTCACCAAATGGTTGAGCCATTTTGAGAATCCAGATGTACAAAAGTAGTACAATCATGAGCAACCTGCACATTTTGCACAATACTTGCCTGCATTGTGTCAAGGTTTGACATTCTTTTTGCCTCAATTTTGTGACAGTTCTGAAAGTTAAATACACATTTTCAAAGGGTATTACATTTGTTTAATACATACACTACCAATTATGGAAAATTTGCTCATGTGTTTAGTAGGAAATATTTACACCTGCTGATAGAAAGCAGCTTTTCTGACCCTCCTCATTTAAGTCAGCTCTGTTTGTATCTGCATCAAGATACAAAACAAATTCTAACAAAACAAGCTTACACTTTATAGTTTTACTAACTCTAAAGTGAAGCATTTTCACCTGGATTCATGTGTGGTTTACAGTAAAGAGGTGTAACAGTTCGTTGTTCGGACTCTTGAATGTGGTTTCATCAGATTTTATATAATTGAGTTTATGCAAAAAATAACCATGACAAGGTTATACAGAAATGTTGTTTCCTATTAAGAGAGCATACACTCAGTTGCTGGTTTACTAAGTCCCCCTAATGCAGTTGGATATAACAACATACTGCAATAAATCATACCTTCATGGGGGATGTGATGTTTGGGTTATTTTTCTCATTCTTGATTTAAGTGATTGATCATTAAAGGCTTCAATTATTGCATATTAATGATAACAACATTGGCATTAGGCCATGCTAGTTTTAGGTGGCTATACCTTATTTTCTAGTGACTGATTTTAATTTACTTTAATTCTAATTAATCATTTCCAATGGGAAGACAAGGGTGGAAGGGGTAGCAGGGCGAGGCAGCCACACAGTGTTTACAGACTTTCTGTCTGTGATACTGTAACAATTGTGTTATGTCATTACAAAAGAAACTCAGATCAAGTGTGTTTACACCCTTTTCCTTTCTATCAGGGATTGAATGAGCAGGTCATACAAGTTAGGCATTTGAATTTGTAAAAATCACCTTAGACTGCTTTTTTGTGTATTTGACTCTTTGCATCATTTAATTCTCTCCATGATCACAGCTTAAAATTACAGGTGTTGGTTATTTAACAACATTGTGTGTGTTTTGAATGGCAGCAGCAGCCTTGCAAAGGGCTTTATTAGTTTGCATGAGCCATGCAGACAAAAATATGCATCACAGGCACAGTGAGCCATCAGGGGACAGATGTGGACTTGCTTTTTATTAGAACATGTCTGTGAGGCATGTATTAGCTTTATGCTGCTTAGTCATTTCATATATTTGTCAATAATTTTCTCAATCTTTCACCCTAGCCCTGCTTTTTACTTTATCACTTGCTACATTTCTGGATACAGACACACACATCAACATATGCAGTTCATCAGAGAGGTCACAGAGGGAGGTCAGCCTTAAAAAAAACTGTTAAAGCTCCATGCTAGTGTATGGTTTGCGCTGTTATTTCTCTAAATGGAGAGTTCTGGTTTCATGTTCAGAACCTGCAGGCAAAATAATGGGCAGCAAGCAACAGCTCTTATCTCCCAAACACTTCCACTGCTGTGTTTGGATCCCTGTTTGCTGTCACAACTTCTCTTTGTTTACAGATGAAAAGCTGTGATAGGGGTTGGCACCTGTCATTACAACGCTTTGACCTTTTTGATCACAGTCCTTATACGACACTCTGGTTCGGTTAGGTGGATAAATAACACAGCGACAGAGACATTTTTTTTGAATGCAAAAATAGCTTTTATTTCAGTGTATTTTTCCCCTGAGATCAAATACAAAAAAAGACTTAACAAAGAGAATTGATTTTCATACAATAATCAGTGCTGCATGCAGCCATATTTTAAGTGTTTCCTGAGAGCTTTGTTCTCTCACAATGTCCTCACTCAAGAAGAAAACCACAACTGCATCATCCACTGTTTGAAAAGAGTGGCTTCTGAGCCCAACCCTTTGCTAGTGCCTCAGTGTCTGAAACATGAAGCATACTAATGGTTCTAGTCCAAGTGTCTCTTCATGAACTGCAGCCTACAATAACAGCAATTATTCAATAAACCACTTAATCTGTTTGTTTTTTTTTCACCCATGACCAAAGCATGGCCCTCAACACTGGTCTTTCAAGTAATTACAAGATTCATACACCAGATAGTACATTATGCTAAGCTTTCCTGCCTCTTACTAAACCTGATGTGAAAAGCCACAGAGATAAATGACAACCACTCATCTTCATTTAAAAGCAAAAGCGAATACCCATGTGTGAGAAATTGGGAAAACTTTCTATTTCTGTTGTTGAATTGCAGCCTCACCATCTTGCATGACCTGGCCTCCTTTTTTAAAACAGGTTTTTTTTGTCAGCAGACAGTGGCAGGTGTGGTTTTACATACAAATAGTTCACAATAACTGTCCTGACCCACAGACTGTTTTTTAAATCTGCGTTAAACACAATAGAATAACAAATAAGTATTTACTTCATATTTAAATGCTACACAATGTGCTGTCTGCCATTAGGTAACCCCACCTGCCTCCAGCACCTGTTTGTCCATTAGAGACTTTGTCACTGAGAGGTATACGCCTCTACCAGTCTCAGTATCCACTGTTCATATACTATGTACCAATGATCTCACATTTTGGTGACATTGGGAGGGTCATTGATATCGATCACCTCAAAGCCCTGGTTGTCACGCCCATCTCTGGAGTGGTGATGATGACCCTTGATGTTGTGGAAACAGTAGGCACAGTGTGCAGTGGCTACCGGCACCACCTTGGAGAAGTTGGAGAAATCTACTCTATATTTCCCCTCCTTGCTTCTAGAGATGATGGGTAGGAAGTTGAAGCCCCACATGATCTCCTGAGGAATAAAGGAGGTTCTGACTTGGCAGGCAGAGCTGGTGGACTCCGCGGTGCCATCTAGGAAGACGACCAGCTCGAACTCTTGTTTCTGGAGCGTGTCCACCGCCATCTCAAAGAAGGGGCTGCTTTTGTCGATGATATGGTAGAGCGTGAGCGGACACACGAAAAAAAGGTTGTCCTTGCCGGCGTCCACCATAAAGTCAATGTTCACCTGGTCCATAATGATTGTCTCCCCATCAGGTGTGATTGTTGTCCTCAGCAGTTTGCCGTAGATCTGGCTTCCAATCATCAGGGTCTTGCGCAGGTTGGCCACTCTGATTGACAGGGCAAGTGAACCATTTTTGGGGCTGATGACAGCCATTTCACTGAATGTGATGGTCTTAGCCCTCTTTTTGGGTAAAGAGATTTTTGACAGGATGACGCCACACATGAAGCAGTTGATAATTGCACCGAGGAGGGACTGGATGATGAGAAGGGCCACAGCACCTGGGCAGAGAGGGGTGAGCGCTCGGCCACCATACCCAATAGTTGTCTGGGTTTCAAGGGAGTAGAGGAACGCTGTTGTCAGTCCTACAACATTATCAACACATGGAGTGTGGTCTTCTGCTGGGTTTTGCCAGGTCAGGTCTCCATTACTGCGGGCAATCCAGTACCACAGTAGGCCAAAAATGAACCAGCTCAGGGTGAAGGAGGTGATGAAGATGAAAAGGACAAAACGCCACCGGATCTCTACAAAGGTGGTCCAAAAGTCAGCCAGGAAGGATAAGTGTTTGCTGTACATGATGTTTCCATATTCAATATTACAGCGCCCATCTTTGGTCACTAGTCTGGTCCTGCGGCTTTTTCGCTCAGCCAGGCAGTCCTGGATGCGTTTGTTCAGGGATCCAAACATTTTCTACAAGCCCACAACCTGTAAAACAATAAACCAGGAACAGAACGTGATTACAGAGTAGAAAAAAAAGTCATTCAGATTTGTGAAACCAACAGTTACTTTGAACTACTTCTCAAAACAGGCTTTTCTCAAAAACAGTTTGTTTGTTTTGTCATGAAAAATGAATGCACCCATATTTGTGCATATCCACATATTTTGAAAGGCTGTCATCGTGTGACTGATGTGCTGACAGGGGTAAACAAGGAGGCAGTCCTGAGTGGAGGCAGGCTGGGGTATTGGATGGGTCACAAAATGCTAGACTTTCAACCAGGACCTTTCCCTGGTGATGCATGTTCAAACTGTGAGAAGTCTGTGTTATTTTAAGGTTTGTCCTCACCATGTTTCCGTTCATTAACCTTACCACAGTCACCCGACTTGCCCAAACCTAAAGACAATCAACCGTGTTTCTTTTCCTAGACCTAACCATAGTAACTATTATTGCCTAAACCTATAACTCTGTAGATGCATGTTAATGATTCAGTGTCATTTGCGGGGTGCTAATTTGTGTGATATTATACAAACTGTTGTGCGTGCATGAAGGATGTCTTACGAACTGTTGTATGAGAATATGTTGTTTCAAGGCAACCGCAACCTGCTCACAGATGACCTTGCAAATCTGACACCACACGTCCTCCTAAAACATTTTTAAGCCCCAACAATGGCAAAAAGTGTCTTTATATAAATCTGTAATACAGTTCCTAAAAATTGGAGTCAAAAATACTGGTAGCAATCATACTCGACAGGGCTTTTTATCACAGTCTCTATTCCATTTAACCAGTCAGCCAGTTACAAGACCTCTCAAACATCAATCATCCTTAAATACTGTAATTCAAATAGCAAAATGCCAAGATGACAATGCCAGTCTGGGGCTGAAAGGGAGGTGTAAAAGAGAATATGTGCAAGCACATATTGTGCTAAAAACAAATAATATATATGCACAGTTGGTGGTGTATGTAGCAATATTAAACTGATGGCAATTATTTAATTTGTCGAAATTTGAGAATCTAGACAAGTAATTTCATTATCAAGTCCAGTGAGCTCATGTCCTACATCAGTATACTGTATTTCTTGTTTTCCTGCTCCAAATGTTTTTCTCCTCTTGGTTCATTAGCTCTCACTTTGGACTGCATATGTACAGTCTCACATGTTCCAAGCAGTTTTGTCCCACTGCAGTTTTTAATCCCCACTGAAAGGCTAAAATCCTGGGTGGATGCAGCACTGCAGTAAAGACATGAAGTTAATGAGAAACAAAACTTTCCAATGAAGTGTGACACACAAGTGCTCCAAATCAACCAAATCATTTTAATTCTGCGCAAGTGTGTAAACACAAGGATCAGCTTTGTTTGCAAGGTTTCAATGCTGCAAAAATATACATGGCATTAAAATAATTTTGGGCAAGGCCGTACCATAGGGCCAGCTGCTCAAAGACGTAACAATCATCGACTTTATTCAAGCTCTGAGCTCTCATAACTCTGGTGCTTGATGGATGGTAACTGGCAGTATTGGCTTTACAGAGGTTTCCAAACAAGCATGGCCTCTGTTCTTGCCAAGCCATGCAAACTACCCATTTGGATCATGGCGTGCTTGTTAGTGAGTGTGAAGTAGTACAAAACGATCAGTGCAGTGAATTTATGTTTTTGTTTTCAACTCCTCAAAGCTCGCATCCAGCAACTATGCCTAAAAGAAATCTGATAATTGCACTGTGTAGCTTGTTTGCAAGCTTTGATCATTCTGGAAGCAAACCTAGTCATCCCACACCTAATCATTAGGTCAGCATGTTTTCATACCGTAACACGATAGTATGTGCTGAAATAATTTCAGGTATTTAGTGTTTTAATTGTATGTTTGATAAGGTACCCCAAAGTACTGCTTTGCATCAGAAAACAACTACCCTTAGAGATGGAAATGTGAAGAAAGTAGGCTCTTGAGGAGCATTCATTTTTATAGTGGACACACAGCCTCAACTCTCCAAAGGATTTACTGTCATGACTCAGAGTTAAAGCATTTTAACCTTTAGAATAATCAGTCAAAATTACAGTTTCAGTGTAATAAATAAGTCAATCAAAGATTAGCATTCACTCTACTGCAAAGGGCCCTTAAGAGGACAATAGATTTTCTATACTATTTGACACATGATTTGAATTTTTTTGTTACACAGGTCTTTTTAATTTGCTTTAATGCTAGGCATTGACTAGCTACAACGAGCCATTCTTGCTGAGATTAAGATGTCACAGTTAAAATTGATGGGCTCCATGAGTGGCACCTCCCCAAAAGTTTTAAAGTGTGGTCAGATGGGGCCGCTGGAAATCTTCGGTTCAAAAGCTATAACAGAATTTTAGGAATTTGATTATGCTGCTAAGGTACATAGACTAGTTAAGGATAAGGATAAGGAGTTAAGGAATCACATATTAATATACTTTGGTTTTTTAAAGTTAATAATATTAATTATCTGATGTGCATAGACTGACACCTGTGCAGTCAATATTTTGAGTTCCACAACATCCAGTTTAAATTTTCTCCTCAAGGAGGCTGGTTTTTCTTTTCCTTAAGACAAACATACAGGTTTAGTTTGAATAAATGTTTATTGTAAAGAACAAAACCAGTATTAAGGTAATGCCAGTTGCTCCCTGACCAAATTCAGCTGTTAACTTGAAAAATGTTAATAAGCCTCCTTCCCAAAAAGCAGTGTCAAATTGTCAATTATTTTTTCCAGGGGGAATGCATATCTATCAGGGTGTCCATGACCCTCCCCCAGCTCACCTTAGGGGCGCCACTGGCTCCAAGTCATCACAATAAATTTCTTTCAGGTTTAGAATTTTGAGACTCCTCTTTTCTCCCTGTATTAAGATTTAACTTGGATTGAATTGAATCTCATACTAAGATATCGTGCCCATCATATTCTTGCAGTAATCTGTTGCAGTTGCAAATGAAATATACTTGAAATCAACATTTTTTAAGTTCAAACTTACCTCTATGATTTGAAGTGAAGCAGTTTGATGCACATCCAGAGGTTGATGAATAGCAAAATCCAACTCAACCTCTCCTGTCCGTCTGTTCTCCTTTTTGTTCACAATTGTTTGAGGAGGTTTAGGTGTGTCCTTCTCTAATGCCTGCTCACCAACACCTGTGTGCATTTATACTGTCCTGTCGTGGTGTGCTGGAATCATCCAGGTGATGTTTACGCCCACAGACACATTAAATACCCCTCCGCCCCCAAACACTACAAAGACACACACACAGACACACACATACACACAGACACAGACACAGACACACACACACACACACACACATACCCTTCCCCCAGTTCTAATGAGATGTTTACCCCACAGATGCCTGGCACTAAGGGCCAAGCTGACCTCTATTCGCCATACTCCTATTCTACCAGATTTGCTCCATATTCAATTGTTTCTATTTTATGATTTTGGAATTTAAGCTTTTCACAGTTGCACTGTAGAGAAAAAGTTAATGTTGACAATGTAAATGCAAAACCTGCATTTACTGTATCTGTATATGGTTCCGTTCCTCTGTGTCCCCATGACGAACACACTGTGTGTTTTTATTTACTGTAGACACACACACTCAATTTTTATTGGCATGTGTAGCGGAAATCTTTTTTTTTTTTTTTTTTTTCCCAGTTGTTGCCAAAGTTCAGCAGTAAATATCTTAAGATGTGAGCAGCATAATAATTAAAATCCTTTTCATCACCTGACAACATATTAAAATAATCATGGAATACGGTATGTGTTCAGGATAAATAAATACAAATATATATTCATAAATAAATACAAATATATATGTATATATATATTAATATCTCAGTGTATATATTAATGCAAATGAAAATGTGTTAAACACATCTCGGGCGTAGCGTTGTCACTATGGATCAAACATCAGTGCTTCATAGCACAGCACAGCACAGCACAACAACAAGCACTTTCCTCTCTTCCCCACAGTTACAGAGCTGTTTTGTGAGGAATTGTGGGGGCCATAGAACGTAAATAGGTGATGGAGTGTGCAGTGGAAATTTCAGTAACAAAAAGCTCACAGTCAGTGTCTTCCAGAGGTTTATTTTAAGATTTGCAAGTGGACACAGTGAACCCTCAACAGAGCCTTAGGCTGAATGAACAGCGTTTCATTTCTTACCGCAGTTTTTACAGTTCGCTAATGCTGATTCTTGTGTTTTTCTTTAGCTTACTGGTCATTTCTTGTTACTGTCGTTCAAAGTGTTGATGACCAGACTGTTGAAACTTACAGGGGCACTTTCTCAACAGTCAAACAGGTCAAGCCACTTAAGAAGAGACTGGTTTTAAGCAAATGTTACATATTCAGAATAATCAACCACAGTAGCGAATAATAACACTCAGCATTCTGTTATGAAATAGGCATTCAAAATTTCAAATACTGAGTAAGAGAAGCTGCAGAGATGACAAAAAATAGATCCAAACAGATAGCACTCCAGGGTGGACAAGGGAACCAAATCAATCTGTGAACCCAAGATGTCCAGAACACTGAGGGGAGGAAAGTTATGAATTATGATGGGAGTCATTTTTCAACTTCATTGTTCTCAGCTAAAAGTGACAGAAAGGACCGCAGTATTACCTTACATGCTGTAGAATGTGTATTCTATTGACAGCCACAATACATATTTTATGACACACAACAAGATTTGGCTCGCCTGTTTTGTTTTTTTTTTTCTAAATCTGTGCTTTTGTTAAAGGATGACAAGCCTATTGTGTTTAAGCTGTTTTACTCAAGAGGTGATTTGCCTGTTTGTTTAACCAACTCCCTCGTTTTTATCTCCTTTATATTAGACAAAAGGCTTGCCAATAGCCACAAGACCACATAGCTGCACTGATTGTTGGGCTGGTTTGGCAACTTTGGAG
Source organism: Plectropomus leopardus (assembly GCF_008729295.1). Classification (NCBI taxonomy): domain Eukaryota; kingdom Metazoa; phylum Chordata; class Actinopteri; order Perciformes; family Serranidae; genus Plectropomus; species Plectropomus leopardus. Next base: position 9,053,734 of record NC_056467.1, on the reverse strand, counting down.
CTGTGGAGGCTGCATTTGATTGACAGCAATGCAATATGAGACAATTACTGCCAATAAAAAACAATAATGAAACAACAATCACAGATAAATCCCCCTTAAGGGATGATGCTGTTTTAATTTGGAAGAAAAAAATCATCAGTCTCAGCAGAACTGACCATCAAGACCGAAAAGTGTACTTTTCAGCAATTACAGACATTTAAATGTAGTGTCCTTTCTGATGATGCTAATAATAATAACAATAATAATTAATTTTCTTTCTGGAAATTTTGTGACATTTAAAAGAAAAACATCTCGTCTTCATCTTCTTCTACAAAGATTTCTTAATTGTCAGTTGATAATTAACTGAGTTATAATATCACTGGAGTGATACTGGATATATATTAGATATATATTAGATACTGGATATATATATTCATTAGTGTATACAATGGAACAATATTTCCAAACATAAAAATATTATTTTTTTATTTTCTGCATTACCTGTTTGCATTGTCTGCTGCAACCTCTTTGACAAGCTGACACTGTGTCATGTTAACAAGTTGTTTGTGTTTATCTTTGCATTTATTCACTATGTTGATTAGCAAATAAGCAGAACACTGTGACTGCAATCTTTACTGATAAGAAATCGACCCACGTTTTTGAGATCAGCACTAAAGTACCTCTGATAGCTGTATGTCTCATGGTGATAGTAAACAATGGTAGTTTCTCCACGCATCAGTTGGAGCACTCAAATAAACAATGCTAATTCCTGTATCAGTTTCTGATAATCAGCTTTAAGGCCAAGAGGTTGATGGTGGTCAGTCAGTGCCTAGTGTTATAGGTAGTGAAAGTCACCTGACTTTCACTACCTATAAGGTGATTTGCACAAGATAAAAATAGATACAATGAATAATGTATTTGCATGTGTGTGTATCTAATTCTATAGGCAGCCTTGCAAATGGAAGAAAATTCCTTTTTACTGTTGTGCAAATGATGTGGTTAACCAGAAGAAAAAAAAAACAATCTTGACCAACCCCAGTTAGCACCATGTGTCAGTATGACATCAGAAACTCTTATGCTGGACGGATGTTGAAATTTGGTTTGATGAAAATCAGATTGACGATGTTTAAAGTGTATTATGTTAGAATTCTGTGTTGTGTGGACGTTAACATTTTGACATTTGCAGACATTTGGTTTTGCTCTTCATATCTTGAGACATATCTATGTGAAGATGACATTGTCATTAAACATTTAGAGGACATTGGATTTTGGTCACTTTACAACATAACTTAAAACTAAGAACATAGCAATGTCATCTGTTGTCAGTATTCTGTGTCAAATTGACACTGGCAAGAGAAATTGAATGAATTAGCACCTTTTATTTTTTAAATCTTGATTATATAATGTACGTGTTAAACTTTATTTTATTCACACAAAATTAAACCTAATTTTTTTTTGCCCACTTAGGGGCACAAGAAATAGTTGAAAAAAATAAAGCAAGCAAAAGATAGTTGCTCATCTACACATCCAACAGATTCGGAGCAACATTTATTCAGAGTTTCTGGTCACCTGACAAATCTAAGTACAATAAGTACAATATTCATCTCTTTTGGGTCAGATTTTGGGCTCTACCAACTCCTGAGGAAAATATCTGGCTCTTTAGCTGTGGGGCTCAACTATGTTCACCTGTTAGATACAATTTTTTTTTCTGTCTGCTATCTTGTGTTGCAGGTCGTTATTGGAGCTCTTACGCTGCCTTCTGCAGCCTGAAACAGTGCTGATGCAAGCAGTGAGACTGAACTAAAGTTGTGGGTTGCATAGCACACTATAAAGCTCCTTAGAGCCAAGAGGAACTGAAGAGTCAGATGATAATTCTCTGAGGGTTTATAACTCTGAGCAACCCCTGTCATGTGCAAGTAATTATGTGTGCCATTGTTAATATTTAAAATATTGATTGTTGCCACTTTAATCAGTTGGGCTGAAAACAACAACAAAATTCTTTTTTGGTATCTCTGTTAGATTTTTCACATCCACATATGGAACTTTATTAAACTGTAGGTCCCAGCCCTCTAAACCAACAGTTACAGTATTTTAGGGGAAAAAAACAAAAACCTCTACTTTCTTTAGCCATCAATTGATGATTTGAATTGACAACACTTCTTAAGCAGGGAACTCAAGACCATCGATCACTTTTTAAGTCTGACAACACTTGACAGAGGACCTCCTTTGAAGCTGTTAAACATTCAACATGTTGTCATGACCCTTTAAGGATCATATCCTTGTTCTCACTGCTCCTGTCATTCCATTTTTTTTTTCAAATTTTAATTTCATTTTTAAAATTTATTTTTTCTTTAAGACTTCAATTGCAAAAGACATCAGTGTTTCAGTGTTTCCCAATAGGGAAAACAATCCACTGCTGTTCATATTGATTGTAAAATGTATCATTGAGCACTGGGCTAAAATCTTTTAATTAAATCTGGTATGAATAGAAATTCATGATGATTAGTGATTCAGGCGTGCTTTGCAACACATAACATTCACCATGTGGTTTCATATTTGATGATTCGCTTCAGTTGATGTAAATAGATCTGTACTTTGGGGATGGCAGTTACATTTGTATGTGTGTGTGTGTGTGTGTGTGTGTGTGTGCATGAGCAGTAAGAGTGTGGTGAGGGGGACATACGCTGATGGCAGCCATTGTGCTGGGTCATCATGTCACTGAGCATTCATATTCCATATCCATCATTCTCAGAGTAAAAATGGCAAAGTGCTAAATGCCAAGCATTGCAACCCCAAGCTGTGCAGAGTGCTTGTGAAGCATTTGCCTCTTGTGATGATACGAACATGTGCTGCAAAGCATTTCTCATAAGATGTCCATTCACTTTGCTGAGTTAATGTCAGTGTGCATTTGTGCAAGAGCTCCTGTAGGCATGCAGAATAAAGCATGTTGTTGTGATTACAATCTAAGAATTTGTGCATCTATTTTTTATGCCTTTGGCTACAATGTGCATGTGAATGCAGGCCTACAGATGAAGACTTGGGTGGTCAGGCCTGAATGAGAAGCCTGATCAACAGGGTTTGTGAGTTTTTTTAAAAACAGGATGTACATGTCCCAGATAGCCAGAGTGACCTGGCCCAGCATTGGGCTAAACTCTGCAGGCTTGAAAAAATAAGTCGACTGTGTCTGGTTGCCTAACTTGGCTGAGACTAGGGATGAATGATGTCCCAGGCTCAAGCTAAATAAAATGGACCAATTCTGGCTTCCATCATTGCCGTCACTGGGCCGGTATCAAACATGGCCTGACCCAGCATTGGCCCAAACTTGGCACATGACAAGAAATAAGTTGGGTTGGTTGCCTGACTTGGATTAGACTTGAGATGAAGGTGTCACATATCTGCGTCAAAAACTGATCCAGTTTTGGCTGCCAAGACTGCAACCACTGGGTTGCTTATACACAAACTATTGGGCTTCATCAAAATGAATGGAGTCATGCATGTTACTCTCCTATAATTCATCCATTCATAACCACGGTTCTTCTATGCTCCTCATTGACAACAATCCCATTTTTGAAATTGTCCTACCGTATGCTGGTTTGACTGGGCCCTTGTCCAAAACTGTTGTTTCTGGTGGATGAGTGAACACTGGGTGCAGTAGATGGCACAGTTTGTCCATGAAATGGTACAGCAATTCTAAGTCCAAGTCTAAGGTAGTCATTTCACCAAGCAGTGCCAAGAAAACGTAACCAGTGTTGCTATTGTTTCTGTTGCATGTATATTACACAACAACAGCTGACATGTACAAATGGAGGAGATTATGTTATGTTTCCCAAACCCTCCATTTAACATGTCCAGGCAGATACACAGTTATTTGAGTTTTTTTTTAAATCTGCACCTTAGAAGGCATTTTTTTAAAAAAAAAATATTTTTAGTGATTCTGTTTGTGTGTTGATTATTTAGTTTCAAAATATCTGTATATGTGTAGACAGGGCCTAAGACCACCATAACCAATTTGAGTTTCATAAGCAGATGGCTGGGATGTGATGCCACTACTTACAGGAAGTGTAAGATAAAAAGCATGGCATAAACATTTAAAGCGGAGCAAGGCTAGATGTGTTATGCAGGGCTGCGGAGCAATGCATTTCAGTTATTTGTCTCTATTGTTTTTTGAATACCAGGGTGTGCTTCTGTCTGCCCTGTGGACATGTTTAGAGATAAAATGACAAATATAAAGCTTGGGAATCACAACCAGTAATATTGGAATTCTTGAACAAATATCCTGGACTTTATTTTGATGAATGATAGCAATTAACTGTAAAGGTGTGTAAAAGCTCATGTAGAGGGTCTTTGGGGAGTTCCTCTAACCCCTGAATCAATCACCAATTTGGAGGTTCCAAGGTCACAGGAGGATCACATATGCTTTTTTTTTCTCTCTACTATATATTCTCAGGTCATATTGCAGTCTTGTGTTTTTGCCATACAACTCAAACTCAAAGGACTTCAGCCTGATTAAGCAACTCAATGAAAGGGAAAGAAAATACAAAACACCTCTTAAAAGCTTAAAATCACCTCTCTCACTCACCCTTTTTCCCCTAACCCCAATGCTCTGCAGCAAGGTGAGCAGCATGTGCGGAATGAACGTTAATTCAATTTCGTACAATGTAAAGTGACACCTGGTGACAAAATCCACAACAGAACACTGACCTATTGTTCCACTCCAGGGACTTTACCTTATCTCCGTTGTGGATATAGCCACTATATCACATTTCATGTATTTTCACAGTTCTTTACCCTTCTTTCATGGCTGCTTTATTATTTTGTGTGTGTGTGTCAAAGAGTGATATTGTCTAAGTGAAAAAAGGTGTTATAAAGACTAATCTCTCCTAGCAGTGGTTATAATGACAGCCTGACAGCAATTCACTACATATTGAAATAACACTGTTAGAAGACAAGGTGTCTCTAAACTTCACATTAACCTCCCTATATGAATGTTTAGGAACTAGAGGGGACCAGCGATCTCAAAGATCTTTCTGCCTGCAGGGAAGCTCAGAAGGTACAAGACTTTGTCTCTCAGTATAAACTCAATCTGACAGCATTTTCTTTAAACATGCAGCCATTAGAGGGAGGAGGTTGCTCGAAAGCATGGATGCCAAAGCCTTTTTGACACTGATGGACTGAAGCATAGCATATAGGAAAGAATTGGCCAGTGGGCAACAGCCTGAAACAGTCAAGTTGACTATAAATAGTAATTCTGAGACTTAACATCTTCATGGTGTTGAGACATTCCTCAAATTATTGCATTAGGCAAAATTCACGTCTCAAATGCAGTAACTGGCCATGCTTTGGAAACATTCTCTTGTCATAAACATTCTTTAAAAAAATAAACATTTATTTTATTCTTAGTCTTTCAGTAACAGTAGTCAAGGTAATATCACTTATCAGGCTGTTTTCATCCACTGTTTAAAAAAATGTATACATATCCTAATAATCATGACCCAGAAATTTATAACTAACATATTCAGGGAGGCTGCAATCATGTGACCAATGCAGTGACAGCGAAGGAAGAGATCACAAACTACAAGACTTTCCCCAGAAGAACTGAATTCAGAACTAGGGGTGTGAATCTTTCAGCATCTCATGATTTGATTTGATTTTGATTTGGTCACTATTCAATTCCGAATCCATTCTCGATTCAAAACGATTTCCGATTCAAAATCGATTCCTGATTCAAAATATATGAGGTGTAATTTCAGGATCTACTCCAGTCTGCCAGTGGCATATTATGTTATGAAAGTAAAGTGTGTATGAAATAATGGAGGTTTTATTATGTACAAGTTTTTGCTGTTGTAGAAAACCTTTCTCCCAAGTGTTTGGAAAGTGAAAATAGTGATTATTGTGATTATTATAGTTTTAAAAAAATAGACACACTTAAAAAAAAAAGTCCCATCGTTTGTTGCAGCTGTTTGTGTACCCCATTATGTGCGCCATTCTGCATATTGTGTGTCGTTCATTGTGTGTTCCTATATCTGTGATGCTGCGGAGGGCCACATCACACTCCTGACACACAGAGAGGGGCCTGATTCTCCTGCCTGCTCTGCCTGCAGTGAACACAGTTTACATCCATATGAGGCCCTGCTGCTTGTTAGACTGTCTCCTGATTTACCCTTGTCTCATCATTATTATTATTATTATTATTATTATTATTATTATTATTATTATTATTATTATTATTATTGTTGCTGTTGTTGTTGTTGTTATTATTATTATTATTATTATTATTATATTATTATTGTTATTGTTATTATTATTATTGTTATTATTATTGTTATTATTATTATTATTATTATTATTATTATTATTATTATTATTATTATTATTATTATTATTATTATTATTATTAAGCTATTAATATTTTGTCGCTACCAATAACACAGAGCGATAGATGAGTAGGATTAGGCCAATCACGGTGCAGTTTGCTCCAGATGACGTATGGCAATAAAAGCGGATACAAAGCGTCGTATCGTCTTCCGATTGGTGGACAAGACCAAAACAACCTCTGACCTCTCCAAATGAATCATGGGAAATCAATATGGCGTTTAGCATCGATGCTAATATACTTTTATCATCGAAATATGGATAAAATATGTACGGACGACACCTGATATCGGATCTGTCATTATGGATTATTGAACAAGGTCCCGTAAAAACACCAGAATCCCCTGGCTGGATACTGAGGCCTCTAAAAGAGCTACGATGCATCGGAGACATCCCTGTGAACGGCGCAGCCGGCAGCTTTCACCGGGAGAAAAAAGTAAGGCGATCCGACAAACGGTCTCAGATTTATGATAGCATTTTTAAAGGGTCAAGAATAGACTATATTTACTACATGTAGTCTATTGTCGTTGTTTAGGATTTTTAATTTATTCCGAATCGTCAAAGTAAAGTTACAAGTACAAGGAAATGCGAATGGGGCAAACATAGAGATGCCTAAATACGTTGAAAAAAAGGTTCACTCCTAATGAAAGAATAGCAGAGATTTAAAGCTGTAGTTGATAACTTTATTAAGGAAAAAAACAAATATAGTGAAATACTTTTGTCTTATTTTCTGAAACCGTCACCGTATTCACACCGCTCTAAGTGAAATAGATAATCCGTGTAAAAAAAATAATAATAAAAAAGTCTACTCTGTTGTCTTGTGCCGCTTCTAAAAGCCTAAAGGCACATAAATGAAAATAGCCCATCAAAGCTGAGGAGTCTCTAACGTGGTTGTCAGCTTGTTAACTGTGGTTTACCTACAAAATTTGCACTGCTCAAATATGAATCAAGGTTGTATAGCTGCATTAACTGTTTCTCCTCTTAAATATCTTCAGGAGTATAATCTAGAGTTCTGTTTAGCATTAAAATGAGAACAGGTCCCGGCAGTGCTTGGCACTTACGTGACCGTATCCAACATAGTGACTGGGTCACACACTTTCTCATTTTACTGCTCAACAGCAACTTAAAATATGTTTGAAAACATTTGAGCTGATAATATGCAATGCAGTAACAGAATCGTGATTCACATTTGATAAGTGCTGCTGAGTTTGACAGTTTGAACACAGTTGTCAGATCTGATTGATTGTTGTCTGCGCACCGCAGTAGATTCTACTAAAATCCATTAGTGTCACAGTCCTGGTCTGTGTGTGGAGCTACTCTGGCTTTTGCTAAAGTCTTTTTGTTGAAAATTATCTGACATACTGTATATCTTAATGTTAAGTCCATAATCATGTTTCATTTCAATGAAGTTTTTGATTTCTAGGTATTGGGATTTCAATGTTTCTTTGTTGCTTCATGTTTCTTGTTTTTATTCTGGTATATTCTCCTTATGTGTCATATGCTGGGTTTCAGTTTGTTTTCCATTGTTTCATATGTTTATATATGTTTTATCTGCTTCCTGTTTTATTTTATAGATTCACTTCTCATGTGTCATGTCTGCTTTTACTTCCCATCTTTGTGTGTTTACTCTCCTTAGTGTTTGTCTGCCCCGCCCTGTTTCACCTCCTGAGTTTTGCGCAGCCATCGACACACCTGTCCTGCATCAGCCTCGTTAGTCCCTCCCTGCTTAGTTTTTCTCAGCCTGTTCATCTGCCTCATCACCTTATTCCTTTCACCTGAGCTTCTCCATGTTTTTTCTCCACCTGCACTTCAACCCCTCGTCAGTCTAGGTTTTTATTTAAGTCATGGTTTCAATTCAGTCTTTGTTGGATCCTTGTTTTAGTTGTGTGCTGTTCTGTCCCCCTTTTGCAACCTGGAAAAAAAATCTGTTTGTGTTGTCTGTTATCTCCTGCATTTGGGGCTACCTGCTCGGCATTGCATGACAATAAGAAGCAGAGGAGAAGGGACATTTATATTCACAGAATATCTGTCCCATGTATTTCTTTAATCATGTAGTGTCAGCAAATATGGCACAAAGTTATTTTAGCTTAAAGGATGCCCCCAAGATATTTGCAACAACTAATCTCCCAAACATTCAAGCAATTCTGTTTAATCCCTCACTGCTGTGCCTCTTTCCTCCACATGGTGTCACTGTGTCTGGACTGTGGTGTCCAGTTAAGGATCATACTATTCACCTAGTCCATATTATGATATAAAAAAAAAGAGCATGTGTGGTTGATTCTTGAACACAGTGGCATCTACATTGCAAACTATTCTTATAATACCCTTTAACACTTGGCTCTAAATTAAAAATTATTCTCCCACGAGCAGATGAGAAATAATCCAGCCTTAATTGTTGATTCATGTCAGACCTGCCATACATAATTATAGTGGGTATAAAGCTAAGTGTGTCAGTGTGAATGGTATTTCAGACTGTTTAGTGGTCATTGGATATGATGTTATACAATGCCTGTGTAGATCTGCTTCACTTTAAGACCTCCACTGTGGATACTTCAGTGTTCTGCGCACAAGATAAAAACATGCTACAGTATTTCTAAATTATGTATTCACATATAACAAGCACAGTCCCAGGCTGTAGGGCTTCACACTCACATAATTCATAATTTAAACGCTAATAGATGTACTCATTCCCTTAAAGTTAAGCCTCCATTTAAATGATACTGCATGAATATAAAAACATGGAGTACATAACAGTTGCTAATACGCTCCTAAATCTGCATTTGGTCTTTGATATAATGAGGCGCTGGACCAATATGATGACATGGATTATTCGTTAAAGCTAAAGCTGTGCCAGCTTGCTCAGATTGTTTAATAATTTACACTCTTTCCATTGCAAACATACCTTACCTCTTAATGCATTCACCAGTTCACCATGCTATTAAATGCCGGCCTCCAGCTCTGCTCTTTGTGTGACACAACATGCAAAACAGGCACTTGAACAGTTAGATAACACCATACATGGTGAAACTTAAGAGCAGCCATGGCATTTCTGCTAAACTATTCACTTCGGACATGTGTGACACATTTGTTCTGTTTCTTATGGAGTATCTCCACGTACACTCTGGCGCACATGCTCAGACACCTAACTTCCTTCATTACGCTCTTATCATGATAGGTTTACAGGGGTTGTCCTCTGATTTCCATCCCCGCTCCTCCTTGTCCTGGCTGCTAGTAACAATGCAGTTCATCGCGGTGCCATAAGCTCTGACAAGAGGATCAATCAGAGCTAATGAAGCCTGGGAGGAGGTGAGAGAAAGCAAAGAGGGATGGAGTCAAGGGGGGGATGGGGATGGGGGTCTCGCTGGAGGAAAAAGAATACCAGAGCCAAGGGAGCAGAGGGAGGATTAAGAAAAATGACACTTCCTTCTCACCTCCTCGTTCTGTGCCACGAAGAACTAATTCCTCCTTCCTCAGTGATGACCTCTGAAATGATTATTTTCTTCACTTGATGGCCCTGGCCTGACACACACTATTGACTGTGGGCTGCTGTTTCTTATTTGGACTGATGCATTTTGTGTGAGTCTACACTGACCCCTGATACTGCTATCCCATTTCAACTGTTTCAACAAAATGGGCAAATCCATGATTTACGTTGTGTATTTCCATTTAACAGTCTCTGCTTGTAGAGATTTATTTTTTTAGTCTCCACGAGGAACACCAAGAATAATACATTCCCACAGTGATATAGGAGCTAGAGCTCAGATTGTTTCATATAAAAACCTCTGCGTTGATGAATATTAAATCAGACCCAGAACATGCACTTCATTGCTCCTACGTGTTAGGAGTCTTCATCCTGCAGTTCAAATTAGCTGGATAATCCCCAATTTGATCATTCTAATGGATCGCCTAATAAAGCATCAATGAAAAGGCTATTATGTTGTGTTACCCACACCCCTTAACATTATGAAAATCTGATGTCTAATGATGTACAATATACAAGTTTCCTCCAGGCACTTGTAATAATGAATGTGCCACGAAGCTTTATTAATGTGTGACGTGTGATTAATGTGAGGTGGTACATTCAACTGAATGGATTTCACCACAGGATTAACAGCAGAGGCAATAAGGTAGAGGGAGGGGGCTCAGCTTTGATCAATAATGGTGTAACCTCAGGAGGGGAAATAATTACACATGCCCCGGATCTGAACCATAAGGGGGCTGGTCTATGCACAGGTTCTGTCGAGCAGTGCCGCTAAAGGACCTGAATTTTTACAGTTAAGATCACCAACACTTGGTGATCACTGCTAAGATTAGTGGCGCCACATCGGGAGCGAGTGTGAGCGTGGCCCAGAACTCATATCCCTGAGCCAAATCCCAAGCTCCTCATTATTGCAGCCTCAGTCCTTGATGTTCCATAATCCACTGTCATTGGCTCCCCGACTGGCCGAGGCTGGGAAAATGAGTATCTCCCAGCCATCTTGCTGCGCCTCTGCAACTCAGTAGGGGAGGAGGGGGGCACATGCAGGAACAAAAGGGGTGCTGTAGAGTCATAAATCTCCTCCCAAACTCAATGCAGGAAGTACATGAAGAGGCTTTCTGGTGATAGCTGCTTCTGTTGCTCCTCCCCCACCTATCATCGTCTCCCTATCTTTCTTTCTCTTTGCTCCCACTCTCATTACTCCTCCTCTGTTATGTCATATCTACATTCAATTTTCTCTATGCCTAATAACGTCTCAATGTCATCAATCCATGTGTCTTTCCCGTACGTCCTCTCATGTGCACACCATGGCTGAGCAGAATTTAAAACGGGAGATAAATGAGCCCACGCACTCTATTCTGCTGCTTAGCTTTTTGCTGTTAACCCTGCCTTATGAGAACACTGCTCATCATCATTGTTGATGAAATGCTAACATTTTCAGTTTTAATTCAGATTATTCTGAAGGCATCCTGTGAGTTAGGAACTGCTGTTGCAATGGGGAAATGAGTGAAAGCGACAACAAAGCTGATTTGTGGGCTACATCTGAGGAGAAATTCTGGGTTAAAATGTCCCTTTCCCCCCATTATCCCTATCTAACTCCTTTCCTTTGTACTTGCCCCCCTTTACCTCCTCCTTTTGACGCCTCTCTTGTACTTCTTTGATACTTTCTTCCCCTTCTGCTCTGTCTTCCTCTCACTTCTGTATGTTCTTTTCTAAAGACTCTTTTCTCTGCTTCCACTTTATATTTCTCTCAAACCCTTAGGGCTTTTTCTTCACCTGCAATTTTAGAGAAATGGATTGTGCCTCACTCCTCTTCACCATTGCTCTTTCCTTGTCTGCACCCCCAACACACGCACTCGTCCCCTCTTTTCCGAACTCACTGTACACTGGACTTTTCTACACATATTTTTCCTACTTTGCCTTTGCAGCAGCAATAAGGTAGCCATGTGGTGGATGTATTCACACACACACACACACACACACACACACACACACACACACACACAGATGTGGATGCTCTGTGCAAATAGGCATAAACAAACACTCTTATAAAGGACAAATCCTGAGAGACAAGAGGTCCAATCTATGTGTGGAAGTGAGAAGAGAGGAGTGTTCAAGAGAGAGCGCACGCATATTTACATCCCTTGCATCTCTTCTCTCAGCCGCTCTGACTCTGTCTCTTTCTCTCTCTCTCTTTCCCTCACACACACATACACATGCACAGACAGACCCCCCTCTCACGCAGGAGTAGATAGAGAGCGGTGAAGAGCAGAAGGGGCTGGGTGGCAGGAGAGAGAAGCAGGAGGGCTGTTGTTGATTGAACAAAGCCAGGAAAGGAGTGCGCAGTCCTGGGGAGAAGAGCAGCTGTGACATGCCTCGAAGGGAGCCTGCCAGCAACTCCTGCAGAGACCTGAAGGTAAGCCTCGTGCACCACTGATGGAGGCAAAAGCAGAGGAAGAGACAGACAGAGTAAGGCAAGGGAGGAATGGGAGGTTTTTAAAGCCGCTGATGCATGGTACAACCGTGGCTCCGTGTCCAAGCTGCTCTCCTCTCAATTTGTCTGAGGATGGCATCGCATGCTGTGATTGCGTTATGTGTTTCGTTGCACAGCCGCAAATCCCATCAAGAGTGGCTTGCCAAATAAAAAAGTGTGCATTACTTGGAGGAAAACTATGAGAGATCAGAAAGCTAGAGACAGGGAGATGAGGAGGGATAGCACCAGAAGATGTAAAACAATGCAAGACACTGAAGGAGCACGAGAGCAGGGAAGGGAAAGTGGTGATGGGAAATGTGGATTACCCTCCTCCATCAGCTACAAGCTTTGTCATCACATCTTACCTCCTTTATCTTATGTCAGCGCAGAGATACATACATGATCACCATACATCTACTTGCCCTCATGGCGGGGGCAGGGTATTCAAAAAGGCGATGGATTTCTCTGACGCAAGCAGAGAAAAGCCTGTCAACACTCCTGATCTTTGTGTGTACTTGTGTGATGTAGTTCTGTCAGTGCAATGCAGGAGTTTTACAAACGCAGCAGCAGCAGGAGCAAACCTGGAGTCAGTGTGCATCCATCTGTATGTGACTGTAAGTGCAAGTGTGTGTGTGTGCGTGTGTGTGGAGGAGGGGGTATTGTACCACCAACACATTGCAGCACTTACACATTTCTATACCATCAATAAAAGCGGGAGTTAAAGCTTCATCTACGATGTAACCGTAGCTGTTGGCGATGTTTTCATGAATATTGTAGGCTAAACCAAAAGCATTGAGAGAAAATCATTTATATTGATTCCCTTGAAACACTCCCCCTGGGCTGAAGATTAGGGCTGTTTGCTTTAATGTCTGATGTATACCATTATTTTCTCCTGTACTGTACAGTGGCTCCAGTTCAGTGCACTCCGCAGCATCTGCATCCCGAGAGTTGTTGCTGTAAAACTTTGATGACAATGCAGTGGGCTTAGCAGCCACGTTAGACGAGTGCAGTTTTCCCAAAGCTCCTGTCCTTCCTGGTATAGTCTCATCGGGGAATGTCAATTCAGCATTAAGGCAGCGAGTGGACTCGATCATCATTTTTTAATCTCAGTTCTTTGACACACTGTGGAGAAATAATAAGTGCAGACCATCTCTGCCTTCACCATTAACCACATTAATTACATATGATACATTCTTGGCTCAAACCCATTGGAGCAAATGGGTTAAGCTCAGTCTTCCTAATAGTGGCTTTCCATGAAAACCTGCCTTTTGCCACATGACAGGCTACTTAAAACACTGTTATCTACCAAGATCCTGCTGACAGCTGATTGAGCCATGATTACTTATTTTGAAGATTTTAGGGAGAAGTGCAGACTGCTAAGATGTCATAATAGTTATAATGACTTAATTTATATAACACCTTTAAAACAGAAATACAAAGTGTTTTATACATATAGTGTCACATATGTACATAATGTAAAACGCTATTGTTTTTTTAAAAGCCAAATGATGAAAGTGATTTTCAATAATAGATTTAAAAAAGCTCTTTAAGTTTGTCTGCCTGAGATCCTTTGACAGGGAGCTCCATGGCTGTGACAGCAAAGAACTGGTCACCTTAAGTGTCAGGTTGAGGTTTGGGAACCATTTGTAGGGGCTTGCTGGAGGATCTCCAGATGCAATCAGGTTTATAGGGAGTTATCACAGATAATGACTATTCAAAGCTTTAAAAAAAAAAGCAGTATTGTCTTATAAACAATTATTTAACCCCCATGTTACCCATGTGAATGGCAGCAAAGATGTTTTGGATGTGGTAGCTTTTCTCAGTAGGGGTTAAAAACCTGGCAGCAGTGTTTTGTTGCAATCTTTGGATGTTTTTTTTTTTTTTATTTCTGCTGATATCAGATTACAGTATAGTGTGTTGCAGTGGTCAAGTCTGGGGCAGATAAAAGCATGAATGACTTTTTCTTTATCTGCAATGGAAAGTGTTGACCTGATCATGGTCAAAGGTCTGGACAAAGCAGGACTGCATCACTTTAGTCACCTGAACACCAAAAGACAGTGCTGGGTCAAAAAAACAACAACTAGGTTACAGGCCATTGTTAAGCATTAAAATTAAGGCAACCTGGCTAGAAGAGAGATTGTTGATGCTGTTTGTGCTCAGAATGGAGGGGATAACTTTTTAAAAAAAAAAATTATTATTATTCAGTTGCAAATTTTTGGGCATCTGATTTTTAATTGCAGTGGGGACAACATAACAACATAAAAGAGGAAACATCAGTGGTTCCAGTCTTGAAACAACATACAGTTGCATAGCTTCTGCATAATAATAGAAGTGTATTATATGTCTATGCATGATTTACCCCAGGGGTAGCATGTATATACTAAATAGGAAGGGACTCAGAAAAGACTAAAGAGAGGTCTGCAGAGGAGGAGGCATCTCCAAGTATGACAGTTAAGGATCAACCTCTTCTCACTCTCAGCTCATCAACTGCAGTATAGATACTTTGTCAGTGGCCTTCTGTGTGAGGTAGTGATGCATAGAGGCACCTTTAAGCATCTAAACTAGACGCAGTGGGCCACATCATTATTTGAGGCTCTGAGCAATGACTGTCTTATAAGGAACAAGATAAATGGCAATTCCATATAGGAAATGAATAGTTTGTGGATGGGTCAAACAAACCTTCACCCAGGAAACCGATGTTTGTGTCCTATGTACAACCTATTGAAAATTCAGTAGTTCTGGTAAACATGCAAGTTTATTTTGAAAAGATACTTTGCATGTAAAGAGCAGAAATTGACCCATTGTCCCTGAGCATCCAAAACTGATGCTTGAGGGGTACCCAGAGTGATTTGAAATGTAGGACAACTGACAAAGCACTGATGTTTGATGAGTTGGACGTGAGCATTTGTTTAACGGATGCGTGGTGGACCAATCCAGAGCCACATCACTGATGGCAACATTGTTCATTAGGTTTATTACAGAGATGTAAGACATTGTAGTCCACTGTGTCAAAGGCTGAGCTGAGGTCAAGCAGAATTAAATTAGGTACAGCCTGTTTTGGTGGCAAACAGTGAGTCATTGGAAACCTTGACCAGAGCAGTCTCAGTGCTGTGTTGAGAGCAAAAACCAGATTGAAATTGAAAAAGAAATTGATTGTTTTTTCATAAAGGAGTCCAGTTGATTCCATTTTTTTTTTTTAAATCTTGGATTAAAATGGTAGAGAGGGCTCACAAATGACCTAAAACCAAATGACCTTGAGATGGCTTCTTAAAGAGGGGGTGGGTGTGGAATGTCTAAAATTAGGGGCACATTCCAGTAGTCAGAGAGCAGTTAATAATGGTTAAATAATGCTGACTAACTGCCTGAAACAGCTTCTACAAACAAGGTGGGAATGCGGTTTGAAGCACAGGTGAATGGTTTGTAATGTGCAACAGTGCATTCCAGGGTTGACAGAGAGAGTTTACAGAAGTGGGTCAACATTGAAAGTTGACAGCAATCAGCATCAAGCCCTCTGATATACATGTTCACGTGCTGCAGAATCTCAAGTATTTTGTCAATGAAATATTGAAGAAATGCTTCAAATCACGGGAGGATTCCACTGGGTAGCTAGGTGGGGGAGCAATGACTAAGTTAATGGTTTTAAATAGCATTCTGGGATTATAACGCAATCACGATAGAAAAATGAATGCTACCTTGAAAGCACACTGATAAGTCCTCATCAGATGTTTGATGTTATCATCCTTCAGTTTCTGTTTTGCCATCCAGTATTGTCTTTGTAAATTCCTTATGTCCTCATTCAACCATGACCGAGAGGGAGAATTTGACTTTTTTTATCTGACCCAAGCTACATCTAAAATCTTTATGCAACAGTTATTAAAAATGCCAAACGTGCTCCTCTACAGCAAGCCTCTGGTATTAATTCATATTAAAAATGTGTTTGCGGAAATTAAAGCTTGACAGAAATGAGGAGACTCACTATGGAAGGTTTGGGGTCAGGAGTGAGGAGTAGAAACAGGAAGAGCACTGCCTTATGATCAATGGCAAAATCAACCAAATGCTTCCACACAGAAACCAGAAGAGCACAAGGTCATGTATGTCCTTGAAAGAAGTTGGAATGGTAAACATATTGGTTAAGATAAGAGGATAAGTCTGCAAGATTTAGTTGCATCTAAGTGTGAGGACTGCACATTGCCACCAGCTGAAATGTTCCCCCCGTCCAAGTATGACCTCCCTGTTAGAATTTTTTCAGTGTTCATTGTTCCAGAGATTTATCGCGAGCCAAATTATCTGCAGAGGTCTCTTCTTCTCCAAAACAAATGGACCCAGCGAATAAACAGATAAAAACAATGAAAAAGGCAGTTTCACGTTACAAATCAGTGTTTTTCCTATGCTGCTCAGCTCGTTGTGGAATGGCTGTTAAATACTGTACCCAACACAAAAATGCCAATGGCCATATCTAGAGCAAGTCTCTGGTTTGTCCATTCTGGGCCACCATAGAAACATGTTAGTGCAATATGGTGGACTCATGGAAGAGAACCCGCTCCCTGTGTAAATATAAGGTAATTAAACATGACAATTCCAATTTTTTGGTGATTATACACCAATGAAAATACACTCAATGTATGGCATTCAGTTTTTGCCAATATATCCCCCTAAATCCGACACACTGGACCTATAAAATAATGTAAAAGCTTGATAGACTACAAAGTAAAAAAAAGAGAGGGTCAACAAACATGGATATTAACATCACCAAGAATTTTAACATATGACTGATAAAAAGTGAAAGGTCTAAAAAAATTTGAATAAAACCTAAAAAATTTGGGGGTTGAGTGGGTGTAGATTAAAACACATGAAATTGGCAATTTATTTTTTAAAATTAAAACTAAGACTCTCAAAGGAAGAGAAACAGCCAAGTGGGACTGGAGAACAACTAAAATCAATTGTGTGTCGCCTCAAGGCCGCCCCCTCAACCTGTCTGTCTTGGATGATGAAAAAATTAATATTCTGGGGGTGATGACTCAATGAACGAGGCATGGATTCATCCAAGACTCTGTAATGATAAAAATGTAAATCTTGTTAGTCATGATAAAATCTTAACTGATAAAAGACGTATTAGCAGGGGATCCTACATTAAGTAAACACATAAAAGCTGATTCAACAGCAAGGATTAAAGGGACAGTTTTAACTGTAGTATTTTTTGATGGCTTTTTGACCTTATTATCAGCTCTATTATTGTTGCTGCAACTCAGCGCTGTGTACCTTGCTCCCATCCTGCTCAGTTAATATCCCTGTCCTGATATCACTAACAAGTGGACAAAAGAGGGCAAAGGGCAGATGTAATGCCCCGCAGGATCTTAGGAGACTCTCAGAAGTGAGGACATTGTGAATAATTAATTGGATCTGTTTATATAGTCAAGACTGTGTGTCTCTGGGGGATGTAGGGAAAGCTATGTTCTTCAAGCAGATCCACACTCTCTAATACCGCAGCGGCACATTTGTGTCAAAAGCTTAGCCAGGCGTGAAGATTTTTTCTTTTTTTTTTGTATGTAGTGCCCTGGAAAATGTGTGTGCATGTCAGAGAACTGCATAAAATACTGCTTTTTTTGCAGGGCTGTTGATAGTACATAAAGATGCCTTATTTATGCAACACTACTGAATTAGTTGTATATATTCTCCTTCAGTTCTAGTTTGTACACTTGAAAAATAACTTTGTGTATAATTTAAAAGCCATAGCCCCTCACTTTGTGAGCTGTATATAAAACAATCCAATTTCTCGGTATTTGTGTTAAACTGACAGAAATTTCGTACCCAATATTGTCGTTCCCCAAGTGAAATGACTCTGTTTATGCCCTCATAAATCTGTTACCAATGTAAATTCAAGCACCCATGTCTACCATATTTTAAACTGACTACGATGCTTGTGTATCACGTTCATCGTGCATCCCACCCACAACAACTTCACAATGCGTATATTTCTCCTGTCACACATAAAGTTAATAGTGTGCATGGAGCTTCTGCTCAAGCCTACATGCAGCACAAACAATCCTTCACTTTCTGTTTGGCAAAGAGATGACAGTTTCACCGCCTGTAAAAAAATAAATGGACATGAAAGTGTAGACAAATTCATACACCTCTAAAGTCCCTTGATAGAAAGTAAGTGCAGAAAATGTACTTTGCAGGCTCTGTATGGTTTGACACTCCCAGTAGTGATCCTACAGTCTGGGGCTCCGGCAAAGAAGCCCATTTAGGACCCTCAACACCTCCTGGAGTCATTTTTTTCATCCTCTTGTTGTTTTTCTTTTGTTTCTGGTGATCACAAAGGTGTGCTTGTTTCAGTGTGCTGACAGTTACACCCAATGAAACCTTTAACACCATTAGATCTGTACAAGAGTTTTTCAAACATGAGAAAAACTGCTAAAAATAGGTCATCTATTTTTTTTCTCAATCATTTTTTTCCTCCCTTTTCTCTTGAAAATGTTTTAATTGTTACTTTTTTTTTCTTTTTTTTTTTTTTACATATCTCTAATTAGTCTCTTGGTGCAGACTAATTTGGAATGGCGTTTGAGTGCTGCTTTGGCGGTGGCAGATGGTATTTGTGGGGGCAAATCATTGAATTAAAAATAAAATTAGCACATCTACCTGGGTATTGTATATACGTCACTACTGATTGGAGCTGGGGCCATAAATATCCAAAATCATTTGACCTGGGTGTAAATGCTGATTGTAACCATTCCCATTCAAAGCTTAATGGTAGCCTATCTAGCTGTAATATGGCAGCTATAGAGGGGACCACACTAAAAATTTTTTGGGGTCAAGGCTGTTCACTGTACAGTGCTTTTATGGAATGCTTAAGGGAGTTAATAGTTGTCATTGCAAAATTTGCCAATATGAGTGGAAACCAGGGGCCCCTTTTCCAATTTTATTGAATGGGCCTCAAACATTTGCCTGGTTTGCCTCTCCTGACAGTGCGCCCCTGGATGCAGCTGCCGTCTGTATCTGTATAATCATCAACAAAAGTAAAACTGGCTGCTTGTTTCAGGTCACCTTGCTCTAAGCGTCTGTCAGTGCACTCATCTGCAACTATGTTCATACCTTTCAGGTAGTTCAGGAGGAAAGTAATTTCTGTAGCAAAACTACCTGGTTGCCAGAAAGACTATTCAGTGTGTTTTGTCACAGATTTCTGACAGCTGTAAAAATGCATACCAGTATACATGTCCAGGTTAGATGGCTGTCAAGAGTCTTAAAATGGCTTGTGTTCTTATCTGTCAGCAGCAAGTTATGTGGAATGAAATGGGAGTTTTAGTGTCTCCTGCTCCGGGCTTAGCCAGTGGGGCTAAACCAGCCTTTATCTGGAGCTATTCTTGTAAAGGTGGATCCCCTCGTAGTATTTATTAGGACTCTTTTGTTGAGCACGGCAGACGACAGCACAGATGTTTTGATGTCTTATGTCCAGTTGATAAGCTTTCAGGTTAGGCCAGTGTAACTAAGTCACACAAGGGTGTATGTTTATTGTGTGACAGCATTCCTGTATTTACATAGTGTGTGGACAATTTGGATATTGTTTAGTTTTTTATATGATTTAAAAACATAAAAACTATAACCACAGTCTCTTTAATTGGCCAGTATAACAAATGCCCGTGAATATGACTTGCTTACATTAATGCAGACACGCTGGCAGCTCAGCTAAATGCATGGTGCAGAGCGTTTCATATGGTGCAAGGACAATTTAGCAACACGTGCGATGCAAATAGAGGACATTCAAACACTCCACTTTGAGCATTTGAGTGTAAGTGATGTTGTTTATCACTGCAGTATCAGATGTAGAAGGCAAACACATTCACATCTGGAGAGATTTTTTTTTTTTAACAGGTTTTACATAAGCATCCATGAGCATCCGTCACCCAGGGGAAGCACATTCCTGTAAATCTGCAGCTCATTAACACAGACAGACACCATACAGTTAATGCACCTGTAAAGTGACAGCATGGATTCTTTTTTTCTTTTTCTTTTTTTAAATTTGAAATTCTTTTTTCATTCAAGATTTTTTAATTTATTTTCTTTATTTTTTTAAGTCATTGCTACACCAGCTTGCCTCACATTTCCACAGCTAACACTCATTCACAGCATGCCATCTACTGTCATCAAGGGATGCTTTAAGCTCATTACTAAAGCACACCTTGTCAAAAAAAGAAAAATTCATGGAGCACAAAGTGCGTTACTCAGCTGCTTTGCCAAACAGGCCGGACTGAGGATTTTTACCGTGCATGAAGGCTTTCAACCTAATTTCATTTTGACTTGGTATGTGATGACTATAGAGAAGGAGGCTCCTCAAAGGGACAAGCACGGGGACACAGTGAAGCATGTCAGGAATTCCAATCAAGAGCATTTGACCTTTGGCTCCTCCAACATTCGCCATGCGCTGTCCTGTTCTGCAGCCCCGCCCTGCTCATGGCCTGCCATCCTGTCCTTTACAGTGAGGTGAAGCAGAGGATTAATTGACCAAATGCAGTATATTACAGGACCAAGTCTGATGCAGAGGATTTGGATAAGTAGATTTGATTTGCAAAGAAAAAAAAAGTCAGATTTGTTAGTTATTGTGAAATCATATATTTAATGTCTTGCACAGATTGTTATGCTCATCCTCCTCAATTTGTTCTTTTGCTTAGACATCATTGCTTTTTAAGACAGAGCGTTGGCATAGGGAATCAGGGATCCAAGGTAGTAAATCATATCAAGAGCCTGACAGAAACGCCTGATAAGAAGAAACAGGGTGTTGAGGAGCATTCCCAGCCACCCAGCCTCACGCATCTCATGTCTTTCTCCGTCTGTCTCTTTCCATCACATCTCTCACTCTCCAGGCCCTGGTGGTTGAAGAGGGTGTTATTTGGCTCCAGTAGGTGTTAGGTTTTAATCTCATTCAAGCTCCACTCAGCAGCAATTTGAAATATTGGCTATCACTTAAAAATTAGTTGAGTACTGAGGCAGATCTGAAACATACAACAACAAAATATCTATTCTTGTCTTGAACAACTGTATTTTTTTAACAGTGTGTGCAAAATGTACTGTAAGAAAGGGACTGAATGAGAGACAGCAAGAGAGAGATGTGTGTGTGTGTGTGTGTGTGTGTGTGTGTGTGTGTGTGTGTGTGTGTGTGTGTGTGTGTGTTTATGTTTGTTTTCTTATATCTGTGTCTTTGTCCTCTTATAATGTTTTGTCATGGTACATGAATCCAGAAGTTATGGACTTTTTTGATGTAGACCACTCTCACTGCCCCACCGACCCCACAACCAACCGACTAATGTACAGTTCAACTCATAGAGCTAAAAATTTGTCATGAAACAGGCTCTCAGCGTCTTGGCTTGTGGTACCCATGTAAATCAAGTTTTAGTTGCCACTATACCAATTGCATGCCAATTCTTAGCTTTGTCAGGACATAGGAGTTAGGGGTGGGCGATATGGCCCTTAAAGAATATCATGATATTTCAGGGTAATTTTGCTACAGCGATGTTCTTAACGATATGGCAAAATACTGAAATCTCAATATGCATTTTTTTTATCATAAAAATATACCGGTATTATCATGAACAATACGATATGGCACACCCCTAATGGGAGTGTGTACTAAAAAGCCTTAAACCACAGAGCAACAGGCTTACTGCAAATAATTAAAAAAACCCAACAACAACAACAAAAAACAAGAACATGTGCACTTGACATAGCTTCCCTGTCTGAACTTTTCTTTGACATAAAACACATGTCTAGTCTATTGGCTCTGAGCTTATCGCTGCCTGGAATTGTTGAGATAAACACAGCAGAGAATTGGGTGTGGTGTTAAAAACCTTCCATCGGGGAAAGTTTGTCTACAGGTGGATGCTGGGGTGGAGGTCATAGGCCCTTAATGACGTGCTACGCGAGAAGCAGTTACACCTTCAATGACGCTCTGACATTCTGACATGGAAACAGGGGTTGAGCAAAGGTGTAACTACTAAGAATGATGAGTCTTTTCCATTTTGGCGTGCCAGTAAACCAACATCCACAATACCAAGAAACTGACATGACTAAAGGGAAAGCAGTCAATATTAAAGTTGATAAATACAACTGAGTTTGACAAGTCAGTCTGTTATGAGAAAGGTCTGTTGGTTACAGAGCAATGACCTTATATTTTTTTCTTCTTCACGCTAACATGATTTGCATTCAAAGATCATGCTGGTGCATTTGCATGCTTTATCCTGTTTACTATATTTGAGCTAAAAAGTGTTCTGGCTGCTCTGATTGTTTAGGTGACGCTAATCTGTGTGAGTTTACAGGCTGTGGTAATCCTCAGCTACAGCTTTTGCACTGCAAGAAGCCACCACACTCATCGTCATCTCTTTTAAGACATCCTGGTTTGATTTTGCTGTTGTTGT
Organism: Plectropomus leopardus; assembly: GCF_008729295.1. Lineage (NCBI taxonomy): Eukaryota > Metazoa > Chordata > Actinopteri > Perciformes > Serranidae > Plectropomus > Plectropomus leopardus. The sequence goes on along the minus strand of NC_056467.1, from coordinate 9,031,026 downwards.
TGTATTTAAGTTTAGAATTAGTATTTAGTATTTATCAAAGTTTGGGTAATGAAAATAAAAAAGAGATTTGGGACAAAATGTAGCAGGCTGCTCAGAGGTGTGATGATGTGTTCGTGTGCTGTTGCGAAGATGTGTACATACAAAACCTGAGGCGCAGCTGCCAGACATCAGTGCATTCACAAGCTGTGTTTTCAGAGAAATGAGAGCCATAACATCTAAAAGAATAATGTGAATTCTGTAACCTCTTTTGTTACAATGGCTGCTGCTCATCTGCCAAATGTCAAGTCTTGAAGCACATGAACACGTCACAGCACAAGTGTCTCCTACGCACCCTGCAGCACACTTTTTCAACCAAATGTATAAAACAAAGATGGGTATTTTGTTTTTACAAAAGATGCAAGAGAAAAAATCTAATTCACTGATTTGGAGCCAAGAACTAAGCAGCACAAGAAAGAGAAGCACATACATCATACAATGTGTGCTACTGTTGGTAGTGAAAAATGGAAAGTGTGTCATCGAATATGGATATTCTACAGTTTTCCCAGTCATCTAGCTGTATCTGAAAAATGTCTCTGCATGTGTGTGGGTTTTTTGTTATTGTTTGTATTGAATGATCACATCCCTCAGCAAGTACCACTCTTAAATGTATTTTCATAATCACAACAATCAACACTATACCAACACATTAGCACAATACAGCAGTAGCAGTAGTAGCAAAGTCTCAGTTATCCTGGTTATACAGCACCTAGAAATATTATGTCAAAGGCATCTGGACTCTTGAATTGTGTCAAACTTTAATAAAATGACTGGCTGCTTTTAAATGCTAATAGTACAAGACACTAATAGATACTCACAACAGCACAACATAATGTATTTGGACTCCAAAGTATTTGCTAAACTAAGAATTTAAAACTAACACATCAAACAATATGCCAGCCCTTAATAGACACTATAGAAAATCCTTCTCATGAGGACTGAAAGACGTTATATTGTCTTTGATGATCCAGTCACAGAAATAACAAACATTTCACAAGTTAAATGTGGAAACTAGGCCGCTCATATCCAGAGGGAAAGCTGAAGAAAAGGTGCAAAAGCCCCTCCTACCGTGACATTAGACACCATATCAGTTTGGCATCTACATCTATTTTAGAGCGTATGCTTGATGTTTGTGGTGATGTTATGTATTTACAGAGACAGAACATTATGTAACTCAGCAGCTGGGTGAGCAAAGCATCTATTATGAGTGTTGTTTCCAGTTTAAAGTGATACTCCACCCAAAATGAGTCTTTCTCACCCTTTGACAGGTGGCTTTGGAGCATTGTTGCTGTAGTTAGCTTGTGACCACTTTAACGGCTCATTAGCTAAACATGATACACCTGTGAACTGGTGACGGTCTTGTGAAAGCACAAAACAATGAGTGAGAAATGGATAACAGTCATGTGTCTCCTTAAGAAGCTAAACACTTCATTAGCAATTGTTCCATGCTCATTTTAAAGTATCATGTTAAAAAAGGTGTAAAGTGCCGCAAAGTGCATTAAAATGCTCTTAATTGCGAAAAAAAAAGTTTTCGTGGACTGGGGGTGTTTTTTTGCTTTTGTTGGAAAAGAGTTAATGCCATAAATGGGTAACCCAAACCTACATACAATGGTTTGTATGATATCCTACAAATTAGTGCCCTACGAATTATGATACAGACATAACTTAGGTTACATACTAAATAATAACTTTATTTATATGCCACCTTTAAAAACAGAGTTTACAAAGTGCTTTGACAGATAAAGCAATAGCAGAAATGGGATACATACCAGGGAATACCACAACAGAAAGCCAAATAGTCCTACTGAACACACACGAGACAAAACTAGGGTCAAGTTGGAATAAAATTAAAACAAAATGACAAATAATGCAAGATACATGACGCAAAATGTCAATTTAAAATAATTAAATCAAATAGACCTAAAACAAAACAAGCTGTAAAAGCAATAAACCTACAATAGGAAATTCAAAAAAAACATGGTGACAATGTACCTTAAAATGACTTCACTCTAATTCAAAGTTCACATGGTTACTAACACTGGTATGTTTACTGGCTAATTACAGCTATGCATAAAGCAAAGTCTATACTAAGAACTTTGTGAAGCCTAATTCATTTGATCCATACCAGTTGATGGAAACACATCTAATTTGCATTTCTTTTTGGCAGAATTTCAACAGTTTGCTTTAAATAAAAATGGGTACAGTTTGAATGAAGCTTCTAGATTAGAGTAGGCTATGTGGGTCTAATAAATGCTACTTTCTGGTTGCACATATCATGTTTTCTCTCTATTCCTTCCACAACTTTCCTCTTCTTTATTCACAATCTAGGCAGGCATTTGTTTAAGCATTAAAAGGTTACATACACGTGTTTCTAAAAATATTCACATTACATGTTATATATGCTAATGGTAAATCCACATGGGAAAATATAATGGCTAGCTTGCTAATCACTAATGAGAGCGCCTCCTGTTACCACTAAAATTAAGATTCATACATTACATTAATGGGCTATCTCCGCTGTGATTAATTGTGTAGTTTGCAATTCTCTAGTTGGTATTTATCTCTTATCTGTTGAGTTTTATGGTCAGTAGCTGTAAGGCTAATGTTTTGCAGCTCAGCTTTTTAATGATTTTACTGCTATAATTCAAAATGTCACACTTGCTTGATACCTACAAACCAATATGTTTCCAAAAATAGCCATGCAATGTGTCAAAATTCATAATCAGCACAATTAATGAGTAAAATGTAACATTTTACAGTAAAGCTGCTCATTTAAACATACGGCACTGGAGGCCGAGTCTTTCTCCTTTTCCATTTCCAAAACAAGATCAGTTGCTAAACTTGAAAACCAAATGTGCCAATGTTTTTATTTTTTTTCCTGACTTGCTTATTGGCAAAAACACACCTCAGACAGAAAATACTGACATTTTTTTTTTTACCTTTGTATGTATTCTATCTGCCAAAGAGGTCATACTTCCCAAACAAACTAAACCTTTTTATGAAGTCATTGCTGTTTCCAACATCATTGCTTTCACAAACTTGACCCTTTCTGTGTTCAGGTCCTGCATAACAATTTATAATTTACTGACCCTGTCTCTATTTCTCCTTACATTTCTCTCCATCTGTCCGTGTGTGTGTGTGTGTGTGTGTGTGTGTGTGTGTGTGTGTGTGTGTGTGTATGTGTCTGTTTACCTGTCCTGTCCAATTGTGCGTATGCATGTGGACACATACGTCTGTCCATACCTGTGACAGGGATGACCTGCCAGGCACGAAGTTCCTACCTGGACACAGAGGTGCTTTGGGGCTATCGCTTCACACCGGTCCTCTCCCTGGAGAAGGGCTTCTACGAGGTAGACTACAACAACTTCCACGATGTCTACGAGACCAACACCCCCACTTGCAGCGCCAAGGAGCTAGCTGCTAAGCTTCGGGAGGGGCCTCTATTGCCTCAGCTTTCGCTCCTCAGCCCTGAACCGAAAATGCATACTTTTGACCCACTAAATCGTCTGTCTGAACAGGACCCACTCAGCCCAGATGAGGAGGAGAGAGATTCACAGGAGAGGGGTGACAGAGGAGAGACCAATGGCTCAGCTGCTGCTTTGGAGGATCTGCCCCTTGCTGATGGACTGCCTGACTGATGTGGCTGAAAACACCAGGATAGACTGAACAAGAGGACAATACAATGCTTCATTTAGTCAACAACCAGCTTGTTCCTTTGCAGTGCTTGGAGATACAAGACATCCTCATGCAATACTCCTCTACTAGTGTCAATCTATAGTATAGATTGGTTTTGTAGACACGTAAGTACACATACACAGACACACACATACCGTATCTATATCTACACTTAACGGTTGGTGGTTCAGATTGTCTTTTTATAATCTTAACGACCACTTACTGCTATAACGGCTGAAGTTGTATAATGTAAACTTGAGCTGAAACTGGTAGCCATGACAGAGTACCATGGGCTTATTATGGATACTCCAATATTCTCATTTTAGAGTTTGTCGATTCAGCTTCATTTGAACAGTCTCATAACTCAGCTAATGTGTCTGACAGCAGCTTCTGAGTGGTAACAGAACCTTGTTATTGATAATTTTGTTAAATGTGGGAGGTTATTATTTCCTTTCTCTGTCAGTGTTGTTGTTACTGTGTCAGTTCACCCAGGAGGAAATGTATAAGGCCTCTAGTTTGTGTAGGCAAGAGAAGAACTTATGAAATTGTTCTATAAAAGGCAGTGTACTGGCAAACTTTATCCAAATTTGTTCTTTGTTCACACCTTCCTCATGGTTGTACTGTCGCAAATACCATTATTGTGTGTGTCTAATTGTTTCCCCAACATACTGGGGGCCTTGACCCAAAAGAAACCAGCTAGTACCTCATTTTATACTCATTTTCAGGGTTTGAAATTAACAATAGGCAAATGCTGGTAAAAAGCTATATGCTGTCTAATTATTTTGAGATCTTCTTGACTAGTTAAACATTTAATTCTATTCCCTGCTGCAGTAACTAAAACATTAATTCCAAGCCCTTTTCTTGGTTTGTAAAGCACAATTTCCCATGAGGTGACTTCACGCTGACCCCCACCTCCCCCCAACCCCCCACCTAGCCACCGACCTAGCCACCGCTAACTGGCTGATGTATGTCAGTCCTAGTTAAAAGTGACATTCAAATGTAGATTCAAATATTTATATGAAACATCTATGCTCAACTGCTATGTGAAATGTTCTTGATTTTTATACACCATGCACATGAATATTTCAAATGCTCCACAAGCAAAATGAAATACTCGGTGTATCCTTTTATGTTTGTTTTGTTTTTGTTTTAAATATTTAAAAGATATCCATCCTTGGTATTTATTCGGCTACATAAAAGTTGAGTCCTCTGAAGATAGTAGCAGGTTTTTTGTCTTATTTAATGAGTTCAATATCTGGCCAGCTCATTGCCTGCAATATTTTTTTTTTGTAATTATTTCCCCTGAACTTTTCACCTTTTGCACTCATGAGTTGAACACATTTGGTTCAATCTGCACTTTGGCCCAGTTCCAAAAAACCACCCCTGGGTCTTTTGCTTAATATAGTTTATGACCCGTGTGACTACTGTTTTGGAAGCCGACACTTGTCCTGTGAGGGGCATAGCCTACAGTATTTTTGACTTTTCTTTGAAAGGACACATGTCATAGCTTGCATGCATGAATCAACCCTTATGCATCCCATTGCTTAGTAAGTTTAATACAGTAAGAAACAGGGTATTTTCTAGGCATGCAAATTATGAAATTTCTACACTATATTATCAAATAATTTATTCAATTATCATTTATGGAAAGAAATATTCCTCAAAGTTTAAAATCTCCCACTCCCAAATTTAACATTACATTTTTTCTTTGTTTTTTTCTTCCTTTTTAACAGAAGCTTGTCCAATCAATGTATTAATTTTCACTGTGACATTTTAGCATCTTACTATGTACTCCATTTGCTAAACAATACGTTTGTCATTAGCGAGAGATCATCTTTCATTGCTGGAATGTCATCTGTTGTCTGTGTGTTCTCATGGGAATAAACATAATATGGCCTAAAGAACAACATGTTCCTGTTAGATAATATGTGCATGCATGAGTGAGTGTAGGAGAGTGTGTGAATGTGTAATTATTTTGCACATAACTTTGCAACTGAGGATTTGAGAGCACCTTCATTTCCCACTCGTGACACTGCACTCTCTTAGCTGCACTGTGACAAAATGACAGATTTAACCCATGGCTTTCGTTAAAAGCAACTGTGTCTAATGTATAAGCTACCTGAAAACTGGATTACTCATGTATTGAATCATGAAAAGGAGACTATTATCAGCACAGAACAATCTTGAAGCTTGAGGCTGAAACTGTTTCATGTACGGGAGCAAATATGAGTGATAACATCAAGAAGTTTGTTGCCTCCTTTCCATCCCTAAATTTGAATTAATTAATTAACATTATACAGCAGAAAAGTGCAGATGCATCTCAGTTGTAACACTCCTTGTGCTAAATCATGACATCTAGCAGTAGCTGTCCAAGCTTATAAAGCCAAACAACCAATGGTTTTACGTGAATAAACATGATTGTAGCCACTGGCAACCTCAGGACATTAACAGCATCCCTGAGTCAGCTTTGTGTGTTAGGAGACTGCAGTTACACAGACACATGCACACACACAGGAAGACACAATCACAGAAAACAGCCAGCAGACTGATTAAGAAGGCCACCACAGCTATTAACTAGCAACAGAGAAACCGCTGCAGAACTCACAGGGGTAATCACATTTATCCAGTGTCTACAGACTACAACCAGTCCGAAAATGAAACACGATGTTACATTTAGTGGGCAGCGTGTCAGAAAATCACTGAATCACAGCGATGTGCTGTCAAGGCTATTCTTGTACGAGCTATTAAATTTGGGGAGCCGGATCGTCAGCAAGCTGACAGTCCCTGATTCAAATCTGAATAATGTACGATGATGAATATAATGCATCCATTGAATGGTGCATTGAAATAGGTACCCAAGGCAGGTGCATGTGGGTGAACATGTGTGTGTGTGTGTGTGTGTGTGTGTGTGTGTGTGTGTGTGTGTGTGTGTGTGTGTGTGTGTGTGTGAGAGAGAGAGAGAAAGAGAGTGGGAGAGACATAATCAGTCATCCAAACCTCGAACTAACAGCACACATGAACACAGAAAAACACCCACAGAAAACAAAACGTTAATTTTTCCATTTAAGCTTTTGCCAAGTTAGATGTGCCCTTATATTTTTTTGCCAGCAAGGAAATTATGACAGAACAAACAAAGATACAATTGCTAAAGCTGATAAATGACACCGCACCAACAGAGTAACTACCAATTGTTCTTTTTCTTTCCATGGCTAGCTAATACTCTTTCCTTCTCCTTTAAATAATGCATGCTTGTGACAAAGGAGGAAGCACATAGGCCATTAACAACTGTGTAGTCAGAATAAAACATCCTGCACAAGTGAGGGAATTATACTTGCAGGAAAAAGAAGCTAGTGGGAGGAATTTTACTCCAGTACAATAAACCAGTGTAAGCTCTTTCCATATGCTTTCCCTATCCTCGGACTCCCCTTATAACTATAACTANCAGAATAAAACATCCTGCACAAGTGAGGGAATTATACTTGCAGGAAAAAGAAGCTAGTGGGAGGAATTTTACTCCAGTACAATAAACCAGTGTAAGCTCTTTCCATATGCTTTCCCTATCCTCGGACTCCCCTTATAACTA